>NC_060254.1:46523041-47169457 GCF_921293095.1 Ischnura elegans | reverse complement strand
TTTCAGGCATTACAATGAAGCTATGAATACAAATGATGTAATCTCCGGTGGTAATACACTTGTAGTGGTGATATCCGAGGTGAATTCACAACGCGTATTACAGAGAATGGAAAAGATCGGAATATGTGAGTGAGCGTATCAACGGCTTGTTTTAAATTTAATTGCAATACGCTGTTTCTCGTGGATCTTTGCGGACAATAATAGGTCCTCAGACATCGGGACAGTCCAATTATCTTTCTATATTTTTTACCAAAAAATGAATAAGTTTTATACCCATAATTTTAAGTAGGTATCAATGAGACAAAAGGAATTTCATAGTCGGTAAGGATAATACCGAAATATAATTTCCTAATCGCAGTGTAGAATTAATAACTAGGAAAGTAAACGGCAGAGTGGAAGAATTCAGTCATATTTTGCGTTTGTTGGCATGTTATATTAATTGCACGACACTTAAATATTAGTATAGTAGATGGGATAATACCTTTTATAGGTGTTTGGAAAAGATGAGTCAGATCTCCTTGGAAGTGATACAGAAGGAAATATGCTATTAAGTTCTTAAAGGATGATCGATCCTTCAAATGATCAATTTAGTTAAGATATTTACAGTGAAATAATTAATTTGGTTTTGAAATAAATGCATCAAAAGAGGATCATTTTAGTTCTCATTAAAGCAGAAACGTGGTAGTGGGTAGCAGTGGCGCAGCGAGGGGAGGGTTTTGGGGGATAAATCCCCTCCCCCCCAGAGCTCAGAGAAATTTTTTAAGTTTAATCCATTTTACTTACTTGAATTGATATTAATACAGAACAGTGTGCGGATTAATAAAATATCCCTCAGAAAGCCGTAAAACTCACCATTTTGAACCAATTATCTTAAAATTCCGCAATTTATTAATCTCGCACCTACCGCTTATCCTGGTGGGTATTCCATACCCCACACACCTTGGTATAAGTTGCAACTAATCCCCCCCCCCCCAGCCTTAATTCCTAGCTGCGCCCCTGGCGGGTAGAACATTTTCCTACGGATCAATAGGTGCTGGGTTCAAAAGCGGGTGAGCATTGAGAAAATAAAAAACGATCTTTAGATTCAATTAATGAAACTGCTCCCGACTCCCAGAAACTGCATAGCTGGAAGTTCACAGTCCTATGGCTTAACCCAGGGTGATCTCTACATTCATATATCCAGATCAGCCTTCAGGTTGAGGCATTGACATAGCAACGTAATTCTTCTTTTTTCATCGTTTGTAACCTGTCCTATATAACTAATTCTAAACTGTGCCTTACCCTTCTTCACTTTCAACTATCCTTTCACGATTGTTTTCATCAGGGCAACAACCCTCATAATGTGGCCAACTAAGTTGTTTTGTATTCTCCCTAAGGTTTTTAGAAGACATCTCTTTATCTAATCTGCCAATAGAGCTAGAATATACAAAACATGCAAAACATTATGAAATATGCATTAAGGAATACATAAGTTAGTAGGCTACACTACAAGTCAATTAACCTATTTGTGAGTTCTAACGCTGCAGTTTTAGTCTCTTATTGATCGAGGAAAAAACAGCATTTTGAACCTATCTATTATACTGTCTATCTCTCTTTTTTGTGTATGTGACTGCTGCAATTTCAATACGGATAATTTTAGTAATAATGAACTGCGCTCCACTCGTCGGAAATCTTTGAAAGAATAATAAAATGCGCCCGAATCGGCAACAAAAATCAAGATTCCACAGGATAGAATATACGGCCTCCTCCATGTATTCGTCATAAAACGGAGAACCTTCCTCGGGGAGGCGATACAAGGCGAAAGGCTGACGCTGTTGCGGTGGGGAGTTCTCAAAAGCATCGGCGGTGCAGCGCCGTCATATTTGCGGGATAGGCGCCGGACAGCTGCGGTCTCTGGCGTCGCCCTGGAATAGTCGCCTAATTAGGCGGAGGGATTATAGAAGATGAGGGATGGCTCCGAGATGGGTCTTGTAGGCTCACGCGGTGACGATCCGCTCAACACGACAGGGGGGGGGGTGAAGTGGATAAGGACATCAATCGTCAAAGAGAATGCTACATAACGGACTTAGCGGGAAATACCTCAATAAAAGGATATTTCCCATTGTAGGAGCACTTAAAGTGTTCATTAAGTTGATATAGTTTTCACGCAAGAAAATATGAAATATTTCGATGACGGGAAGAAACGCTTGATACTTCAGCATTACTAACATCTAGTACCATGAGCCTCGGAAAAATGCCATGGTAATTAATGAGCATGGATAGCGTTGTGGTCCCCACAGTGGTCCGGTAAGCTAAAGGTCCTTGGTTCGATTCCTGGTGAAGGGATTTTTTCGTGGCAATTCATGTATACAAGATATATCAGTAATTTTCCACAGTTACAATGAAATACACATCATCCTACGTTTCGTCATTTTAGGGGTATGAAAAGAAAAAAATAACTACAGAAGTCAATTTCTTCCATCATAATTCAAGAATACCGGGACTAGCCACGGTAATAACTTTACGGGAGTCACCCGCAATGTACAAATTGTGCGAGAAATCCACAGAGAAAAAATCATTCGTCTTGACCAGGATTCTGGTCAAGGCGATGATTCTGGTCAAGGTAATGATTTTCTCTGTGGATTTCTCGCACAATTCTTCCATCATCATGAAGAACTGATGGAAGAACCTGAGTCAACAAGTTTGTAAATAAAAACTATTTATTCGAATATTATTGGTGTACGATACATTTCAAACCTGCTGCGCGAACGACGGTAAAATTCATATTAGGAAAAACTTCCCCTGAACCAGGAATGGAAACTCGGACTTTATAGGCGACTGCGCAGACTATAGAGTCATTTCTATGAAATTATATCGAACCAATATTCATGCAAATAACAAAAATGAAACTAGTCGGAACAGCAAAAGCGAAAATCAATTCTTTTCGCAGTCATTTTGAGTGTATCAATATTTTCATGACAGAAAGTCGAGCTTTTAAAAAACGGAAATAATTACATCAATGAAGACGAACTCAGATCAGGGGCGAAGTCAGCATCAAATTTGGGGGTGGGGCCGTGAGCTGGGTCCGGGGAATATGGAATACTCTAATACCCCCTAAGAGAGAAAGAGGCGTTCCTCCGTGTGAAATAAAAAAAAATACCCATTCTTTACGCATTTTGGAGCCTAAAATTTCATTCATATTCCTAGCAACAGATAAAATTGAACAGTTTTAGTCATTTAAGCAGTGGAGTAACTAGGAATATGCTTTGGGGGGATGATGGCGTGGCGACCCCCCCCCCCCCCCCCCACGCAACGGGGGTACGGGAAACATTTTTAAAATATGACATGCCCGGATATACATTTTACATCATTTAGGCACTAAAAATTTAACTTTAAGCAGATGCAGTTTCTGAATTTCAAAACTAGACAATTATTTCAAATAACTCTATTATTTCTCTGAGGCTTTGAGGGAGGATCTATTCCCCCATTCCTACCCAAAGTTACGCCACTGCATTTAAGGACACGAAAACTATAAAAATAATAAAAATAAACAATTTTTGATGAAATTTGGGGATATTCATGGTATTACAAAAAAAAACACAGCACAGTTCCGCAAACTTAACGGTGCTGTCGACTGGTTTTCTACGGCTATGTATCACAAACATATTTGTCTTGAGAATGACGCTATATTCGTCAACACTAGTAAACAGCAGCATAAAACTTGTGGAATTGCCCTTTGTTTTTTTTTCTTCCATGAATGTCTCTTCTTTCGACCAAGTCACGCCAAAATCAGATGATTTCAAAATTTGGGGGGGGGGGGTCATGACCCCTGTAACCTCCTTAAATCCGCCACTGAATCTAGGGCCACACAGATAGGGCTTTTTAATGAGGAATGGAATGGTATTAGAACTAAGGGCCTCAGCCGGCTATTTTAATGCTTTCAAGTAACTTCTCAATATTCCACGTCAATAGATGATCACTTGCATAATTACAGAATGAATTCGTGCCATTACAGCACTGATTAAAGAATAAACGTAAGGATTACAAGACGAAATAAAGAAGGAATGCAACACCAAAGCGCTTGCGTTTGATCGCTAATTGCATCAATAAGTCCCTCAAACGAACGTTGACATTTTGGCTTAACCTCAGTGAGACTTTGTGCCGTCTCACTTCCCAATCCTAACACCTTTCCCGCATAAATTTCATCTCCATTGTACTCTACGGATGTCATTGTTCCTTCATCTACGCAGAAAGAGAAGACAGGCAAAGAGGTCTCGTCATTCCGCAATGTTGAGAGTCATCGCTTTCAATAAATGACTTCTCGCGACCCATACCTCCGGAGACAAAGGCTTTCGGGTCTCGACTCTTCAGCCACTCCCACGGTTTAAGTATATACTCTAAAGAAGCTACACCTCTGATTCCTAAAATAAAACTTATGTAATCCTATCCTTCTCCTCTTCAGTGATACGCCTTTCGCGATACGTTGTCGTTTATTTGAAAACTAATGCTAGAGTTAGTTATAGATAGAACATGATTTGATAGTTTCCCGGCGAATATTGAGTATGACCCAAAATTAGCCCTCATACAAGTAGTGCCGCGCGCCGATATATCGGCCTTTGCTTCACAGCCGAAAACTGCCAAAAGCCGAAATATAGGTCTTGATGTTGTTAATTGTTCACGTGAATAATTATGCAGTGACAAAACTCTTGAATAAAAATCAGGATTACGTAAACAGCTAAAAGTTACGCAAATACTTTAATGTCATTATTAACTTGCTGGTTAAGGTGAACATTGTTAACTGGCACAATTGTAACGCGCCTACAGCGCGACAAATAATGTGAGACCAGTGCAATAGGAGTCAAATTTAAAAAGTAGCATATTGTTATACCTCAAAGTGAAATAATAAAGTTTTTCTCGAAGATGTCATATTTTATTTACCAAAAAACCTTTAGTATTTCTCGCCAGGGCCACTCCATAGGTGGGTGCCACTAAGAAGGTTAAATTATTTAAATTATTCACGGCATATTACCAAATGTGAGACTCAAGATAAAAGTAGGTTGGGAAAAACTTGAGCAGGTGGAGATATTCAACTATTTAGGCAGCACATTAGAAGAAAACGGATGCAGTAGCAAGGACATTAGTAAGCGAATTGCATTAGCAAAGAAGGCGTTCATGTACAGGAAGGAGCTTCTGAGAGGATCGTTATGTAAGAGTTTAAAGAAAAGGTTAGTGAAGAGTTTGATCTGGAGAGTAGCTCTGTACGGTGCGGAAACATGGACACTAAGGAAAGAGGACGTGAGGAGACTGGAGGCATTCGAGATGTGGGTGTGAAGAAGAATGGAAAAGGTAAAGTGGACGGATAGGAAGAGGAACGACGAAGTGCTGGACATGGTGGCTGAGGAGAGGTAGCTGTTAGATGAGATGCGGAGGAGACATAAGGTATGGACGGAAGGAGTACTTGGTGCGGTTGGTATGTTGAAAACAGTGTTAAAAGGTATAATGTTGGGTAAACGAGGGAGAGCAAGGAAAAGAATAGTTTTTTTTAGATGGGTTAAAGGGGGTATCCGGTATTCTGAATTGAAGAGGGAAATGCTTGAATAAAGAGGATTTTCCCAGCATGCTTTCAAAGTGCTCCATGGAAACCTACCTTAATAGGTCGAATACTAAAGTAATAAACCCTTAAGGTAGATTAGCATAGTGAATTTAACGAATCACAATAGCAAATTCTCCTCTACACCCATATCAAGTACTTCTCAAATATTCACGTGTAATTCCAAGTTTTTGAGGCTAATTTTACATTTTTTTAATGTTAGCCGCTGGACGCAAATTGAACTCACTTGGACCGTAGCCTACGTTATTCATATCGTATAATGTATATAGCGCAGGTTACGCTTGGACACTAGGATATGGTGCCTGATAAAGTAAATATATATCTTGTTAATGGCAGGATCCAGCCAGGTGACACAGATACCCACCTCTCTCTTAGGTTACTTTCTTCTAGTAATACTCATACGTCTGGATATTTAAAATTCCCCCTCCCCACTCCAATTTCTTCAAAACTTCCAGATTTGCGCTCCAACGCCCCCAAAAGAGCTAAAAAGAAGAGACATTTTTTAAGCACCAGCTTGGTATAAGAACAGAGGAAAAGGCTACACAGACGTTGTTTATCTAGAATTATTATGCCTGATTGCGAAACACGGACCCACGGAAGAAAGATAGGAAGAATGAAGAATTTAAGAAGAAGAGAATGATAGATGAAATAACTAATGAAGGCGCAATGAACAATTTGAAGAATAGAGGAAAATACTTCATAACATCCTTGTGGGAAAACTATATTTGGACAGGTTTGTACTTGGAAGACAGTTCAAAATGACGATTTGGTTCGAAAGTGAAAAAATTAGATAAGTAAGTACTTGGTATCCCATTATTTTATTAAGATAAAACTGTATTTTTTCATTCATCAATGTTTCTAATTGTTTCTTAGGCTATATACTTTTCTTTGAAATAAATAAAGACAAAAACCTTTATAAAATCTATCATTTTCAACCGATTGAACGAATGATGAATGATTATGTATACATTTAATTAAATATATTATCAATTATGTTTTTTCATCCCCAATGACGTCCACCACCCTTAGAAGAATTTATCCTCTCCGCTACAATTTCTGGAGGTAGTTTTCAAATATTCTCCACCAAAACAAGCGTTATTTGGCCTTGGTTAAGCATTCCAGTTAGGACCTGATTTTCCAATAGGCTAACTAGGCTTCAGCCAATGGCCTCAAGGTAAAGAAGGGCCAACATTCAATTTGTTCGCAAAACTAAAATTTCACTGTCCTAAAAACAGTTACCACCAAAACACTGAACCGAAAACGAGAAAAAATTCTAAGCGTATGACTAATAAACGAGCATTAAAAAGTATTGGTTAAGATAGACGCGTTAGGCTTATTAGGTCTATTTGTTTTTCGTACACCAGATTGCACCAAAGTATAGATCCTTACCTCCTCTTTGGCAGACGAGGACGTTACCCCGCCGCCACTGACGCCGGCATTAAAAGTACGACAGCGATAACGAAACTAACCTATCACCTTGAAACTTGTAAAGACAAAATAATTAATATACAAAGCATGCTTGATCAGCGTCAAACGACAGTACTACCAAAATAAACAAAGAAATAACTAAATTGCGGATAGTAATTGACTTACCCTCGTAAATCTGACCTTGATTCCAGTAAATTCCGGTTTTCTCCATTTTCCTCCGTAACCAAGCTCAGAGGATTCCTTCAAATCATCGCTATACCCGCACCCTCTCGAGGCATGCCACTTTAACCTTCGTTAAGTCTGCAAGTCCAAACATGGAATGCATAATGAAAGTCAAAATTGTAACGCGCATCGGGTAAGAGAAAAAAGCACTTGAAATCATTCCGGGAAAAGAAGAGGACACACTAATGTCCATTGTTCTCATGCCGTGTCCATAAATTTTTACAAAAATAATATTCGAGGGCAATTAGATGTTATCTCACGGCTGGGTAACTCGAATTATCATTTTGCTCAAAGCGGGACCCAAAATGTGAACCCTCGCATTTCGTCTGACAAGTGGAATCCAAGGGAAAGCGTATTTACCCGTCCTCGACGGCAGAATGCATAAGCGCGACGTTTAAGTCACACCACACACCAATTATTTCGAGTTTCTTTATTTCTGGTGGAGCGTGGAAAAGTTGGAAAGGACGATGAGTTTGGTCAAGTTAAAAAGAAAGGAATCGTTCTAGGTTTCTTGGAATTCTGCGCAGGAATCTTCCCTCATTCCTTCTTAGCAGGTCTAATATGCACAATGGCCATCTCATATTAAATACGCCATCACTATGTAATTCATCATCGCCATTTGTCAAGAATACTTAGTTTGGTTTGACGCAGCTCTCCATTCCCATCTCCTATCCGCTTGCATTTTCATAGCGACGTATTTATTGTCTTTTACATCATTAGTCTGTCCTTTTAGTATTTTACATCATTAGCCTGTCCTAAGTAACCATATAGAGGAGCATGCTTCACATGTTGCATATAATGAATTTGTGTCCTTACTTCTCTGCTGCATTCTCAACTGTTATAAGATTCTTCTTTATGTAGAAAGCCCTCTTCGCCTACTCTATTCTTCTGACTATTTCTTTCTTGCTTCGTCTGTCGTTGGTAATTCGGTTTCAACTCGGCTTCAATTCGCCTGGATAACAAAAAAAAACACTTTCACCTCTTCCAGCTTTTGTTTTCCTTGCTTAATGTTTGTCCTAGCCTCCCTTCTTTTGCTGCATACCTTAGTCTTAATATTTTAGTCTTATTTTTCTTGATTTTCAGCTGATATCTGACCATTCCCCTTTCCATATTTGTCAAAGTTTCCATTATATAACTACGGGCTGGAAAAAAATGTATACTCGATTTTGGAAAGTTGCCAATCTCCACAAATCAGATGAATAAATATCTAAAAATCCTAATTAAAGATGTTTCTTGAATATGGGGAAAGAACTGACGAGTGCCACGAGTGTCTCATAAAAAAACATGCCTTTTGTTAAATGTTTGTATTCAGATGATGATACCAGACTAGAAAAGGCTGAATGGTTTCAATAAAAAGGTAGTCCTGAGGAATAAATACAGAGCAACTTTTCTGTTGGCCGCAAGTTCAGGAGCCAAAACTCGATCTTCCTTTCCCTACTCTCAGCTGCCAACGTTTAATAATAACCGGCTTTTCTTCGCTTAGAGAGAATAAGAAACGAATCCAATGATTCTCATCAGCATTCAATATTGGTACTCTCGGTAAGGAATGGCGATAATCAGTTATACGATCCCTTCACCGCCATATAATGCCTTCATTTCCAGGTACCTTATTCCCCGTCACACTTGTTCACGTTCCCTCGGCAATAGCTTCGCGAAAGTCGTCCTTAAGTCTCCCTCACATTCAGTAATTACCCTCCCTCGGGACTCTTAGTTAAAAAGTCTCCACGAATCGCAATCATAATGCCCCATTATAAATCTCACGCATGTCCCCTTTTCCCGTTAGCGACGGAGAAATTAGCTTCCGAGAAAATATTCTACCTGGGATGAATGATGGATGCAACAACATCGGCTGTCGGCAATTTACTTCGTGAACGAGGAGGCATCGCTTCAAAATGTGCTCTTTCTCAGGAAAAAAAATGTGAATTCAATGAAAATAAGAATATTTTCCCAAGGTGTGGAGGTGAGCGGCCTCATGAAAATTCATATTTTTAAAGCATTAATTTATGCGCTCATACTTCCAGCTGTTCTTTTCGCATTCACGGTGACTTAATCGAGTTAAACAGTGGCCAGCCGCGCATCTTCTTAAGGGGATGGTGGCCTTTAACATTGTTCATTCGCTGAATCTATCTCAATACTAATAGAGAAAATAATTTGCACCTATCATTCTTCTTCCTTAGTCCTCTTATTTCCGGTATTGCGACCCAAATTCGGATATGCCTTTTAGAACGAAGGTTTCCACTGTGGTGGTTCGATCTCTGCATTTTCGTTTGGGTTCTCTGCCGCGTCAGTTGGCTTGTGGACAACAGTTTCCTGCCAGCAACTTCAGGTCGAATTCTGCCTCGCTTATACTGTATGTTAGGCTGGCTATGTGCAACTCTTTGATTGGCCTTCTCTTGGATGAGTTTTCCAGGTGCTGTGAAGGGGATATCCGTTACCTAGGTTGAAATGTAATGGCTATTTTTCTCACCCCTTAAAAAGCTTTGTCGCATCAAAATTAACGTCTTGGCCGGGTCCTTTACACGCGTGTTCGGCCATGGTGGAAAGTCGAAATTCCTTACTTTTCCTCGCTCTCTGGTGTTCTTTTATCCGAAAATTCGTTTTGCGATTACTATTAAAACGCACCGGCTTGCATTTGAGTATTGTATCACTATTATAAACAAAAAATTTGGATTCTAAACATCCCTTGCCACACGCCTTTTTAAGCGTTAATATGTAGATGTAGATGAAGATTTGAAGTAAAGAGATCAGCGCACTAAAAATACCAATCTATTTAAACGTAATTAAAATTAGTATTCAAGTTAAGAAATCAATAAAGGTGGCTAATTATCTTATATTTAACCCATTAACGATAATTCATAGCTGAGAGCGAATAGTGAGTTCGGCCTGCGACATCAGGAATTAATGAAACGCTTCAATTTTAAAATTGAGCTGTGTGACACCTTATGAAACAAAAAATACGAAGTTGAGTAACCGACATATGAAAAATATCATCTAATTCGCTGAATAGTAGAGGCCTTCACGTTGTAGAAATCCATCTTACTGATTTGTGAATGAAAAACTTTGCTGTTTCTACAATTTGGAACTTTATTTTCCTGACTAGTTTCGATACACTGTATCACATTCAGCTGGCTAGTCCTATGAATATGATACAGTGTATCGAAACTAGTCAGGAAAATAAAGTTCCAAATTGTAGAAACAGCAAAGTTTTTCATTCACAAATCAATCATCTAATTCATTATCTGATTTTTTAAATTTCCAATCTGAGCGAAAACAAAACCACTATACAAGTTAATAAATCAATGAAGGTATCTCACTATTTGATTTTAATCCTTTAATAATAATTTATAGACGGGGCGAAAAATGATTTCCTCCTGCGACATTAGCAATTGATGAAACGCTTCAATTTGGAATTCGACAGGAAGGAGCATCGCGACCTTAGAGGTTAAGCAACATTACGGCGTTAAGAACGTGCAACCTCTCCGCGGGGTTCGAAATTTCCCAGCCATAACTCATCGACGCTCGCTTGTAACCTTAAACCCGCTGCGTCATCTATCCATATCCTCCCACCAAACGTGCTGATTCTCTTCTCAAAGCATTCTCGCTCTATCTAAATAACCCTGCCATGCGCCATAAATTTTTATTAAGATATCAACGTCAGAAGTGGGAATTCTTCCTTTTTGGAAACACCCAAACACGCACTTCCTTGTATGAGCCAATGTCAATATACCACCACAACGTATTTTTTGGTGCATTTACTGACCGTTAAGGTAATACGTTAGCAATGGCGGAGCCAAAGTTTCTTCCGGGTTACAATCCGAGATGGCAATCGAAACAAAGAAAGTCAAAACTAGTAAAATTTTAATATAGAAACGAAACGAAAAACAATTAAACCCGAGTAGATAAACTCAGAGTCGAAACGAAATGGGAGTCAAAACTACTTCGGGTCGAAACTCAATTTTTTTTTCCATACCACCGAAATCAGCTCTATACAGCATTTAACATAGGGGTTATTAACTTTTTAACAGTTTAACGTAAACAAGCAACATTGCCCTGGATAGGGATGACTTACCCAAGGGGGATTCGAACCCGCGAACTTCTATTTGACGTGCGAGGACTCTACCTCGCCGCCACCAGGGCCGACAAACTAAACCTCTGAGACGAAACGAAACACGGATTATGTTTCGCACCGGAGGGACCACGTGATTCACTTTCGAAAGATTTAGTTTCGACGCACACATCAGGTACGAAGTATGGTTGAATGAAGTACAGGTTCAACCTTCCGGCATTAGATGAATGGGGCACTCATATTTTTGCCACAAACAGGAGAACGATGAACGCAAACTGGCCATACGATTTTTAATCTCATTGTTATTCGCATTCTGTCATGGAATGTGTCGAACATATTCCCTCTTTTCTCCCTCCAGTCAACTTCTGGGATCGAAACTTAACTATGAGCAGCGGAGTTTTGATTAATTTAGTTTCGTTCCTGGGAGTAAAGTTTCGTCCCGGGTCGAAACTAAACTCCTCGGTGATTTTAATGTCGTGCGGGAACGAAACTAAACCAGAGCCTCGTACTTTCGTTTCGCTCCGGTTTGAAACGAAATATTTTCGTTTCATCTCGCTTGCCATCCCTGAGAGAGAATGATGAAAATCAAATCGATCGACCGAGTTAGTAACGAGGAAGTCCTAAGAAGGGTAGGAGAGAAGAGAAGCCTCATGAAAACCTTAATAAGAAGACGGAACAACCTTATAGGCCACATATTGAGACATGATGGCCTGATGAAGACAATCGTCGAAGGACAGGTGGAAGGCAAGAATGGAAAAGGAAGACCTCGAACAAAATATATGGAACAAGTAAAGAGAGATGTGAAAGAGAAGCAATACGTAGGTGTGAAAAGATTAGCTGATAGGAGAACTGAGTGGAGAGCTGCGTCAAACCAATCCTAGGATTGTTGACCAGTGATGATGATGCCATCCCTGGTTACAATCCTCCCTTGAGCCTTAAAAAGACTTTTCCGCTGCTCATAGTTATGTTTTGGTCACAGAAGTTGAGCGGAGGGGGATGAGAGGGAATAGTTTCGACCAATTACGTTTGACATGCGTGTAGAGAAGCGAGCTTAAAAATCGAGTGAACAGTTTGCGTCCACCGTTCTCCTGTTATTGGTTAAAATATTAGTACCCCTTGCATCTATTGGCATGGCGGTAGCGCGAACCTCTACTTCATTCGACCATACTGCGTACTTGCTGTGTGGGTCGAAACTAAACTGTTCGAAGGTGAAGCACGTTGTCCCTCCGGTGTGAAGAATCATCTGTATATCGTTTCGTTCCAGAGTTTTAGTTTAGTTTCGACCCGAAGTAGTTTTGACTCCGATTTCGATTCGACCCAGAGTTTAGCTCCCCGGGTTTAAATCCATTTCCTTTCGTTTCTACATTTCGCTCCCGGGAACTTAACTATTGAAATTTTATTCGTTTGAATTTCGTTTAGTTTCTACTGCCATCCCTGGTTTAAACCAGTTGAACAAATGAAATAGTGTGGAAAATTACTACAGCTGTATACCTCATTACTATCGTGGGGCCCAGTGGTTAGAGTTAGGAGCTAAAAGATATTCTTCGCGCATTACTTTCCCACAGTGGAAACGAACCTCCCTTAACCGCAGGTGGATATTTGGAGAATATGGAAAGCCGAGTGAGGAGGAGAAGTGATGCTGTATGTATCGACGACGATCGCTTGCGGCTGGAGGTCTTGTGGGATGGATTGACGACTTCTTAAAGCTTTCGCGAAGATTGATTCACGCTTAAAGGTTGCCTTCGTGATTGACCCCCGGGGCGAAGGTGCAGTGGGATGGGGTCGTCTCGGTGAAAATTCATCGGGGCAGGAGGGGAGGGCAGTGCCTTGAAAGGGGAAGGGGTCAAGGTGGGTCACCTCGGAAAGAGATGGTGCGAGCCAGAACATGGGAATTGGAAAATTCCGGTCCCGCCAGCATTCAGGTAAAAAGCGCTTCGAAGATAATGTGATTATGAATATTTTTTTTAGTTTTTATTTGCCATATCTCTATTCACATTTCGTTTTTGATGTTCTTGAGGGGTTTCTTGGTAAAACAGTTGATAAAACTTGTTTGGTGAAAGTTTTAATTTATTTTAAAATTTTGATCAGGCCTCATAAATCAAAAACACCACGACAAATCCAAAATAATGTTGTACATCAAGTTCATAAGTTTTCAAAGCTATTCCTGGCATTAGAAAACATTCATCATCATCATCATCACTGGTCAACAATCCTAGGATTGGTTTGACGCAGCTCTCCACTCAGTCTTCCTATCAGCTAATCTTTTCACACCTACGTATTTCTTCTCTTTCACATCCTTCTTCACTTGTTCCATACAGAAAATATTATACAGCCAAATATAAAAAAAAGGATCGCATTGCACTCTTCACCGCTCCGCAGATATTTTTGAATACCAATTAAAATGCGACCGAAGCGGCAACATAAATCAGCAGGGATGGCAGAGGAGACTAAACGAAAGTCGAAACCAGTAAAATTTCAGTAGTTTCGTTCCCAGGAGCGAAATGTTGAAATGAAATATAATGGATTTAAACCCGGGGAACTAAGCTCAGCGTGGAAACAAAATCGCAGTTAGAACTACTTCGGGTCGGAACTAAACAAAAACTCTGGAATGGAACGAAACGTAGGTAATGTTTCGTTCCGGAGGGAGCACGTGCTTCACCTTTGAACAGGTTAATTTCGACCTACACTCCGAGCATGAAGTATGATTGAATGAAGTAGAGGTTCGGCCAACCGCCATTAGATGTATGGGGCATTCATATTTTTACCACTAACAGGATAACGATGAACACAAGTTGGCTCTTCGATTTTTTAGCTCGATATTTTAACTTCTCTACACGTATGTCTAACGTAATGGGTCGAAAATAATCCCTATTATCCCCTCCACTCAACTTCTGTGATCGAAACTTAACTATGAGCAGCGGTGTGTCGATTAATTTAGTTTCGTTCCCGGAAGTCAAGTTTCGTTCCAGGTTGAAACTAAACTCCTATGTGATTTTAATTTCGTGCGGGAACGAAACTAAACCTTAGCCTCGTATTATCGTTTCCCTCCGGGTCGGAACGAAACATTTTCGTTTCGTTTCACTTGCCATCCCTGGAAATAAGCCTTATATGCAATGGCGTACCCAGCGAGGGGCAGGGAGGGGCAGCTGCCCCCCCAGAAGCAAAAAAAATCGCTAAAGTCTTTAAGCAAAATCAGTACTGAATTGAAACGAATGTATTCAACATTTTCTTTAAACCCACGAAAAATGATATGTATTAGTATAAGATATGTAACTAAAATAAAACTATTTTTTCAAAGAAATAATCTCATAAACTAATGAAGCGATGTCATAATTTTCTTAAAATGTTGGTTTCATTCACCTTTTCCATACTTAAATGTCACAACTTGGCTTGCTCCCCCCCCCCTATTCCATGGCTTGCTCCCCCCTAGTTGTGATCCTGGGTACGCTATTGAGTATATGGGATATAATTCGGCCTCCTCTTATGCAGCCCCTTGTATAATACAATAGAAGGGGCACGCTACTAACCGCATTCAATTCTGTGTCACGCTATCCCACTCACAGGTCCCGTAAGGAAGGGAATGGCTGAATTTCATCCCATCATGACAACTAGGTTTTCCCGGGACACGCATTTCCCCCGAGCCGTCCTTCGGCGACTTGAAAATCAAAACGACGCGGAAGAGCAAGTCAATTGGATTCGACCGAAGGAGAGGTCTAGTTTCTCGAGGAGGCACGAGCCTCTCTTGCGGTCATCGCACGCCGACATTCAATACCTAATTGCAAGTCGGCGGTTGAGAAGGCGAGAGCGGTGCGTGCCTGCACAACAAACACGCGGAAACTTGGATAAGCCGCATTAAGAGATTTCATGATTGAAAGTAGTGGTTATGATAATGTATCGCTCCCCCGCTTCCGATCTTATTTTATTTATGTATATCTCTACATAGAACTTACTAACGCTCGATATAGGGGTTTTGTACCCCCAAACGTCATTAAATTGGTAATCAATATCGTCTCCTTTCACAGCAGCAAATTAAAAGTTACGGGCCATTTTCCAAAACTACTATATTTTATCTTCACGATCGGTGTTGGTAAATTTTTACTATCTTCATATGAATTTTTTTTTAAGATAATACATTTTTATTTTGTATTTAGTTGAAAATAATGTATTATTTTCAGTTCACGACAATAAAAAATATATTGAAACCGGTTTAGAAAATTTAACTGGTTAACAGAGATATAATAGTCACATAACACTTTTATCAATATTGTTGTCTCAAAATTTCTAATATATACATTCGTAACCAAAACAAAAAATGTAAATAACATTTTTTAATAAGGAAAACACTCAGAGTAATACTGCTCACTAACAGCACTCACTGCTAATTTTGCCATGACGTCACTGTTTTAGAAGTGAAATTAAATTATTAGCGGAAAAAGGGACTTTACTAATTTATGGATTTACTAATACGTTAGCATGATGTAATGTTTGGTTGGATAGTTGGATTCCTGAATTCCTGAAGACGATGGGCGAGTTGCTTATCGAAACATTGGATGGAGACATGGAGGATCTGATCTGGTGCATAACCGAGAAACCTGTACTGCAGAAGACGTAAGCATTCCATCAGATAAATCCTGAAACTACTCTCTATATAGAGAGCTTCTTTTGAGCGAATTAAGGTTAGCATCGAAGTGGGCAGAGAATGAAAATAGTGGGAGACGGAAGAAAAGGGAGCGGTCCATCCCTTCCGCTCCAGGAATCATATGAACCGTTTTGAGTGGGAGTGTTGTGTTAAAAGATGCTGGGCGGAGGTGTGGAAATTCTTGAGCTGGGAGGGGGAATAAGAGAGGTCACCGCCCCAGCAGCCGTTTCACAGGCAGCCCATACGCCCCACCCAAATGTCCCCCTCCCAGAGTTCCTACACCTCCTCACCCCCTCACACGTATTTTCGCCTATCTTCCGGCCCTTCTAGATGCTCAATTTTTCAAAGGAATCGCCACCAGATATGAAGGTATTTGATAAGAGGGTAGTTTCCTTCATCAAAGAAACTCGCCTCGCTTACGGACAAATTGATTCGAGTTTCATGGGAAAATAAGGTATAATTAGGGGTGTAATTCGAAATTTATACAGGTGATGATGTGATCTGTCAATTTTATAACTTTTCAATGCCATTCCTCGCAATAGGGTAGTTTCCTTCATCAAAGAAAACGAAAGGCATTGATTGCGATTCGTTATCCACCATTAGTGTATTCATAACATACAAATTATTTTGTTTTAGAAATCCCAGTTCAGACGAATGTCAATGGTCCATTTTAACCTCATTTGAAAAAGACCAAATTGGGGCCCATGAGATGCCACTCCACGTGACGTCACAGGGACCTAGATACTATACGGGTAGTCAGGAGGTATACAATGTATACCTCCTGATATACTATACATCGTCTGAGATTACCAATGCATGCATGAGGCACAGAGCTCAGGGAATCATCTCCTATTGAAATTGCCTAAGGTCGGAAAGTTTCCTTCGTTTGATAGGGTAATAATAATCTTATTTAAGCCAAGCGCTACCTGCTAGCAGGTCACTCTGCTGCCTGCTAGCAGCCTGCATCGTAGTGGCGCTCACCGTTTCGCACCAAGGTGGACTCACACGGCGGCAGCCGGGACCAGAATAACGTGCATGGGCTTTTCCCAGTATTCATACTTAGCCGTCGCGTTTTCGCGCGCTTGAAAATTTTCACTTTTCATTTAATCGCGAAAATTAGATATCGTCATTAAAAAATCTAAAATCGTGAAATACGTACTCCAGGAGTAATAATATTTCGATTTAGGCAATAAAAAAATAGAAAACCAGCCTATTGGAGGAGGCAATCGACAGCTGACGTCATTTGCGCCATTAGGGAATGATAGGTAAGAGAAACCCGGCGGACGGACGGAGTGCTGCACTTGAGGTGCCCTCCATAAGGCACTCAAGCAGGGATCGGGCGGCCTCTAACAAATCTTTGCCACCGTCTGGGTTTGGACCCTGTTTGTCCGGGTGGGAAGCCAATATCCTTGCCACCACACCAACCCGATCCCCACCAGATATTGAGGAGAACTATATATGCTTAATGATTCATTGCTGTAGTCGAATAAACAATGATATTTTACATGGCCCTTATGGCCAATAGTCTGAATTTAACCTTTTTTGCGCAGATAGTAGTTACTGAAGTCCTTTAATTTTCGGGGGAAAAACGAATTCCCATACCTACCCGTTCGGGAAAATATCTCTCTTAATTTATTGCTAATGTAGGACCTGGAAATATAGTGGGGTTCGAATATGATGTTCTTCGTGTCACTCTTAAAGACATCTATCCTCCATTGTTCAAGCAATCTTAGCCTAGAGTCTCCAGCGGCTCCCAGCCTAATCGCTTAACATCCGTTTAACGCTATCTTCTGTGCGCCCGTAGCGGTTTTTAGGGATCGCACAGTTTTCCGAACGAAGTCTTTCTGTAACGGATCCCATATGCTCGCTGTACGATACGTACATAAGGTGTGGCCGGACGTGTGCGAAATAGCACCTCTCCTTAATTTTATCATCCGAAAATCTTCACATAACAAGCTTGACGAATCCTAGCTTCTTCAAGGCCCTGCCTCTAATATTTCTTATAGTATGTCGTCCCTACGATAGGTTCGAAGTGTATTTATTTAATTTATTTATGTATTACACCGCCGAAAATAGAACTGTTCGGCCTTTACATCGGGGTTAAGCCTTTGGTGTCCATAAAGATTACATCAATAAGATTGCAAAACAAAATATGTTTTTAGGCTGACATCAATGCGTAGATTCCAAAAAAATTATATGAAAGCAATATCTCTAATAGTTTCTGAAGGCCTGGTTATAGGATACATTAACACGTACGGGTTAATGTCTAAATGTATGAACGCGAGAATGAACGCCCTAATGCACCGTGTGACCACCCAACTTGTGCGAATTCATGCACAGAAAATAGAACCTGTTCTAATTTGGTTCATGAATTCGTACATATTCCGTTCCGGTCCACCAAAATCATTCACGCAAACGTGCATTAACTTGTCCGTGCTAATGTACCGTGTAACCAGGCCTAGAGATAGTCTGAGACGTGAAAAAATCCAATCCTTGCTCCCTTATTATGGGGACATATTTTGTCACTAACATAAGAACACTTATTTTTTGAAAATTAAAGCACAAATGGAGAGTTTTTCGCACTAACTCCACAGGCTACGTAACAGAAAGGATAAACCGAAAGTCCTGTTATCGCTGACATTCTCATCGATTTGTTATAAAATATCAAATGTCCACTTCGTAAACAGCATTTCAAGTGAAAGTTCTTAACGATGTGGGAACTAAAATATCAAAAGGGCATCACAAAAAGAATTTAAAACTAGAAGTCAACATATTATTCTTCAATACAACCAATTCTTACTATGATACACCTCATTTGATTTTGAGAGAATTAAAAAAAATTGAGACATATATGTCCCTTGGACCTCAAAGAGTTAACAATAAAGCGATCACAAACATCCCTGCCATGGATAAGGTTAACTTACACACTGTGACTCGAACCCGCAATCTTCGTTTGATCCCCGCCGCAACCGCCGACAAGCAAATTGACATAACTCCTAGATATTTCACTTCGCCTGTCTTCGCTTGATGTCGAGCACTGGTAAAATACCAGGGTTGGTGAGTGAAACGAAACGAAAATCAAAACCAGTAGAATTTCAATAGTTTCGTTCCAGGGAGCGGAACGTAGAAACGAAACATAATGGATTTAAACCCGGGGTGCTAAACTCAGGGTCGAAACGAAATCGGAGTCTAATTCGGGTCTAATTCTAAGTCTACTTCGGGTCGAAACTACACTTAAACTCTGAGACGAAACGAAACGCAGATGCTTCGTACCGGAGAGACACCTTCAACGCCGAATACGAAACATGGTTGAATGAATAGAGGTTCGGCCCACCGCCATTAGATGCATGGGGCACTCATACTTTTACCACTAACAGGAGAACGGTGAACGTAAACTGGCCATTCAATTTTTAAGCTCAATGTTATAGCCTCTCTACACGTATGCCACACGTAATGGATCGAAGCTGCTCCCCTTCTTCCCCCTCCTTTCAACTTCTGGGATCGAAACTTAACTATGGGAGTTTCGATTAATTTAGTTTCGTTCCCGGGAGTATGGTTTCGTCCCGGGTCGAAAGTAAACTCCTTGGTAATTTTAATTTTGTGCGGGTACGAAACTAAGCGTCCTCTTATTTTCGTTTCCCTCCGGTTCGAAATGAAACATTTTCGTTTCGTTTCAGTCGCTAACCCGGTACTAACACAAAAGGAAAAATCCGGTATTGATAGGCAAAAGTGGGAGCTGTGGGACGCAACGAATTCGGCGTGTGGCAGAATCGCCCGGTCCATGACCCTCTCCGTCGTCTTTTCATCGTTCGGCGACATTCCTCGAGTGCCTTCCCATGATTCCCGTTCCATCCCCTCCCCTCCCTCATAATTCCCCCTTTTTATCACTCACCGCCGTTTCCACGGCCATATTTCTCCTTCCCCACTACTGTTAATCCCACACCTAGCCTCAAACCAAGTCTCCCACATGCTGGTTCTACTACTTTTCCTTCAGACTTCTCGCCTGGATCAATCCTGACCCACTCGGAGACTGGGAGAGAGGAAGATGAACCATCAAGATGGGTAAGGGATGAGCATACGATGTTGCGTGGCTATATACTTACCCGGGTATCCGCATTCGTGAAGCAAATTTATGTATATGCTTGTATAAATTTGTTTTCTTTCCTTTTTTCTCTATTTTTTGCATTTACTGAGTCTTGCTGTTTTTTTCTTTGTACCTCTGTCAAATGATTTTTACTAAATTGTAGTGCACTTGTAAATGGGCCGCGATAATCAATTAAGTGAAACTGAACGACAACTAAGATGCAAACAGTCCACTGTAGAAAAATCATTTGCCTTGGCCGGGATTCGAAACCGGATCTACCATATGAACTACTGTGGCATATTGGTACAGTCGAGCCGGCGAGAGTTGTCCCATGACTTTTCAAAAGGAAACCCTGTGCCAGCACGATTTGCAGCCAATCGCTGTCCCCCAAACGCACCTCACTCCCTCCCATAGTCATACAACGTTGTCACATGCATATGAAGCACTAAAACAAGCCCTTTTTTCGAATCACCAAAACAAAGGTTTCTTCCTTTGGGTCCTTCATGCTCGTTGTCCCTTCTGACTCCTGTCTTCACGGAACCTTTTTGTTTACAATTGGCGTGGGCGTTTCCCGTTCTTACCTGGCAACTTTGCCCCCTACCCGGAACTACGTAAATATCATCGGACAACTCTCGGTGGCTGGAGTGTAGTTAGCGGCTGTTGTATCTAGCGATTTGATCGATGGATTTTTCTTCCTCATAGGAAAACCCACTAAAATCCCTGGCACATTAATGGCTTTGCCTGGTTTCGCTGTTAGTAGGGCCCTCTTCGTTTCTATAGCGTTGAGGTGTCTTTCCCTCGTCCCGTCCCTTCCGCACCTTTCCTTTCCCAGAAGCGTCGACGGGCTCCTATCGCGGCGGCGCCCCTTTCCTTTTCCCTTCCTTTCCTCCCCCTCCCCGGGTGTCTGGGCGTATAAGCCACTGGCTTGGTTCCCGGCCGCGGTGTGTTGTATACTTGTGATTTGAATAGGGATAAAAGGCATAATGTGCACTTAAGTGAGACTCCGTAAAGGCATGCTGCTATCTAATCTCTTGAAGAATGACTACTAGTTGACCAATTTTTCATGCCGTAAGCTTGGTACATTTACTTGTACGTACTTGGCTCATTCGTTGAATGCAGAATTTTCGATTGTGATTGACAGGCAAAACTTTCCGTTTTTCGAACAATTGTGTACTCCTCGAGCTATCCGCGAGGAAAAATGACAGCCTCAAACCTTTCCCAGATAAGTCCCTGACGTCACGAGTCTGATGCGTTACAGCGTCTCAGCAACTCGTCGGTCTCTTACATGGCTCCTCCGTGTTTCGCTATTAAATAATGGAGGAATTCAAAATTCGAGTTGCAGGTAAGATCCACCGCATATGAAGTTGCGTTTGATGAAACGAAGTTCCATTTTTTTCTGAGGGCCTGGAAAATACTTAAATGTGCACTAAATATACCGCAGCAACAACCTTAACGGCCACAAAATCCTTATTTTCGCTGTTACACCTTAAATCATTCTCGAAATGACTGTCAAATGCACGCAGAGTGCTTGCTTGAACTAGTATTATTATAGAATTGTTATTTAAATCTTTCTTGAATATATTTTGTGTGTTTCGCTCTAAATATTAGTGAGTGTTTATCAAATACAGGCAGCATAGCCATTTTACTTACAATAAAAATTGAGTGTTTGGAACGAATTTAATTTTGTGCGGGTTTGACATGAAAAAGAAAGGATCTCACGCTGACCCATTACGTTGGTGCTTGCTAAATTGATTAGGTACCAATCATATTTAAATCAAAGCTATCGAGAGATACGAAGGAGTATATGACGAAAGGATCTGGGAATAAGTAATGGGAGTAAACAAATGGGACTAAGAAATTGTAAGTGTAGTATGAGAAGGACGTGATATTTGCTGGCATGCTGCATTTAGAAATACATCTGGTACATTTTCGTTGTAACTCTTAGCGTAATGTCATCAAAAGCTCATATGCATATGAGGATCTTCTATCAAAACTTTTTGCAACCAATTTGCAAGATCAAAAGATAATATTCATGGACGTATCGCCATAAGCTCCGGCCCCTTGTTTCGGTCAAATTATAGACCAATAAGTTTTCAAAATTTTGAATACGTTGTGGTTTCCATCTGACAAGTTTGAAAATTACCTCTTAAAAGTTGATATGCAACCAACCCTAAAATGACTCATGGAAGAGGTTTATGATCATTCATTTGATGCAATGATGCTTTTAATAAGCAAATTACTTTATAATTTTACTATCCAATTTACCTTGGCTAACAGCTCCCGCGCCAGATTGATTAGGAGCTATTTCATGAACGATGCGCTGTGCCAATGAATATAATGCCTGCATCTGTGAATAAGTAGTATATTGTAGTTCCAAAGGTAATTTGATGAAATGAGTTACGGTACAATTATATGCACATTTCGACCCCATAAAACCTATTTAGATTGAGCTTAATGGAAAGAATTTCCAATTCAATTATTTGAAAGGTATTAAGAACAATTGATTGGAAGAAAACATCGATAAAATGGATTTTAAAAAGCAATGTTGATTGATAAAAATATAATTGAACGTTTTTCTATCAGCCTTCGATAATACGTTCCCATTGTAATTAGGAAAGTATCATATACTTGAATAATTAAAATGAACTTAAGTTATTTTTATGAAGAAGAGCGACTTCTTGACATTATTATTCATGTACAATAAACATATAAACAACACATAAAGATGGCATGATTCTATTTTTATAAGTTCCAAATAGTCAAAATAACAACAGCGATGAATTTTCAATCACAAGTAAAATATTGTATCTGAAACCCAACAACTTATTTCTCAGTTATTTGTATGCATGTTTTCATTAGTATGACACTCATTAACAATATTTAGTTACTTTATATTTATGGTTTGCTTTTTGATTCATACTTTTCATAGTATTATCATAAGAGGAATGAGTATGGTATGATAATGAGGACATTGTTCAATGCTCAATTTCCGTTATATGTGGAATAGATTATGTTCCCAAACTTGGTCTGTCAATTGCAAAGCAAATTACTTTAGAAGTTCTTATTTGAAGTTCTTGAAGCTAGTTGAGGTTAGTAAATCTATGATATTAAAGATTGAAATTTCAATTTGACAGGCAGCAAAGATGTAGCTTCTTAAAAGGGGAGATTAAATTAAATAGAACGCCACATTTTTAACTGCTACTTTTATTTTTTCAAACTTTATTCCCAAGTAAGATTGTAATAAATTCTCAGCAGTGACCATAATCTTTTTTTAATGAGGAAATATTTTGATTCGCCACATAAACGCTCAGCAGTCAGAATAAAAACTGCCATGTCTTCCCAATCATAAGTAGCCTGTTATCATTCATGACTTTAATTTCATTCCTGCCACCGTAATACATACCTACTTACTCGAAAGAGCACTTCCCTTAATGTCTACCGAGCATGCAAATTTTATTGCCTTCCAATTACCACCTGAGCGTTTCTTAATCAAATTCGCACATCAAATTAATGCGCATATTCTTTTTGCCCATGGTGTATCACCGACTCAGCAACCGAAATTATCCGCGAAAAAATTTTCCACCGGAGGTTGGAGGGAATAAAAAAGCGCCGAGTTCACCCTAAAACATGGTAACGACCCTCTCGTGCAATCATCTCTCTTTACCATAAACACGAATGCAATCTTTACGGAAGACGACTCATCATTGCTTCCGGTTTCCTCAATTTCTTTTTTGCCCAAAGAGTGGACGAAAAAAAATTAATTCGCCTTTTTTTAAAAGAAAAGGTGGAAGTAGCAATCGCGGTAAAATATTTGAAAACCATTATTTTTTTCTCGACTCCTTTTTAAGGAAGAAGAGGTAGCAATCATTATATTTATTGCCCGCCCCCGAATAATTGAACCATGTGAGCACGAGAGGCTTCTCACAGATCTTGATAGCGGTGCAACCATTTTTATCGCCCATTCCGGGTTACACCTTTACGCCTCCCCGAGCACTTGAATGGAAGGCAACGACCTGCAGGCCGAAATGAAAGCACAAAGGTATTACGGAAGAAACGAATTTGTCAGTATTTAACCTTTTAAATGATAATGTTTTATAAAACTTAAAAGAAAGATGAAAATGGAAAATTGATTAAATAATAAGAATACGATGAATAGGGGTGCGCTAACTATTATTATTTTTCGATAATATTTACATTTACCTGTAATCAGTGGTGGATCTATTGGGGGGGGGGGGAAGCTAAGAAGGATATAGTCCCCCTTTGTGGATCAAATTTACACTAAATAGAATGGCAATTTTTTCCAACCCCCACTACTGCTGGAATTTTAACCCTCACTTAGCCACCCCCTTGTCCAAAGTGATTTTTTTTCCTGGGCGATACGGTGGATAATTAACTCCACCCCAGGATTTGCTTTACGAGTTGTGCATTATACATGATTGTATCAAACGGAAGGGTTGGCGAACTTATTATACCTTGAAGTACGTGCAGGAAGTACAAAGATGATAATGCGGCTTTGAATTACGCCCGGAGGGAATGGGAAGGAATGCGAATTTCCAAGCAAGATATGATACGAGGAAAAGCAAAAATATCTCAATGTTCTTCATTACAATGTGTACCACATAATTTTTTGATTGGCCAGATAAAAAAGAAAATAAAGAATAGGATGGAAGGCTATCAGAAATGAAGTATTCTCGTATTTCTCTCTTGATTCTTACAATTCGTATTAAAAACCTGAGGCTTGCCATCCAATTGCGTCATGAAGTTATATTTTTCCGATGATTAATTGACAACAAAATATAAATACAACTCGGATAACAGTCAAGATCTCCACAAAGCTAATTTTTTCCTAAGTACGTGGATCACTTGAATAATTGGGCAAAGTCCTGCCTGCCAAACCGAAGGTCGCGGGTTCGAGTACCGCCTGGGTAAGTTGAACCTACCCAGGGCATGGGCGTTTGTGATTATCCTTTTTTATTGAAAGTTGTTGATTCCCCGTTGTAAAGGTTTTAGGTGAGCTGTTAACGGGGTGATGAAAAAAATAAAATAAAAATTTCGTAACTAATAACTTCAGGCTTTACTTTGTGAAACCTCTCCATATTGGAAGTAAGGAAATAAAACTTTGTAAGGGTCACTGTTATTTAATTATGGGCACGACCCGGGTTTCGTAACTTGGTTACATCGTCAGGTGACTGATCTTGCATGCATCATACATTTATACAAAAGTACACAAGATGTCCTCACTGTCACTTGTGTGCTTTTGTATAAATGTATGATGCATGCAAGATCAGTCACCTGACGATGTAACCAAGTTACGAAACCCGGGTCGTGCCCAAAATTAAATAACAGTGAACCTTACAAAGTTTTATTTCCTTACTTCCAATAAAAATTTCGAAACATTCTATTAAACTCTTTCGCCGAAACTTCACTGTATTATTACTTTTCACTCTCTTTTTTCTTTAGAGCTATTCCTTTTTGCACTAGGGTAAAGTACAACAATTCACTCAGAACTAAAAACATTACATCGCTAAACAGAACCTTTTTTATAATTCTTAGATAAATTAATTAATTTAGACCACAAAAATAGAATAGGATCGCAATGCTCAGAAAATTCTTCTTTTGAAAAGTACTCTCCCATCTAATTATTCTACAGGAACCCGGGGCATAATGGGGTATTAAGTTCAAAACATAAAAAAAGAAGCACACTCTGGCTTAATAAAATTACCTCACATTTTTAATAGACCTTTTGAAATCTATTGAGCATAAATACAATAATATCGTGGAAAACAAATATTAATTATATATTTTTTCCCCAAAGGCAAAAAGTTGTCATTTGCCCCGTTCTGTCCCAGGTACGGGGCGAAATGGGGTAGTGTGGCAATGCATTGCAAAAACAAATTAAATATTTTAATTAAGAAGAAAACTCAACTTGTATGTTCTAATCTTTTAATTTGAATGACTTTTTGGGAGTAGTACATATATACTTAGTGTTTCTTAGTGTGCCACTCATATACACTTAGTGTACCACTCTTGCATACGAATTGTGAGCCAATTTATTGAAAATGCAACAAACGACCCAGTCTTCAACTGATTGTTAATGGAAATCGCCGCAATATAAATTCCACCATTCTTTTTTCCATTGTTTCTTACTTCTCCGTTTCGCCCCCGTTCTGCCCCAAGAACACGTTTACGCTTACCTAAAAACTGACACCCGAAAACAGAGTTTAGTCAGACGTTAAACAATACGAAACTATCGATAATTAGACGGAAGTTATCCTTAAATATGATCTTTAATTATTGTACTCGACTTTTGGGCCCAAATTGATCAAAAATTAAATAACACACATTTCACCTGGGAGTAGAATTTTACTGAAACACGCGCAAATAAAATTAATCACTACAACTTGTCAAAAACTGCTCCGTCAGTCATAATGGTGTTGTGGAGAAAGGGGAAGTGTGCTACCAACCTTCTGATAGATTCCTAGCACGATTCAGTTTCTATTGTATGTATTAGCTCGACTGGGCCATCCTGCCCCTATGGCCAACGTGCCCCGGTCTCCCCTACTTCAAGCAAATACCAAGAATTACTGTAATTTAAACACTTTAATATGACTTACCATCGATACAAAATCTTCCGAATTTAGAAAACAACAGCAAAAATTCACACAACTCAAAGTTCCCGCGTTAAAAATTAAATAAATAAACCAACATGGCTGCTAAAGATAAGCAATAACAGGTTAACCTATTTTGAATAACCTCTAATTGTTGACAGCACCTCCTAGACTCCAAAAACCCCGAACCTCATTCTGCTACGGCCCCCGATCCACCCCGTGTTCCCCTAAATCAATACAAATAGCAGAAATAAGTATAGAAATTCATTTCAAGAGTGACAATTAAACTCACAAGACAGAAAGTTACCACAACTTCCGTCCATAATCCATGATTTATAGATTCAATTAATATTGTTCCCCCATTTGGAATTGCAAGTACAAAGCACTTAAGGTTTATGAAGAAAAATATTGAGCTTCTCTTCGTGGAAGTTACTTCTATTTATAACTTTATGCCTGTACTTTTCCTCTTAGCATAAGTTATATACATTTAATCATGAATTCTAACGGTTTATTTGACAGCATGTGAATTAAAACGATGACTTATGCTCCCAGTAACTCGTATAGCTTTATGAAATGCCCGATAGTACAGTTTTTCTTTCTATACGAGGTTGACCTGCTTGGATGAAGTTTTGGGAACTCTGTTAACGTTTGAATATTAAGGCCAATATATTTGGTTGGGGCTTTCTTTATTGAAGTTTTAATTAAATTTTGGACAGGAACCCTAAACCCGTCAAGCGGCGGGTACATATTACATCAGAAATAGACCACTAAAAAGATTCTCTCTTCGATTTTCACGAGCCGGGCAGACGTTTTTTCGGCACTTTATAACAACGAGCCTCATAATCCTAGTACTGAGAAAGAATCAAATCCCTGTGTATGAAAAATTCAATAATCAGATATCAATCTCGAATTGATATAATTACACCAACGAGTGTAATCAAAATATAAATTGTAACGTAAGACGATTAATTTTCATAACCTTTTTTATTTACTTCAATTCTCTCCACAATACTCCACAAAACCCTCTCCTTTTCACATCCCTCTCAACAATCCCCTCCCCAACTTCAAAAAATCAGACGTTACAAAATGAATCCATCAACTTCTTAAATCAATGAGTCCTTCAAGGGAGTTTGAATATGTTTCTCAAAGGTATTTTGTTCTTTTTTTAATATTACACTTTCAAACGAAGACTTTCATGATCCTAGTACTAAGAATGAATCAAATCTCAGGGCATAAAAATTTCATAATCAAAAATCAGTCTCGAATCGATGCTATGACACCAACATGCACAAATAAAAGAGAAATGAATCCATGAATGAGAATGAAGTCCTTGAATTAAGGTATTCCTCAAGGTAGTTTGGACGTGTTTATTACATACTATTTTATTACTAATTAACTATTTTTATTACTAGTTATTATTAGCTATTAAACTAAAACGATTTAAGTTTTTCCTGGTGAATACTTCTGACAAATATTTCTCGGGTTTGCCTCCAGGTTAAAGCTTTTATGTAAGCCGACGTTTCGGAGACGACGTGTCTTCCATCCTCAAGGATTTTCAAGGATGGAAGACAAGTCGTCTTCCGAAACGTCGGCTTACATTAAAGCTTTAACCTGGATGCAAACCCGAGAAATATTTGTCAGCTATTAAACTATTTAACGAATTCTTCCAATATAGAACCCAAATGTCAACGAATGAAATGATGAATATATCGCAGCGTAAGGCAGCGTATTGTGCTCGTCAATTGCTATCTTTCCGTCTGCTGCTGCTCCCTGCATGCGAAAGCAAAGGAAATATACTCATTACTTTTTCCTGCTGTTTTATTTCATTAATTTCATACGTGAATTCTTATGGCAGGGTTATGAATGAAGCTACATTTTTAGAAGGCCACGCAGGAGCGGGCTTCGACCGTGTTTTTCAAAATTTTGACGTCACAAGGACACGGGATGGTCAGGATTGAAGGATGTTAACCTCTCTCGATACTCTTAAGAAGTTTAGGTTCAATTTCAATGCATGGGAAATTCATGCAATGCATGCAATGCATGTAAAGGAAATGCATGCAATGCATGCAATTCCTTTACATGGGAAAGACTTAGGTGTCGACATCAGCAGAGTAGTCATGAGTTGAAGCATTCGAAATTTGGTGCCACCGAAGAGTGATAAAGACAAAATGGATCGAACGAGTAAGGAATGAGGAAGTGCTAAGACGAGTGGGATAAAGGAGAAATATTAACAAAAAGCCTTAAGGAGAAGATGGAACAACTTAGTTGGCCACATTATGAGGCCTTATGAAATCAATCGTAGAAGGACAGGTGGAAGGAAAAAAGGGCAAGGCAACGAATTATATAAGACAGGTTATAAAGGATGTAAAAGAGAATAATTACGTCTCTATAAAAAGACTTGCGGATTAGAGAACTGGATTAGATCCTAGAATTGTTGACTGATTATGATAATCCCATTTCTTTTACTATGCATTTTCAATGCCGGCATTAAGGAAGTGTGTTTAAGTTCATCTCTTTTCTGATTCAAGTTCTTCTACAAAATCGGGTGAGTAATTTATTTTCATTATATTTTTAATGCAAACATTTTTCTATAAAATCAACCTCTACGAGTATGCTTGAACCACTATTTTGGCAATATACTTAGCTCGCGCTTAGTCTGCGGCGATTCTCATATCTTCCGTGTTTTTCATTTTCTGTGTCTCCCAGGCCGGAACCTAGAGGTTCGGTTACAACATATTAAACTAAAAGTTTTCAAGAAAACAGCGTTGGTGTCAGATGGTGTTTCCAGCTATTTGAAGAAGTCTCAGGCCAAGGAGCAACTTCAAATGAGCTCTCAGATAATCCAAATAGGTTCGTTGACGAGAACGGATGCTATGTTGCTATTCACTTCTCCTAATATCGAGGGAAAAATCCGTTTTACTAATTTCAAGTAAATGCGTAGGGTGCAATCGAAAATTATTTGGCTAAAACTCAAAGGTAAGAGAATGGTTCAATAAGTCTTTCGAAAAAAAGTTGAAAAACAAATTATATTGGGTCAGTTTTTTTATTTTTCAACATAGTCTCCAATCTACAGCTGAAACTTTAACAGCTGACTTGTAAAGAGTGCTATTTACTAGGAGAAATGATTTTTTGACACTAAGATAGCCATTTTTCAGAAATTATAAGGACTTAATGGACGATCCTCGTATTTAAATTTGGGGAAATAATTCCTTTCGAATTTTTTTACAATCATATATATTATTACAAGGCCTTTCCTCTGCCATTTAGCATATGCTCCGTTAATTTTGCACCTACATTGATAAATAAAGTATTATTTTAAACGTTGAATAACCGGCTTCTGAGGAAAAATACAATCTCAAACTCAAATTTCACAATTTACCCAATAATTTGACGTAAAAGTATCGAATTTTCCATGTCGATTACTCGCTCGAGGTATATAGCACATTTTTTTATTCTAAACTTAAAAAAGAAACGACCATGTCATTCCAAATAACAAGAAAACAATTCCCAATCAAAGTGGCCTTTGTAATGATAGTTAATAAAGCACAGGGTCACACTCTTCAGAGAGCCGGGTTGTACTTGCCAGCACATGTTATTACGGAAGAACAGTTGTATGTAGTATTTTCCAGAGTTTGCCTAATCCGTGATATTTATGTTTGTGTTAAAGAGATTCATATCCAAAAAGTTACAGACGACTACATTGTTACTTCTAACATTGTCTTTAAATAAGTTTTGTGTATTGCGTGTCATTATTCAGTAACAGACGTTATGATTGTCCCTTCCGGTACCAAACTCTCTAGCCCGTTGCGTATTCATGTTTTGTATATTTTGCAAGAAAACAAATATGGAGAAAGTACTTTATGATGCACCTTCTTCTCCATTTAAAACCCAATCACACCATTCCCTTTACATACTTTCCCCTGATAGCGCGAAATTGCAAAATTTTCGCACAGGTATCTACTTATTACTACACCTGACTATCTTTACAATATGATTATATGTAACCAGAGTGAAACCAGTAGAATAGTAAGAGCTAGAAGGCGTTTTAAAATACCAAATTGCCGAACTACGGTGTTCCAATTGTCCACTTTAAACTCTGCTATAAGATTTTGGAATGAAATACCGGATGATATTGTTAATTGTAAAACTGTTAATCAATTCAAAATGAAAATGTTTGTTTATTTACTCGAAAAATATGATTGTAATTAAAATACTGTAATATATTTGTCATTAATACTGTTAAATTGTATTTTCACTTTTTCTATGTTGTTCACTGCTGAGACTTAACTGTAAAATTTGATATGTTCCTTAGGACAAGGTCCTAGAACAATAAATTTATTATTATTATTATTATTAGCATTAAAGTAGATTTAAAATTCTTCAAGTATTCGTTTTTTCCGTGTATTGTATTAATCTATTTTATATATTTTTGCAAGAAAACAAGTAGATATAAATGAAGTACTTTATGATACACCTTCTTCTCCATTTAAAACCTAAGTACACCGTTTCCTTAACATACTTATTCTCTGATGGCGTGAAAGTGCAAAATATTCGCACAGATCACCTAGTAACTACTCATTAGCATTAAAGTAGATTTAAAATTCATCAGGCATTCATTTGTTCCCTGTATTGTATTAATCTGTTTTGTATATTTTTTCAAGAAAATAAGTATAAAGAAAGTACTTAATAATACACATTCTTCTCCACTTAAAACCCCAATTACACTGTTTCCGTAACATAGTTTTCCCTAATAGCGCAAAATTGCAAAATTTTCGCACAAATAGCATTTAAGTAGATTTAAGATTCATCAAGAATTCATTTTTTCGCATAATTACTATTCATCAATACTGATGAGATTCCAGAATGTAAGGGTTGAAAAAATGTCTGACTACTAATAGTCAACATACATATCTTTTCAACCCCTTATCGGTAATGCATCTCCAATACCACTTGACGTCTATCCGTACATTTGAGACAAACGAGAGTTGCGCGGCTTTCATGTTCTTTACCCCTCCTCTTCGATTTAAAATTCCTGCAATCGTCCCGAACGGACAGGCGAAACACCGTTGTTCCTCGTCCGTTCAATAGCTGACCAATTAAAAATAGATTTCCAAGGGCTTTGTATGTAAGGGGGAGGGGGCAAAACCTTTTCATTATATTTTTTTTTGGCAGAGGGTAACAACGTCTGAGCATTGTTTGAAGCGTCCATTCAAAAAGCTTGTGCCTATACAGACAACACGCGGGACTCCCAGGCCTCTGTGCAAAACATAAAAAAAGAAGAAACGAAATTGTAAGGTCCAACATTTTACTCGGGAAAAAATTCAAAACCGAAAAGTTTTACGGCGTCAAAATCCGCTGGCAATAATTTCAAACGGGGCCCATACGAAGGGAAATGTTTCAGCAACTTCCTCCGCCCCTTCCCTCTTCCCTAGGGACATGTCTGTGAGCAATACCCTTCCCTTTCCTGACACGTCTGCGCACAATAGAAATATGAATGATCAATCTACTATTCAACAAATCTCTTTCTACTCACCATTGACGACGGGTTCGCGATAATTTAATACACGACTTTCGTTTCCTTAATGCTATCAAGGTTGGTGATTCTCAGTAATCAGAGAGAAGGGCGATGAATAGCAACACAGCAGCAGATCACGTCAAAGAATCTATTTCGACTATCTGAAAACTTCACCTTTAGACAATGACCTGAAAAGGTCGAAACAATTTTTTTACTATTATTACCTCGTATAAGTATTTAATTTTTATTAATGCTGCGTGGAATGCAACAAAGTTTACTTTTAAATCTGTAACCTGGCTCATTTGATGATCCTCCATGGCCTGACGCTTTTATTATATAGCTGGAAATACCGTTTGAAGCCTGCGCTGTTACCTAGAAAACTTTTAGTTTAATATACTGTAGCCGAACCTCGGAATACTCTAGATTCTGGCTATCCGGTTAACCGGGTTACTTAGGCAGCCAGTTTACTTGGACCGTGTAAACAAAAACAGAATGTCTCTTTTTTTCGATCCGAAGCCTACTCCGCGATCTATTTGTCGTGAGAAATCGACAGCCTCAGCAGCTTCGCTGGTAAGTTTATGACGTCACGGACTCACACGTAATGTTTCGCCGCGTCCCAGCTGGGTACTCATTGCTTTTTTGTAATTATTTCCAGCGATTACTTCCCTCTGTTAACTGACCTTCTTGGTGAGAGTAAATGAAATAAAACTCGAATGAAGACACCAAAAAAATCTATTTACCTCCAATTTACCTACTTATATTACGGAATTACTATTCCGCGTCTGATTGAAAGACCCCATCCAAGTATTTTTCGTAATTAAAGCGCAACTATTGAATCACAGAAGAAGAATGCACTATTATCTTGTATAATCTTCTTTGTCATTTTGACGTTCATGTATTCATATTTACGGAATGTTTCGGAAAAATGGAGCAGCCTCCAAATTGCGACAAATTGTACCTGTCTAGATAAATCCCACTCGACCGGAAAGCACTGAGTTATACAGTCATACAGTGATCACTTTCTAGATAAGATAGTAGTGATTTTTCAGTAATTACTCCATCATATTCATGGAGCAATTTAGACAACGCAGCAACTACTTATTCCACTAAAGAGGAAATTTATCCTCCGTAACCGCCGACACAACGGCACAAATGAATTCCCAACCACCTTTGAGCAGGTACAGTTACACATCCATTTCAATAGTCATGAACATGATGCTCCAGTACAAAATTTTTAATTACGTAAACAAACAAAAAAAAAAATAAAAAAAATGATGTAGAGTATGATTTGTGAAAATGAATTGAAAACCCTTTATGTAAATTGGTAACTGAAAATATCTTTCACATAGGTACCTCTTTGACGAACGGGCGATGACTTGCACTCGTCATCCGTTGGGATATGACCCTGCAGGAAAGAAAGAGAAATATCATCTTTATCTGTTTCCATTTTCAAATAAAAAGACTATGCGAATCAAAGTAACCGATTATCCGAAATCTAGAAATAATTCCCCATAATATATATAACATGATAGGGGAGGTGAGGTTGAGGTGATTAGGGGAATGAAGGGCGAGGAGAGGGGGAGGGAGAAAAAATTTTATTTCGTAATTCCAACACAGAATATTGAACAAAAATTTGTCACCTGCTCCCCGAGAAGCAGATGATATTCATCGGATATCGAAATAAGGTTGATAAATCTAAAACACGTTGTTATTACGTATGTCGTAATAATTGTATTGACATGGATAATGCACGGATGTCAATAGGGTAGTTTCCTTCATCAAAGAAAACGAAAGGCATTGATTACAATTCGTTACCCACCATTAGTGTACTCATAATATAGAAATTATTTGATTTTAGAAATCCCAGCTTAGACGAATTTTCATGGTCAATTTTAACCTCATTTGAAAACGGCCAGATTGGTGGCCATGGGATGCCACTCAACGTGATGTCACAGATGCTATACGAGTAGTCAGGAATTTTACATCGTCTGAGAAGACTAATGCATTCATGAGGCACAGAGGTCAGGGAAACATCTCTTAATAATCACTTAACTGCCTAAGGTCGGAAAGTTTCCTTTGTTTGATAGGGCATTAATAATCCATATTTAAGCCAAGCGCTAACGACTAGCAGCCTGCATCGTAGCGGCGGACATAGCCTTGCACAAATGTGGCCTTACACAGCGGCAGCAGGAACTAGAATGACGTCACACGTACTTTTCCCAGCATTCATACTTAGCCGTCGCGTTTTCGCGTGCTCGAAAAATTTCCGTAAATACATAAATATACAATTGAATAATCGTCCGTATCGTGCAAATATACTAGTATTTAGCGGACCATTTTTTAAAGTGAAACAAGCACAACAAAAAAATAAAATGATACAAGGAAATGAAGGGGACAGTTTGTAAACTAAAACAGAAAAAAATTGTAACAACATGCCTTTTTTACAGCTTATAAAATCAAATCCATTTTATATAAATATACAAACTAATACAGATACATAGTTTTTTGCAAATATACCGAACATTGGATTGAATTGAATTTATTATGTGAGGCCAGATCAGAGCGTGAACTTAGTTTGAGTAACATGTAGCCAAGAATCTTTGCCAAAATATTCGGCTACTTTTGGAACTACTTACTTCACTAGATCTAGTATCTAGGATAAGGCGCTGGCGTAATTTTCCGATATGGCCGATGCATCGAGGTTAGTGCTGTGATCAAGGGGACTGCATAGAGGTGGCTCAATTCTATCCCACAGAAGGCTTTCAATCGGTTTACAAAAATGTCCGCGTCGTGGTGATGAGTGCAATGCGATCCACTTTTTTTCCATTATTTTGCAGTATAAACTTTGTCATTGCAAGGAAAAGCATTGGAAAGTAATTAATGTGATAGATCACTTCATAATATGCATAAATTTCGGTTCTATTAAACCTTATTTTCCCGTTAAACTCGGATAAATTTGTCCATCAGCGTCACGAGTGCCGACTTTTGTAAATCCATTTAAATGGGAGGTGGGGGACAACACATTTAGAGGCCGACCTGAGGATCCTCTTTTGTAATATTCAATAAATTCCTACCATTACTTTAAGGCATTCAATATATTGCTACCATTTTCTACGAAGTACCTATTGTAGGTACAAGTCCGGTGGATGGGGAATTGCAGGTTGAGAGAAGGGGGAGGAAGAAATGGGAACGGAGGATGAGATGAAGATGGGTAATGCCGGGTCTACACTAGTAACTTAAGTGACTACTTAAGTTGGCTCTGTATTTAAGTTGGTAGTGTAGGTGTCACCAGCTTCATTTAAGTACACCTCCACTTAAGTCATCTTAGAACCCAACTTAAATTGCGTAGGCAACTGTTTCCGCACGGTTAAAGCTCTTCATGTGTTGTAAATGGCACATAAATACCCATCTCACATCATCCCGTTGATTATGTTCTAAGTTGTGCTGTATTGTATGATGTGGTTATTGAGCGTTCTATTACGTTAGTTAATTTCTAGTGTTGGGGATATTAATTCGACGAATTTATTTTGTAGTGTTTCTCATCTTATTGTTGGTTTTATTTCCGTGAAAACTAATTGCTATACCTTTTGCTCACGGTGAAACTCGATTTATAAAACTTAGAAACGTTTTAAGGAATTTTAAGACTGACAATGAGACGACGGCAGAGGATCCGGTAAAACAGTTTATTTTCCATGGTGTCATAATCGAAAATAACGTAAACGAATGCACTCAGTAACTTCCCACACTCTGTTATTGAAACTATTGCATAGGGCTTTTATGTTAGTCCTAGGGATGCCGAGGGAGATAAGATGTGGCGATTTCATTGGACGTGGGAGGAATTAATGGTTGAAATTTAACATCAATGGTTTTAATAAAGCAGTGGAATTTGACTAGCAATAAGTGTTTTTGTTTACGTTATGAATATGTCATTCCACGAAGTCACGCTTAGTAATTCTAAATTCCTCTGGCTCCATCACCTCTCGCCATATAGCGTTCCCTCAGGAACTGAAATCGGTCTTTCCTTTTAACCTTCTGAATCCAAAATGGTTAATTCACGGAGTTTGGAAGTTTATTTCAAATAACAGTCGCTTTGGATCAAAGAATCACTAATTGCTCTCCTAGACCTTCATCTGTCAACATAACTGTTTCCCGATATAGACAATCACGGTGCTGAAGTCGACTTAAAGCTCAAGTGTAGCTACCGCACCACATTTAAGATTATATTTAAGTGAAGTCACTTAAGTTAAGTGTGTAGTGTAGACAAGGCATAAGGCGGACGAAGACAAAACAAGGGCGCTTGCGTGAAAAAAATGAAGAACGCCTAGCGGTGGGGAGAGGACCTTGGGGTTTCCCCCGCGCACAAAGTTGAGCAGACGCGAGGGAAGACGTGGAAAGGGATGGGGGAATCGTTTGTGAGAGACAGGCATCAGTGATAAAGGAGGAGAGAATATTTCGAGCAAGAAAAAGGAAGAGACAAAGAAATGTAGAGGGCTCTTTATTAGCGTCCAAAAGTTTCGCGGGGATCCACAAAGCTGGTATAAAAAGTTTTTGCGGCAAGGAAAAAGAAAGCAGAGATAATTATTTTCTCACCTTTTGGGTTGTGCGTTTCATTTCCGCTTTGAAATACAAATAGACACCTTTAAAAATGCAGCCAATATTGGTAAATGAGGTAAATCGGTATCTTTAAAAATTTCCTCGGATTTTCTGATATCAAGACTTAATTTTCAGTTCTCTTTTCATTACTACATTAACAATAAAAATAATTATTTCAATATAATCTCATATCAAAATTGTGATGCAGTTACTGGTACTAGACAACTGATTTGCCTACGCTGATGATGATCTAAGTTCGTCTTACGCCGTCAACTATTCTTCTAAGAGAAATAGTTAAATCAATATAGAAGAAGTTAATATTTTAGGAATGAAAGAGAAGATACAATAAATCCAGAGCACGCCTTATATGATTCCGAAAACTTCCCTGGGCTCCATAAAGCTGACATAAAACGTTTTATCGAGAAAAAAGAAAGTTAACGGAATTATTTGCTTATTTAATGAGTTATATTTCATATCAGCCATGAAGTAATAAAAACTGGCAATATATTTATTTTTGTTACTGATTGATATAATTCTGTATGGCAAGATTTTTTCATCCGAACATTCTTGATGCTCGACAATAATTTTTTACGTCCTTTCCATAAAAATAGTAAAATAATAATTCAAATCTTATCGCTAATGAAATATACAAAAAATGGTATTCTAACAGAACAAAATTGAGTCAACTACTCTCTTTATTGTCTGGATAGGTCAATCATCGTCAGCGGATTCTTTTAAGACTCATATCCGCACAAGGCTCATAAATCTGGAACTCGCACAACACTAGGGACAATAAGGACGATGGCTTATTTAAAATTAATTATTTTAATATTGCTTCATTTGAACACCTATTCATACACGTTACTATGATGGCTATGGTAATATAATGACAATTTTTGGGCTGCGGAATCGAGGTTTTCACAATTAGTTCAAATCCGAGCAGTCACGCAAGACGGGGAAAATATATAAAAAACGATGAAGAGTATGTGAAGTAAATTAATCATGTTGGTAGAAGAGGAGAAAATATTTCGAGAAAGAAAGGAGAGACAAAAAAATATACCCAGTGAGCGCTTAGTTAGCATCCGAAAACTTCGCGGGCTACACAGAGAAAGAAATGGTAAGTTTTAGCGGGATAAAAAATGAAAACAGATGGAATTCTTTGCCCACCTGTTGGGTGATGTGTTTCGTTATATTTAGGGAATAAAAAAATATTTTTTTCATAAATTCATTATTATTGATAAATGACGTGACATACTACCACGAAATTAACGTACTCGGGCAATTTGAGGACGATATTGATTTTAAATTACCATTATAAATGTAATGCAAAAATTATTACACTAAAAAACTGCATGCGATATTAGCCTAGAATTGCTCGTGGTATTCGATAAAACTGAATTATTTGCTCTGCCATTTTTTGTCGTCTTGACGTCGTTCGTTTGAAGTCTTTCGACGTCTGCCATCAAAATAGAAGTGCTAAAAATTGGGAAATGTGAATAATTGTTTTATTGGATGCTTGTAAAAATATCGCCACATTTTTTAGCTATCACATGCATCATAACAAGCTCTCTTTTTAACACTTTTTAAATATTTTAGCTTCTTTAAACGAGAGCTTTGAGCGAGTAAATAATACAACTACGTAATTGTCCTAAAAATATAGAGTATTGAGTAAAATATCGAAAAGGGTGGATACCCAAGAAAAACCGTTCTCGTTGTAATTGCAAAGTGCATCCAAAACTATATTTGCGTTGTCATAGCTCAGAAACTAAGGAGTTGCGACCCAATGTTTATGAACAAAAAATGCTTTAAATAGTCTTCTCTACCACTTCCTGAAGTATTGTGGATTCCTTCTGAAACGCCCTCCATAGTGATGGTTTGTATTATATAAGATGGTTAAAATGCATGCTATAGCAGCAAGATTCCATCACTGAATTCCACGGTGACTTACGTAAATAAACCAGACCTCGAACGATTCTTGTATTTATAACTAGACAAGACACAGCGTCCTTTTGACCTTTACCAAGCAGAACCAGAAATAAAGAGACTCGAAATAATTGCATGAGTTCAAATAACCCCGGGGACTTTTCTTTCTTGATTTTAGTCACAAGATATGTGTCACATAAAATTTTCAAGACGTTGATAAAATCTGTATTTAATTTAGATAAACTGAGCAAGTATTAATTTCTTATTTACTTTCAAAATCTCCGAAAACAGCGCATAAGCAGCTTTTACATCGAGAGTTCTAACTAAGTACCAGCGTAGACGTAGTGCTTATGCATCCTGCCATAGCTCAGTAACTGAGGAGCGGTGACCCCATGTTTAGAGACAAAAAGATGCTTAAAACTGTCTCCTCTACCACCTCCTGAAGTATTGCGGATTCCAGAGCCTTGATGTGGGGTAGGGGGGATGATCTCGCAGGGAGAGTGGCAAGATGTCTTCCGCAATCCCACTCTGGAAAATCACCCTAATACGCTGCTCAAGGGACAAATAACACACCCCCACATAACCTTAACTCCAGACCCCCTTCAACATGCACGCACATATATTTTTTCTTGCCGGAAGACACCCCTCTCTTACATTCCTATCTCATCTCCCTCCTTTAACCGCTTAATCCCCATTTCCTAAAAACCCTCTTGCCGACACGCCGGAAAGAAAATAAGACTTGTTAAAGGAGAAGTTTGTGTGCGGTCTCGAGAAACGGATGGTATTTTTTTCGGGTGGGTTATAGGGGAATTGAGGATCTGGGGGGACATTTTTTTTCCTCCGATTTACACTTCATCTCCCTTCTCTGTCTTTTTCTCCCCCTTCGGCATATTCGAACTCTCCTCCCTCTTAAGTTAAGGCCCTCCTTTAAGTAGGTCTGCTCCAATACTAACCTCTTCCCTTCCTCTCTCCCTGACCCTATGTCTTTAACCCAGAGGATTTAGTTCCCTATTTTCTCCTCCGTACTTTTTTGAGCCTTGAAGGAATACATCTCATGAATTGCCTCCGCCTGCAAATTCGGTTATAAGAGAAGGAATGGAGGTTTACGAAAGAGAGGAGAGAGGATGCGAGGATTTTAAGGCGAGCCTCTAGGAATTCATAAAGGAAATGCGAAAGGATATGGGGAGATGGCGGAGAAAAAATAAGCTAGTGAAATGTCCGTAAACAAAATCTGAATAATGCTATTCATTCGATATAATATTATAAATTATCTACCACCACATTAATTTTTTTCTGATTGGTACTGTATTCCTTCATTTCCTTATCTATAACCTTGTAAAGAGAGTCCTGGTCTAGAGGAAGAGGGGGCCGGATTGTGGCCTCATCTGGGCCAGGTAAACGAAATAAATCAAATCAAATCGAAGTTGAAAACTATAACAGTAGAATATTAGGGTCGACGAGTAGACCACGAATACGAAATAGCTGGTATCGATTGAGAAAGTGGTCGATCTTGATTAGAACTATTCGCTAATTCGAAGCAATCTGACTACAGGCAATGGTTTAACTTTGATTCTATAAGGGATTTGTTATAACGTTTTTTTAGCAAGCAGAATTTTGATTTAACAATTCAAGAAAAGAATTTGGCCATATCTCGCTATATTTGAACATCGTCGTTCCTTGTATAAAACCTGAACCAAGATATACCGAAGTATAATTTCTCACACATCACAGAAAACGAACGAAGTAGTCTTTCGCCACCGATATTTCCTTTTTTCCACTTCTGGAATCACAAAGAGCTCAAGTACCCCTGGGGAATTTTCTCCCTTAATGTTAGTCACAAGATATTTGCAACATATAATTTTCTAGACATTGCTAAAAACTGTCTTTATTTTAGGTAAACTGAATAAGTATTAACTTCAACATCTCCGAAAACAGCACATTACGGCTTTTACATCGGGAGTTCTAACTAAGAGTCATTAACATTCATAAAAGCTTCCCTTCAAACCTTCAGTAGACGTGGTGAGGACTTTACACCGTCACATATAGACCAGGGAAATACCACAAAAGTCAGTAGCAGAATAATTTGTACAACAAAAGACATCATTCAATTGCCATTTCTTACTAGAAAGGTATGCATGACTTTCATTGACTATATCTGACATTTGGGGCCTAAATGGTTGACTCCGTGTTTATGAAGGATAAAACTGACGAGGGGATGCTGGTATTTATGTAAATTTAATCGAAACTCCGCTGCTCATAGTTAAGTGTCGATCCCAGAAATTCAGTGGAAGGGGATTAGAGGGAATAGTTTCGAGTCGTTTCATTTCAGAATATAGAGAGGTTAAAACATTGAGCTTAAAAATCAAATGGCAAGTTTGCTTTCACAGTTCTCCTGTTAGTAGTAAAAATATGAGTGCCCCATGCATCTAATGGCGTCAGGAAGCACGAGGTCCCTCAGGCGCGAAGCATAATCTGTGCTCGGTTTCGACCCTGAGTTTAGTTCCCCGGGTTTAATTCCTTTCGTTTCGGGAACGAAACTATTGAAATTTTACTGGTTTTGACTTTCGTTTAGCTTCAATAGCCATCCTTGGCAAAACCACAGATAGCAAGGAAAGGAAAGTTCTAGAGGAGACAGGCAGGATACAGAGCATTACTATGGATCGAGCACTGAGATGGAAGGGGATAGTAAAATCAGAGTTACAGGAAAATAATTTTAGGTTAGTAGGGAAGGGAGAAGACGGGATTAGATTTGTTGATAGAATGGACGGGATTTGGCCTTGCGTAGAATTTGAAAGGGAATTTCAATTTGGAAATGGGGGAGATTTGCAAAATATTACACGTAAAGCTATCTTAAACGAAAGAATACTTTCATAATAAAGTACAGACTAGCAGTGCCAACCTGCCTGTTCAACAGCCGGGTTGACTCTGCCACACTCTGCGCTACCGGTATTAGCTTTGTCCCCTATCGTTGTGGCGCTGTTGCCTGTCATAGTTTTGCACCTGTTGTTGGCTGATAGTGTTTTGCGAAAGAGAACCACTGCAGGGGTGAGACAGGTATTAATTGCGACTTGTCACTGTTTGCCTCCTGTTTTGTGGGCACGCTGGTTTTGGCCTATTTTTGGACGTTCTTGCCCGCAACTTTTACGCATTGTCGATCTACAGCGCTGGGACCAAGTCTAAAGGCCTGGTTACACTGTACATTAACACGTACAAGTTAATGTACGTTTGCGTGAATGATTTTGTTGGCCCGAACGGAACATGTACGAATGCATGAACCAAATTAGAACAGGTTCTATTTTCCGTTCATGCATTCGCACAAGTTAGGTGGTTACACGGTACATTTTCGTGTTCATTCACGCGTTCATACATTTAGACGTTAACCCGTACGTGTTAATGCATCGTGTAACCAGGCCTTTAAGACCATTTTATAGGGGGCATGTAGCTGCGCAGGTTAGCACTGAAAACATTTTTGACATTGCGAGAATGCGAGCTCGGAATAACAGCAGGGGCTATTTAGCCATATGGCATCCATGCATTCTCGCATGCATTCTAGTTCAATTTTGACTGCGCCTTCGTACATACGTCAGACTGCGCAATGACGTGCCCGGAGTAAAACGGCCTTAAAATCAGGGATGGCGATAGAAATTAAACGAAAGTCAGTACCAAGTTTGAACAAGTTTATTTTGTGATCTCTTTTGTATGTAATATTCATATTATGTTCTTAATGGACATTTGTCCAAGAACAATAAATATTATTATTATTACCAGTAAAATTTCAATAGTTTCGTTCCCAAGAGCGAAATGTAGAAACCAATTCGGAGTCATAACTAATTTGGGTCGAAACTTTACTAAAACTCTGGGACGAAACGAAACGTAGATTATGTTTCGCAGCGGAGGGACCACATGCTTCGCCTTCAAATAGTTTAGTTTCGACCCACATACCGAGTACGAAGTAGGGTTGAATGAAGTAGAGGTTCGGCCTACCGCCATTACATGCATGGTGCACTCATATTTTTACCACTAACAGGAGAACTGGCCATTCGATTTTTAAGCTCGATGCTTTAACCCTTCTACAAGTATGTCAAACGTAATGTGTCGAAACTATTCCTTCCAATCCCCCTCCACTCAACTTCAGGGATCGAAACCTAACAATGAGCAGCGGAGTTGCAATTAATTTAGTTTCGTTCGTGGGATTAAGGTTTTGTCCAGGGTGGAAACTAAACTCTTTGGTAATTTTAATTTCGTGCGGGAACGAAACTAAACCTAGGCCTCGTATTTTCGCTTCCCTCCGGGTCGAAAGGAAACATTTTCGTTTCGTTTGATTTGCCATCCCTGCTTGAAAATGTGCGTGAAGAGATTCTACGTCGAACGAGCCAAACCCCCCCATTCCTGTAGCACTTGATACGACTGAGATAGGTGGACCTTTAAGCATGACAGCGCAAAATGCAGACAGACTGACACACTACAAACTTCATATATAAATAGACACTGCGCGGAGAACCTTTGGGTACAGAACCACGTCCGCCGCATAAGACGTTTAGGCGCGGTCCCCTCGGAGACTATCGTTGAAAGCTGGCTAATACCGATGCAAGTTTTCTCTCCACCCTTTCTTCTCTAAAAGGCACCTACGACCCCCTGCAAAAATACCACACCTACATATAGCTTCAATGACTTCAAACTTTCACGTCCACGTCTCCTCACGAGTCCAAAAACTTTGCAGTAATAATATTCTATACGCAAACTTCGGGTCGATTTTTTTTAATATTCGGGATAAATAATGAAAAAGAGAGGAGATATGAGAAACTTAAAGCGAGGGAAAGCAGAGTGGAAGCGAAAGAGATGAAGGACAAGGGGAGTGGAGAGAGAGAAAAAACTCGGCGTGTTATTAAAAACACAATTAACTTCTTCCCTTACTAATGCATCCACGAGGCTGCCGTCCGCCACCGCTACCGCCTGCCTCGGATATATATATTTTTTGCGCTCGTCCAACGTCTGTGCTGGGCATATCAGACACCGCAGCCCTTATTGAAGCAAAGACCCCCTTCGCTGGCAGATTGATCACCGCTTGTAGTGGGTCTTATTAAAAGTGAATCATACGGAGAGGAGGACGATGGGGGTTGGGAGGAGGGGTGAGTTGAAGGGAAGGGAGGGGGTGAGATGTCGGACAGGGGAGGGGGGATGCATAAAGATGGCGAGAGATGATGAGACCAGGAGACATGAGGAGAGGAAGTTAAGGCCGCTATGCGCACTGGATGCGAAGCTATGCGAGGGAGCCACGAGAGAACTGAATGGTAAGGTTTTAAACGCAGTGATGCAGGGTGTATGGCAGATAATTAAAAAATCCCTGAGATATTAAATCGTTTCAGGCTTGATTTTGTGTAAGCTCGATATATATCCATGATAAAAACACAAAGGGTAATTTCCACACATCAATTCAAAACTCAACTACCGTCCATGTTATGTCATTCTCAAGGACATATTATGTCATATTTTCAACATATTTCATGATAATATGTTGAAACCATGGTCGGTAGTTGAGTTCGGAATTAAAGTGTGAAAATTGCCATTTCTGTTTTTATCATGGATGATTCCAGGGCCGGGTTTGGGATGCGGGTGGCCCGGTGTCCATTTAGGTGGGAGGAGGGGAAGTGCCACTGGTTGCGTTCAGAGCTACATATAAACAACGTCAACGGAATTTTTTTATCAGCAGCGTTAACTATTCATTTAAAGTTACCGTTGACGACAACATGTTAAACAAAAAACAATCCAACTTCACCTCTAATTCCCTCATTTATGATGTTTTTTTTCTGTTTTTCCGATTTTGTGAGATTTAGTGAGTGGTGAGATCATCTATATATTGGCGGAGGGCTACTTGGTGGGTGGCCCTAGGTTGGTGGAATGGCCCATGGCCCGGGCCCCTTGTAACCCTCTTTGATCCGGCCCTGTATGAATCCCGTAGTATAACACGAACTTGTTGTATAACTCGAATTTTTGTTTTAAAACACAATGTTACATGTAACATATTACACGGATTTGTAACTTTTTCGTAAAATATATTGTATGTAACTTGATTCATATTACATGTCACACAGTATAAACACACCTTGAGATTTCCAGGTTTTCCGGGGAAATTGCTTAGTTTTCCAGGGTGCTATCCTAAAACAAGTATTTTTGGCTAATTTTTTATGGAAATTACTGACAACAGGTCTCGATCGTGATCCGAATCAAAGAGCACAAGCGTCATTTCTAGCTTTTCCAACCATCAAAATCGACAGTCTCGTATCATGCCATCGGCTTCGACCACCCCATACAAAGAGATGAAACCAAAATGCTCGGCCACTCCAAGGGTTACTGGGATCGTCTAACCAAGTAGGCAAACGAAATACGGCTATCCGAGAATAACTTCAATAGAGACGAGGGGTTCAGCAGAAGTAGTGCATGGAACTCGAACTTGAAAATGGCGGGGAAACGAACTCGGTCTCCGCCACTCGGAACTGTCCCAACATGACTACCTAGCTGTGCGAAAAATCCACAGAGAAAATAACCCACAACCTGTATATATCTGTGATAAAAACACAAATTGTAATTACGACTCTTAAATTCCGAACTCAACTACCGACCATGGTTTCAACATATCATGAGGGTCCTTCAGTAAGTCCTTAGAATCTCCGAGATTTATTTCTCTCTATGGATTTTTCGCACAAGTTGTGCATTGCGGGTGCCTCAATTAAGATATCACCGTGGCTAATCCCGGTATTCTTAAATGACTACCAAGCACCTAGCATCCAAAGATGTCACCTAAAACTGGCATAGTTGGCCCTGATGACAATGGAAAAGAATTTCATGCACATATTTGCAGCGATGGAGGTTGAGGAGGTTACCCGGATAAAATCCCTTGAAGAATTTACTACCACTTTTAGTGTATCTCGATCGTCAGCTCTGATGACGATATGATCTGTATCGAAATTAGTGGTGTTAATCACACTTATTGTTAGTCGTGGAAAATGACGACAATATATTCTCAATATATTACAATTTCACCTTGAAAGCGTACTGGGAGTAAACACATCTTGATATTAATATATCCCAATCAACCTTTGGATGTCTTTCAAAAATAAAAATTTTACCTCGTCATTATATCTGAAGTAACATATCTTGTATGATGTTGGGCAAGTTCTTAATATTAGTAAAATATTTTAATATCTTAGTTTTACTAATAACTGAAGTAACATTATTATATTTGAGATGCAGGTGAATGCTAACAAGGATTAACTCTGAAAACTTGAAAAGTTCAAGATGATATCGTCAGTTGTAAACGAACAACACGTTGACTAATTGAGGAATAACCATAAGATATCTTCGGTTAACAGGAATAAAAAATGATTTAAACCGGCTATTCATCGACAGCATTGGCCCAACACTTGCGTCAAGATATCTAACTTTTTAAACAGAAGAAAACGATTTTTTACATCCTCTTCCATCGTCTCTCTTGACGCTGCTTATACAGGGTGTACCATTTATCTTGACCACCCAAAATAACTTTTTGTCCAGATGTAAATTCAAAAATACGTCAAGCAAATGTTCATTAGCCGCCAGGGGGACATTTTTTAGCATGATTTCCTTCCTTGTATCTTTGTTATTTACAAAGATATGAACAGCGGTATTTCTTTTTTAAATGGCACCATTTATTTTTTATTCGGCAATTCATTTCCTCCATTTAAAAGAGACATACCGCTGTTCATATTTTTGTAAATAACAAAGCTACAAGGAAGGCAGTCATGCTGATTAATTGTCCCCCTGACGGCTAATGAACATTTACTTGACACATACTTTTGAATTTGTATCTGGACATAAAGCTACTTCGGGTGGTCAAGATAAATGGGACACCCTGTATTATAAACATGCTCCCATGTGTATAGGCTGATAGAATTTTATATAATTTTAAACCTCATCTCAGTATTATCTGAAACACCTGGTAACTTTCATATTTATAGTAACTACTGAATATTTATCTTCAAATTACGCATTTTAATAAATGTTTACGTTCATGTACGAATACTTACGTAATGCTTCGAACGCACCTGCTAAATTGGAGTACGTGTGCCGGACCCGATGCGTCCCAGTTAACTCGAATGTAATGCATAAGTAACCGTAATCAGAGGCGTAACTAGGAAAATTCTTTGGGGGAGATGAAGGGGTATGGCAAGGGACCCCAAACCTACCCCCTCTCCTGGCAACGGGAAAATTTTTGAAATTTGACAAACCAAAATTTGGATGTAGCTGCATCAATGGGTATGCTAAAACTCAGTGACGTAATCAGTAATATGCTTTGGGTTGAATGGGGGGCTTAGGGCAACGACCCCCCACCTGGAAACGGGAGGGGGGGGAGGGTGGACCGAGGGTAAATTTTTGAAAACTGACATGCCTGGAAATACATTTTAAACCATTTTGATACTTAAAATTTGGGTTTCACTCATAATTGTGCGGGAAATCCTCACAGTAGGGAAAACAACAGAGGCACATTGTATACTATACAATTTTCTAAAGCTTTGGGGAGGGATCTATCCCCTTGTTTCACTCGTAATTATGCGGGAAATCTTCACAGTAGGGAAAACAACAGAGGCACATAGTATACTATACAATTTTCTGAGGCTTTGGGGAGGGATCTATCCCCTCATCCCCCATAGTTACGCCACTTCCTAATATGAAAACATCAGGACACGTAAACAGTGAATAGTTCTCGGGTCTCCCACCGGGTAAGGTCCTCCATATCTCCTTCCGAAGTTTCGATGTGCAACTCGCCTATCTTCTTCATTGATTCAAGAATTCCCGATTCCTTGGATTCCTGAATACCTGAAGACGATGGGCGAGTTGTACATGGAAACGTCAGACGTATATATGGAAGACTTACCCGGTGTGAAACCCAAGAAATCTTCACTGCCAATGTTGTTCGGGAAAAAAAAAAGAAATTATATCATCAGGACACATTACTTCATCATTTAAGGTAATTTCTTTTTTTCCCCGACTCATAAATGACTTTAATAAATGCTAGTCGTAATTTTGTTTGAGCACTTGCTTTTTATATGTGGACGGCTGGTGTCCTAACACCCCCTGCCACACGCCTTTATAGGCGGCTTGCGGGATAGTATGCAGATTTAGACACGTAGCGAGAGTAGTCCCCCGTCGCGTAGCATCGCACTAAGAATGTGAACGGGGAGGTGATACAGAAAGTGACGGGAGGAAAGGGTTTGCCAAGTGTAATGATGTCTAGCTGGAAAGAGTGATGGAGGGGGAAAGGGGTAAGGGCAAGCAGAAGGGGTGCTGAGGGATATGAGTTCCAGGATTACGACGAAGGGGTACGCAGTGTGAGGAAAAGGGTGGTATTTCACCCCCTCGTGTACAGAGAATGGAAGAGTGAGGGAAGTAGATGTGGAGTTTAAAGTTGCATAGCATAGAGACTCATATCTCCGACTAAATTACCAACTGCCTCCAGGGACTCGTCAATAAGGTATAATTTCAATTTTTGTAATCCCTCCAAAATAAAGGACATTTATTTCACATTTGAATATTATTTTTCTCGATATTTTATTAATGTTCCTTCACACGATATATGGTATTCTTGGCAAGATCAAACATTTTGACATATTTAGAAGTTTTATGCTACCATCGTTCCAGTTGTGTCCAATACTTTAAGAAATACTTCCGTGATTATTATTTATGTAAGAGCCTCAATATAAAACCAGAAATTTACTGATCTCATCAATAATTCGAGGCATAAGTAGTTACTCATCCTAAAAGCCACGCATACGCATTTTGACCCAAATAGCGATCTAAACAGGATAAAATTCCAATCATATAATTCCAGTTAGTATTGTGAGTTCTAATTTTGCGTTATTAATTAAATATTGAAGTTAATGCATAAATCTTCATGGACGTTATTTCTACAGCAAATATGTTTTGTAGATGTCCATTCACTTTTTATCGTCACAACGCAAGTCAAATGGATGAGACTCACGCACTAGGTCGGAGAGATGAAATAAAATGAAATTTTAAAAATATAACACACCATATAATGACTTAAAATATTTTTCGATAGTAATTTGAATAACCACGAAAGAACACAAAATATTTTGACCAGGCGAAAGATTGACGCAAATACTGGCATGCAAAAATTTTTAATGAAATGAAAAATTCCACTTTTTACGGTCGCAAGGAAATAAATTATTGCCAGCGACTCCCTATAAAATTATTTCCCGAATTATATTCAGTGACTCTAACTCACAATAACCTATGTTTTTACCACTTTAGAGCATAATATCCGCGGCAAGTTAACTGCATACTAAACTACATAGTGAAGTTTTAGATAAAATGCTTTTGAAGTAATACTTAATCTTTCTGTCTACTAAAAGAAGTTAGTGTTGTTACTTATGTCAAGAAATAAATCACGCTCGAATGAACTGCAATATCTAATTAAAAATGTAATACTTTACCATGATTAATTCTTTTTAATTTCACATTATTTGAAGGGAAAAATTTGCATGTACTCTAGTCTGTAAGGAAGCTGTGTGACTGCGTGACTAGTTTCATTAGAAATGACCTCCTTCTATGCCTAGGTTAAATGAAGAAACTTGCGATGGTGATATGCGGCCTTTATTGCGAAATCCTGAGCCTTGGGTGCCGTTTTAATATTATTTTTTGCGGTGGGGATGAGCGTCGTAATATAGGTACATCCCAATTTATTATGCCCTTTTGATTAATTGACGTCATACTCTGTCCGTTCCCCTCCAAGCTTTAGCTGACGCTTTTTCGCTTAGGGCTCGCAGAGGGTGCGTCGGGGGAAATATTGAATGTACGTTAAACGAGAATGGGGTGCAGGACCTTCCATTCTCTAGAATTCGGAACCCTTCAATTACCACACCTATTAAAAATATTTCGACCATTAGATTAACTTTTCGGTACAAATATTTTGAAAATAAAATAGACCAACGGAGTAAGCAATGAGGGATTGCTGAGAAGAGTGGGAGAAAAGAGAACTCTTCTTGAAGGGAAGACGGGAAAACTTGGTTGGCCACAAAATGAGACATGATGAAAACAATTGCAGAAGGATAGGTGGCAGGGAAGAAGGACAAAGGACGACCCCGACTGACTTACATAGAACTTATAAAGGATGAGAAAGAGAAGAAATACGTCGCTATAAAAAGGCTAGCGGATGGGAGAGAGGAATGGAGAGCTGCGTCAAACCAATCTTAGGATTGTTGGCTAATGATGGTGATGATCTGCATAAGTAAAATTTAAAAAAGTTTTTTTTATATAATCTGGACGAAAAGCAAGAAGATAGAAGAAGTGTTAACATTTGAAATGAAATCTATGACTGAAAAATACGAAAAATTAATTTCATTTACAGGGATAAAAATTGCCAGAAATTTCTTATTATCAATTCCTCGTTCGATTTCTAAGTCTATAAATATTGATATGTTCATCACATGCCCGCGACTATAGTAAATGTTTATGTGTACGTGATGTCACTGTCCATTAAAAATCGAAATTCATGAAATTAAGCGTCAAGTATCTCCTGTAGGAAACGTGGTAAAAGACCCTTCTTTGTCTCAAGGCACAGATTTAAGCTTTAAAACATTCTGAGTCAAGAAACCGCTATGTACCTATAATGAGCGAAGCACAAACTGGTTAATAGAAAGGGTCTGCATCGTCTTCCGCGACCGTGCTAGGGCGCCCCCTTAACTTTAATGCTGATGTTAATGCTGAATTTAAATGATATCATTAGATACTGAAGCAAAAACATATCGGTTATTACTTCATTTCATCACTTCGTTGTACAAGAAAGACATCTTCATGGTTCTCATTTTTCATTCAAAAGCACGCCTTAATTTCCCTATTGTATTGAATGCTTAATTTAATAGAGTTATTTAATGGTACAATAAATATCACCTAGGAAAAACACCTTTTCCGTCCCTAGTCGCGCTATTCTTAGGATAGCCAGTGGACGGACGAAAAAAAGAATGACGAAAATATCGATCGATCGATCAATCAAGAAAGGGAAAAATAATCGATCTATCGGAGGACACGCACTCTCAAAAGGGGATCGGCGAGGCTTGAAGCTGTTTATTAATTAAAAGTTCCATCTGTTTGATCCAGTGGACTCATTTTCACGTGAGATTGCGTGTGTTTAACGTGAGAAAGAATCTGGACCACGAAAGGGTTTCTTTTTTTTAATCAGGGTGGTGAGCCTTCAATTTTGATGAAACCCGTGACCCTGTGCTGATTTCATGGGGAATATGTCAATGCGACGAGGGATGGGGAGGAAAGGAGAGATAGGAGACGATAACAGACTACATGATCACAATTCCTTTCCTACGAGGGTAATCTAGAAAGTAACTGCCTTTTGTAAGCAGCGCTAGAAGTAGCGGGGTTACGCCGTAATTTTGACATAGACGCGCGCAGTAGATCAGTAAGGCCTCGTTCAAATTACGATTATCCGAGCGATCGTCCTAATAATAGTTTGCAGTGTGAATGAATGCCAATTTACCATGGTTACAAATCACCAAAAGCAAGAAAAACAGGCACTCTAATACACAGGTTTCAATGGCACACGAGTAGCGAACGGTGATACCAAGATGGCTAATTGCGCAAGAATTTTCTGACGTCCGGCTTCAGCGCCACCGTTAGGAAAAGATAGGCACTGCCAATCTAGAAGTATATATCTGTGAAGGGCACCGTTACAACTAGGGGTGACGACTGATAAAAGATATTGGGGGGGGCAACACTGGGGGGTCAAGCACCGGGACATTTTATGAATAGTGAGTTTTAAAGTTTTTTAATATATTTTAGAAGAGTCATATGATGAACATTGGGACCCTGAAAACTCTTCTCTCGATAACTCGGCAATCCGGGGAAAATCGACAAGCCTGACACATCTTTTCCTCCCCTCAATATCAAATTTTTGAGGGGGCTCGGACCCCCTCAGAACCCATGGAGTCAGCGCCACTGCCTGCAACCATGACCTATCTCCAAAAGGCGAAAAAGTAGCCTTGGCAACCCAAACAATCTAACATAAATTGAAAACTTTTATCATAAAACAAAAAAAAGAAATTAGGCAAATTAGGGATGAGTCGATCCGATTATCATCATTATCGATGGAATCATAATAAAAAAAAGACGATCGATTTATCCGATTACCCGATCGGATTAGTCTATCATATTTTTTTCGATTCCGATTCTTTCAAATCGATTCCCGATTCTCGATTCCATCGATACATTTTTTACTAACACGTGGGATATTGATTTGTCACTAGCATTGCACTCATTAAAATTTAAGAATTGAATGGAATAAAATAACAAAGAAAATTAAGAGGCACAAAATGTACATTTATTAAAATAGCGAATTAGTATTACCGTATCAAATCCTCAGCTTTAATAAAAAAAGAAACACTTTAAGGCATAAATTGTATGTATTATATTGATTTTCAGACATAATTGTATAACTTAATAATGTACAGTGCACAATGGCTCTGATGAGTAGCGGCCTTTAATCTCCAAGATAATAGTATATTTTCATATTATTAATCTTCCTGCAGTCGATGGAATTGGAATCGACTTTAGCTGATCGATTCTCGCTTTCGATTCTGACCCCGAGAATCGGCGGAATCAAGAATTGGCATTTGGAATCGACTCATCCCTAAAGCAAATACATGGTGAAGAAACAATGTATCATACGGTCAAGAACCAAAGAAATTCTAACGGAAAAGCTGCAGGTCGTAAGAGAGATACATCGATATGTATCGCTTCATCCAATCTCAAGAACAATTTTATTGCATACATCTTAGAATCAAAACTTTATTTTTCCTCATAGTGGCCAAATAGATTCAAGCACTTGTCGTATCTTTTAACTGTCTTTGCAATCCACCCTTCATAAATATCTGCCGCCCGTGAATGAAGCCAACCTGTCACTGCATTTTGAAGCTCCTCGTCATTACTGAACCGCTGAATCCGTTGAGTTGTGAACGTTTGTTCTTCCATAAAAAAAATCGTACCCAATGACGGACTAAACCTTCAATCATAATGTTTGGGCAATAAGCCGCACACAATTTACGATGAATTTGGGCTGTTGATCGATTTTGTGATCAATGAATTCTTGTAACACCACGCTCTTCACTTCCTGAATCTTCTCTCACACCTTTCTCAATCGAGAGAATTCCTAGGCAGTTGCCACCTCCTGCACAATACATTCCATCACTCCAGACAACCCCTTGAAGTGGGTGTGCATAAGTATGCTATATTTTTACGTAAGAATTCGAAGAAAAAGATAGCGAAAAGTCTAATCTGGACTGTACCACTTTACGGTGCGGAAACGTGGACGTAAAAGAAGGAGGACGAGAAGAGACAGGAAGAGTTCGAAATGTGGGTCTGGAAAGAATAATGAAGATTAATATGATAGAATAAAAGAGGAATAACGAAATTCTGAACGCGGTGGGCGCGAAGAGTAACCTTCTAGATAAGATACGGAAAAGACAAGAGCTTTTACTACACCTTCCCTCATTCGTACTGTGAGAATTCGAAGAAAAAGATGGTGAAAAGTCTGATCTGAAGTGTAGTACTTCACGGTGCGGAAACTTGGACGTCGAAGAAAGAGTATATACTGGAAGTGTTTGAAATGTGGGTGAGAATGAAGAGAATGAAGAAGGCGAATTTGACTAGTGGAAGAGAAATGAAGTGCATAACATGGTGGGCGAGAAGAGAAAGCTTCTAGATAAGATACTGTGGAGACAGAGAATTAGGATGGAGCAAGTACTGGTGGGGAAGGGATGTTGAAAACAGTGCTAGAGGAAAGATTTTTAGGTAAGATTAAAAGAGGATGGAAGAGAATAGGATTCATAGACAGAATGAAAATGAGTAGCCCATGTTTAGAATTGAAGGGGGAAGTCTATGATGGGAACATTTAACCTTCTACGTCCCATATTATACTTTTTAAGACATCTATCATAGGAATTTTAGCGTCCTTTCATTATTACTGGATAAATTTACAAAATTATTACACACAAATCAGCGTTTTTATTTCCTAGACTGACAATTTTTCCAAAAACTCATTTTCTCCAGATACTGCCAAATGAACTAAAAAAAGACACTCCTTTCATTTCACTGTGCGAATTTTAAAGCTACAAGCACTGCCAAGGAAAGCAAAGAGCACCAAATGCATATGAAATGCCAACTACTGCACAGCTGGTGAGCTGTAATTGTGACATGTTACACCCGATAGCATATTTCATGCTCAACTCCGTGCTCTGTTATCTTTTCGCTAGGGTCTCGACGCTGATGATAGCGATATAAAAAACAATTTTTATCCAAAAATGTAAAATATTGTTCAGAAAACGTAAAAATTTTGTACTTATTAATGTTCGAACTAAAGATATACATCAATCATACTAACAAGGCCTGTAATCGAAAATACGAAAAAAAAGCAAGTTTTTCTCTCACTTACATCATTAAACTTATGACTAACAAAAAATAAAATTATATTTCCACGGAGATGACACTTTTTTATAGCATTCGCGAATGTAAACTGTGATGTTCGAAGAAGCTGAAATTTGCTGCAACTAAAATAACTCATACGTTAGATAGCAAGGGTACTTGCATGTGCTTAATAAAGAAATGTAATCTGGATTTACATAATGCCCTACTTTCATTCCGAAAAGCACTAAAGTTTTCTCTTAGTGACGGAAGAGAGACATTTTCTTATCTACCCTCTAATGAAAACAATTTTTCGTGCCATGAAATTTTTTTTTTACTAATTTTCCCCGTGACATTTTCAAATAAACCAGCGAGATAGCATGGGTCACACGGGTCGAATTCTTTCATTCTCCAGCCGGGACGCAGGAATGATACTCACTTAAGGAAATTTTGGGGACGCGCATTATTTTCTCCGAGCGATTATGATCTGCCGGGCACTCGAACGGTGGTGGGGATACCTTCCTTTTGACGAGTTTTTTCATCCCGTATTTCATAATCCGAGTAATGGGAGATGCGTGCCGTAGCTTTGACTGCCCCCGGACATGCCTCGAATGCTGAGTGACACAATCTTCCGATCTTTTGACCCCCACGGTTGCTTGACTTCGCATGCATTCCGTAATATATTCTTCGACTCCACATGCGCCGACTTCTGCTGAGGAGAGTAATGACTTCCCGAGAAGAGTTAATGTCCAATATGGGAACTTTTTTTGTTTTCAAAAGAAAAATAAAATTCGATACTTCCCCAGAGTTATTCGAGTAGAAAATTAAAAACTTGGCGGCTCATTACCTATATTTGGTGGTCATCATCAGTGGAGATTGTTGAGCCCTACCATAATCAGCGTCACAGTAAAAGCTATGACCATCCTTCACCCATATGGCCTTATCCCGGCCATTACAACTACTTAATATGACTTTCTAAAGAATTAGCAATGACAACATTTCGTGACTTCCAAAGTTTGTTTACAAAAATGCGACCGTTTTCGGCGATCAAGCCGTGATTGTGTTTATGCACCTGCTAATGGCTTAATACGCGAAACTAATCGTAATCTTTTAAATTAATTGTGGGAGTTACGAAGTGTTATCATTGCTCATATGGAGCCCTTCCATCACGTTCAAGCTTTTATTTTCGATTCAATTGACTCTCTAAAGCTTTTTCAGTCCTTCAGGTGCCCAAACAGGGCTGGGTTTCTGATATGGTATCTGTAAATTGACAGTAATCACATGTTTACGTGATTTTCTTTATCTATCCAGGCATAAGCTGTCCTCTCACACGTTTTTTTAATCTATAATGTAGACAATTTTCGGAAACATTCGAGTTCTCTCCTAGATGACACTGATGGAAATTAAGTTATGAAATTCGCTACGTAGGTAAGGATCAAAGTTCATATCCCAGTACAATCACAAAAAATTCTTTGGCATGCAATGTGGTCCAGATAAAACAAATAGCCCCCCTTCCCGGAATGTACCACCTTTCTCGCCTTCGGTTTAGTATGGTATGGAATTTAGAGGAGACGACCGACAGCTACGGTCATTTGCGTCATAAGAAAGGGTAGGGAAAGGAAGAGTTGAGAGAAATCCGGCGTCGGAATTATCCTGATCTTTACGAGAGGCGCCAAGGGGAACACGGCTTAACGACCCATGCGACGGACGGAGTGCTTCACTTTAGGTGCTCCCCACGAAGCACGTAAATAAAACTGTTTATAATTGTTTCAGACGATTATAAAGGCAAAATTTCGTCCAACCTTAATTATTTAATGCCACAAAAAATTTGCAGTACTGAATAAAATATCGAAAAGGCTGGATGCCCAAGAAAAAACGTATTCATGGAAACTGCAGAGTGAATCCAAAACTATGTTTGCGTTGTTATAGCTCAGTAACTAAGGCGTTGCAGCCCCATATTTACGGACAAAAATGCTAACAATTTTCTCCCCTAGAAACTCATGAAGTATAGCAGATTCTACCTAAACACCCTGTATATCCACCTCCAAAAACAATGAATTCGTAAGGTTTCCACATGCGTGTATTAGACATCGCCCCACATCGGATAAATCTTCGCTTGATCATTCTAATCTTACAAAAGCCATCCAAAAAGTTTAGACCTCCAAGAACTAGCGAACACCATTGCACTGATCATATGGGTGGGAACTTCCTTACTACTATAAGAACTAGGGTTACGTTGCAACCAAGGCGAGGCTCCCCAGAGTAGCCTGGTCTTTCAATTAAGACGCTGAAGTCAGCACCTCCACGACCTGCTCCTAAGAACTCGCTTGGAATTAGAATCCATTATTCCGTGCCATTAAGAGCCGTTAGCATTAATGGACGTGACGTCTCTTTGAGGAGAGAAGAGATTCATTAACACGTAAACCCTGAACACTGCATACCCTTATTCGATAACGTAAAAAGTGAACCATGTAAATTTCTCCAGGGATTTGCATTAGCCAAAATTGTTAATATGGGTGATGCTTTTCACTGATTCCTAATAGAAAACGGTGGACTCTCATCCTTCAGGTATGCACAACATTTCCGAGTCCTACAGGGCCTTCGAGAATTGCATCGCGTCTTCTCAGCCTTTGTTGACCCAGTTTCCGTCTCCTGAGAGATGAGGGCATGATGCCTTGAGCTCGTCTTTTCTTCCGCTATGCTCCACCCACGAAGAGTCACCTCGTTGGCTCAAAAATGAGGCAAGCCAATATCCATGAGTGCACCTATAGGAACCGCATAGGGATGCCAGGGATCATATCCATCTCATCCATATCCACGAATGACTTAATGGCGAAATGTGTTTTGATAGAATGGGACTTCTTCATTAGCTCACTGAAATATTTGGTCGTTCCATCTTCGCTTTCTTCCCAAAGAGGTGACCAGGTAGTCCATGTAATTCGTATAAAATCCGAAGATCCAGGGATGATAGAGTGGAATTTTTCCATATTGAAATTAATCCTTGTAATTTTCCGTGATTACAAAATTTATTACGACCTGTGTTTCAATGATATTACACCACTTCATTATCCTGTGACCTTTTATGTGTCCAAGTGGTCTTGAAGACGATGTAGTACCATTAAAACCTCGGTCGTAATTAATTTTATCATTATGGGAATTTGCATTAATATTTATTTCAAAATGCTATTCATCGCCACGATTTTTCATTTCACTCATTCGTCAGCAGAAACTAAACGCCAAAGTAGAAAATTTGTATGTATTATAAGCATTTTAGAAAGCATTGAATTATTCACGAGTCAATATTAATACCCACCGTGGTTGGTAAACATAAAAGGGTGCATTAAAAACTATAACTCACTAGGGATTTGCGATTAGTACTTTTTGATCTCGAGTCGAGTTGAAAAGTACTCGCGAGTATCAAGTCAAGTATGTTAATTTCTGACCAGGCAATAGAACATGCATGCTCCAACATATTCTCATTTTTCAAATCCTCTTGTGAATTTTCTGCTTTAACGAAAAGATAATGAGGAATATTGGTGGTAATTTTACCAGAATTAGAAGCTAAATGAAAATGTATGCGTCCATAAGCACAATTGAAATGAATTAACCCATAGAGGTATCTGGTCAATTTTATTAATACATATATGTATCCAATCTGCTTGAAAGAGCCCTGAGCAAAGTCATTTTCACAGTTTACAAAACAGAAAAACCTATTGTTCCACACGCTCAGGGAGTAGGGTTTGAAGTCTCCACGTTACAGAATTACTGCCTGCCGAAAATTGCCTTTCACTACATACTTGTGTGGCTGGACTGGTACTTTCTTGCCAAAATTGCAAGATTTGGGAACGTTGGGAATTTTTATTAAAATTATTTCAACGATTTTTATGGTTAATCCTGTTAAATCCTGTAAAATCTTCAAAGAATTTAAGCGGACGATCCGAACGAACAATAGGACTTAACATTAGATTTGTGGGCCAAAAACATTTTTTTTTCTCACTTTGTTTAATCAGTCTTAGAAACTCTGGTTTCGTAAGTTCAAGAAGGAAACTATACTAAACAAAGGAATAAACGAAAATTTAATAAAGGAATAAACATCGGACGTACATAGAACGTAAAAAGGCTGGAAAACGGTCAGGGACACAGTCCTCTCATATTTGGGATTAAAAACTACATGCAACAGTTTAGCTACGAAATGTAGGTATTCTAAATTTCATTATAAAAGTTATTTATTTGTAAATATTGATAAATTGCATATTAAAATATAGGATGCTTAATATTTGTATGAAAAATCTCGTCTATTTTTTAAGCATCTTAGAAGGGGGGCACGTGCCCCCCTCTATATCTGCCTATGGCTAGTGTCCTAACTCCCTGTGCCATACGCTTTATGCGGTGGCTTGCGGGGTGGTATATAGATGCATATGCGTTATCGTTCTAGTATCGATTAATGAAGGACCTATTGACTGATTCTTATGAAGATCTAACACGCAGGGGCGCAGCTAGGAATTAAGGCTGGGGGAGGGGATTAGTTGCAACTTATACCAAGGTGTGTGGGGTATGGAATACCCACCAGGATAAGCGGTAGGTGCGAGATTAATAAATTGCGGAATTTTAAGATAATAGGTTCAAAATGGTGAGTTTTACGGCTTTCTGAGGGACATTTTTATTAATCCGCACACTGTTCTGTATTAATATCAATTCAAGTAAGTAAAATGGATTAAACTTAAAAAATTTCTCTGAGCTCTGGGGGGGGGTGTTTATCCCCCAAAACCTCCCCTCGCTTCGCCACTGCTAACACGCATCCGATCGTGGTCATTTTCATTCTGATGCGACTAGTGGGTTGAACGATTCGGAACCCACTTCAGGTATTTAACCACCGAAAATATTTTGGGGACCTCTATTAATAAACTTATCTCCGCGGTGGTTCAGGAAATAATCGGTATTATTACACTTTACAATGTCTGTAGCTTAGTTCGGGATCAGTTCTGCCATCACCTAACCGAACCAACGTTGACGTTGAAGCAGTGAGCAACTCAGTAAGTGATTCTCTGAATATATTTACGTTTGTTTTCTTGCCTCGATCAACCAGTAAAAATTGAAGAGATATCTTATTTTTAGTTCAACGGGTTTAGAAAATAAAAAAATTACAATCTTTAATCTAAAATCGTAAAAAGTCATTCATTCCGAAGTTATGGAGATGATTTAAGAAAGAACTTTAGTTGTTTTTCCGTCCGCTAAAATGTTTTAGTTTGCTTAAGCATATAGAACTAAACGATGACGGTGGATTGAGAAATTATTATTTTTCTCACTTTATCGTTGAGAAGATAAGCCGACAAGGTTCACTCCATTTCTCCAACTGGCTGGTTAATATAATGACGGGTAATTTAAAGATTGAAATCTAATTTTAATTACTTTATGACACTTGACGTCAAAGTGCCAATTTCCGTCGATTTACCTATGCCCACAGTCTCTTCCGATGCAGTTATATCTGAAGCATTTTTCAAGGACTTCTATGCAGCATGAAGAGATGATTATCGATGTATTTTTAGCTTGTGTAGCTTGTGGTGTATCCAACAATTTTTCTCTGCACTCGGAAATTATTTTGGATGAAAAAAATATACACAATAATATCGTATAAAATATTATAAAATTTAAAATGCTGCTTTGAGGGTATTTATGAGCATGCTGGACTAATTACCATACCAATTATAATAGATAAAGATTTATTTTAGAGTTTTTAGAATTATTTTATTTTTAGAATTTATCAAACACCATTAAATAAGAAATAGAAGTACTTAAAGTAACGGTTCTCCCTAAAAATGTATGGCAATTCTTCCGAGACATAAGGTGTTTGCGACCCCTCTTAATAACTTGGCTCTCATTAACCGTTTCCGCAGCGCATAAATAAATAAAAATGGGATAAATCATAAAATATAAACACAAATATTAATACCTCCGTTAAAATTTCATAAATGATGCCATTCTATGACTCCGCTTGCAATTTTATTGATGTTTGAATTCCTGTACGTCACAAAGCAAGGGATTAAACAGCTTTCCAAGTTAATGTTTCCATTCCTAAATGTCCTGTTTAGGAATGAGAGCTTTTTGACTTTATTTTAATGGAAAATCTGTTTCAATCAGTAGATATTGTCATTTTAACCAAAAAACAATGGCTTTTCGAGATTTTTTTCGAAGCTCGCCCCATGCTCTGTCATCCTTCATTATTCCATAAAATTCCCATATTCTACTTCTTTACCGTCTCTACTGCAGACGCTCACATTCAAAGAATCCCATTTCACTATCTTATTTTCAGCAGAAATGTTAGTGAATAGTCTGGTCAGGATGGTAGCGCTTCACGGTGCGAAAACAATGGACACTTAGGAAGAAAGACGAGAGAAGACTGGAGGCATTCGAGATGTGGGTGGGGTGGAGAATGGAAAAGGTGAAGTGGACAGAGAGGCAGAGAAACGACGAAGTGCTGGACGTGGTGGGTGAGTAGAGGCAGCTTTTAGATGAAATACGAAGTAGAAAGAAGATACATATCACGGGAGGGGATATTGAAAAGTGTTATAAGAGAGTAGATTATTAGGAAAAAAGAGGGAGAGGAAGGAAGATAATAGGATTTGTTATTAGTTAGAATGAAAAGGACTTGGCCTTAGTGTGAATTGAAAAGGGACGCACATAAAGGGGAGGCTACCATAATGCTTCTTAAAGCAGCTGAAGTTCCTCGGTAAAAGTAACAAGAATTTAATGAACATTTTGTCACATATTCTTTGAAAGACGTACTTTCCAATGATTCAAAGAAAAAGGGATTCCAATTTGCCGTTTTTTTTTATATTTAACGGTAACATTAGGATAATATAACATGGGTTCTTATTAAGAAATACGCTTTTTCGAGCTGGCGAAGCAGTTTGTTTCAAATCTTTGTTGAAACGGCACTCATTAGAAGCAACATTTTGTGACTCACCTATATACGTTCGAGAAAGTATAAGTTCATTATAATATAAGAAATATATTTAATCGGTAGAATGCTATAATTATAATAAAAATAATAATTTACTACGATTTGCCGATCCAAACAGATAAACTATAGTCAACAATAGACCGGACATAATGTTGATTGACAAGAAATATAGAACTTGTTATATATTGCTGATATTGCTGTACCACTATCCAATAACATCGAAAAGACAATAGCCGGAAAGATAAATAAGTACCAAGAATTGGCAAAAGAAATAAAAATAATATGGAACATGGAACAGGTTTTTATAGCTCCAATTGTCATCTCAGCTACCGTCACCATCCCAAAACATATACAAAATAGTTTCAAAATACTCAACCTTCATCCAAATACATTAATCAAGTTGCAAAAGGCTATAATAATTTCTCAACGCAATGGAACAGTAAAGAGTTACCTTGGTGAAAACTCGTGCTCTTTAAAATAAAACAACTCAGTGAAAACTGAAGAAAATTTAAGGAAAAAGATAATAATATTAATAATGATAATAATAATAACAATAATAATTTTCAGCAGACTCGGTGGCATGGACTAGTTTTCCGTGTTGGGGCTCCTTTCTCTATTAACGAGTAGACTCGTTGCAATCATGATAATTTTCGGTGCATACTTCAACTTTTCCTCTTCTCGATCATACCGAATAAATTGAGAAGACACATTGAAGATATAGAGAAGTACTTTAAAGGGTCGATGAAACGAGAAAATTCCCTCCCCCTTTGGCAGGGACGAGGAGTGCGACTAATAGGACACGTGCTTGGGTGGATGGGAGATGGAGAAGAGGGTAGCAAGAGTTCCCTGTAGAAGGGAGAAGACATGATGGGTTCCGCTGGGCCTCGTTTCGAATACGTATACGGAGAAAATCTCAGAATACATGCCTCGGAGTCGGTACCAGGAATTCACCCGGAAAACGTGTGGGTAAGAGAGGAGGAGGAGAGATAGGGACAACTGGCCAAAGGATTACCAATTATGGAGAGATTTGGAAGCTGGGAAGGCATAATTCGATACCCGATATGATTATACGCCGCGAAGCACTTGACGGTGCTTGTTTAAGTTGACTAGTATGCAATACGCAAGAGATAACTTACAAGTCGTAAAGAATTTTTAATCACCTAGGTGTGTACAGCGTTAACCGTGTCCCTACGGTACCTGTTAGATTAAGAAATGTAAATATCCCCAATCCACCTAAAATCAACATAAAAATCACAATGCTTGTTGAGCTAGCACGGTGATGTGAGAGATATAACCAAAGGTGTCACTGTCAATAGGGCTGAACGCATGTCTGTCGAAGATATGATATGTTTTGACACCAAGTATCTCACACTAAAGATTGTCTCGGCGTTTTGATTACAGATAGAAATGTACTGTATCATCTATACATCATAAAATCCCCTAACGACCACTCATTCATTCATTCATTCATTCACTCACCTATACAAATGTTTGGGGTGAACGAGACGAGATACGGCAAAAAGTCTAATGAAGACCCCCTCTAAAATTGTCTGAAACCCCAGGAAAAATTATGAAAACACTAAATTTACAATTATTCATCTGTCTATTAATCTAAAATTGAGTATGGGGATTAGTTCAAAAAATGGCCACCAAATTCCAGTGGCGGCGCGGCAGTCATACAAACGAACAATCATAGCAACATATTTGTTTACGCAAACAAGAGGAGCTAAATCGGGAAAGAAGATAAAGGAATTAAAACGAAAAACTGATAAATATAAGGAAGGAAATTAAGAAAGTAATATTTGAAGTGTCTATTTCTTTGCGTCTTCTTTCCGCAAGAAAAAACATCTGTTTAAATCAAAGCGCATTCAAATGAAAAGCGGAGAAATATAAGGTAGGAAGTTAGTTGTTGTTTTTGATATACTACATCGAAAGTGTGGTGGTTATTAATATCAAAGTTAACAAGTGCACTAAATGCCAATTTAGAAATATGATTCGTGCTGTTGACTATAGTTCGTATCTTGTTGGCGATACACGATTGTAGTAGAAAGACTTTCAAACAAGTCTTACATAATATAGGTAGGTAAAAATGATTTTATTTTCACTTTTTGTGATGGTGATAACTTTTTATTTTTGTTTACGTTCTTTTTTCCGTTAATGTCCTTTTTAATGTACAATGTTATCCGTGAGCCGCAGGAGTGAATAGGCAGTGAATAATACAATATGTAAGATACGTGCAAATAAAGGTATTTCTTATTCAATTATTTGTCTTGCGAAAATCACATTTCCTTGAGTGACTAAGTTATTCAACTGTGAAAATTATCGAAATCTTGACATTCACAATGTCTTGTACACCAAAGGCTGTGATCCGTTACTCACCAGATTTATTGCGCATTGCGTTGGATATTAAAGCTGAGATATTTGTGTATCCCGATTCATTAAAACATTAAACAGAGGTACTTCTGAAGTGAAATCATTCGCGATCACGATAAATAATATTTCGAAAAAATTCGTTATACTAGCCCCAATTCATGCTAAGGCGCATTTGTTTCTAGATATTGATATTCAGTCCCAACGTAATTCGCTTACGAAGGGGAACAGCTGTTATATCTTATTCGTATATCAAGAATTTGGTTGAGTTTTGTGGAAAATAATTAATAAACGTGTTTTTAATTGTAATTCGTAAAGTCGTTATGTTATGATATTACGTATGCATTGGGTGTTACAGTGGAACGTGGTCTCAACGTTTTTTGTATTTGAATTGAATAAGTTAGAGATACTCGAAGAAATTTATTTTACTTTTTTAGCCCCTCAGAAAAACGTTTCTCTTTATAAATATTTACATTCATATTGTAGCCTACGTACCATGCGCTCGTTTTACGTGAAAGTGGAAATATTGCTTATACCTAAGCTAGCCAGCTTAAAAGTAAACGATCCTTAAGTAACAAGTAGCAAACAAAAAGTGTAAGACCCCCCACAGTGAGCATAACAGGCCGCAGGCCTTTTTCGGGGGGGCCTAGGGGGGGCAGAGCCCCCCCAGCGAGCAAAGCGAGTTGTAATAATATACTGCATTATAATAATATTTGTAACCATAGAAACCAGCATCTCAACTTAGTATTTTTGTCTAATAATACTAAATTGTAAAGAATAGACAATAAAAATACTCCTTATCAAAATTTCACGCAAACATTTGAAACCAATTAAAAATTTTAGTGGTGTAAGTCATTACTTTGAGGCCTATGAAACTTATTTTAATCCGCAGTTCAACTAGCAGATTTTTAGTTATTTTCCAAGATTATTTCACTAAGAATTGGCAGAAAGTTAACCCACGATTGGAGTACTTACAATCAACACCTTCTCTTCCGTGATATCAATTAAGCCATAAGACGCTTGAGAATGGGTGCTATCAATGCTAAGTAGTACCAGTATGCATAGGGCCTTCATATTTAAAATTGACGTTATTGGTGTATCAATAGATTAATGAGAAAAATATATTGAGGTTATACGTGTAATGTACTTTTTCTGACTTGCTCATGAATTTAAAATACTTGCTCATGAATATTTACTGATTGATGTCACTGATAAGACTTTCAGCACATAATTACCAGGGTGACACGACTAATTATCCAATAACGGAGTGTAAACAAGGGTAAAATATTAAAAAAATAATAAATCAATTCTCTATATCATCCCAAAATGCTCGTTGAGCGGACAATGTAAAACATCATGGAATGACTTGTGGGTATTTCCATGAAAATGATGTCAACTCTCTCCCTCAAATTAAAGCTTATGCTGGAAATATTTTATCTTGATAAATCAACAGCTGAATGATTGAATTTTATGACATCAGTATTTAAAAAATTATTCTGGGCCTTATTAAAAGTTTTCAAGTTGTACTTCGATTCACAGAGTTTTGAAGTCGTTTGAAGAAGTTGACCCGGAAGTAATTCCATCACATGCTAAATTTGGACATATTGAGAAGGTATTTCGATAATTAATTTGTTTCCGTGTATGAACATCACCTTCATAAATGTTTTTTGATCATGCACAGCTAGAAGTTTTGCATTTTTTTTGTATTTTACAACTTTATCGAAATGTCATATTGCATAGTTTTCTCTAAAGGAAATTCCGTCACAAATGGAATCGCCCTAGTTTTAGCAGTGGCGGAACTGTGGGTGGGGGGATGGGGGATGAAGGGGATATATGCATTCCCTTCCCCAAAGATTAATAAAAAATTTTAAGTATATAAATTTTTCCCTGTTGTGACGATTTCTCGCGGAATTACGAGTGAAACCTAAATTTTAAGTGCCAAAATAATGTAAAAGTATTTCCAGCCATTTCACTTTTCAAAAATTTTCCCGGGGTCCACCCGTTGCCTTAGAGGGGGGGTCGTGCCATTCACCCCAAAGCATATTTCTAGTTACGCTACTGAGTTTTAGTATACCCGTTGATTCATCTACATCTAAATCTTGGTTACTCGTGCATTCGAGGACATGAGTTAGAATGACGTGGCGCGGGAGGGCGTCATAAGTGGCCGACAAGCGAACTACTGCCACCACTACTGCTGCTAAGCCCTGAAAAGGCGGAGGCCCGGCAGGCTGCGAGTAATCCCACTTTCCGCGGACTTTTCTATATCGCCCATTTCATTTTCCCCCTCCCCATTCGCCGCCGCTACTACTTGCATGTCCATGCATGTGTGCGAGCAAGAGATGAAGGGAGGAACAGAGAGGGAAAGGGGAAGGAGAGCGTTAATTTAGGAGAGCCATGTGTTTCCCGCGCATGCGCACCAGCCCTTCCCCCCTCCTACCCACAATTCCCCTCTTTCCCGCCAAAAGCCTCTCTCTTTTCCCCTTTTGCTCTCCTAAGACCAGCTGCTGCCGCAATGTGCTCATTATGCTTGCGCGATGGTCGAGTAATTATACGCACAGGCCGCTCCCTTCTCGTCTCTTCATCCACGCCTGCACCACAACTAACCCCCGCACCGCGTCCCCTCTCCCTCGGCTCCCGACAGGCGGTCCGCGCTTTCCGCCGAATCAGTCACACGTCAGGAGAAATGTAATACAGTAAAACTCGCTCATAACGACCACGCATATAACGAAAAACGCCTATAAAGAGATGAGTTCCCGATCCATTGGACTTTCCTATGATCGCCAATGTTTATATCCAGGGGTGTCATGGTGGTGGAACGCGACGGAACGCCGTTCCGCCTCTGGTTAACAAAAGAGATAATATGCAAATATCATTTTCATCAAATTTTGTTGCTTCAAAACGTTTTATACATTCGTTACCAAAACAAAAAAAAGCAATAAAAAGAGATAACTTGTAGAAAACAGAGAAATATTTAACTTCTAAAATAAGTTAAGGAAAGTTCGTTCCGGCACTGCTAATTTGCCATGACGTCACTGTTTATATCCCCGCATGTGAGGGGGCATCCGTTAATTACGTGAGGCATTTAGGGGGCACAGGGGATCAAGCCGATTTTAACCTAATTTCTCGTGAGGAATGGGTCCTGACAAGTATAACGTAATTTTTTTCTGCAAGAAACAGTGTAAAATGTAATTCTGGACCATGATCTTAGTAATCTTAAATACTAGTCTTAACTAATCTCAAATAAAAATAATGAAAGAATTTTTTTTAAGAAATCCAACGCAATGAAGCATATATTACGTATTTACACGGAAAATACGGATTTTGAACAATCTCAAGCGAAATTAGAGGGAGGGGGAGTATTACATTCCTCCTCCTTAGTAAAGAATCTCACGATATCTCACTAAGGAGAGATGGGTAGTACAATAATCGCCAAGATCACCTCACGTGATTTATTGACGCTCCCTAACGAGTTCGAACAGTACGAAATCCCCACTATCACGAACTATTTTTAGGCCCTTCGGGGAATTATTTCCTATTTATAAAGAAATTTCGGTACGAAGGGGACTGCATAGAGGATGCCAAATTCCATCCCATAGAAGGCTGATTTTTGTTGCCACGTTGCGTTGGTCGATTTTTATAATCGATTTTAAAAAATGTCCGCGGCGCTGTGATAGGTCGTAATACGATCGACTTTTTTCCAATATTTGTCGTACAACGTAGGTAAATATAAGGAATGGGATTGAGAATTAACGAATTTGATAGATCACATCATCATGTGGATAAATTCCTGCAAATCCCTGTAATTATACCTCATTTGCCGTGAAACTCGGATCACTCTGTCCGTCAGCGACGCGAGTGGCGACTTTTGTGAACCCATTTAAATTCGCGGTGGGTGACAACCAATCCTCCTTGGTGACAACACTTTTAGAGGCCGACTTGTGGATCCTCTTTTGCAATATTCGTGATCAAAACTCTCTCCTCGTTGCGTCGGTCATATCGGCAAATTACGTCAGCGCCTTCGCTGATTTGAGTTTCGAATATGAAGTTTTAGTGATAATAGACTAATAGCTGGTGATGCGTGAATATCTCATATGCGATAAATGCGATGTTGATGTGTTAAAATGTGAATAAATGCGACATAGGCGCGATGACAGGACTTTTATGAATTTAAACCGCAAGTATGTGCCTTTTCGATGGATAAATTCGTAAATTTAGTGCCGAGCCCGCCCCTCGCTACGCCACTGGACGTTGGGCCGTACTGCTTCATAGATGGTTACATGTTTTTTCATTGGCAGCCACTAGAGAGATTGAGAGAGAATCCTAGTAGCTTCTTATTACATATTTCTTTCCATCGGCCTAAAAAAAACTGAATTTGGTAATACTGCATTCCACACAATCTGGACACCAGTCAGCATAGTGGATGCAGAGTGGTTTCAGCCAGTACAATCTAGTTGTGACAAACAGGCGCAACCAGTTGAAGGAATAAAGCGTTGAAACTTGTTCAGTGTTGATGTTTAACTAGTGCAAATGATATTCAGGCCACTAATATAATTTTTAATTATTTACTTTTTATCTCATTTATAATTCATAATCGTTATACCCCATAATTATTTAAACTATTCCGTATTTTATCAAAAAATGTGTTTCATCACACTTTGTCGTCAACTAAATCATGTATTTAAAGAAAAAATATATGCTAGAAAATGCTATAAACCCGAAGTAATTGAAAGTGCTATAAAATTCAAATAAATAAAAGATCGTAGCACTTTTCCACTATTTTTTTTTCTGCGTACGTTCGGCTCACTGAGCCATCATCTGGTACAAGACACTGCAAAACATTTGAAAATCACCTTTATACCCTTGAGAAATAGGGTTGGGGGGGATTTGAAATCTTTAAAGAAGGGAGTGGGAACTGGCGTACAGAGCAGAGACAGTGGGAAAAGATACGACTACTATTTATTCAAATATGTCTAACTTCCACCAATTGAAGCCTGAATCTTTTGAACTTATGCTATAAAATTAAAATTAATATTTGTGTATACTTTGTACCCCATTGATTATGTTGTATTTTACAAATAACACGACTTTAGCTTTCACTCAGTAGGTTTTCGCAGGTTTTTCACGCCCCCTTTCTTGTGTGGGCGTTTTCCTGCAGTGGGTTTTTTCGCTGAAGGATACTACACCCTTATCCTCATTTTTTTTCCCACCGATAGAAATCTTTTTTCCACAAAATTTTCACATACAGTTGTTCATATTTTTGATATTTCACAAATATTGTATATTGTATATGCTGTGTATTGTCCGACGTTTGTCTATTATTTTAATATGTTTGCATTGACGCTATCGAGGGGTTAGGTGGAAGAGGGGACTTCTTAGTCTCAACCTCGCCCGAATAAAGGCATTTTATTATTATTATCAAAATAAAAGGGATATTTTCACGTATCTCTACTAATAACAAATAATTGGCTACGAACGACGAAATTCAGCTGCTGTGACGACATCCACGTAAACAATCCAGGCTATTTAAAAATGATGAAAATCGAAATTCAGGAGTCCAGGCCTGTGTATCTGGAAGGCTACGCCCCAGAATGCCGAAAACTTCCTCCCCCCATTAGCCTCCCTTCTATCTCCTGCCTACCCCTTAAACTTTTCCGCTCCTCTGAGCACCCTCTATCAACCCCTCCTCCCCAATATACTGCTCGCTCGCTGTATACCACTCGGCGCAGCCTTTCCCGATGTCCTTGGCCATATTCCTTAATCTCTAAACCCTCCTTCGTCTCTCCATCCCTCTCTTTCTGCCCTATTTGTAACCATCCCTCACGTGCTCCTCATTAGGTATTCCTTAACATCTCGATCTGGTCACTCTTCACCTATTCCTTCCAAGATATTCATTTCAATTCTAAACATTCATTTCTATTCTAAAACTTCATTTAACCCCTTACACTGAAATGACGAGTCTAGCTTGTCATGAACTTCCGTCGCCAAATCTCGCAATATCGAGTGTACCTCTTCAGATTTTAAAAATAATTTTAGATGGGTAGTAAAGTACTTCTTGTTCATGAAAAAAGATCCATAAGAACAAAAATAATATGGTACAGTTTGCAGGCACCAGAAATTACAAGAATGATAAAATTTTCATTTTCGAAATGTCTATGCATAATGTTTTTCCATTTCATATCATAAAAAAACATAACTAATGCATATAGTAACCCAAGTAAATAATCTAATAACCTAAGTAAAAAAAACGTCAAATGGAGCTGTAGAACACGCCAGATTTGATACAAACAAAAGCAACTCTTGTATTCTTAACTTTATGCATAAAAAATGTTACAGCAAAGAAGTAAAACTAAAGCTATTAGCATCGGTAGTTCTAGGATTAATTATGGTGGTATATTTTAACACTATTTAGGGGAACAATGTAAATATTTTTTAAGTATAACCAATATGATTGCGCAGTCTCGCACATTTTGTGATCAATTGTTTCATACAATTATAATCGCATATTTTCGCCCAACTTTAATTATTCAATATCCTTAACTTATTTTTCAAACAAATAAAATGCCGAAAGGCTGGTTACCCAAAGAAAAGCTTTTTCCATGGTAACTGCAAGTGCATCCGTGCCATAGCTTAGTGACTAACGAGTTTCGACCCCATGTTTATTGGACAAAAAATCCTTTAAATAGTCTTTCCACCACCTCCTGAAGTGTTGCAGATTCTCCTGAAACACCCTGTACACAAGGGTGTACCCAGGATAAAAACTAGGGGGGGCAAGCCGTGGTTGTTCAAGTTATAGGTAAGATTTAAGCATGGAAAGGGTGAGTGAAACCAACATTATCAGGAAACTGTAATAGCTCTTAATTAGTTTTAAAAATTATTTGCATGAAAAAATATTATTCACCTTAAAGAAATTTGCGATTTTTGTTTCTAGGGGGTGCAGCTTCCCCCTCCTGCCCCTCGCTGGGTAGCCCATGGCTGTACAGAGAGCCATTTCCATATATCGGCACTCAGACCAGTGACGTCATGGCAAAATTAGCAGTGCCGGAACGCACATTCCTTTACTTTTTTTAGAAGTGAAATATTACTGTGTGTTCTTATTGAAAGTTATTGTTTAAATTTTGATATAAATTTTTTTATTTTGGGTATGAATGCTTAAGAGGACGCATCACTCCGGCTCCCACTTCCTTGTTTTACTTTTCGGCGTCTAACTACTTTTATGTAGTTGCATAGATATTTTTCCACTTAATATTTTGGATTTTTGTGAAGTTGGTGTCAACTTGCCCGGAAAAATGCATGATCGGTGGGATCTCACACTGCCTGATGGCATTTGCATGCGTTATCACCAGTGAAGTCATGGCAAAATAAGCAATACCGGAACGAACTTTTTTACTTAAGTGAAATATTATTCTGTGTTTTTTATTACTAGTCATTGTTTACATTTTATTACAATTTTTGTCTTAGTTACGAATGTATGCAATAGAAATTTTGAGGCAACAAAATTGATAAAAGTGTTATTTGGCTATCATGTCTGTTGTTTACCACCATGACACCACTGAATCAGACTTGATCTGAAGATATGGCCAGCGTAGGCCATGAAACGTCATTGGAAATCAATTTCGACGCAGCTATCCCGGAAACTATGGAGAGAACTGCAATTTGAGCTAGCGATGTTTATAATGAACTTGGGAGCAAGCGGACTCGAGGGAGAGTGTTCCCACTGGTCACGTGAAATGAGGGAGGGGATGGGGAGTAGAATTCTTTTGGCGGCACGGAACAAACCAACCCCCTCCCCTTTCTTCCCTCTTCAAAAAGTGTCCGACTCTTCTGGCACACACGCCGGGGCGATATTCATTACCCCGCTCACTTCACACCCCCACGCCGAAAAAGTGAAGGGGGTGGGAAATGAGGGTGTCCCGGGAGGGGGGTGAGGGGGATGGACGGAAAAAAGATAGGAGAGGGTGGGGTGAGGGAGGGGCTGGAGAGGAAGGAAGGGGTGGAGAGCCGCGAAAATGAGGGTGTATGTTCACGCGAGCGAGGAGAAGAAGGCAAAGGGGTGAGATTGGGGGGTTGGCAATCCCACATTACCCATTCCCGTGATTCCCTTGAGGGTATAAATCCCGAAAAAGTCGGGATTTGGGTACCTTTAAAAAAAACGGGCTACTCTAGCTCCTAAAGCAGGGATCTTCAACCATTTTTAATGCAAGGGCCAGAATCATGAAGGGCCAAAAGGGTCTAAGTCACTTTAACACCACATCAATAAAGTTAAAAAAAACACATCATCTCAAAGTACCTACAATAATCTTAATTGGCTAAAAAGTGCAAATGATCAATGCGATTTTTGACATTGTTTACTGTTGACGAGTTGTTGTTGTTGTCTGTTGATTTGTATATTTTTTATTGTATGGCATCAGTGGCGGATCTATGGGGAGGGGGGGGGTCAAGGAGGCTATGGCCCCCCATTAGGTATCCAATTTACACTAGATAGAATGGTTATTTTTTACGACCCCCGCTACAGCTGGAATTTTAACCCCCAGTTATCCCGCCCCCCTTGTCCCTATCCTGGATCCGCCACGGTATCGCATATACATATGACGATACAATATTTTCTGTAGCCTCTAAGGGCCGCAAGAAATAAGCCGCATGCGGCCCGGGGGCCGTGGGTTGAAGAATCTTGCCCTAAAGACTGGATTGTACAGAGTGTTTCAGATGGATTCTATAGTACTCCGGCGGTAAGGCGGACAATGTCCTTCAGTGGGGGTGATTTTTTTGGCAATTTTGTACGTAAGTATGGGGTCGCAACAACGTTACTAATAACTCGATCGAGGAAGGAGGGCCAGTATACAGTCACTTTCCCATGATGACATCGCATTTCGAGGACTTAAAAGAGAAGTGACCGAAGGCTTCATCCGAGATCCTTCGGTCAGCAGTACAACAACGCACTGGACCACCAAATTCCCCATATTCAGGGTTTTTCAGGAGGAATCTGCAATACTTCAGGAGGTGGTAGTGGAGGGGATTTTTAACATATTTTTTAGAGATGGGTCGAATGGCATTTTTATCGTATTCGAATATCGAATATGAATTCTTAATTTTTTTCCGAATACCTCACTCAAATATCGAATACTATATTACTGAACATGCATTTTTTCACCTATTTCAAAAAGAAATGAAAATTAGAATAAAAAATGCTCAACAGTTTGCAAGTCATTCCACTTCAATATGACCCCCAAATCCGGACGCAATCCACGATTACTTGCGCGCATGATGTACCGCGATGCTTTTTTTCTTTCTTAGATGCATATTGGATGTTATCTTACTAGTATAGATTCTCTGAAGTTTTTGAAAACCTAAAATTGAATATAAAAATAGTACATATGTAACCTTAAAGTAAGAATATATAAAACGTAAATCTGATCATGCACAAGAGAGTTAGAAAAGGAGCAGCCTTCGCGTGTGCATTTGAAGGTATATACATATTGTCGTCTTAATGTTGTTCTCGTGGAGTCATCTGGATTAGGGGAGAGCGGGGCAATACCGTGCACTATAATTTTAGATCCGCTGGAGTTGGTATGTAGTGAGCGCTGGGAAGTGCTGCTGCATAGCGGAAGGAAAGTGAAACCGATAAAGACAATTTGAGAGCTTCTGTCTTTACACACGCGTATGTGACGAAAGTTTTTCTGCTTTGTCAACTTTTCTTATAATTTTAAGGGAAACATGTTATAAGTGGCTATAATCAAACTAGTGGTTTTTAATAGCCCATATATTGGCCAATTTTTTAATATAAAAAACAGGTCCTATATTGTTCCTATTTTAGGTTAGGGTTGAAAATGATGCTTCATGTCGTTTTGGGGCAACTCCATATACCTTGCATGGGACAATACCGTACAAGGCGCAAGGTGTACGGTAATGCCCCATATGGTATTATAACTCTTCGGAGCAACTTGAAATTTAAAATGCTTTCATGAATTATGAAGGACCTTTGAATTTGTAAGTTGCCAATCCTCCCAAATACAGGCGAACCTCGATAGTCCGAACACTCGATAGTCGGAGCACCTCAATAATCCAAACGACCTTCATCCGTCGCGTCGTCAGTTTGTCTGTGCAAATTATGGATTTTAATTTTTAATGCTACAGTAAAACAATTAATCATAACTAGAAAAGGATTTTATTTACTTTTAGCTTTATGTTAGCTCGCTTTCGTTAAAACTAAGATAGGCTGTTGGTATTATTTTAACTTTAATGTAAGCTTTTATGCTATATTTTACTTATTCCGATGAAGGAATAAAATTTTAAATTACATTCTCCATCTTTATTTTCCCCCACAGTCTTTGCAATGTCGTACATCATCATCAGTCAGGGACAATACCACACAGAGCGGTATTGTCCCAAGTGGTGTACGGTATTACTATCTATCTATCTACTACGGTATCTAATTTAATATTAATAAATTTAATATAAAAAAGAGGATATTTTCCACAGAAATTGTTTAATTTTATTTTCAATCTCAAATATGAGAAGACCAGTCAGACCCTTGAGCCCCCCAGAAATAAAATCCTGGATCAGCCCCTGGTAATCCTTAAATTTTGCATCAATCGCCCAATCAGTGAATTATGCGGCTTCTATAAATAGGACTAGCTCTCGTAACAGAATGTCACAGAAAGCCCTTCTAGTGGATGAGGCACTTAGAGCTGAGTCGAGGTATCCCATTTCGAATATATGTGCCGAGAAAAAAGGCACTGGTTGAATAGAAATCATGCAAACCACGATTAACAAACTCTTATTAACAGCAAAGAATATTTTTCACTAAAATTTCTAGTAACAATATTTACTGCAGGATGGATTCCCCAATAATTCCTCCGGTGAAAGTAAATTTTCAGAATAAAATTACCTGTAACACCCATAACTAAGGTAAAATACTTGCAAAAAATTGCCATGAATGTTTGTCGGGCTTCCGGCCGCGTTAGGCACTCCATTCCTGCGACATTTCGATGACATACTTCATCATCATCATTATTTCATCTAAACGTCGGCAGAAATTGAGTGCGCTGCACGGGGGAAAACCCAAGAACATCCCTAGCGAAGTGTTAGGTGATTGGCATTGCCGTGCTACCAACATGAGAGCATTAGATTTTATACATTTAACTTCTTTTATTAATTTAATAGCGGACATTCTTCACGCTAGTTTCGGGCATCGAGCTAATTTGAAGAAAACACACGAATCCAATCAGACAAATCGAGTACGAACTATTTTACCATCTTCAGTATTTCATGGAAACGTCGCGACGCGTCGGCATAAATGGAGTGCCTAACCCGGTGGGAAGCCCAAGAGAGATTCACGGCCACCATACGCCGAAAAAGAACGATATCCTTCGTGACTTGTAGGAAATGCTTACACCGAAACCCCGGGAATGGGTGATTCCTCCGGGAATGGAATCCTTATTCGTATTTAGCGTATGGAGCGCGGCGGAGTGGATTATTTTTCGAGCTAGGGAGTGGCAAAATTGGGATAGGGTTGGCTGTGTCGGAGGGAGAGGGAGGGATGATGTAGATTGAGGTGCGGCGGCTGCAGAGGGTGATGCTGGGGTTGTCGGGGCTGCGAGAGTGGAAATAATAAAAAAGCCAGCCACGGGAGAAGTGGGGATGGCGGGGGAGGGAATAATATCCATGGCGGCATATGCAACAGAAGGAGTAGTGGAGGGGGATGTCTGAGGCGTGACGCGGGTGTGAAGGGTTCGCAAGGGCAGAAGGAATAGGCCAAGGAATGTGAGGAGCCGTTTTCCCATTTGCTGCTAGCACAGAGATAAGGGAAGTAAATAAAAATAGCAAGGACTTATCCGCTACTAGTTCATAGCGAATTAGGTTGGGAGCCGCTAAAGACTCGGAGGCTGCGCGCTGGGTTTAGATTGCTTGAGCAATTAAGAATGGATATCCTTAAGAGCGACATGGAGAACATATCAGAACCCCAATAAATGTCCAGCTCCAACATGAACGATGCATTAAGAGAGATGGTTTGCCGAACTGATAGATATGGGAATTCATTTTTTTTTATAAATTCAATCCGTACTTTCGTTATAGCACTTCCTTTTTATACTTAAATGGTTGGTGTTCTAAAATCCTCCGCCACACGCCTATTGAGGTGACTTGCGGGGTATTACGTAGATGTATTTTACACGTCAACGGCGGAATTTGTAAAAAAATTGGCGTGAAGCCTCGCTAAATGAATGGGAAAATTAGCGTGAAATTATGCAACGCAATAATTTTTTCAAGAGTATTTCACCTGCGTATTATACCATGGATCCGTGGGTCCTGGACGAAGGCATCTCTGGATGAAGATCACAGGATCTTTGTGAAATTAGCGTGGAGTTGGTCGAATTTGAATTGCCGGGAGAATTATCGTGAAACTTAGTAACGCGCAGATTAACGGCTCTTTTTTTCAAGTACTTTGCATCCGTGTTATGCTATTTCTAACCATGAAACGTTTACAAACACCCCTCGGAATGAAAATTAACGTGTATAATATGTGAAGTTGAGAAATAAACTCCGGAAAAGACATCGATACGACTACGAAACAGCTGAACTCAATTCCAACATCTTACGTGCGGCATTTGGGTGTCATATTTCGGCAGAAGAATGATAGATGCCACCCAATTGAAGTTATTGTTTTATACAAACGCCCCTAAGCTGTGAAGCTAATTATTTCGTCAAGTGCTAAGTTATTTATTGCTATTTTTCCATTAATCGGCGATTACGCAGTATTCACGCCACCATTGACCTAAAGCCTGAATCTCACGATCATTTTCCATCGCTTTCGAAGGAAAGCTACAGCGATCACTCGAAAGATGGCGGGATCCAATGACTATGTGCTTTATACCGTCGCTGAAGCTATCGCTGGCACCGTCCTTCAGCCAATCAGAACGCACGGCCGCTAACAGTGACTGTAATGCCACGTTTGTCTTTTAATTGAAACACCGTTCTCAATACGGAAAGTGACGAAATAAGCGAAGGAGAAAGGTAAGGCTGGAATGACCATGTGATTCAGAAAATTATGGATCGAGTGATCATTCTTTTAGTCCCTCAACCAATCGCTTGAGCTATCATTCTGAGGGACGGAAAAAATGACGGTGATTCAGGATTCAAGGCACTGCAATCTCACGCCAAGGATGACCCGAGATTAATTTTTCTATAAACCGGGCCAAAGTTCGGCACAAAGCATGCATATCCATTGCAAGTTTTAAAAGAAAAGTTTTCGATTTTAAAATTCCAACATTCTGAAATAGAAATAGAAAATGATTATTGTATCTATAGTATTGTTGTATTGTCGTCACTTACTAGTATGTAGACATTTATTCAGGATCTTTTAGCTGTATTTTTTATTATGTCCTATATATTAGTTTATTATGCAAATGTATCATTTTGATTATTCATTTATCAATTTATAAAGAACTCCACGTCCACGATACTAATTTTTATTGTCATAAAGTTGAATCCAAGAAGAGGCATAAAGAGGAAAAAATCCTTAAGCCTTACCTAAAAGATCTGAGTATATATCCATCCTAATCATATTTGAGAAGGGTAAGGGGTTAGAGATAAGGGTTGTCGCTATCTACAGCATTTCAATTTGGACTGGGCGTTTGGATCGCGCAGCTTCTGATAATGGAAGGCTGTGGACCCATCAGAAAAAAGTCGCGGACCAAACTGCCCAGTTCTCTCGCTCTTCTGTAAGGATTGCAACAGGCCACCAAATGGACAGGGTCAGCATTGTGTATCATTCGCATAATTATCACAGCCATGGAGCTCACGAGCGGATTCGCAAAGACTTAATTAAAGGGAGATATGTAAGAGAGAATAAGGAGTCCCTTATCAGATCTTTTGATTCAAAATTCGTCATAAGTACCCCTCGCCGACGACCAGAGATGGAGCAGTCCATAACAGCATGTAGGCCTAGCCAGAGGACGGTAATGAGGACTGGTTATCAGCAGAAATTAAATAATTAATGAAAATTTGGATGCACATCCCTATGGCGTTACTGAAAAGATGAACGTGCACTGGACTCCATTTATGTCTTATAAAAAGCAACGGCAAACCGCCAACTGTTCATTTCTTTCTTGAAATCCATTTCTTCTGGCTGAGATTGGCGTTACCCGAAAATCATGTGCTGTATCTACCAAGGGCGTACCCAGGATCAAAACTGGGGGAGGGGGCGCAAGCCGTGGTCGTTAAAATTGTAACACTTAAGCATGGGAAAGGTGAATGAAACCGATATTTTATGTAAATTATAACGGCACTTTATAAATCATTTTCTTAAAAAGATATTTTTATCTTAGTTACATGTCTTATGCTAATACAATTTTTCGTGGGTTTAAAGAAAATTTGTGGAAAACTTTCGTTTCGATCAAGTCGTAATTTTCTTCAAAGTATATTTGCTAGAGGTAGGGCAGCTACCCCCTGGTGCCCCCGCTGGGTACGCCCATGGTATCTATCCAACTGTATGTGAGAGTGAGTCTTTGAGTCTTTATTTCATTCAAAATTTCATCACCTGTATATTTCTTCATTGGTGGAGGGAACCATGCCTAGAGAAATCTCTTGGCCAACAAATGACCGAAAACACAAGAAAAAATTTCACCTCGACTGGAAATCGAACCACGGACCTTATGCTTTCCGGGAAGGAAATACAACTACAACTATGAAGGTTACTCTTATCTCCGGTGTTTCCGGCAGGGAGATATGCGATAATTCTCTCAGACGTAGCTCAATGTGTGGGCCAAAAGATGGCTTTGGGAACGGTTCCGCCACCAAGGAGGAATTGTACAGGAATTGTACCGAGGAAGAAATGAAATGGAGGATAGTCACACACACACAAACAGTAGGATACACATTACACATACGTTTCAGGAAATCGATTGCACAGCGCAACATAAATTATAAATTTAGAAAGGCAAAGATGATAAATATCAATGAATGCCAAGACAGGCCACAAAATGAATACACAAATAAAAGAATAAAAGAAACACTCACGCGCGTGGATTCGAAATTTTCAACCGTTTCTCAGTCTTCTTCGGGAAGGAGGTAAGTGGGGCGTGAAAGGATGATTGGAGGCTGAGGAGATTAGGATAAGAAAGTGGGAGGGAGAGCATGGGGAGTGGTGGGAAGAGGGAGGGGAAAGAGGAAGGGGTCATAGAGATTACTGGGCCCTGTTAAGACCAGGAGGATTGAATGCTTGGTGAACCCTTATGCATGATTGCTCCAAGGTTTTCAATTTTAGCAGTGAGGCGGAGGGTGGGAGGGCTACAAGTATTTCTAGCGCGAAAAAAAATCACTTAGTAATATTCAAAAAAAACTTAATTGTGCCGACCCTGAGTTTCAACTACTATACAGTCATTAACAAGGTACAATTACATCTACATAATACCCTGCGAGCCACCACTAGGGTGTTTGGCAGGGGTCACCAATCACCAACATGCAGCATGCAAGAGGACCGCCACATGCACACCGCACGGTCATTGAATTATTAGGCATACCGGCAAAATATACATGCATTATCATTTAAAAAAACTTGCCAATGGTTAGTAATTCCTAAAGCAAATATATGCAAGGTTAGAATTGTGGAAAAACATGCAATGAATCATCCTAGCGAGTGAGGTATGTACTAGTAGTTAAAACCGAGGGTCGGAATAATAAAGTTTTGTGGTTTAAGTATACCGGAACTAGCCACGGTGATAACTTTACTGAGTCACCCGCAATGCACAAATTGTGCGAAAAAATCATCCGCCTCGGGAGGGAATGACGCCTCGGTAGCTTAATTGGTTAAATCACCTGACCGAAAATCTGACCGAAAATCCCGGTCAAGGCGAATGATTTTTATCGCCGCGGATATTTTGCACAGAGTTTTGTGAAACATTACTAAGTGATTTATTTCGCACTATAGATATATGGTTCCACTGAGTGAAGCCTGAAAACTTGATTAATATAAGTACTCCTAGGTTGAATGACGGTGGGTGGTGACAGCAAGCGAGGTAGATGGGGAGGTAGGGTTGCACGAGGCGCAATGGTTGTTAACCCAGAGGTTTAGTGGAGTGGTGGTTAGACCGATGTAGAAGGCCAGGCAAGAATTGCATAAAAGGATGCATATTACATTAGTAGTGGTGCAGATGGAAAGGAAGAGGAAAAGCTAGAAATTTTTAGGAAGTGATTGGCTTATGAGGATCGCACAGGTTTTGCAAAAGGGGCGTTGCCATGGAATATTGAAGCATTGGTTCGGGATGTGAACTTTGAGAGCGGTTTTATGGTTTTAATGATGGAAGACAGATTTGGAAGGCTAAGGATGGCAATTAGTGAATATGTTTCCAGTAGTGAGGTTATTAGAAAGAAGAGGAAAGACACTTTTAATAATTCTATTCAAAGCCGGCACGCCAGGGAAATAGGTGTTGAAAAGTGAGAGATATGTGGGTTTTTTATTAGGGTGATTTTGTCTATGGGATTTGTGAAGAAATTTATTCTGCAGAAGGTAGTCAGGATATCCTCGACGAAGAGAAGACGGATATAGGTCTTTGATAAACGTGTCCAGTGAGTCGAGGTTTTTGCAAATACTATGGCCTCGTTGAGAAAGTGAGGAATGGAGGGTCCTGCAGTCCTTCACACACACCAGCAGCTATTGCAAGTATTGCTGCTGATTGGTGGGTTCAATATGGACTGAAGCGCTGACTTATTTATTTTCTAAGGAAAGTGTAACATCTAAAATGATATTCGAGAGGAGGAGTGATGGGAAGTGAAGGATAGTTCGGAGAAGTCATCGAGCTCTGATATGATGCAGTTCGATAAGTCTGCTCCATGAGGCCAGAGAAGGAAAATGTCATCAATGAAGCGAAGCCACAGTAAGGGTCGAAGTGGGTTGGAGGATTGTAAAGATTCTTCCACGAAGCCAAGAAATAAGTTTGCATATGAAGGGCTAAATCTGCTTCCTATGGAGCAGCCTCTGACCTGAAGATAGTACTTGTCGTTGAAAGAGGAGGTGTTTTGTGTGAGGATATGGTGATGGAGGTCGACTAAAAAGTCAAGTCTATTGTCTAGAAAGTATCGAAAGGAGGCAAGGCCTTCGTCGCGAGGTATGGAAGTGTATAAAGATGTCACGTTGACGCGTCGATGGTGGCCATTATGATATCATTGTCGACGGGGGGAGAGGTAGGAAGAAGGAGATTGAGAAAATCATATGTATAATTATCGCAAGACGGAAGACAGTGTACTATAGGCTGAAAGTAATGGTCGACAAAGAATGAGATGCGTTCTGTAGGGGTATTGTAAGTAGAGATTATTGGGCGGCCAGGATCGTTAGTCTTGTTTATCTTGGGTAGACTTTTGAAGCCCGGAGTTTGTGGATGCCAAATGGCTTCGGGATGAAGAGCAGGCACGTCGGAGATATTGGTTCAGAACAAGGGAATAAGGTAAGAGATTGAAAATTATAGACAAGAAAAACAGTGTTCAAACGAGGGGTAGGACGACGAAAGCTGCTGGCAGCTGAAGACTCAGGAACTAGATGATAATCACTATACTTGTTGAGCCGCTCGTAGACAGAAGTTCACACAGCTCCACTGCATAGCGCACCGTAATATACAACTTTGGAAGGACATCACCGATGATAAATATCAATTCATGCCAAGAGAGGCCACAAAAATGAAGACACAGATATATTAAACACTCACATAAGTAGATTCAAATTTTCGACCGTTTCTCGGTCTTTCTTGGAAAGGATATGAGTGGGGACTAAAAGGGTGTAGTGATGGGTCGGTCGTGAACGATCGAATCATGTGACCAGGGTCATCTCCGAGATTGATCGGTGAACGGGATCATTCAGATGACCGAGAGGGTCATTTCCTCCCGTCCTTCGGTCGTTCGTGACCGTGGACCGCCGTGGACGTTCTCCATCAGTCGCGATCGTCGGTCATTCATGATTGTTCTAGACACAGGTCATTCATGATTGTTCTAGACGCAGGTCATTCGTGATCGTGGTCGTTCTCCGTCAAACGCCAGCCATTACGTCATTCGTGATCGCTCATTGCATAGGTCATTCTCAAGCACAGTCCAATCGCTATCATTCTTCGACGATGTCGCGGTTGATGATCGTCACTCGCGACCTGAATTGACCGTTTTTGACTGCTCTTTCACTCGTGGTGATGAATGGCATGGTATTGCAATCACTTTGAGGGACAATGTTCGTAATAATTGTAAAGTTTTCTATATTTGACATTTCAGGGTACCTATGGCCTTCATATCTCAGGTGATATGCCGAAAATCTTGAGAGAGCCCAGTTTTCTCTCATGCCTCTCAATCAGTTCCATTATTTATATTAATTTTCCATAATAAAATATTGATCACTAACCCTATGCCCCACGAATGATTGGAAATTATCGTTGATTCTGTATCTTGAAAAACAATAAAAGGAGTGTAATAAACAACATTTAAGGAATATTCTGTATTTGTAAATGTTTTAGAAGTAATTAAGATAAGAATTAACTAGTTTCTGGTTTTATCAAATGAAAAACTTTATAGATTAATAATAATAACAACTCATCTCTCGTTTAACAAGCTACATAGATATTGCCTTAAGAAGAAAGCGATAAGCGGTTCATGATTGACAACAGAGTAGTGATTGTCCCCTCGGTCGTGATTGTCTACGCGGTCGTGATTGTCTATGCGGTCGTGATTGCCTACTCGGTCGTGATTGCCGTTCATTTTCCACAATCATGACCTCCCGTTCATGACAGAGTCACTCAAATGAATGGTCACCGTGATTGGGATCACGAGAATGACCGACTAAGTCCATCACTAAAAGGGTGACTGGACTCCAGTCACTGGAGGCTGAGGAGATTAGGATAAGAAAGCGGGAGGGATAGGGTGGGGAGTGGTGGGAAGAGGGAGGGGAAGGAGGAGAGGGTCATAGAAATTAGTAGGCCCTGTTTAGTCCAAGAGGATTGAACTAGTGATGGTCGGTCATTCTTGTAATCCCATTCAAAGTCATCGTTATTTTCAGCGACTCTGTCATGATCATCAATCGCAACATCTTCGAAGAATGATCACGGTTGAACTGTGCTTAAGAATAACCAAAGCGATGAACAATCACGAATGACCAGTGGATAGCAATTAACGGATAACGACCAGAATCATGAAAATCATGAACGACCTGTGTCTGGAAATGACCCTCGCGATACACGAAACAATCATGAACGACCGACTATCGCGATTGATGGAGAACGTCAACGGTCATGAACGACCTACGGCTGGAAATGATTCTCACGATGAAACAATCATGAATGACCGAAGATCGCGACTGATAGGGAACGTCCAAGCTCACGAACGACCAACGTAAGGAAATGACCATATTGGTCATCTGAATGATCCCGTCACTGATCAATCTCCGAGATGACCCGGGTCACATGATTCGATGGTTCGTGACCGACCCAATGAACGCTTGTTGCAGCCACAGAATAGGGACCTACGGAAGTTTCGTATTTAGTAAACTCACGAAACGCTAACGGGTCTACTAGGTCCCATGCGGATATAATAGTCCACGCCTGGAGTAACCATGTCTTCGTAATCGCTGCCATGATGAAATAGAAAATATATTCCGGATGGTAAAAGAAGAAAACTTTGAGCCACAGATGGAAGCAGTAAGGATCTCCGCACTCTTATGAGCTCTCCGAAGTCACTTAAATCAGGCCCAAGTGGACATTTTGCGTCAGATAGCAGTCACTCTGTCGCTGGGAACGAAAGCTGATTTTACAAGTAGGTAAAAAGGAACTAAGAGAGCAAAGAAGGCAAGAAAAAAATATGAATATGTACACCTAGGGTGCATTGAACGTGGTACTTCTTGATATAGATGGAATATCTCCATTAAAAGCCACGTTTTACGAGTTAAATCATATATTTAAATGTTCAACCCTTCGTAATCTCTATAGTAACAGTACCGCGAAAATAAATTGGTGGATTAATACAAAGTATCTTCGTTTTAATTAATTTAATTATTATTCAACCCTTCACTCAATCAGGCACGCACCTATTCACTACATTATGAATGAGTGGGGAATTTTACCCGATTTACCTATTTTTTTTCGCAATTCCGCAGGTCTTTTGATAAATTTAACTGGAGAATACCAAATTCCTGTCCACCAGGAAGATAGGACAGCATACTAAATGCATAAATATAACAGTAATTATTAGTTTACCATGGTTTCGACATTCTATGTCATGATAAAATAAAAACTATAAATGATTATTTCCACAATTTATTATAAAACTCCAAAACCGGCCATGGTCTCGACCAGTGGCGTCACTATGAGGGGGATGAGGGGATAAACCCCCCCCCCTCAAAGCCTCGGAGAATTAAAAATAAATATTTAAAACTATTGTCTAGTTTTGAAATTTTATAACTGTATCTGCTTAAAGTTAAATTTTAGTGTCACAATTGCGGAATTTAAAAATAAATGGTTCAAAATGGTGAGTTTTACGGCTTTCTGAGGGATATTTTATTCATCCTTCCAGTATTCTATTAGTAATATCAATCCAATTAAGTAAAATGGATTAAACTTAAGCATTTCTCTGAGCTCTAGGGGGGGGGGAGGGGTTAACCCCCAAAACCCCCCCTCGCTGCGCCACTGCTCCTTTCGACGATATTCAGGACTTGGCGTTAGATTGCGCAGCCGCTGACTTGTGATAGTGGAAGATTGTGAAGGCTCTAGAGACAACGAAGCCTTGGACCACACTGCCCAATTCCCTCCCCTTCCGCTCAAGATAGCGGCAGGCCAACCAATAGACAGGGTAAGCACTTTGTATCATTCACCACACTATCACATGCATTGAGCTAACCAGCAGCTTCGCAAGGACTTAATTAGTGGGTGATATGAAAGAGAGAGAGTGTCTCCCTTATCAGAATTTTTGCTGATTCAAACGCAGCTGTGTAATTGGAAAAAAATCAGGCAGAGCTCCGTCAGTAATTCATTAGGCGATGGAGAATGAGACAATGTAATCATCAGCTTATCACCGCTAGATCCCCCAGCTTAATCATCAGCTTATCACCGCAGTTAGAGAGGCTGGAATAGAAATAATGTGGCTCTTGGTGGTATATTGATCACGATTTAAGATTACAAACCGCGCTCAGTATCCAAATGAAACTCAAAACCAGTGCGTTTCATTTACATTGTACTAGTTTATAATAGATTAGTAGAGGTGACATTAGACGAACGCGGTTTGGAAAACGATACTCAAGTATTACTCGTCATCCATACCTTAGGGTAGTTAAAATAAAACATATTTTAGTAGTAATTATGGGTGATTTTTTTGTAGTTCATGAGTAGAGAATAAAACAGATTGATCGCCAATACTTGACCCAGCATATATTGTGAGGATAATTTCATATTATTTCCATTAACTGACTGGATCTCAATTTGTATTTCTGTCGTGCATCGATTACTTCAATTAAAAATGAATTTGCATGAAAGATTCAAAGGTAGACGATCCTTTTATCAATATATTATCAATTTATTCCTTTGCTAAAAAGGAATATCACTCCAAATTCTGTCGGGGAGAACTGCGGTAACATATACCATTTATTTTCTCTTTCAAACATGCCATTTCACCATAAAGTCACGAAGTAATTAAATACAAAAATATTTCTTATTCAAACGCAGATGTCAATGGAATCCGGGCATTTTGAAAAATCGGCAATTTCATATGTCCACTTTTACAAGATGTAACGGACGTCTGTGAACTGCTCGCGTATTAATTATTGTAACATCAATGCCACAGCCACGTATTTCCGATAATGGATGAAGGTTGTAAAAATGCATGATATCGTTGGCCTGATAATAAAACTAACTCCTCAAAGCTTTTATACCTTTGTCATATTCATGCAGAAAAAAATCATGGAAAAGCCGAAGGCAGAAATTTTCGATATGCCTCATTACTCGACCGTTGTAGATTATTCTTCTCTATCATTGACATATATTGCTTATCTTTCCGCCACCGAATCTACCTCCTCTCGTTAAAAATAGAAGCCATAAACTTGCTGTTTAGTTCATTCAATCAAACGTGTGTGGTGTGCATTCACCAGACAGGATAAGGTAAAATAAATTCTTCTCGAGTTTCCTACCGGATAATGGCCTGCATGTGCACAGCCGAAATTTGGGAGACTCTCTCAGCATCTTCAAGGTTGATGATCTTCATCCTCGTGCTGATGGACGCCATGCATCCGGTACCGCTCACATACAATGCAATTGCATGTGAGCGGAACCTAATTTATAATTTTGTCCAAAACATTAGGGTAGTTTCCTTCATCAGTGAATACGAAAGGCATTGATTGCGATTCGTTACCCACTATTAGTGTATACATAATATACAAATTATTTGGTTTTAGATATCTCAGTTCAGACGAATGGCAATGGTCAATTTTAACATCATTTGAAAAAGGCCAGGTTGGCGCCCATGCGATGCCTCTCCATGTGACGTCACAGGGACCTAGTTTCCATACGAGTAGATAGGAGTTTTACATCGTCTGAGATTACCAATGCATGAATGAGGCACAGAGCTCAAGGAAACATCTCTTAATAATCACCTATTAAAATTACCTAAGGTCGGAAAGTCTCTTTCGTGTGATAGGGTATTAATAATCCTTATAAAAGCCCCGCTGGCTTTAATAAAGATTATTAATACCCTATCAAACGAAATATTAAACGCAGGCTGCTAGCAGGATACTCAGCTACCTGCTAGCAGCCTGCATCGTAGCGGCACTCATAGCCTCGCACCAAGGTGGCCTCACACAGCGGAAAATTAATAGGAAACCACCCTATTCTTTAAAACTGCTATGTATATTATATTTTATGCTCCCTTGCTCAAAGCTCCCTTGTTTAAAATTTTTAAACAATTCATGTCAGGTAAGTTGATGAAATTCACTGAATACGAAGGTAAATATTGTCTCCCCTGAGCAAAGTGTCTCGAAAGTTTTCGACTTTCTTTCAAATTCCAAAACTTTTAATCGCATATTCACTCTGAAATTTGAAAAACTTACGAAATTCATCGAATATACTGTTACCCCAAATATTTTAATTAAAAAAATCAACAATAATTTTTCAGCATCTAGAGCAGGGGTTCCCAAACTGGGGGGCGCGGAGAAAGTCCAGGGGGGGCGTGACACCCAAATGAAATAAATAAAAAAATTACAAAAATAATTTCCTCATATCTTTGATATACAGTCTACCTAATTTTTCATAATTGTTTTTGTAAAGTTTCAATAAAGTTGTAAACTTTATCAAAGAAGGTTACAGTACTGGTTAAAGTACTTAAAAGTTTACCCCAGTGTTTCAGAGAAAGCTGTTCGGATGTACTTGCCTTTTTCAACAACATACTTGTGCGAAAAAGCGTTTTCAACTCTTGTGGCGATCAAAACCAAGTACCGCAACAAACTTGATGTCGAAAGTGACCTACGCTGTGCTTCGTCTGAAACTCAACCCAGGATCTGTCAACTTATCAACATGCAAGCGCACCCATCTCACAAAATTACATTTTATGTTTTGTTTTTGTAAGTAGATAGGCCTATTGTTTCACCTTCCTTAAATTGAAAATGTATCTGTGTTACAATGTTAAATTTTGTATCAGCAATTATATTCTTTTTTCATGTAATAATTGTTTTAATTTTCATCATAAGTACAATTATTGAATCTTTCCATTCTGCGTTACTGCATTCAACAGCGAGCAAAAAAATCTACCTACTCACCGTATCAAGTAGGCAAATACTTGTACGAGTACAAGTACTTGTACACGTAGGAGTTGGTATGTACGGCACCGTGGAAATAGGGTATTGCAAAATGGAAAGCTGATCCATGTAGCAGGGGGGGCGTGGTGCAAAAAAGTTTGGGAACCCCTGATCTAGAGGAATACACTTAGTTTATTTCTGATAATTTTCCATAAAAAATCGCTACAATAAAAAAATCGCTACGCATATTGATTTACAATATTCTTCCGGGTTACTGCCTAGTTTCCTAACACCCCCTGCCAAACCCCTATCGAGTCAGCACAGGGTAGTATGCAAATATCGATGCGGCTAGACCTTCATTCGAGAGATAGATGGGAACCTTGGAAATAATAAGCCGCCTGTAACGTCAAAAGGTTGGCTGGGGTCAATAGGAATCTCCTTAGTGCTTCCTTGACATCCAAGCAGTCAAGCACGCAGGTAACCCCTTAAGAGGGGTCGGGATAGCAGCGAAGAATTCACCCCCCACTTTAAGTTAAGGCCCTCTGCGATTGCCCGGGAAAAGCCACGCCGATCTCGATCCTTCCTTTCCATGTGGATCGGACTGTGTGCGAGCGGCCGAACAACTAATCAGCCTCCTCGGCCAAGCATCCAATTAAGAGGGAAGCCAGCTAAGCAAGAAAGTTGGCAACCAATTAACCGGCCAGCCGGTCAACAACAAACTAACTACCCATCGCCATGCGCGGGAGAATGGCGATTGGCCGAGATTACAATGCGAATCCGAGACGGCTTTCCCTCCCTCTAGCGCTCGCCCGGGCTCTTACTTCAAGAGATTGCACAATACTCCCCTAGCAACGTTCACCATACCAGCGCCATAATATAGGCACTCCCATGCATTATTCCCACATGTTGAAAGTCAAGCATGAAGTCAGAGACGAGGGGTGCCAAATTATTTCCTATCGTTCATCTACCCCGCAAGCCGCCTCGATAAGCGTATGGCGGGGGGGGCTATGACACCGGCTGTTTACAAATAAAAGAGAAAAGACGGTGCGGTATTTAATACTGATGCCCACCTAATATTTTTTAGAATCATTTACAGATCGAGGAGAAAACGAACTGCTCCTATCTGTTCAGCAAAATATCTTTCCTAATTTATCACTTCCGTTTAACGTAGTTTAATAGTGATGGATAGTCTAACACTATCCCCAATAAATACTTAAATGAATAAATGCATCGTAAAGTTGTTGACGGACTTGGTGACTTTTTATTCAACTGAAAAATGGGAGCTCGTCGAAAAACATAATGATATTAAAGGAATAAAGAATGTGAGGGAAGAAAGTAAAGGAAATTGTGCAGCGTTTTACTACGTAAGAAAATGGAATGAGACTTAATTATGCCCCAAATATAAATAACAAGGCATAGAATATAGGAAGTAGTGAGAACTTTAAATTATTACAAAGAGAGCATATACGAAGACAACAACTTCCTATCAACCTGCATAGCACTGCAATTCGGATTTGATAGAAATGGTGATACGCTGTATTTTAACAGAAAAATTTAACCTAACACTCTGTTAGTTAACACAGAACAGTATAATTTCTTCAAGAATGATCTAAGATATCACCAGCGAAAAACAATTTAATCACGAACAGAAGACTGGGAAACATACGCATAATACGTTGGTTCAGAGATAGTTTAACTGCAAAGTTTCCCACACTTAAATTCCTCATGGACAACTCATGACCTTAAATTACGGTATATGATACGGATTTGGTTATTATTAATCACAATAAGGGCGAATTAAAATAGAGCTTCAATATAGCTGCAGATAGGTCACCAATCGGTAACGATACTCCCATAATATTTATAGGATGCATTCGAGTACATTAAAAATATTCTTCTGAATAGCGTAGTTTACCATTATTTTTTTGTTGCCTAAATCGAAAGATTATTACTCCTGGAGTACGTACTTCACGCTTTTAGATTTTTAAATGACGATACCTATTTTTAGCGATTAAATGAAAGGTGAAAAATTTCAAGAGCGCGAAAACGCGGCGGCTAAGTATGAATGCTGGGAAAACGCCGTGTGACGTCATTCTGGTTCCCGCTGTCGGCGTGTGAGGTGAACTTGGGGTGAGGCATTGAACGCTGATACGATGCAGGCTACTAGCAGGTAGCAGAGTACCCTGCTAGTAGGTAGCGCTTGGCTTAAATAAGGATTATTAACACCCTATCAAACGAAGGAAACTTTCCGACCTTAGGCAGTTTTAATAGGCGATTATTACGACATGTTTCCCTGAGCTCTGTGCCTCATGCATGCATTGGTAATCTCAGACGATGTAAAACTCCTATCTACTCGTATAGAAACTAGGTCCATGTGACGTCACATGGAGAGGCATCGCATGGGCGCCAACCTGGCCTTTTTCAAATGCGGTTAAAATTGACCATTGCCATTCGTCTGAACTGGGATTTCTAAAACCAAATAATTTGTATATTATGCATGCACTAATGGTGGCTAACGAATCGCAACCAATGCCTTTCGTTTTCTTTGGTGAAGGAAACTACCCCATTATAAAATATGACTAGTACCCTTAATCCTTAGAGTATAGGGAGGCGCTATCGCGCTCCTATCTCTCGCAGAAAGTGCCATGAGCGCGATAGCGCTACTCCTGCAATGTCTTACTTAGGTGCTGATAGTTCACTAATCATTCAATACTCAATATTCATTTTATTTTAACATTACCTATTTTCTTTAAATTATAAAAAATATTCATACTTTGCCAAATATTCGTCAAATATTAGGTACATTAATAAGGTGTTACCACATACAATAAAGATTTCCTAAAGTTTTTCTACACATACCTTTAGTTGTTTTTGGGACCTAATTTTTTTCCTAACCTACGGCATAAAATGCCCCGGCACTTTTAGTATAGTAGCTAGAAAATCGGTTGGCTGTCAAAGTGTTAAAATAAGTAGAGTAACTACAATGAGGTTGTTTTTGGGGCTCATGTGTGCAGCAAGAAAATAATTCAATCGTAATACTCCTTGGCTGAAAAATGGATTTTGTCCTCATCCATTCAGATGACCAGCATATCCGGTACGCTTGGGCGAGAAACCGCTGAAGCGCCGAAAAGTTTGCAGGATAAATCTATGGACATGTCATCCATCGTCGTGAAAAAGTTGCACTTCGGCGTGTTTTCCTGGCCTTGTAGGCATGTAAACACCTTCCGAGCAGACGCAAAATCCTATCGGTTTTACGATGAGGGTGAATGATCTTTGAACTCCGAGCACTGCATTGGCTGTTTGTGATCGATCATAGTGTAAAGCATACTCAGTACCCGCCCTTGGCAAATTTTCAGGTCAATATCAGAACGATGAACCTTTTGCGATGATCAGGAAAAACATTCCCCGACTACGTGCACTAATACAGCTGTTAACATTCTAAATTTCCATTTCAAATCGAATCCACATGACTGGAATTTTTTAATCCAAAAGAAACTTATTTCTCTCGGATCACTGATGGCTCACTTACAATCGTTGGATCTATCGCTCGGAAAAGACGAAATAAATGGTTACGTGGCTTGGATTAATGCGATGCAACATAAAAATTATAAGGATCTAACAGATCGACCGAGCAAGAAATGGGCAAGTCCTGAGAGGAGTAAGAAAGAAGAGAAGCCTCATGAAAACCTTGACAAGAAGACGGGAAAACCTTACAGGCCATATCTTGAGACATGGTGGCCTGATGAAGACAAACGTCGAGGGACAAGTGGAAGGCAGGAACGGAAAAGGAAGACGTAGGACAAAATATATGGAGCAGGTAAAGAAGGATGTGAAAGAGAAGAAACACGTGGGTGTGAAAAGACTAGCTGATAGGATAATAAAGCGGAGAGCTTAGTCAAACCAATCTTAGGATTGTTGACCTCTGATGGAGATGAAGATGATGAGTTTGGGTCAAAGCAAAACTGGGAATGAGAAGAATGTTAAAATTGAGTATGATCATTTTCGTAAGACGAGACCGGAGAAGTGGTCGATATTACACTGGATCTCAGTTCAAATAGCGACAGATTCAAATGATTCTGTTGAGGTGGATTTCATCTTATGATGAATATCACTCACTCCTTGGTTTGCTAGCATAGGTGAAGGTAGAGTCACTTCCGACCAAGTCACAGGAAGGTGAATACCAAGCATGCAGGATGGGTTGCCAGTTCACCACCGTCCGCCATCACGTAATTCTAAAAAAATTGCTTCAGGGTATCCGAAGGCTTCACATCGGATTCAAACCCATGACTCTTATATCAGCACTCCGGTGTTTAAATTACAACACTCAACCAATATACAATACTAATTTATATGCACAAAAAATATTCCCATAAATATACAAAATAATAATTTACTTATTCTACAAAAATAATATTCGAATCAATAGAGGAAATGGTATGTCATAGAGAGTCACAATGAAGCTAGCTATGAAGGAGTGAAAAAAATAAATCGCAAAAGTAGGTTATCTAATGTATTTACGCCCTTTGCATTTAAAAGTGATGCTTAAAACAGCGTATCACCATAGAGTAAGTATATTTATATATATATGTATATTTACTATATGGTATTACCCACTGTTATGGCGAAAATAATGTATTCACTACGACAGCATCAATTACGCATGTCTAGGTAAATAGTATGTACCTGGCAAACGAATGGTGTAAAACATGCAGAACATAAGTTTAAAACAACAACTTAAGGATGTACGAAGCGAAAAAGTGTACGCAGGAAATGCGGGACCAAACGTTCAGAAAAATCTTTCTGACTGTGGTTCATTTATTATCATGGATTAAGTCCCGCGTTTTAACTTATGGACCGTTTCTGTGTGCTCAAGGTGAAACATCCACCATTAGCGGCCCATTTTTCCAAGCATTCAAAATTGTATGAAGCCGTTGTTCCTTCTTCGAGATACTCCGATGGAGCGCTGTTCAAAAATTATAACTTACAGTTAGAGGAAAACACATACAATAGTAAGGATATAAGGAAAAGAAAATTGCATTACCAAAGGAAGCGTTCATGAACAGGAAGGAGCTAATGAGAGGCTAGCTATGTAAGAATTTACAGAAAAGGTATAGAAAAGGCTAGTGAAGACTTGATCTGGAGTGTAGCGCTTTATGGTGGAGAAATGTGGACACTTACGAAGGAGGACGAGAGTAGATTGGAGGCATTCGAGATGTGGGTGTGGCGAAGAATGGAAAAGGTGAAATGGACGGAGAGCAGGAGGAACGACGAAGTGCTGGACATGGTGGTTGAGGAGAGGCAGCTTCTAGATGAGATACGGAGGAGACAAGGTATGGATGGAGCGAGTACTTAGCTGGGAAGGGGTGTTGAAAACAGTGTTAGAGGGTAGAATGCTATTATTGATTAAGTGGGTAAACGAGGGAGAGGAAGGAAAAGAATAGGATTTTTTAGATAGAATGAAAGGGAGTAGGCCCTATTGTGAATTGAAGAGGGAAGTGCTTGATGGAAGTGGAGGCTCCCAGAATTCTTCTGAAGTACTCCATGGAAACCTACCTTAATCGGTAAAATACTTTAATAATAACAGGATATATTATTTATTCTAAACATTGCATTGCCATTTACTGATAATGGGTGCGATTATTAATACAATATTAATAATAATTAATGGGTATCAATTTCTTATTCAGGGGGTCGAGTTACGTGACGTACACTTATGTTTTTGAAAAAAAATTGTCCTCCCAATTTGTTGCATAATGTAATGTAAACATAAGGCCTATCATAAGTTCCATGAAATGCCATTCGCATCCCCTGCCATACCCTAATCTTCCATCCCCACATCCTCTCTTTCGTCCTCCCCTCTTTTCCCCCAAAAATTACCCCTCCCACTCTGCCTCTCCCCTCCACAAAGTGGCAACCCTCCCCCACGCCTTGCACTTCCATTGCCCGTAGAAGTTCCCCTAACAGCCGCGCCATCCCAAGGGGCGCTGCCGCCGCGGCCTCCCACGCAACACCAGCGCTCCCCTGGCTATCTCTGTCCCTCTCCATTTCTCCCCTCGCTTTCCCCTCCACCTCTCCCCAAGGGCAGAACCCCCTCTATCTTTGCCCCCCCCTCTACGACGTCAAATCGGAGGGGCTGTTGGGAGTTGGGGGTCATCACTTATTCACCATGTCGAGACTTTCCTCCTCTCCCTATGCTTAGTCACTTCTTTCTCCCATCCGTCGTATTAGGTCACCACATCTCAGTCGGAGTTCAGCTCTCTGTACTTGTGTCGGAAGAATTCTCGGGTTTTCATCCGGGTGAAATAAATATAAATTGAGGGGTTGAGAAGCCGAGGGCTACAAGTGATTTTTTCTATAAAGAGTTATCCCTCAGCCTGCTCGCCTGCTAATTCTGTACTTTCCAAATTTAGCCTGAATTCTAGTGAAGTGAAGGTTTGTCTAAATGCGGTTGCATATTATACATTGCATATTATATGTTTAGTTACCACCTATGGCGCGCAAGTAACGGCTCAGTAAAGGCCGTTTTACACGGGGCACGGAATTGCGCAGGTTAGAACTGCATTAATTTCTAAAATGGCGCGGAATTGCGCGAATGCATGAACGAAATTAGAACAGGGACTATTTTGCCATCCCACGTCCACATTCTCGCATGTGTTCTGGCAATTCACCGCTTTACACGACGCAATTTTGACTGCGCCTTCGCACGCACGTAAGATTGAGCAAGTACGTACCCGTGTAACACGGCCTTAAAATAGCTCACTTGAAGTGCTCACTTTTAGGGGAACGGTCGATATCCATCGCGTTATCGTTCTTGCCTCGAATAATGGAGAGCTCACTGAACGAATCATTTGGGGCTGTAGATGATGATTTTTGGATTTGCCCTCTGTACTTATTAGGATTTTTGCCCTACGTTTCGCAACTATTGATGATCACTTTTTCTTTTGGAATAAGGATTGTTTTTCTTGGAGGGTACTTATAAGGTTTCATTCAGGGAAGGGGGTTGAAAGGGAGGGTGAAGGCAAGGGCGTACCCAAGATTAAAACCGGGGGAGGGGGGGGCAAGCCTGGTCTTTCAAGTTGTAACATTTTAGCAAAGAAAACGTTAATGAAACCAAAATTTTAAGAAAATGATGACAGCGCTTTTTTAGTTTTTAAAATCATTTACATGAAAAAATAATGATTTTTATTTTAGTTCCATGCCTTATGGTAATATCTTTTTTTAAAAAGAAAATTTGTGCAAAACTTTTGTTTTGGACTAAATTTATTTTCGCTTCTAGCGGGGCAGCTGCCTCCTACTGCCCCTCATAAGATATAATTGAAGATTTACTTACTGATGTTATTTCTTTAAACACTCATGTATTAGTTACTGCATTATTATTTTCTTTTGTTGGCATACATCTTTGTTAAAAAACACCAAAGGATAAAGTTCACCATAAAAAATATTCGACTTAGCCGGGATTCGAACCCGGATCTCCCGATAACAAGTCAGGGATTTCAGCCAGTTACACCTCAAGGCCATTTTCTCAGAGCGAACTTCGGAATGAGTTTTCTGAGCCAAGTATTTGGCTAAGGTTGGTTAAGTCAAATATTTTTTCATGGCGAATTTCATCCCTTGGTGTATTTAACTTTGCACCTGTGCGCGTGACTGCGTAGAGTGTCCCTTGTTTCTGCAGTGCTTTAAATTTTTGTTATTTGATGATGGCTTAATTCTGGTCCGATGTCCTTGGAGACCACCTAAAGATCCTTCTCTTTATTATCTTGTTTTTCAACTGTAAAATCAAAATGTAGGAGTAAATAAATTATTATTATTATTTTCCTTTTTCCCTCTGGCTATCTTACAAGGTTCCCCTCTTGTTCACAGTGAACGGACAAGGTCAAGTTCAAGTATGTTTTGTTATTAGTTCAGTTACTATTTTATTGAAAGAAACCGTCGGAAAATATGACAGGTTTCCAGGGTGACTGATTTTTGTATTTTTGGTAGAGTTTTCTCCAAGTTCAGCTTCTTTAGCTGGTGTAAAACTTCGCACGGTGTGATTCCTGTTGTTGTTATCACTATTGGGCATATATCTACTGACTGCATCTTCCACAAGGCTTTGATCTCTGCTACAAGTTCTGCATATCTGTTAAATTTGGTGGATTGAGCTTTCTGTACATTATGGTTTAAGGGAATTGCCACGTCTATGAGGGTAGTGTGCCGTTTTATTTTGTCTATTATAACTATGTCCGGTCTATTTTTTTAATTGCTCGGTCAGTTCTGATTTCTGCATTCCAGTATAACTTGCACTCATCGTTTTCCATAACATCAGGTGGATGGTATTTGTTGTATGGTGCATCGGTGTCCAGGATTCTATTTTTTCTTGCCAGTTCTTGGTGCATGATTTTGGCTACATTGCCATGTCTACCGGTATATTCATTTACAGCTAGGGCCGTGCAACTTCCCATGATATGCTGTATTGTCTCGGATTGGTTCTTGCATTTATTATTATTATTACTATTATTATTATTACTATTATTAATTCCTAATTTCCAATGCCTTTTGGATAAGCCGTGTTTTTAAGTTTTCCACCTCGGCGATTGCTTCGGCAATAAGCAAGTATGAAACGCTTGTCGATAACTGGGTGAAACAAGCATTCTCAGAAATTGTAGATCCACACAAGGTTAACTCTTGTAGCTTGGAGACGCAATTAAGACCAACTAATGAGGTGATTACATGGGCCTCCTGCGGGGAAGAGAGGATATTCACCAAAATAATTTTTAAAATACCGTTGTGTTCGTCAACGATATACATTTCACGCTTGGCAAAAATAAATTCCTATTAGCATAATACGGCCAAGTATTTGCGCATAATTATTCTTATCTTGATCAAGTTTTTCGCTGAGACATTCTCCTCGTTAGGTCGTTGGGTACAACATGTTTGTTCATTAACAGGGTCGTTCAATGTGATTATAATCAAAGAATATTAATACAAGTATTAACAGCATTAAAATCCTTAATACTATAATTATTTTACATATTTTCAATTTTCGTCTTGGTTCAACGAGTTTTCTAATGGAATCACAACCGAAACTTAAAGAGATATCAAGATGAAATATTACTCATGATTAATAACTGTCAGATCTAATGAGTCCACAATCATTAATGCATATTATTGATTTGGGAATATTTGTGTGAAAAGATCACACAATACAAGACTTTTCGATGACTCTAGTCCGTAAATGTTATGCCAAAGGATAGAAATATCTAAATCACAATACATTGCTTTGAATAAAGATCTACCATTAAGTCATGAATGTGCAGCGGTGAGTGAAAAGTTGCAGGAAGGTTACAATGAAACTCGAGATGAATTAAACAGTCGATTTCAATGAAAATCTAGAATAGGACATATTCTAAATTCAGATTATGAAGTAGCTGTAATCCGCTATAAAGTTTTCAATCACATCGAAGATCAAATGGGTGGATAGGAAGAGAAGCGAGAATACCGAGGAGTGGGAAAGGAAATGAAACTATAGAACACTGTTCGCTAGAGAAGGAGCGGGTGGTTATGCCATGTCATGAGACACATTGATAACGAGAGAAACGTAATGGAGGGAAAAACATAGGCACATGTCTCCCAAGGGAGGCTGATATATTAGTATTTACTTGGGACACACAAAGCAAGACGGATGGAAGATTATAAAAAAAATTGAATGAACTTGCAGAGGGCAGGAAAAAATGAAGTAGGTACTTCAGAATAACGAGAATGGAATTGTAGCGCCACGATTAAAATATTCAGATTTTCTATATCGAAAAGATATCCGCAATCTATCCAAGATACCGAAGTACCGTGAATAAGTTAGATGTGTTCAGAAAATAATTGGAATTCTAGCTTTTTTTTGGAAAACAATTATTTGTTTGTCTAAATTCTTTTTGCCGACTTTAAAATAGCTCTAATAAGGGGGCGTCCCTTAATTACGTGATGTGATTTTGGCGATATCTCTTTAAGTTTCGGACCCTTCCTCCCACCTTAGTGAGATATCGTGAGATTTCGCTCGATCCCTTTCTCCTCCCTCCAATCTCTAGTGAGAAAATTCAATATGCGTATTTTCAGCCTAAATACGCATTTTGAACAAAGTTGATCTATGCTTCATGGCGTTGGATTTTTATTTAAGATTAATTAAGACAAGCTAAGATTACTAAGATCCTAATTTTACTCTGTTTCTTTTGGAGAGAATTACGCGATATTACCAGTACCACCCCTCTCCTCCTCGTGAGATTGGGTGATAACCGGCTTGACCCCCCCCCCCCTAAAACGACTCACGTACCTACTTATTGGATGACCCTTAAGATATTTCGCACTTGTGCCAGCGCTTCTTTCAATCTTCGAAACACTCCTCTAAATCGATCTTTGGGATAGCCTTTAGCTCTACCAGCGATTTCTTTTAATGAAATCTATGCCTGTAATAGGACGATCTTCAAGGTTCTCAACATTTTTGGAGATGGGAAGAAGTCACACGGGGCCATTTTGGCGAATGCACAGGCTGGGTCATCGTTTCAGTATTGTTTACAACTTCTTTCTAATCGAAATTCACTAACTAACCCAAAAAATTATATAAAAACAATTCGGAAGTAAGGAAATAAAACTTTGTAAGGTTCACTGTTATTTAATTATGGGCACGTCCCGGGTTTCGTAACTTCCCCCTTACTTCCCCCCCCTCTCACTATTCCATTCCGTGTTTAACCATCACCCCCGCCCTTCCAACCAGTCCTTTTCCTTTCCGATAGATGTCCTCACTGTCACTTGTGTACTTTGTGTATAAATGTATGATGCATGCAAGATCAGTCACCTGACGATGTAACCAAGTTACGAAACCCGGGTCGTGCCCATAATTAAATAACAGTGAACCTTACAAAGTTTTATTTCCTTACTTCCAATATGGAGAGCTTTCACAAAGTAAAGCCTGAAGTTATTAGTTATAAAAACAATTTATCAATGAAAGTTAAAAACAATAATACTACATGTCCCCTATTACAGGCGGGAAAATACAGCTACTGAGTTGGCTAGAGCTTCCGCGTTCGGTCATTGCCAATTCTTTGCAGTAAGCCAATTTAAGGATTGCAACATTTTGCCTGAATAATATATTTCTTAAATATTATGTCGACATTTACTCGTATCAACCACGTCATTTTTTATTTACACGTGCAAAAGAAAACGGCGCGGGTAGAGTGAGGTGAAAGAAAAATGATTTTGGAAATAATATTCCTACAACTTTTGTCCTTCATATGCAACATATCATACCATCATCCCACGATTAAAATGAAACAATATCGCGGCTGCGCAGGCATATACATCGCCAGAGAAACTAATCAGAATTCAGCAAACCGGGACTATCTGAATCCACACCGACCAACCAGAGCAAACCTGGAGAACAAAACTTAATCAAACCTCAATAAACAGCGCCGGAATCTAGAAAAAATGCATTCCCAGGCAAACACCCGAGACTATTAATCCTCCTTCGGTTAAAATGCTATCAGACCGAGCCAAACATTATCTTAAAGTAGTCACCAGGTGCCTTGGTTGAGGCTGAATTCCCGGCGAAAAATTTCCTTTTTTATCGTCACCTTTGCTTACAAAAGCTTATCTCCCATCGTAACCATTCGATTCACACAAAGAAATAATCATTTAATTAAGTTCTATAAAAATAGGTAGGAAATATTTATTTTTTTAAACTACATATTTCCAATTGATGGGAGAATCACAAATTATGCTGGATATACAAGGATTATCACGTTAATGATAAAGTTGAAAAACGATAACCTAACATATAGACAGAAGTTTTGAGTATTTTCTAAGCTCTCCAAGAACATATAAGAATTAAAATCTATACCATTGGCTATTTTCTTTGAGTTTTAAAGGTTAAACACAGAAAATAACTAAGTTATAGGAAAAAAGTTTATTAATTACAAGACTTGCTCGAATAAGCACTGATTTCTCTTCATGAATTCGTATTCACAGAACATATGTACATAAATATAAAACAGGAGAAATAAGGAGGAAAATTAACGATTAAAATATATTTCATTATCCCGGTGATAAGTCAATTTTTTGCTGCCGTATTAAAATTCTTGTGAAATGTATTTTGAGCTATGACCTTACTGATCGCATCAATGATTTCAAGAGTACTCATTTAGTTCATTTTTTGTTTTATTTATGTAACTCAATTAGACTAAAAATAGTATAATTTGGAGTGTAGCGCTTTACGGCGTGGAAACATGGACACCTAGGGGGACCGGATAGGACCGGAGACGCTCGAGGAGTGGGTGTGGAGAATAATGGAGAAGTGGAGTGGACGTAAAGGAGGAAGAACGACGAAGTGCTGGATATGGTGGATGAGGAGAGGCAGCTTCTAGGCGTGGATAGAGCGAGTACTTAGCGGGGAGAGGATGTTGAAAATGCAGTTACAAGGTAGAATTCCGGGTAAACGAAGGAGAGGAAGGAAAGGAATAAGAATTTTAATTAGCATTAAAGGGAGTAGGCCTAGTTGTGAATTGAAGGGGAAGTATTTGAAGTAAGGGCAGGCTGCCAGAATACTTCTTAAATACTTCTTGAAAACTTACTTCAATTGGTATAAAACTTGTACAATTACAATTTTGGAGACATGATTTATTTAATTGCAATAAATTTCAATAAAAATTGCAAATAATCATGCACTAGATACGTATGAAGTATATAATTTCATAATTATGGTCTCTCACCAATTATGCAGCCCAAGATTCTCTTGATTCAAGGAACAAGGTCTATATGCTAGGATATATCACCCACTTCACTCAACCATGACATTCCTTTGACTGATTCTATCGAGCACCATTCATCCAGTTAACGTCTTTCGTGTACACGTACCGTATCTCACCACTTGTTTCCCAGAGTTGTAATTAGCCTTGATTGCCCAGTGAATTTCCCACTGCACGGTCTGATGCTTACATTTCTTCAATCAGAACCCACAAATTGTGGGAGATAAAAAAATATCATAAAACTACTGTTCCTACCATCACATTCACATGTTATGGTGATAAGAAGGCATGGAACTAAGTAAGCTAACATCTGATAAATATTTTAATCGGGTTGATAAGAAAGAGCACACCTGAGATGTGTGAAGCATTATCAAGAACACCAAGAATTAAATCCAACGACCGGATATAATGTTCACTTAAAAGGACAATTAGCATCCCATCTGAATATGACCAGGTCTCAACAACTCTCCTCATACAAGGATAAGAGTTGACAGGGCCAACTGAGAATGCATGGATGTCGATGTTAATTTGGTAACAGTCACAAAAATATTTTTTTGCTCGTTAATTTAATATTTATCGGAAAATTAGCTATATAAAAAATGATTTGCAAAATAATCAGCAGAATTAGCCTGCTAGAATGTGTAACTGGAGAGTAAATAATGTCGGATAGTGACAAGTTAAAACTTTCAAATTTATTACACTACTAAACGGTTTATGTTTCCATGCCAAGAGTCAACGCCTTATTACTTTTTTTTTTTTAAACAAAAAAAAAAGATTTTTATAACATTAGCAGCAATATATCCTCACTGTCCTGCTAAGCCAATCAAGGCTTGTCAGCAGGTGCCGGCTGGAGTGTGTAAACATAAAATTATCCATAAAAATACATATTGAGTGCGTTCACAGATAAAGAAAAGACAAAAAGAAACAAAACCATGTATGTGGAATTAGCACTCAATTAAAATACAACAAAATATTTTCATTTTCAACAAGCAAAAATATCTCTCATTTAAGTAGTACAATTTCCATCACAAAAAAATGCCTTCACCCACAAGAAAAAGCATGCACTGCATATAAAATCTTAGTCCGGAAAGATTAATGTCAAGCTTGTGCTAAGATATTCATTAAGCTTCTTTTTTTAATTCACTCAAATGATTTAGGCATTTAAGGCATTCAGGTAAAATCATTAAAAATCATTGGTATTTTATACCTTTGATTTTTTTTTCTATACTACCAATCCAAACAAGAGAAAACATCACCATATATGTGGAATTAACACTCAGTTAATATACAACATAATATTTTCCTTTACAACAAGCGAAAATATCTCTCATTTAAGTGGTACCAATTCCATTACAAAAAAATTACCTTCACCCACATGAAATAGCATCCAATTGCAGAAAGAATCTTTGCTCAGAAATGATTATTGTATAGCTTGTGCTAAGATATTCTTTTAGTTTCCCCTTTTTTTTAATCCCTCAAATGATTTAGGCATTTAAGGCTTTCAGGTAAATCATTTAGAATCATTGGTATTTTTACCTTTGATTTGTTTTTTTCCATACAACCAAGCCATACAAAAGAAACACAACCATGTATGTGGGATTAACACTCAGTTAATATACAACATTATAATTTCATTTACAACAAGCAAAATATCTCTCATTTAGGTAGTACAATTTCCATCACCAAAAAATGCCTTCACCAAAAAGAAATAACATCCACTGCAAAAAAAAATCTTTGTCCAGAAAAGATTAATGTCTAGCTTGTGCTAAGATATTCTTTAAGCTTCCTTTTTAATTCAGTCAAATGATTTAGGCATTTAAGGCTTTCAGATGAAGCATTAAAAATCATTGGTATTTTTACCTTTGATTTGTTTTTTCCATACAACCAAGCCACACAAAAGAAAACACAACCATGTATGTGGGATTAACACTCAGTTAATATACAACATAATAATTTCATTTACAACAAGCAAAAATATCTCTCATTTAAGTAGTACAATTTCCATCACAAAAAAATGCCTTCACCCACAAAAAAATAGCATCCACTGCATAAAGATTTCTTTGTTCGGAAAGATTTATGTCTAGCTTGTGCTAAGATATTCTTTTAGCTTCTTTTTTAATTCACTCAAATGATTTAGGCATTTAAGGCTTTCAGGTAGACCATTAAAAATTATTGGTATTTTTACCTTTGATTTGTTTTTTCCATACTTATTATAATATCTTGGTACAAAGTAAGCTGGTTTGTTCCTGTTGCACATTGTGTGCGTTCTCTCTACATACTTTAAGAATTTCTTATTAAAGTAATTATCAATTATAACTATATATTTATATAAATTTGTTATGTTGAGTAGTCCCATTTTTGCATACCTCGTAATATTGCATTTGGTTTGATTATGTAGATATTCACCTTTACCCCGAGTTTTATTATTATGATTAAGCCTGTCACTATTATTTTCTAGTAATTTTACAATTTTGTTTTGCGTTGCTTGTAACTTTTCTTTGTAGCATGAGGCTGTGTTTCCCCAAATGGTCAAACCATATCTTAATATTGATTCAACTAATGCATGGTAAATTGTCAATTTGATATTAGTTGAGACCAGCGTTCTTATTTTGTACATTAGGTAGCATACCCTCCTCAACCTACTATTTACCTTCATTATGTGCAAATCAAATTTAAAATACTGATCTATTATTATACCCAGATATTTAAACTGACTGACCTGTTCTAGTGGCACGCATTTACAAGACTTCAAGTTGCAATTGTTGTGTAAACATTGGTCCTCATGAAAATAGATATTTAGTTTAACCTTGTTTTGCCTATAGGGAGAGTTCTGCATCACTTTGGATTTAGTTGTGTTTATTATCATATCATGGTCATGTGACCAGCAGGCTAGACTATTCAAATCTTCTTGCATGAGATTACTTGCTTTATTTATATCTTTATGGCCTGAAATTAGCACAACATCGTCAGCATACAATAGGATTTGGCAGTGTTTAATTGCATTTACAATGCCATTTATGTATAGAATAAAAAGCGTAGGTCCAAGAATGGACCCCTGGGGTACCCCGTACTTCAAAACCACCTGTTTGCCATGTGTATTATTTAGACTAACGGATATTTTTCTGTGTTCAAGATAGCTTTTGAACCATTTCAGTGTCAAACCTCTTATGCCTATATTTTGCAAATCCCCAAGTAAAATATTATGATTAACTGAATCAAATGCTTTTTTGAAATCAATAAATGTGATTAACAAACTGTTGTTTTTATCAAGGTTGGTATTAACAATGTCAGCAAAATGCTCTAAAACTTCTTTTGTTCCTTTATTTTCTTGGAACCCATACTGGAATTTAGATAAAATACCACGTTTTTCTATGTATTTTGAGAGATGAATGACCACATATTTTTCTAAAATTTTACTTAGTGCCGGCAGTATTGATATAGGTCTGTAGTTATTAAATTCTGTAAGAGAACCTTCCTTGTGGATTGGTTTAGCTATCGCTATTTTCATTCCATCAGGTACCCGGCCTTCAGCGATGCTATTTTTTATTAAGGTAGTAATTACCGGCCACAGGTCACTATTTTCTTTGATGTCCTTCATTCTGATTCCATCAATTCCTTTTCCCTTATTCTTTAGACTTTTAATGATTTTAACTATGTCCTCAATGCTCGGCTCAGGAAGGTACATGCTCTCAAGAGAATTTTGTGCTTGAGTAGTTTCAAGCTTGTCATTACAATTCAGTTTAATACTTTCAATACCCTCTGTAAAATGAGAAGCAAAAGAATCACAAATTTGACCTATATCCTTATCCTTGCAAAATAGCTTTAGCATTAATTCATCTTGGTTCTTTCTACTGTAATTTCCATTTATTTGGTTTATTACATTCCAGACTCCCCTGCTATCCTTAGCATTAACACACATGTCATGATAGTACTCCAATTTTGAATTTCTAATTTCTTTGTTCACTTTATTTCTTAATGTTTTGTATGCCTGTTTAAGCTCAATTCTGTTTTGATGACTTTTCCATCTTCTAAATGCTTTATCTCTTTGCTGACATAATTCAGTAATCTCTTTTGTAACCCATTTGTTACCTGGTTTTCTACAAAAACTCTTTGCTTTAACTTGAGATTCTTCATATATCTTCCTAAATATTTCACAAAACTCATTGTGTAAGTTATTTACATCACAGTGTTTTTTGAGAAGATAATTCCAATTTTGTTTCCCAATCAAGGACTTTACCTTCTTACCATCCGTAAGATACTCATTAGAGGTAACTGCACATCTAGAGTTAACATTCTCATTATATTGATTTATCCCAATGCCAACCAAGTAGTGATCAGATATTTTCACTTTGACTACTATACCTTCAACATCTTCTATTTTACCATTATAAAAAATATGATCTATACAACTTTGGGAGACACGCCCTTGTTTAATTTCTTCCCGAGTAAATGTATTTATGACTAGCATAAACCCAAAACTTGCTAAAACATCATTATATTTAATGGAGGAAATGTTTTCTTTATCTTTTATATCAATGTTAATATCTCCTATTACAATAGTGTCACCAGAGCAGAGATTAAATACTCTAGTTCCTCTAAGAATCTATTTTTACTTAGATTAGGTGGTCTATAGATACTTATAATTCTAAGATGATAGTCATCAATAGTCGTATTCAGTTGAATCAGTTCAAAGCTTTCCGTTTCTCTGTATTGTCTAACCGCACTAATATCATCTCTGAGATAAATAATGATGCCACCACCCCTTTTGGAGTCCCTTAAAAGGACATGTGATTGATATCCTTCAATTTTATAGAAGGCAGCTTCATCTTGATGTATATTTACTTCAGTAAGGATGAAACCATATGGTTTTAATTTTTTTAGACCACTAATGTACACAAGAAAAGCATCCCAGTTTTTTCTCAGTGATCTTATATTAAGATGCATAAGCAGTTTTTTTCTAGTCCTATTCATGATATCTGGATGAGAGAGAGAGTCATACTTCTTTCATATTCATTCGAATATTTGGTCACAATTATTCCACGCTTGTGACTTTCACGTCATTTTTTCCAGTCCAAGAACGGCAACAAAAATGGAAATAATCAATTTTAAGATAAATAAAATCCTTAGCATTATTAAGTCCATCCTATCTGGCATGATTGATCTAATAATTAGTGCCGTCCTAGTTTTCGTTCTTACTCCAAGTAAGACCTAGTAGCCGTTGACCAACCAAGTGTACACATTGTAGCATTGGCATATGATTTTTCGTTGTTTAGGGATAAGAAATACAAGATATATTTCTGGTTAACATGGCATAATTACATTTTATCTCCAGTCTTATTTATAATAACGTCTCCGCTCTGTTTTCAAGAAAAACAAATCTTCCAATAGCAACCGAACAAATTCAAAGAATACCTGCTCAGCTCTGGAAGAAGCGTGGTAGGTTAGTGGGTAGAGCACTTGGGATTCAAACCTCGGCCCAAGTCAAAACCTTCGAACTGTGAGCGGCCAAGAGAAAGGAACTGGTCCGCCTACTATAAACGTGTGAAGTGCACACGCCTGTGGCCTAGACCAGGGTGAGCTCTACCCTCAACTAACCAAACCAACCTTTGGGTCGAATCACTGAGTGAGTGAGTGATTTACCCCTAAGGACGTTTTCGAAAACGCCAATAATCAAATTAACCTCATTTCGAGTTCGTTCGATGACGTACGACAATGATCTCCCATGATGATGTATAAACTACTTCCTAAAGTGACTTAGGTACAATGGATACTTTTAGAAAACCGATTCCCATTTTCTTCGACTCAGGTACGACAACTAGATGCGTCCTAAGTGTATTGTAAATTTTCACAAGCTGTCGTTGTCCTTCGTCATCAAATAAACGCGAAATCAAATTGTCTTGGTTATTGGTGCTTTAGACAATGCCTAGTCAGGAACAGTTTCGTGCGAATTCTGAACTTGGTATGGTCCTTTTAAAATAGCTTTGCGACTGGCCTAATCATGCAAGCTCGGAATGTTTTAAGTGGCGTCGCGGTTGGAGAGGGTACCTACGACTCTAAGGATTTGGGATGGGGAGAGAGAGACGCAGGCGTTGCCATGTTTTCTCAAGTCTTTATCAGTGTATCGAAACGAAATACTATGGCTCTTCCCACTTGGCAACACTGCTAACTTACCCACGAAGTGTACACCAAGGAGGTATGAAAGCGACAGAATTTCACGGAGGCTAGTCTCCGCCTATCGTATTTTGATTGGTTTTCAGGTCACGTGCCCTCCGCACTCACCCCTCCAATGACTTGGGCCTGCCTCTCAGTCGCAAGGATATTTGAAATGAAGTCCAGCACTTTTGTGTGGAGCAATTTCAAGTAATCTTGTAATTTTGTTTTAGCTCTCGTAGGCTGCCTACGCATTTTCTATCCATTTGCCTTTTCCACTCTATTACGGAAGAAGGATAAAGGGTTTCTCCACATTTCGAACCAAGACCACGAAAGAGCCGGAGAGAAATGGATGCTGGGGCGGCCATTTCGACAGTCGTTGACACATTCAGGACCATTCGCTCAAATTGCGCTAAATATTTGACGCGAGACGTTTTAGGGGAGCGGCTGGTGTATTACCAAGAGATCGACGTCACTAAGAGAGATGTCTCCAGGGAGTCAGAAGACGTCAGTGCGGTGGGAGAGAATAATGGTGGTTTAAATAATACGAGGTGACTTAAAAGAACGCATAATTCTCGCTGGAAGAACAATTGTAATTTATTTTTAAAATTTAAGCTATCATCTTGAAAATTTTTAGGCATGATTTGGAGAGGGTTGATAAAAGTATCGTTTTATGAGAGTGAATACCCAAGAAGTGTGATGTACGAAGACTCTCAATTAGTCAATCATCATCATTATAAGTCAACAACCTAAGATTGGTAATACGCTGCTCTTCATTCCGCCATCCTATTCGTTAGTCTATTCAAAGTGAAGTATTTACTCACTTTAACGTTCTTCATGACTTGTCCTACGTAATCCATTCGGTCTCGTACCTTGCCCTTCTTCCCTTCCACGGGTGCTTCTACGATTGTTTTCATCAGGTCATTATGCCTTATAACGTGGCCAACTAAGTTGTCCTGTCTTCTCCTCAAAGTTTTTAGAAGACTTCTCTTTTCTCCAACTCTTCTCTGCACTTCCTCATCGCTTAATAGGTCGATCCATTTTATCTCCATCATTCTAAGATAGCACCAAATTTCGAATGCTTCCATTCTTGACTTCTCTGCTGCTGTCAACGTCCAAGCCGCGCTCCCATAGAGGAACATGCTCCATATGTAGCTCTGACGAATCGTTTCCTTACTTCTGTGCCTGTATTCTCAGCTGTATGCAAGTTCTTAATATTGTAGTAAGCTCTTTTCGCCTGCGCTATACGACTGAGTATTTATTTCTTGCTTTATCCACGGGTCAGGTATGTAAACAAATAAATTATACGGAATTACCAAATTCTAGCTTCTCATTCACCATTATTAAATAAATAAAGTCTTTACGGTGCGGAATCGTGGGCGAGAGAAGACTGGAGGTGTTCGAGATGTGGGTCTGGTGAACAATGGAGAAGGTGAAGTGGACGGAGAGTAAGAGGAATGATGAAGTGCTGGACATGGTGGGTGAGGAGAGGCAGCTTTTAGATGAGATACGGAGGAGACAGAAGGTATGGATGGAGCGAGTGCTTAGCGGGGAGGGGATGTTGAAGACAGTGTTAGAGGGCAGGATGTTTGGTGAACGAGGGAGAGGAAGGAAGAGAATAGGACATATAGATAGAATGAAAGGCAGTAGGCCTTATTGTGAATTGTAGAGGGAAGTATGTACAGGAAGAGGAGGTTGACAGAACACTTTACTAGTACTCCATGAAAACAAATATAAATCGGTAGAATAGTATAATGGTAATCATTTTTGATTACGTAAAGAATAGGTCGGCTATTTGATGCAACTTTTCGGTTAATGCGAAGTAAATGCACTAAATAAATAAATTCGGTAAATGCACTGGGCCCTATGCGTCCCAATTAACCTGAATCTACTGTTTCTTGGTGGACGATTCTCCTTGTACTTCATAATGTTTACCGTCTCGCTCTATCCTTTCAGCTCCTTGCTAAGATAAGTGCGTAATGGCCTCTTCGACCTGCTGTTGATTTCCTTCGGGATCAGTAGTGCAGAGGGGGCGGAGTTCAGGAGAGCAGCGTAAAGGCCTCAGAGGTCCAAGGACGTTCCCTCTACCAACAATTGCTGGCCTTGTTAATTACAACCTTCTTCTTGTTCTATACCAGAGTTGGTGGACGTCTGCGGTGTTACCACCTGTAGTAATTTCGAGTTGTTTCTTTTGCGAGAGCATACTAAATCGGCGGGTAGCACTTAGCTAGGAAAGTTATTATTGGTCCCCTATTTTTGCATGAAAACGTTGTGTATTACGGCATTTTTTATGTAAATGCAAGGTAGAGAATATGCGAATAAATATTAGATATTATTTATAACTTGCGTCGGAAGAAATAGCAAGTATAATATCTCAGGTGAAGAGGGCTTAATACAAAAAAGAAGAATCTACTAGCATCTGAGAATACAAGTATAGAAGTAAGGAAACAATTCATAAGATGCCATTCATGGAGAATATTACTCTTTGGGAGGGAGGCTTAGACATTGACAGCTACATAGAAGTCAAGAGTGGAAGCAATCGGAGTATAGTGGAACAAAGGAATGATGAAGATAAAATGGATCGACCGTGTAAGTTATGAGGAAGTGCTAAGAAAGATGGCGGAAAATAAAAGTCTTCTAAAAACCCTAAGGAGACGACTGGCATTAGTTTCTTTGTTCCTTTCTCAATAAATGACTTTTTCGCCTAATTAAGGCAAACCAATTTGCATTTCTCATTGCAATCTTGTGCATTTTGCACAAAACATGCCCGAAATTACACATTCTTTCATATTTAAAACAATAATTTCGTAAATTCCAGTGAAACTGGTTTATATCCTTTGAAAATGTAACAGTGCCGCACTAAACTAAAAAATATAGTATATGCTTGTGCCGCATTTTGATTGCGTGTGGTACTAATGACCTTACCTGTCAACGCACCCGATATCCCAAACCTACTACTACTCCTTCGAAAATTGAGTAAATGAATATCTACAGCAGTGACAGCTATATTTATTCATACATGCCACAAATACCATTGCTAGGTCGTTGCTAACGTACATTTTACACTTCCAAATAATATAATTTAAAGCCTTTGCTCGATGTTTTCAGCCTGCTATACTTTTTGTACCTCAGAGCAGGGATCCCAACTTACAAAAAATATTGGGGGGCCCAAACCGGGGATCCGGGAAATTTTATAAGTAATGAGTTTTAATTTTTTTTAGCATTTTAAAAGAGTCATATGATCAACATTAGAACCCTGATAACTCGAATCTGGATATCTGGAAATTCCAGGGAAAATTGACAAGCCTGACGCATTCTTTTCTCACACCCATAACGAATTTTTGAGGGGGCTCGGGCCCCCTCAGGCCCCATGGAGTGGAGCCACTGCCTCAGAGGCACCATGTTTACCCCACAAAATATTTAGAATCATTCTTATCAATCGCGTAATTTCAAGAATTTTCGAAGACAAAGAAATGAAAGAAACACCATTAACAATGACTTTCTTTCGTGAATTTGATGAGATCGTACGGAAAACATAGAGCGGGAGATATTAACTCTGAATAAACTTCTCGTGAATAACCAGGTTATTTCCTCATCTCTTCGTCTCCTATCCACACCACTTAATAGTAAGTGCTAGACCCCTGCGAGGAAAACCACACATAATTGTGCTCATTAATTCGAGCTATACTATACAATAGGAGAATCATGAAGGGTATAGGTGAACTGAGATTCGAACAATGTTTTTACTTCCAAGCTGTAACCATAGATTGATCGGACAGGAAGAGAAAATACATTAGATCTGAGCAGTGCAGGATTTAGGATTATCGCCCTTAAGAAAAACCTGAGGCGAGGGCTGAGGGGTATGATATACAACATAGAGGAAATTTTTAAACCTTTAAACCTGCAGTGAGTAGTAGATAATGAAGTACGTAAACGAAAGTGAATTAAAGTCCACGTTACATAATTTTTTATCAATGTTTTGAAGAAATGAAATATATAAAAACAGTGATTGAAATTTCGTTCAATAAAAAAAACTAAATTGCAAATGCATAGAAAGTTACTCGTACGCGGTTTTTTATTTATGCAAGCATAAATCGATTAGGAAAAATTTACAAATTTGTGCTCAACAAACAAAAATATATGCAAACATAGATAAGCTGGTAGTCATTCCATTTGTACTGTCAATGTTATTTCTTACGAATTTGGTATTACTTATTTAATTATCCTACTTAAACATATCCGCAGTACGGCGTGCCTAAATGTTCTGGAATCTACAGCCTGTACTCAAATACCCTTCCTCTTAGCGCGCCACAAATTACATGAGTGTGTTTTTTTTAGACAACGAATTACATCATATGACCGCATGGATGGTGTATAACGCGCGGATATCTCTCTATATGTCCGCATATGACGCCCTCTGAATGTCCAGGCGAAAACAATATCCGCTATGGGCCCCGAAAACCGTTCAATTCAAAAGGACCCCAACTCCACGGCTCACCACAGGCTTGCGTGAGTCGGGGGAATAAAAGCCTCTGGGATAATGTGCGTACGGGTTTGCGAAAGGTAATTACTCGGTGCATTGAGAAAGGAAGGGAGAGATATCCCCAAACTCATCCTCTATACGGCATCAGCAGCAGGAAGCTGGAAAACTATCGCCCATGCATAAATAAGGCTGTAACGCCCGTCCGGGGAGGAGGTGGTGCAGGAGGCATCAGAGTGAATTGGCGTGAGAAGAGTTTTGACGTATCCCTTGGGTCCAGGTGTAAACGTCAAACACGCAGGGAGGATAAAGTAGTTGACGCAGAAGTGAGGGTAAATAGGATGGAGAAACTTAAAGCGATCGAGGGCTAAAAGGTTTTCCTGTGTTTCATTTCTCGAATAGGCTTCGAGTTACACGAATCGCATCGCAAAGAAATAATACAAAATAAAAATATCTTTTTTATAAAAAACGACGCTTATATCGCTATTGCTTAAGATACTTCTCCTTCTGATAGTAAATATTTGTTCAAGCAATTTATTGGTGAACTCTGATATAAACAAATTTGCTGTTATGACTCTATCAGTCTCGTTCCTTTAAGTGATCGCAGCGTCGCCATCGGATTTTGGTGGCCATTTTTTTAACTACTCTCCATATTTAATTTTAAATTCTGAATAACATTCTAGACACGGTTAAAATCATAATAAAAGTATAACAATATTGCATTACCGTCTGGTTATGAGTTATCCTGAAAATTTCAGCTTGATTGCTAATCGAAAAGTGGGTTTAAATTGAGTTGCAAGATTTGACCAGAACAAGATAACAAAGTACATAGCGAGTTGATAAAAACGTTAAAAAAATTCGTTTAGAGATGGCAAAATGTTTGTCGGGATCGATTTTTCGAGTAATCGAGTTTTAATCGATATGAAAGTATAAAGGCGAAGCTTACTAACTTACGTATTCCTTAATGTATGCTTCTGAATTTTCCTAGAATTTATGACAGCATGTTTTGCATTTTCTAGCTTCACAGGAGGATTGCCTTCATGTAGGATAGAATAGTAGAGAAGAATAGTAGGATATATATTAATCCAATACTTTATGTGCCATACGTAACGGGCATGCAAGTGAAAGTAAATTTTAACGCTTAACCGGTGACGTGCGCTCTGAGGGACCGCTGCGTTTCTAAAATTATTAATATATTCAAAATTGCTATTTCAAAATATCTATTATCCTCGTGAGGGCCATAATTTTGTATAAAAAGGACACAGCACTCTTAAAATTCAACATTCTTATTATTTATTTCTGAAAATTTGCAACTGAGTTTTAGTAGCGGGCTATGAGACCTCACGTCACTAAATTGGAAAAACCAATAAACGTAATGCTGGTGGAAATAATTCCAAAAGTTGTTAAAAAAAACAATTCCTAGTGATTTTTCAAGGAAATAAAATAATTAATAATTTGTAAGGAAGCATTTTTAGTTGCATAACGCGGATAATTAAGTACTTAGTTGAAAAAAGTACGATAATAATAACAACTCAAGTGTTTTTTATGCCAGTTTTTTTTATCCTGTTTCAAATAAAATTTTTACTGAAAAATTAGGTCCGTATTCGGAATGGATAATATTAAATATAAGTTTTACAATAGTTGAGAAGTCAAAGAAACATTAAACTAAGCAATAAAAATGTCTTTGCAATGTTTTATGAATTTTTGTTTAATTGCGGTCTCCCAGACCCCAAGTCACTGGTAGCGTAACAAGAATCGCACGTCACTGTTTAAGGGTTAATTCTTCATTGCATGTTGCTGATGATTCACACCCTGCTAAACACCTTTGTTGTGGCTTGCACGATAATATATAGATGTTAAACGCCTATTCTTCTCCATTTTATCTAGGAAACACATCTAGTTTCTTTCCCCATACCATCTCGCATCAACAGATATATCTTTTGGATCTAGATATCATCTGGATCATCTTTCGGGTACTAAAATCTCGAGTATTACAATAGAGGATTCTAAAGTCCGCCTCTAGACTGTTATCGCTCCGCGCGCATTAAAAATCAGATTTCATAATCATGTGGTGATCGGAAGATACCCTGCGTGGCGGGAAAGGAGGCGTGACGCTACTTTTCCCGCCCTAGGGTGCGTGGGTCCAAGGAGCATTTCTGAGAATTCGGACCACGCACTAGGGAACTCTAGCCTTCCCCGCTCCTACCCCCTTCCTGCCGGCCGCACCCCCTGGAAGTAGATATATAGGGCAGAAATTCTGTTATTGTTTCTGTTCATATTTTATGTATGTTGTCTCGTGGAAATAAACCTTGTTGAACTGAACTGTCCCGGGTGGAAAGTTTTCTAGGCAGTACAGGAGTGCGGTGTGTTAGTTCTTGGTCGGGACGAGTCCGTCGTTCGAGGACTTCTGCGGTTCTCCTCCGGGGACTCTTCGGGACCTTGACGCGGGAGCTGCGGTAATTCTCGAACGGCGACTCGTGTGGGACTCGAACCGGGTACGGCCAGGACCCAGACCATCAGCATCGCCTCTCCCTACTCGCCGCCACGTAAGTTTCATACCCCAGACTTCCACCTCCGTGCGAGCCAGCCTCAAATCCCCCCAGTGAAAGTGCAAAGAACAATAAAAGCTGGGTTTAGTAACTCCCGAAGTGCATTTTATTCGCTCTCCCTTCGGAACCTTATCCCTAGTAGGAAGCAGTCGTCGTCCCGTCGCGACAATCACCACTCGCGGCGCTACCAGTCATCGATTTCCACTTTTCACGAGGAAATAAACGGTAGTAATGCGTAACGGAGCCAATAAATCATGTAAACCACTCGTTTAGTTGCATTCAAAACTGTTGTCAAGTAAAAAAATCACTTTCATTACGGTTAATGGCGAAAGCCACACTGAACAAGATACCGATACCAAGTGGGGCCGCCGAATAAAATGCGCGCGAAACGTCAACAGATGTAACAGCTTATCCGCCATATTCTTGGGCCTCCTTTCATGGAGTCCCCTGGACTTAAACTTTGCACAGAAACCGTTGATACATGCATCACCAGCCAACCATTCTACCAATTATTCTTCCACGCACCCAATCGCATCGGGCACGGCGCATAACTTCGGAAAGCCCGGATGGTATCGGTGCCGTCCGAACAGAAAATTTCTGACAGGGATGATAATAGTTTGGAGTGAGGGCTTGTCGGGCAGAGGAAGATGGAGGGGCGGAAGAGGGAAGTGACGTGAGAGAGAGTGATGGCTATAAGGTGAGAGCGAAATGTGAAAGAGAGATAAATGGGAGAGAAAAAAATATCAGATGTGACGTGAGAGATATGATAAATAATTAAGAAACCGTCGGCCTCTCCTTTTCTGTATTTTTAGAAAGAAATTACTCTTTGACATGAGTTCATTCGAGAAAATGCAATCCATTTCATTATCTGGGCAACAATGAAGTTCCTAAAGCCTGTATCAGGCGATAATTTTTCACGCACAAGTACAATGATCATTCTAGCTACGCTTATCAAGGATATGATTGCTTCAGCTAGTAGGCAACGTAAAATAAAGCCTATTTGTGCGATAAAGTTTTCTTTGATTCATTTTATTGATCTTCTTTTGAAAATGATTGGGTGCCATTGCAGGATATAAAGATAAGAAATATTATTTTTTAAATATTACTAAATAAAATCACTCTAACATTCAAGTAGGTTTTCTATTTAGTAAAAAACAACTATGAAAATATATTAGGAGTAATGAAAATAAATATTTTTAATTTTAGCACACTGAAATGTATACGTGGTTCAATATAAGTATTATTTTTTTTACTTTATATCAAGTTGTGTCAAACAGAGGGTTATAATTTCCTGAGTTAGTAAACCAAAACTTGGTGAAAATGATAACATATATATAAAGGTTTAAGGATATCCTGGCGTGCTTCAGGAAAGTGAATGTCAATGGTATCATCACGCAATCGCGAAGAGTAGCTTGAAACCTAACGCACCCGAGAAAAAGGTTGTAGCCATAAAAATTATCGGCGGGGTTTTCTTAGAGGAGGAAATATTAATTCGGGGCAGTTTACTTCGAGTAGGTACAGGCAGCAGCGGACCCAGGATTGGGACAAGGTGGTATTTTTTTAAATTTTATAAGGGGTTAATTTTCTAGGGGGCTCTCCTCTCCTGGATACATTCAACTATTGAACAAAATTGCGATTAAATCTAGTGTAAATTGGCTCTAGATGCGACTCTGGTTAGGGGTACAAGAGACTGTATTTTCCAAACATTTCGTGGGACCTTAAAGCCCTCGACCCACAAGCCTCTCATGACCTTTGCCATAGCCATCCGCAACTCGATAGAGCCTAACAATTTAAACGTTCGATATTTTCCGCTGAATTCCTTTAAAAACTATTCATCTATCTCGCATATTATCGCAATATCACAATGAGTCCGCAACAAAGGGAAACTCAGTATTTTACGGAAACAATGACATTGAGCGCTTATTATCGGCAGAGTAAATGATAGAAATACATAAACCTGCCACAGTAACCAAGATATTGAACCAATCATTAAAAATTTGACGCTTAATATTTCTTCGCATGTTAAAAGTACTTCAAAAAGCTTCAATTCAGTTAGTCTTATTTTTTTAGAACGGATTCAGTCAAGCCGTTGAGGTAAAAAACGATTTATAATTAGCAGCATCATTATCTTCATACAAGCATACTCATAATTTTGGGCCAGCTCCGTTCATAAACAGACAATGGGTACACTTCCTGATGCAGGCTATATCAAGAGGGATATATTTTTTACATAATTACGAAAAAAACGATCGATCCGTAAATTTCTTTAGATTTGAGCTAATTAGAGCAAGCTCATAAAGCCATTTCGTTCGAGATTCATGCAAATCAGAAAATGTTTTAAATGCGAGTTTAATTTTTAAAAATAACTTTCCAAAAGCCCTCTTCATAAACCGTGTGTTTCATTTTATGTAACGGTAATAAGCCTGGGTTTGGAAAATGCGTTATTTTCCATGAGGAAAGAAAAGATTGGACCGTCATCCTAATTACTTTCCCATGCACCCTCTCATGTGTGCGAAGCAAAAAAATAAATGCGAAAAAAAATTTTCCTCTTACGAGAAGATTATGGGGAATTAAAATGCTATGGGTTGTTCATTCCATTCATCGACCAAAAATTTGAAAAAAGGTGACTACCTTGCCTTGCGCATGAACCTTGAAGATGGTAATCTCAGTCTGAGAATCATAGGGGTTGAAATTCATGTTAAGCCATTTTCGGTCATGTAAGAAGTGTTCAACCCGAAAAGAGAGCAAGTGAATAATATTTAAGCTTATTTTTCCATTTTACCCGAAAAAAGGATAAAATGAACCAAGAACGAAGCAATATGTAGCATTGAACCTTTTATCGCTTAAAACATTCCTGAACTCACAGAGGATGACACCAGCTATACTTTGGGTGGGGATATTACAGGTATAGTAAGTGAAGTTGAGGATTTTCTTCTAAAAATGACACATTTTTATTCATTTATTTAAATTGGCTGCTTCAGTGGCGGCTGGGTTAACCCATCTCCGGTCAAAGCTGCGAAAACGCAACACATGCAGAGATTAAAAAATTGTTTTAAATGAATTTTTAAAATATAGAATTCTCTTTTTTCGATAAAGATAGGTTTAAACTGATTTTTAGGGATATAATAATGATTTTTATGAGTATTTCGATATTTTCAAAAATACTCGAAATGTGTAAATTATCATGTCATCTGATACGTCAATAGATAAATATGTTTTCAAAAGAGTAACTATTCTCATTGCGAAGTATTTTATGCGACCATATATGCTTCAACATTTCATGTAATAGATATTACAGGTTACATTTCGTCTGGAAGTCATTATTAAGAGAAAATCGGATTGGGAACATAATGTTGCGTTTTCGCAACTTGGCCGAATTCGATATTCCATAGGCATTTATGCAACCCGCATTACAATATATTGCTGTCTCGTAGGAATGTGTCGTTTTTTTTCTCAGATGTAATGCAACGGCTTTTCATGCTACGTATTTGACAGATATTGTCATATTTTGTTATTAAAATTCTTTTTTTTTGCGCGCAGCGAGATGTAGTAGTATTTAATCTAAATCCAATATAAAATAGGGATGTATTACAGTATGAAAGAAATGAGCCAAAGCGAATATTTTCTCAGAAGAGCATGTATTTCCCAGTTTTTGATTGATATTTTTATCACCACAGATTGAATTACAACAAATCATGACTATTCATGAAACACATGACAGCATTTTGGGTGCAATGGAGCACAAAACTTTGTACATTCATATGTATTTTGAAAATAAGGTTGGAGGCGTAAATATAGATGCTGACATTGACGGAACCTTTAAAATACAGGACGAGACATCAGGTGTACTGAGCTATGACGGTCCTCTCGGATTTGGTTCGGAAATCATTGAGGCGAAGCAGATTTAGATCAATAAAAGAAAATCTACCCTTTTCAGACAATGCATGCGTAACAGACGTATTATCTTTAAGATGAACGCCATCCCAGCAGCACACGCGGGATGAACTTTGCTGTATTCGAGGCGTGGGAGGGGGAGAAGCGAGCGGGAAGGGGACGGGAGCGGCCTTCGCGGACGAAAACTCAAATTTGGCATTTTGTGGCTAAACGGTGGCTCGAAAATTTGGTCTAGAAGAAAAGTAACTCAGCAAAATCTATAGGGAATGACCTTAAAATATTAAAGTTTTCGAATTTTGACATTTCCCCTCCCCTAAATTTCATTTGAGCGAGGGTCAGGGGTTCACCTAGAGGTCTGAAAATTTTCAGGCCTTATTTTTTATCAGTCCCACAACTTTTTTTTTCACTGGGCCAGATGGTTTGAAAAAAATAGATTTTTCCGATCCTCCCTAATGACCATTCTTTAAATTTTAAATGAATGTTCAGCCGCTGAAAACGAAGCATGATTGCTAAATATTTAACACTCTTAAATACATTGTTTCGGAGATTTCGAAGGTTATTAATTATCCAGTCCGCCTTAATTCAACTGAATACAACCTAAAAAAAATTAGTGTTTTTTCACAAAAATAATGAGAGAAAATGTTGTATTTTATGTCTGTTAAATTATTTTAGAATTGTATTTTTTCAATTCTAATCCACGAAAAAACGAAATTAAACACGAAAGGCGAATATCACAGAAAATTTTACATTTTCAAAAAGACGCTTTCTATTGTAAAATAATTCACATTCCCGTCAGAAAAAATAGGACAATCTAGTTTGTTTTCAAGTAATTCTCTGTCAAAATGTTTAAATGCCACACTGAGTGTAAGAGGAGAAGGATTCTTACCTTTCATTTGATTACATGTCCATCGGCGGCAGAGCTCAGCTGTCTATCGGCGATTCCAGAAAATAAACATGTTCACCAACACATCAAATTCAACACACCACTGACCATGAATATTCCAATGAAAATTTATCACTTTTACTTCACTGTATTGCTAATTGAGCACTAACACCTGCTATGGGGTAACACAGTAGAAATATTTACAATATTTCCTTGAAACACGTATTCTGCTGATAATGTGTAGCTGACAGCCTATAAGGGACGATAGCAGCTTGTTTTTAAGCCTGTATTTTCAACAAATAAGTTTATTAGTTGAATTATTCACTCCTTTCTCGTAAAATCTGGAAAAAAGAAAAGGTCCTAAAGCTATAACCCAAGCAATAAATTTCACTGACAAAACTATACATTCATTTATATGACTAGAAGGTACGGTGATAGCGGAAATGCATTCAATGCATGCAAATGCAAGCCATTCTTTAAAACCTGTTCTTGTGATAGCTTGGCTACTACAGATTTATGCATATTTCTGAACGGTTTTAATGATAGTAAAATTGTGCGAATTCGTGAACCAAATTGGAAGAGATTCAATATTCTGATCTAGGATTCGTAAAAGATGGGTAGTTAAAAGATAAATTTTCAAGTACATTTTCAGCGCTTGCATTCGTGAATAAATTTGTAAATTGCACTGTATCTCATAACCAGTACTTGGTGCAAGATCTAGAGGGTCAAACCCCAAAATTATATGTCGCGAATAGTATGTTAATTTTTACTACATCTTGTTGCCAAAGTGTACATCGCCGTTTTGTACCTAGCGAGGAAAACATAATGAGTTAATATTCAGCAACAACATGGAACTAATAGGTACGAGTGAAACACATATCTCAAATCTTCAGCAACAGACCATTCGTCTGTTATCACCAATCGTACAACTGTGACTCGCACTTTACCATAACAGAATGGGGACTACGGGGAAGAACCGAAAACGGTTTACTGCTTCTTACTTACAGCCATTGGAGTGTCGGGGAATGGCTAAGGAATGCAAAGGGCGTTGCCTGGCACGAGTATCTCAAAAAGTGTTGAACTGAGTTTGAGTCACAGTGCATCACGAAATCTGACAAGTGAAGTTCGGTTTACGCGTCGTGGAGCGAGCAAAGCTTAGAGCTAGGGAACTGCATAGAGGAGGCTATATTCCATCCCATAGAGGGCTGATTTCTGTTGCCACTTCTGTCACATTTTAATCGGCTTTCAAAAATATCCGCGGCGCGGTGATGAGTGCAATGCGATCCACTTTTTTTTCAATATTTTACAGTATAATGTTTATAATTGCGAGGAATAGCGTTGAAGAGGTATGAATGTGATAAATCACATTATCATTTTGTTAATTCCGGTTGACGCCACTATAAGTATACCTTATTTCCGCGTGAATCTCGGATCAATTTGTCCGTCAATGGCGACTTTTATAAACCCATTTAAATGCGCGGTGGCTGACAACACATTTAGAGGCTCCTATTTATTTATACGGATTTTTTTATTTATATTAAAATTAAAGGTGGATTTGTAAGTAAAGTTAATTAATTAATTTTCTTGATTTTAGCTCTAAAATATGCACACATCGCCCGTCGCTCTCATAATAAAGTGAGATAAGTCGTAACATAGTAGATTTATCGGAAGATGTATCTAGTAAGTAAAATACAAACTAAAGTTCTGTTAGAGAACATTTCATTTACACTGAGAAAGAGACTGTGCAACCGAGTTTAGTTTGTAAAAATTTATTTACTGTCTCTTTTTTAATTTTTTAAAGGAAGTATCTTTTTATTTAGTACACTTATGGAAATTTATATATTAGTAATAGTTTATTAGTACTGTGAAGGAACATTGAAATATTTTGAAAATAAATTCTCCTAGACTTGAGGATCCTATTTTGTAATATTCGTAGCAGGGAGGTAGTTGGTGGCTCGGGGGAGGTATCGAAACAGCGTCGGCGAGTACCAGGGTGTGGAAAGCGAATCAGGGAGCCACCCTCTACACAGTAACGCATGTTCACAGCACTAAATATTTGGCGTGGGGTGTATCACTATCCGTATGCATATGCGTCGACTGCCTTAACATTATGGCGTCATCATCATCATCACTGGTCAACAATCCTAGGATTGGTTTGACGCAGCTCTCCACTCAGTTCTCCTATCAGCTTATCTTTTCACACCTACGTATTTCTTCTCTTTCACATCTCTCTTTACTTGTTCCATATATTTTGTTCGTGGTCTTATTCTTCGCATCTCCACCTTCAAGTTCTCTAGCTTACCGCAGGTACGAAGTGATCTGACGTTCCATGTTCCTATCCGTAACATTCTATCTCGTTTGACCGATGTACCCTCTCGAGTAGTCCCCGCCCGGAGATTCGAATGGGGGACTAGTTTACCTCCGGAATATTTTACCCGAGAGAATTCCATCATGTCATTATATAAATTGAGTGGAGTAGCTGTGACTCCTCGGGATGATAATGTGGTGGTTTCCCCTTGCCTTCCACATCGCAGTATTACAGCCGTTAAAGTAGATGTTACCACGCCCGTAGTGGAATGTGTGTCGCAGTACCGACCAGTATGGTCTCCACATTCGCACATGTGAAGAAGAGCTGCTGCCCTATCCCCCGGGTGATGAGAGGCATAATTATTGGCGGCCCCCATTCGCCAAGTCACGGTATCTTCACAGGTTATGGTATCTTTTAAATGGTCTACCTTACCCAAGGGTAGCCCAATACCCCCTCAGAATACCACCGCTTTTTGTCCACGACTGCTTATTCGACGATAGAACTCGTTTATCTCGCAGCTAACCTCTATATCTAAAGGTCGACCCACCATCCGCAACCCGGTGGACGCACTCGGTGGCTTTAAGCTCAGCCGCGAGTATGGCGTCATTCGAAGTCAAATCTCTGGGAGTTAGGTTAAGTTAAGCCATATGGGGGCTACATACGCGATAAAACAGAGATTTATTATGGGAAAGAAATACGAAAAAAATTATTATGAAAATAAGCGATCCAAATTTTGAGGCCATCAAGATTCTAGTTCTTTCTTTATATCCCATGGGATGACATGGGGCCTGTGAGATTGGGATTTTGATAAGTGATGGTAAAAATCTGGGGTTGAATAACGGGGTCACATTTGGACGTGATTGTGTGATTTTAATCTTCGTGCGAGCAAGCTTAAAATGCCAAACTCTGTGATAACGTGATGGGTCTCACGTCCCGTCTCCTCCTTAAGGTTTTTAAGAATTATTAAATGATTGCCATACTCTCAAATACTTCGAAAATTACGGGGAGGGTGGGGTGGCTACCCTATTAATCCTGCACTGTTACAAATTAACTAATAGACAAGAGATGAATAATTCATTTCCATCCCCAAATAGACTTCCTTGATACATTTCAACTCACATGTGCCCATATTTGCGTAATGTAATGAATGAATGGGGAAGCCACTTGATTGGGCCGAGGTGTATCAATCCCGATATGTACCAATTAACCGGAATACACTGATTACCATTTTGAATTAAGACCACCCATTCAACACAGACTGAATTTCAAGGAGGATACCTAATCTAAGGCGACATAAGTGACGGCGTCTAGTAAGCGGTGATAAGATGTCCAGAGACGTAGAAACGCACAGCATTTCTAATCAGTCGAGGGCAGTAAGCAATCAGTGTTCAATCAAACTATGCTGCCCTTCCGTCTCGTATCGTCTCGCAAGTCTCGTATTGGTATCATAGAAGCTGCGGGAATACACGGGATAGTAATTGGTAAGTAGTTCAATTAGATAAGATACGTTAATGAGCTTCTGGATTAGAGCATGTTGCTCTCTACCACTAATTCATTTTTGAAGAAAATGACTAGGTGGCGTAAGGGTAATCAACCATCTAAAATTTTACTACGAAAAAATATGCTGTGAAGGCTAATATTCAAACAAATCAGGCTAAAATAAATACATTACTCAAGGCCATGACGCTTCAAATCAGTATCTGTAGCGAATTTTTTAACACTAAGGTAGTCGCTAAGATATGTATCACTTGAGGATACCCTGATCACCTTTTTCGGGATTTAACCCTGTCTATAAAAATCGAAATCTAACATTTACGATCATAAAATTTCAACAAACCAATGTAATCAATCTTTATTTAAGGAATTTTTGTAACCATGTTTTTCATTACAGTTTTCTAAAAGAGGGTTGCAAAAACCAAAATTTGTACCACGACTAGGATGTACACCAAAATCATTTTTTAAAAATATACATTATTCCAATGAAATTAAAAGTAAACAATCTTTTCAGTAAGTCCTTGCACAGGCTATCACCCTCGCGCAGTAAGACGGGGTGGCAAGATTTATTAGACCATTAATTTTCAATAAAATAGAATATGAAATAGAGTAATGGAGAGGAATTAAAATGAGAAAAGAACTTTATGCACCAAAATTCACTTCAAAGAAGTGAATTAGCTCATGTTTAATAAGCAAACAATATATCTATTTACGAGAACTTTACAAAAACATATTCCAAGTAAGGCTGGCCTCGGTAGCGGCGGGTATTAAGTTCCCTGCTAATCTAGAGGTCGCAGTTCGAATATTATCTTAGTGGGCATATTATCTTAGTATTAGTTAATTGTGGGACATTCAATAGCTAGTACAGTTCATTTTCTGGGAAAAAAGTGCAAAAAAACCGTATTAATTGATTCATTAACAAATATTCCATCACGCATTCAATCAACCCATATATTCTTTAAAAAAATTGAAAGAGATGAAGCGAAATAGGTAGGTGCTCTGTCCTATAGACGAAAGTAGGGCAGTTTCAAATGGGAAACTTCGTTTCTCGCACTTTACTTTTCCCCAGAAACAGTAGAGCAAAATAAATCCATCGCAATTGATCCTTTTACGAAAACACAATCAAATATTTATTGAATTGTGAAAAATTCATCCTTATATATAGTTGGGATCAAACATTATGCTTAATGGAAGAAATGCAAATTTGAAAGAAACGCAAACCGATACAAATAACGGAAACGTATCTGCATCTGATTATCTGATCTGATTCTGATTAATGGTATGTGCATTAATTATTCCGGCAAAAATTAAAACGACGGAGCCAATTAGGTTCTCCATCTAACGGAAGGAAGTAAAAAAGTTGATTTTCGCGGTTTCGCTACCTACCGTCGCACTTCTCCTGGAATGGTAGAAGATCCAACAACTTCAGCTAATTTGATCAACACATGAATCCAGTACCATTACAAATTTATTAGTATGCGAATATTTCTTCTCATTTCGGTATTGCTGAAAATAAACGACGAATAAATAGGCACCGAAAAGAAAGCAAATCGATAAAACTATAGGAAACAATCTGCATCTCTCTCCTGATTGATTGCACTCATATGAATTGGATACCCTTATTTCTGTACATACAAATGAAAAAGAAGAGGCCGAGAAGATACTTAATTCAATATATGGAAGTTGAGCTATACCCTGTGATCCACTCGTTAGGTAGCCTCGTAGCTTTTCTGGAAAAGAAAAAATCCCGAACAAGTCCACATGCCTTGATCAACTAACGAACGTAGCATCATACGCTCATAAATTTGTGGATTATAATTTTCATTTTTCAACAATGCATTCTTCGTAAAGAAGACTGGGATATTAACTGGGACGTAAACACTTCTAAATGAATGTAAATCAATAAAAGCAGCTTGTATCTTTCGTCCTACTTATTATTGGACATAAAATAGCGACTTAGGACAACGCCTTTCGATGGTGTGATGCGAGGGAGCGTACAACATCTTTTTCGTGAGTAATTACTCCACACTAGTGTAAAACGTAAATTGGAACCTGAATATATACGGGCGGACCTCAATGAGTGAAAATTTACCCTTTAGGTTATTTCTCCTTTATACCGAACTTGATCATTTTTAATTTTTCAGGATATAGAGAGTAGATCAATGTCAAAAAAAATTTTGACATTGATATGCATATGATAGTCATATTAACATAAACTTTACACCTAGGGATATGCCGAGGTAAACTATGTACGTATAGGTACGTAAATCTTAGGTGGACAGAAGCAGTGGCGTAACTATGGGGGGGATGGGGGATGTATCCTCCCCCAAAGCCTCAGAGAAATCAAAAATTTATTTTAAAATCTTGTCTGGATTTTATACATAATAACTGCATCTGCTTGAAGTTAAATTTTAAGCGCCAAAGTGACGTAAATTGCATTTTCAGGCATGTTATTTTTTTTAATTTTCCAGAACTCCCCGCTTGAAATTGGCGCTTGGAAGGTAACTTTAAGCAGATGCAGTTATTATGTATCAAATACAGACAAGATTTTAAAATATTTTTTTAATTTCTCTGAGGCTTTGATTCATCGCCTCATCCCCCCATGGTTACGCCAGTGCTTCTATCCACCTTTTATAGTTTACCTCGGAGTTTTCTTGGGGGGTTGTCCACACTTAACCAAAGCCTCTCCATCCCCCCCCCCAAAGCCCACTCATCCCACCCCCAAAGCCCCTAAACCCCCCCCCCCCCAATGCATATTCCTAGTTAAGCCACTGGATAGAAGTATATCCATATCACAATTTTCCTGTATCTCAAACGTGAAAACATTACACCTGAACATTAGGCCGGCCCTTATTTTTCAGAATTGCGAAAAGTTATGTTTTCCTGGTCTCAAAATGATCCAAATAGTGTTCATATTCACGTGTTAAAATTTGGTTACTTTAAAATAACGGCAACCCGTGCCCCAAGGGCCCTAAGTACTAAGGACCCTCGATTGAGTTTTTTGGGGCCGAAAAAGCGCTATTTGTATGTAAAACGTAAAAGTAAAGGCCTTAAGGGCCGATTTTCTGTTTGTTTTAACCTATCTATAAGCGTTTAGGAGATATCGTCCGTCGTAATGCAATCCCCCCCCCTAGGGCGCCACCCCGCACCGCGGCACCGCTGAGGTATGTCCCGCACCACTTACTAGAGACTTCCCCTCAACCCCCTCCCCTCCCTCGGCAAAGACTTTGCTCCTGATGAAAAGATTTACATGCTAGTGGTACAGTATTGAATAGGTTGTTCCTCTTGTGTCATGATTAATGTTGTTAAAGCCTATAATGTCAATTTTAACCCTTGAACGCCGTCCTATGTACTGGGTACCGGCCCCTTAAACCTTGATTTTTTGCCACCAAACGGCCGCGAACCATTCCAGCAGGCTTTGTTCCAGAGTTCTTTTTATGTACAAAATATTATAAGCATGTGATAGAAATGTGTCTATGAATAATAAAGGAATGAAGGGAATGAGCAGGGCTTCCAGGGCTCCAACAGTAGATAGAAATATTCAAGGAAGAAGAAACGAGGCAGTCAGTTCACGGATGTAGATCACTGTGGATAGATAGAGATAGTTCTTGTGTATAGTGTGCAAAGGATAGGAAGTGCTAAGTTTTTTAGGATGTAAGGAGAAAAGTAGTGAAATAAATACTTTATCATGAACGTGACGTTCATTTTAAGAATAGAACAACAAGGAAAGGCATGTAATCAAGACTAAATCCAGGCATTCAACTGGTTGGTAAAGGAAGTGAAGAAATACTCGGCTCAAATTTACCGACAGTGAGAGAAGTACTATGTGTTTTCTCTATCACCTAATGGGTTCGAAATTTGTAAGACTTAGTGCGAGAAAAACCGTGAGAAATGCGTCTCATCCATAGTATAAAACTAGAATTCCTGTTGTTACGGAAAATAAGGCGATTGAAAAGTTAGAAAAATGACGCAAAGAATGAATGAACGTGCAACGGCATAAAGAGAGCGCTAACTACAGTGGATAAGAAGAGAAGAGAATCTTTCGTAACAAAACTTGATGATTTGCTTGACATTGCAAGGAGCGGTACCATTGTATTTTTGACGCGCAGGAAGGAAAGTACAGTTAATCTCTCGGATAAATGTGCTTGGGCTGAAGAAATAAAGATCTTACGCAAATAAAGAGGAGAACGAAATGAAGTTATTGGTTGAATAGATTTCAATATATTCAAGAAGAAATGAAAAGTTGTGGTTCTCCGCTCCTTTTGTTGCATTAGCTCCCATCAATGACCCGCAGTCCCTACGAAGACTTGTTAATTACGAAAGTGTTAACCTAGACATAGCGAAAGCAGCACAAAAGAGGTTTTCAAACCACTTGTGGTACATGAGTGAGGAGTTGATAGGCCTGTCATTCTTTGACGGATCCATTTCTAGGTGTGAAAAAAAACGTGATATGCCGTATGTGGTCTTGTGTGGGAAAATATGATCCACCGAAGAAGGCATTCTATAAACGTAAAGACATGACTAAGGTATCTATACCAAATTTTATCACCACTAATTCGAGAAAGCTATTTAATGTATTGTAAATATGCATTGAATTCTTTGACGTGCACATGCGAGAATGGGATGAACATACAAGAACGATTTGCAAATTATTCGGGGTCATCAAGTGGGAAATGATTGTGCAGCGAGAAAAGTGAAACTAATTCAAGATTTTTAGGCAGTCACGTTGAAGGAAGAGAGCTTTCAAAATTTATTACTAAGTGTGACTTTTCATCGCAATACAACCCTTACGTGCGGAAAGGCACTTTCATTGCTAAATATAGGATGTCAGTGAAAAATTAGAAATACGATGAAAATCTATTTTATTTTGGTTAATGTACCGAAAATCATGGACAGAGTGAAAATAAATTGATCTCTTGGATTGGAAGTATTGTTATGGCAATTAAATTATTTCTAAGGTAAGCACATTCCTTCAGAGGCTAGATCTTGACATCAGGAGCAAAGTCTTTGCCGAGGGAGGGGAGGGGGTTGAGGGGAAGTCTCTAGTAAGTGGTGCGGGACATACCTCAGCGGTGCCGCGGTGCGGGGTGGCGCCCTAGGGGGGGGATTGCATTACGACGGACGATATCTCCTAAACGCTTATAGATAGGTTAAAACAAACAGAAAATCGGCCCTTAAGGCCTTTACTTTTACGTTTTACATACAAATAGCGCTTTTTCGGCCCCAAAAAGCTCAATCGAGGGTCCTTAGTACTTAGGGCCCTTGGGGCACGGGTTGCCGTTAGTTTAAAGTAACCAAATTTTAACACGTGAATATGAACACCATTTGGATCATTTTGAGACCAGGAAAACATAACTTTTCGCAATTCTGAAAAATAAGGGCCAGCCTACTGAACATTCTCAGGCGTAAATGTTTTATGTATGAGAAGCAGAAAAAAAAGTATTGAAATGGGTCTATTCAATACACAATGAAAATTTCAAGGTGGCACAATAATTTATAAACGAGCAATGCGTCACAGAAAGAGGCAAAAAACGACCGGTCGAGAGGAATTGATACATATCCTTAACTACAAGACAGATGAGAGAGATGAAGCTGTAAATGTACTCTATCCAATAGACGGAAGTACGTCTATTTCCTGCGGGACACTCATCGGCTAGGACATCCGGGAGCTAGCACCGTGCATTTCCTGGGATAGGGAATGCAAAAAAAAATCCACCTCAATCGAACTCAACACTAATTCACTTTAGGCGACATAAATTATTCCGGCGAGGAACGCGCGGAGATGCAGTTTTGTGTTTACGTGTGTGTCTACGTGAGCACGCACGCTGTGGTCAATCGAAGAGGCGAAGGAAAGGGGTGTTTCTCTCTCCTTTTAACTCTGAAGTCCGGAGGGATAAAATGAACCGAACTAAACGAAGCAGAAATGATGCACGGACGGTCTTGGGAGGGGAAGGAATATGATACCACTGCTGATGCGGTGGAGTATGGGTTTTTCATATTTGAAAGGGGCATTAACCTTTTCTAACCCAGAGTTGCTTCTGGGATAAATTAAATTTCAAGACTCCTCATTTTTAAAATGTGAAAATTTTCTGCTCGGTTATAATTATTGTGGTAGACACAATTATTAATTGTGTCTATCACAATAACATAATAATATATAAACAATAATTTATATATTATTATTTTTACGCTCTCCTGAAAAGTTGCCATTTTTGAAATACGTGTTGTTAGCACTTAGCCATCGATAGTCGTCCTTTAAATTAGATTTAGTGCATATGGAGGGTTATTGTCTAGTGAATGTAATTTTTTTAAATTCAACTTCCTCAAAAGAAACGAAGGGGGAAGGTATGGCTAGCGCTGGGGTGCTCTGGGATAGCACTTCAATCAAGTAATTCCTTTAACCTAAAAAAAGGGATGCTTCTTTCACGGAAGGGGAGTGGTAGGAGAGGTCGGGGGATTGAAGGAGTCAAGGCTTCAAGGGGAAGGTTCGAAGTCAGCCGAAGTAAGTGTGGTGTCTCCAGTGCCAGCGAAGATGACTCGGTAAGGCGGTCCACAAAAAGTGAAAGTGCTCAAATTTTGCTTGCCGCCCCTTGATTCGATGACTAATACATACAATACAATTTTCGCAAAATTCCAGATCGATACGGCTACTGTAAGCCTAGGTCCACGCAGATTTATATTTTGGCGTATGGCCCTATTGAGTCCTATTCCTTTGAATCCTATTGAGTAGGCAAAACGGAACGGAATATGTTTCTATTCTGGGAACAATGTCAAGGAGACAATGTGAGCCATAATTAGGGAAAATCCTTTCATTTTGACTACATTTGACGGTTTCGAACATGACTTCCACGATTTTGTCTGCAAAAAATCTCTTTTTCGCATCATGTTATGGATGCATAGCGTAAAAATGAGGTTGTGCGTAGCGGGATGCCTGGCACCCACAAAAGTGCTTTCGAGGACACGATAAAAGGTCATTTTGCTGATGAGTAAAACCAATATAGCTGACGTATTCGGTCTAATATATCAAAGCAAGTTATACCCAATTGCAAAAAAAGAGTGCTCTCTCGAACCAAATTTCAATTATTAACAATTGTAACATTTTTTGTGAAGAATTTCGAAATTGTGATGAAAAAATGTGAATAGTAAGTGGTATTGACCGATTTGGAAAAAATAATATTAGTAACACCCATCCGGGTTAGCATTTTTACAGGGTATTAAGTATCGCTCTTAAAAAAAGTGGCAAAACGAAGTACCATGGGGAACGGAAATAAATCTCAGATTCCTTGCTGATCAAAACTGTTTCCAATGTTCTTTTATGTTACACGAGGGATATTTTTTCTGTAGGACGACTGGAAAAATGGTTTACTTCTCTCTTTCGTTTTTAGCCTAAGTCCCATGAAAATCTTATATGAGCTTCACAACACGTTAGGCCCCTTCATTTTCCAATGGTAACCATAAAATTCTTGACATTTCTTTTTTGGAGCTTTTCGATACACTTCATTATTGAGTATAATCATTAGAAAAGTTGCACTTAATCATAACATTCGCACACATTTTTTTTCTTGACCGTGAAGTAGTCAAGATACTCTAAAAAACACAGTTTGTGGACTGACTGAAATTTTAAATCCTTTCGGAGGGCTATTTGAACCCCCTATCCCTCACCCAGAGCATATTATTTTCTGTTTCAGACCTGTTTCGCGCTCAAATAAAAAAAAACTGCCAGTACAAATAATCATGCAATATTTCCTCGTAACAAAAGCAGTGCGTAACTTCATAATGGAAGACATCCTTACAAAAATCTATTTTTTCTAGAAAAAAAGCAAACAAATAAAAAATCAAAAAGTTTGTTTGTGCATCCGGAAAATTACGCTCTGTCGGTCAAGGTATTTGTACCAACGGCGTTCCATGAGTGGCAAAAACTCATACTCGGAACATAATGATCCAAGAGGCTTGAATTGAAGAGAATGGGCGTGTATCGGTCATTATGACCGAAACGCTGAGGATCGTGTAAAAGACTGCTAGACGTCATAGAAGGATAGGAAGAAAAGGGGTAGGAACAGGTGCAGGAGAGTTTTAAAAAGAAGATGAGGAAATGGATCGTTGTTTCAGCCTTAGTCTGGTCATATTCGGTGGCGGAGAGTTAAAGTCCTCGCCTGTCACACAAGAGGTCGTGGTTTCAAGTACCGCCTGATTAGGTTGCCCCTATCCAGGGCATAGATGTTCGGGTACGATTGATTGTAAAGTCAAAAATCCCGACGTAAAAGACCGATTGGTCTGTTGAGGGTGATAGAGGAATGAATAAGTAGATGTAATTAATAAATGTTAGATGCAATTTTTCCACAAAACTTTCATTTTAAATCACGATCTGTAGGTTATACACAATGTTTGGAAACCGGTAGTTTATTTATTTACATTATGCAGTTCAAAAACGGCACAACACCAATTAAAAGGTACTCACAGTAAAAAAGAAAATAATTAATAACAAAGAGTATGGAAAGCGTAAACAGCAATAAACAAAGTAATATTCAACAATATTATCAAATAAATCAGTGGTTAAAATGTAAAAATGGTCTTGAAGTAAAATAGAGTATTTGAGGAATATATTCAGTCAATTTTAATATACAAAGAGTAGCCTGATGAAAATGAGAAATATGAGGAGTGGGATGATTTTTGGTGCCAAGGACCCAATGACAGGGGGCAGGGGCGCAGCTAGGAATTAAGGCTAGAGGGGGTTTTAGGCGCAACTAATACTGGAAGGTCTGGAGGGTATTCACCCGCTAGGGTAAGCGGGAGGTGCGGGGTGCTCTCCCATCGGAAATACATTAAGATAAATAATTTAAAATAGTGAGTTTTACGGCTTTCTGAGGGATATTTTATTAATCCTTACATTATTCTTCAAGTAATATTAATTCAATTAGGTTGGATTAAACTTAAAATTATCTCTGAGCTCTGGGGGGGGGGGGGGGTTATCTCCCAAAACCACCCCCTCGCTGCGCCACTGACAGGAGGTGCGGTTTGAGTGGGAATGCATGGGAGAGGGTAGCGGAGTGCTCCGAGAGTAATTTCGGCGAAAGAGGGCTAGATAGAGGAAGAAAATTGTGAGTGGTTGATGCGCAGAGGATGAGATGAAGAGAGGAAGGTAAGAGTGAATACAGGGAGGCTGGTATATAGCTAGGTATTATAAAATATATACTTGGCCGCTTAAGACGATTTGCCGACGCCACGGGCTCTTACATTGAATTTTAAAGTATCTATGCATAATGGTTCTTATTTAACACTGCATGTGTCAGCCAGTGGCGTAGAAACGTGAGGGTCCAGGGGGTCCGGACCCTCCCCCAAAAATATAAAAACATATATACTTTGTTACATAAAATAAAACCCAATATTTGAAATCATTAATTTCCTGAAGATTTTTTTGAAAAATTAAGTTTTTTTCGATAATGAAAAGTGTTAAAATTAGTGAAAACCCCTCTATTTTGTACCCTGATTTTAATAAATTTACCCCCCAGGTTGGTTTTGGACCCCCCGAGCGAAATTCATGACTATGCCACTGGTATCAGTAAGTATTTATTTATATTTTCAGATACATTTACCGACTAAAACGAATTGAAATACAAATTAGTTCAAAACTTTGGGCCTATTTTACATGCTTTTGGTATTTTGCAATCCAGTGGCGGATCCAGAGAGGGATAATAATCACCCCCGTACCTTCCCCACTTGAGCCCCTGACCCTCGCTCAAATGGAATTTAGGGAGGGGAGGGTCAAAATTCGAAAAATATAATATTTTATGGTCATTCCTTATAGATTTTGCCGAGTTAGTGTCCATCGGGGGCAAATATTTCGTGCATTTTGATGTATCTGTCACCGTTTAGCCACAAAATGCCAGAACTGGCAGAGCGAGCGATGTCCAATCGACATCGCTCGCTCTGCCAGTTCTTACTAAATTTGTATGCACAGAAAAACTAGAGGTATAATGGGAACTGGCAACACCGTAATACATAGAAAATATATCGTTTCGACAATTTCTCCTACATTTAGAGGGTGATAAAGGAAAATGAAAACCTTTGTGTTTGTCCACAGTTCTTATTATCGTGCGACGCATTACGCCAGGTACAAAAAATGATGATGGCGAAGGTGATTCGCTGAAACGCGTCGGACGATAATAAATACTGTGGACATACACAAAGTTTTTCATTTTCATTTATCATTGCAATATGTTCCACAACATCTCGCCGAACACCGTTGAATACATCCGATTTTGGAGGGGGTCGACTCTATGACTTTTTGTCGTTTCCCGTCTGATTCACCCAAAACATTTGTATGAATCAGTAAGTTAGCCAATCAGTCAGAGGACGGAATATAATAGACACACATGAGAAAACTTTCAGGGAAAGCATGGACAAACAAACTAAATAAAGTTTCCCAGCTAACTCCTAAGATTTCCACCAACCCCCTACTGTGTTCAACTTTAGAGGTGAATTAAGTCAGATAAAAATTAATTTCAATTCCATCGCGGGTAAAGACGTGGAATTCAAGCTGACAAATTTTATGCTAACACTACGACTATTTTTATAACGTTTTTATAAACTCGGTATATTTTTTGTCATGTTATCCGGGTCAAATCTTGCAACTCAAATTCAACCCACTTTTCGATTAGCTTACAAGATTAAATTTTCAGAATAACTCGGAAACAGATGACAATATAGTATTCTATCAGTTTAATAATATTTTACTGCATCTCGATTGTTATTCAGAATTTAAAGTTAAATATGGAGACTAGTCCAAACAATGGCCACCAAAATCCGATGGCGGCACTAGGATCACTTAAAGGGACGATAATGATAGAGTCATTACAAGAAATTGTTTAAAAATTGAGCGTTATAGTGGAAAATGCGCTCAATGACATAATTCGTTTTATATGAAGCAAATAATTTGGAGAGACTGTAAGGCTCGTAGTAAATTTTTGTATTCCTTCTAGTTCGCGATCAAAGTTTTTTTAATAAACATTTATTTTTATTTTTTATCATTTCATGTTATGTTAACCCTTCATAGCCCAGAGATGCTTCTAGGAGAGATCAAATTTCAAGATTTTTCACTTTGAAAACTTGAGAATATTGCACAGAATCATAATTACTGTGGAAGCTTTATATTTCATCATTGAAATTTACTCCACAACATAATGCGTAATTTAGATATTTCCTACATAGAGCTGAAAATTTCTACATTTTTGATGTTGCTTAAAAGCAACACTGGGTTATAATGGGTTAAGTAAGTATACGCGTTTCAAATGACATAATTTTAGAAATAAAATACAAATGCTAGAAGAATCTAAGTATTGGGTACCAATGCCACCCTACGTCATATTTAAATCATTGCTGCAGTGTACAAAGGGCCGCACACACTACGCAGGTTAAGATGTTCGAGGATACTATCATGCTCCTAACGCAATTGGAACCGCATGATGACATTATCATTATGCTTTGGCGGCATCACCGGCGTTTGTGTGTACCTAAATATAGACGCGCAAGGCAAGGTGTTTGCGGAAACATCACACACACGCGCGCAGCCGGAATTATTTCAAATTGAATGTGCGTAATTACGGCACTTTCTTGATTAGGCAGCGGAAACAAGGGAGCGTCGGTATTCACTTCATCTTGGAGCAAATGGGAAACGGAGGGAGATTGAGGGCACACCTCTAGGGCCGTGTAGCAGTGTGCCTGTCTAACCACTCATGCTCCTATCTCAACCGTGCCCAAGCGAGCCTCAGGAGTGCAGGTGCGTGCGAGGAGAGGAATGAAGATGTCTGGCGTAGCTATGAGTAAATAGACACGAGAGTTCGCTCAAGGTGGCTGCGCGGCAACCAAAAGCCGAGGGCAACATCGAAACCAACAACTTTAGTACAGGGTTGTCTTCAGGGACGCCGACTTACAAAAAATATTGGGGGTGCCAAACCGCGGATCTTGCCCCGGGAAATTTTATAAGTAGTGAGGAGCGACAACAGTCTATAGAGGCGGACTTTAGAATCCTCTATTATATTCGAGATTTTAGTATCCGAAAGACCCCACGCAGAAAAACCTGTTGATGCGAGGTGGTACGGGGAAATAAACTACATGTTTTTCCTAGATAAAATGGAGAATAATAGGCGTTTAACATCTACATATTATTCTGCAAGCCACAACAAAGGTGTTTGGCAGGGTGTGAATCATCAGCAACATGCAATAAAGAATTAAAATTTACTTCCACTTGCATGTCCGTTACGTATGACACATAAACTATTGGATTAATGTATATCCTACTATGTTACTACTCTATCTAGGGATGCCGACTTACAAAAAATATTGGGGGGGGGGCCCAAACCGCGGATCTTGCCCCGGGAAATTTTATAAGTAGTGAGTTTTAAGTTTTTTATGCATTTTAGAAGAGCCATATGATCAACATTAGAACCCTGATAACTCTAATCTCGATATCTGGACACTCCGGGGAAGATCGACAAGCCTGACACATTTTTTCCTCACATCCATAACGAATTTTTGAGGGGGCTCGGGCCCCCTCAGGCCCCATGGAGTCGGCGCCACTGGTTGTCTTAAAAGAATACGCCACGAAAAATGGGAAAATTCGACCCGCAAAGCGGGAGTGATCCCATTATGCGAACCAATTCTTTGCTATCACGAAACAAAATCCCAACCCACTTGGTCACCGCGCAACCTCATTACCTCATATGCCATATCACTTCATGGAATAAAAAAAGCATAAATAATGCCTTGATGACCTCAAAATTTGCACCGTATATTCCCATAGTTATTTTCTTTGTGTTTCGTTTTCCGAGTAAATTTCTTGCATTGTATTGGTACGGTGCTGCCGAAGAATGACGAAGATAAAATAGATCGACCGAGGAAGTAACGACATAGAGTAAGTATAGAATATATTTAGAATTTTTATTTTATTTATATTTTATTTTATACATATAGAGTATGCTTACTCTATGGTAACGAGGAAGTGCTAAGGATAGTGTGAGAAAAGAGATCTTCTATGCACCTTGAGGAGAAAATGGGGCAACTTAGTTTGTCATATTATGAGGCATGATGGCCGGATGAAAAATTGCAGAAGGACAGGTGAAAGGGAAGAAGAGCAATGGACGGTCCCGAATGAGTTACGTAGGTAAGGTTTTAAAGGATGTAAAATAGAATAAATACGTCACTGTAAAAAGGCTAGCGGATAGAAGAGAGGAATGAAGAGCTGCTTCAAAACAAACCTAGAATTGTTGACTCATGACGATGATGAATAATTTTCTTCTCCAATATATCATCTTCAGACCAAGACTCAACTATATGACCAACCTCTCCGTTTTCTTCGGTAAAATGAGTAGCATTTCGATTGTCGCGATATTTGACATTCAGATGGCGCAGAAGAATGATTGATTTCAGCATGATATGATATGAATTCGAATTCTACCTTCGGTGGACGACGTCGGAGGACTATAAGGCAAAAAATGACTGGATGAGACAGACGTAAGTATGTGTCTGATATGTTGTGACATCCCGCTCAGTACACCTGTGCCATTTGAAATCTTCATGAGATGTCAAATTGGAAAATCGATCAAGATGATATTTGACAATAATGTGCCAATACAAGAACTCGAGAGGAAGCATTGCGGTGCTCGATCGAAATTAATTATATAACTCCACCCTATTCAAATACAAGTATGAATATACCCAACGGCGTGGATAAAACAGAGGATTTAATGTGCTGTTCATTCAAATTATTGTAATACACTATGATTAAATAAATTATAACTTTCAATAAAACTTATAAATAATAAACACTGTACCATATTCTTCGTCGAAAATAATCCATACGAGAGATAATCTCAGGAATAAATAATATGGTATCCGATTTACAATAGGTACAATGATAATTTTGTTCAGTTTTATACTATATACCGGAGAGGAAAACCCCGAAAACACAAGAGTTTAAGGCTAACTCAGTGACTCTGTGCGCCATGGCATTTCTACTTTGGACCTTTTATAATAAGAAATAGAAACGTAATGCATAGTAGAATCATACAATGAGGTAAAAATATTAGAAATTTATATGAATGTTTGTTTTAAAAACTCAGTTCTTCGGAAAATTTATAATGAAGGAGCATTAAAGTCTTTTTAAAAGCCTCGAATTTTTCAAAATGTTCGTTACCTCCCAAACCCCATTAATGCTGGGAGTTTCCCCCCCCCCCCAGTTCTGCAATATTAATGTTTATATGCTATTTCATTACCCGTGTTTTTAATGTTGGCCACTGGTACGGAGTACATTTTGGGATAAACATGTCGTATTTTCACCTGAAACGGTGGCGTTGCCTCGTTTTCGTCGTCGACATCTATATGTGAGTTCTCCAGCTTCAAGTGAAGTCGAAACTAGTGTAACTTGATGTGCTTGTAAACAGTGGCACGAAACACTATTCTTTGGATACTTTTTTTCCAGTCTTCCTTTCCAAACACGTATTTTATTCTATTCTACTTCAGTATAACTATTTGCGAGTAACACACGATTCTACGGTACAGCTAAAAACACAAAGTCACTAAATACCGTAAATAAGATTGCAATAAACCTTCCAATAACGAAAGGCGATGGCTACATAGGTTTGTTTACGACACATATTATAGAAGATGGCCGCCGGTCGCTTTGGCGCAAGGTTCAAAATAAGATTTTTAATCCGTTATAAATAAAAACTAAGTATGTAATATAATGGCAAAAAAATGGTAATTTAGGTTTTTTATGTATAATATATATTTTCCTTAGTTACCAAAAGTAGTGTAAATACTCTATTAGTGCTTTAGGATAAGCCCTTACAGGGAAAATATGTCGTCTTTTCCAGTGGACCACTTTAACTGCCCATGACCATTCGTCCCCTCTCTTTCAAGAATGCACTCTGCCAACTTATTCTTATCCCTGCTTTGTTCGCATTCTTCACCCTTTCCTCATTCGGCCAAGTACCTCTCATTATTACTCTAATGCCTCTCTCCGCCTTTCGTCATCTCTCTCAAGCTCATCTTTTCCACATTTCCCTCTCTCCCTCCCTGCCTCCAGGACCGCATCCCACTCGGTGACGGAGGCGTGTGCTCCGACGCCTGCGACTTGTGCAGTCAATAAGTCAACGAAGAAAGTGTGGCGCACTCAAGGATATTACACCCATCGACCGGACTAACTCCAACTCCCCCCTCCCACTCCCTCCCTCCTCCCTCTCCCCTCTTCCACACCAACCACCCACCTCACTCCAACGCTTGCCATCTCGTCAACATTTACGGAGTTTAGTTCGAGATACGAAGTGTATATTTATGATAAATATTTAATATATAACTCCACTGTTAACTTTTGTTTCGACACTCAATGTCATTTTCAAGAGTTTTGTATTAAAGTGTGGGAATTACCATTTGCTGTTCGTATTTTATCATGAATATATCGTTTTCCACCACGTCAACATTGAATTATTTTGTAAATTACTGAATTATTATGAATTTGTACCATATAATGGCTCAGTGAGCCGAAACGCGTTGTACGCATTAAAAATTCTTGTGGAAAAGTGCTACGTACTTTTATTTATTTAAATAAGTTTTATATTATTCGACAATATTAGCATGTTTTTCTAAAAACTAATTTTAGCAAAATTTTTAGAAAGACTTAATTCGTCCCTGGCGAAAATTTTTGTGCGCAACCGTGTTCAAACTTTGTACTGTAATGATAAAAAATATGTATGAATTTTATATTTTAAAATTATGTAACACTTTCGGGGTGCAGGTTAGGTACATTTTATATACACTCTGAGTGCAGTCAAAAACTGTACAAATGTGGGGAAAACTGTGCAGGTAGTACTATGGTACAGACAGGTGTGCACGGTTGCACATGGTTTTCATAGAGTTTGTAAACCATCGACAACCCTATCAAAATCGACAATAAAAACTTGTTTAACGAGGCCATTAGGCAAATAAAAATTTGCAATGTTTGTTGAAAAGCTTCTTTTGCACGAACGAGATCCTTCTATAAAATTTTATACGCATAATTTCTTTAATTATTTTTCATCAAGTCGTTTCAGACAACCGCACTGCCATAATTAATGTTTTTTACTTTAATTAGAGCGTAATAATTGCGTAAAACTTAAATTTTCTAGAAAAGGCAGTGCGCTGTGCCACAATTTTGTTCAAAACAACTTCGTAATCCATTTTAATAAATCTCATCTCGTTGATAACTCAAGCATCTTTATGAATCCATAGAAATTTTCCGTTTTTTTTATACACAATCCCATCAAATTTTGAATTTCAGATATGCAAATTTACTTGTTCGAAATAAAGTTTTGAGATACAGATGTAATAGCTTATTTTGGAATTTTATGATGGAGGCATTCGAAATGTGGTACTGCCGAAGAATGGTGAAGATAAAATTGATCGACAGTAAAAATAAAAGAGAAGTCATCTAACAATCGGTAAAAAAATCTTAGCGGAAGACGGAACATCTTAGTTGACTACCTCATTAGGCATAATGTCCTGATGAATACAATCGTGGAATGATCGTTGGGAAGGAAGAAGGGCTAGGTACAACGCAAAAGAAAGCCCCGAATGAGTTACATTGGACAGATAGTAAAGTACATAATTGAGAATAAATGCGTCACTATGAAAAGACTAGCGGATAGGAGAGAGGAATGGAGAGCTTAGGATTTATAACTAATTTTAATATCGATATCCTCTTGAAAACAAAATTGTCACAAATCTAGGTAACCAAGTATAAATAATATGCCGTAAATAAATAAAAACTCCGCGGATAACTTTTACAAGTCATAATCGGCAAGAGAGAAAATTCGAATCATGCATGGGATGGGTAGTGACGAAATATAAAATCATTTCAGATATTGCATCGCTCATCACGAGGCATCATTAATAATATTGAAATGTAATCACTCAAAATTTAAATTTACCTACCAAAGGAGTTACCTCTTATCCTGAGTACAGTTCCAAAGCAATCTTAGGATTGCGACACCATGATGATTATGAAAACGATACTTATTTTTCATTTCCATAAGCCGAATGTTCTCGTGGTGACGATAAATAATGGAAATAAGAAATGCGGAAAGGCGAATGAAGACTATGGAGGCATGAATATCCCCAACTGTTTGCACGACACAACTTCTCTTTATGAAGAAAAGTGGAGACTGGTGGGGGAGGGGCGGCTATCAGCCGTCTCTATCTTAAGGGCCCGAAATCTAATTATTATTAGTGTGTGCGGGGAGGAAAAGCAACGTGAGACTAAGGGAAATAGGGTTTCGTGAAAGTTACAAAGGCGAGACTAGGGAAGGTAGTTGGAGGCGCCCCGGGGCACTTGAAAATGGATTAAGACCGTGGGTCCGTAGCCGGCGAATACGCTTGATGATGCATTTCAAATTGACACTAATATAAATTAGCGTAAAAGAGAAGAAACAATCAATGTGAGAGACCTTCGGATGGTCTTAAGATATTAAGCCTGTTAAACATGTTGTATCGAGTTGAATTTAAAACGTGAACCTGTGAGCACTGTCATTATCATAATAATCACCGGTCAACAATCCTAAGATTGGCTTGACGCAGCTCTCCACTCACAATCAGTTCTCCTACCAGCTAATCTTCTCACACCTACGTATTTCTTCTCTTTCACATCATTCTTTACTTGTTGTATATATATTTGGTTCGAGGTCTTCTTTTCCCGTTTTTGCCATCCACTTGTCCCACGACGATTGTCCTCATCAGGCCATCATGTCTCAAGATGTGGCCTATAAGGATGTTCCGACTTCTTATCAAGGGTACAATGAGGCTCCTCTTCTCTCCTATTATTCTTAGGAATTCCTCAATTCTAACTCGGTCGATCCATTTGATCCTCATCATTTTTATATCTCACCACAGAGGTTGATTTATTTCTGCTTATGTACTAAAGTCGTAAAAACGTAAATGAGGGAGTAAAGCTCGGATAAAACACCAAACCACGCATTATTTGGCGTGCATAGAGCAAAACATAATGAAGAAGACAGTCTCTATTGTGAAAAAAATCACATTATATCACTTCGTGACGACAAAAAGTATTTATATAAGTAAGTTAGTTTGTTTGTATAAGTAAGTTATATTTGTAAGTTAGGCTTTCTTGTTGGATTTTTTTAACCTGAATGTAGGAGCCTGCATTTTGGCCCGGAAAGCGAGGTGTAGTTGATTAAATTCATGGTCTACGTCAATTATCATTCTGAAATTGAAGCCTGAATCACAGCTAGGTAATTTATCCAGGTATATATTTTATAATACTAGGCTATTCTAATACTATAAGCCAGGTATTATATACCAGCCACCCTGTAATTACTAAAAGATATAAATAAATATATTTTATTGATTCTAGGAAACTTCTTTGGAGCCTATGTAATTACACAGATACTTAGACTGTAAAGTTACAGCATAGAAATATTAAAAACTCGCTATTAATATTGTAAAAGGGAAACGGAGATAAAAAAATTCTTCTCCCAATTAAAATACCGAATTTCATTAAAAAAATGTAAACAAACATTTTTTAAGATTTCCAAAATCATATAATAATCACTACTTTCATTTTTAAAAGTTATAATAGTAGGTAATTTTCTACATTATGCAACAAAAATCATACGACAATCGTAATAAATTTGATAAGCATGGAAACACGTATATAACACATTTTTACGCTAATTCAATTAGCAAGTTTCACGAAAATGTAATGAAAATTAACATTTTTTTAAACTGTAACAAAAAAAATCCTTCAACTCTAGGGGGATTCGAATTCCAAGCATAGCATGAGCTGATATATAAAAGGAACTGTGATACATAGTAGTTCTGTGAATGGGTACTATTGATGTACGCCCATTACTGGTTAGATATAGATATCAAAGAATACAAAAAATCGAGCACCTTCGTGATAGAGACCTTAAAATATTCGCTCGAAGTTTCTACTCATAGTCATTCTGCTGACGGCGTATTTTTCTAGTTTACTATTCGTTATCGCGATATTGAGGGACTTGGGTACTTCATACAGATTTAAATTTTTAATAAGAGTTAAAGAATAGAATTTTATTGATACAATAAAGTTCTCCTTTCACTTCATGCCCTCAAAAAAGTAATTTGCGATTTTTTTAATTCCACCTCATGTATGCACCATAAAAAAATAAAATTTCATTTCATCGAGAAGGCACTCTTTAATACGATGAACGTTTATTCCCGTTAGCTGCCTAATTATAACAAATATCTCTTAATCATGATAATCGAAAGTTTCACGTCTACTTGTGATCGTACCATAAACGAGCGTTTCCAAGCGTTGCTAATTAAGCCCAGCAAGGATAATTAATTGCCAATAATAAAATTAAATTGGTATAATCAGTGGATTTAATGGCATTTTGAATGAGAAATCAAACTGATAAATGAAGTTGTTCATTGCAAGAGCTTAAAATCAATGGCATCTTAATGAGTTCAACATATTCAGGCAGCTGAGATTCTATCATGACTAAATAAATTGCACCAAATTGGAATTTATTCCATGACTCGCAAAAGTAGTTAAACAGCACATATCAGGTTTTATCGAGCAGTTGCTGCTCTGAAATCGTGTCAAAGAAAATGAATAACCACACGCTAGCCGTCATTAAATTCGTGGATGTTCTCATTCCATTTTGATTTTGTCATGATAACGGTTGTGTGGTGACTATAACTTACAATTAGTAGCAGTGATGTCGTGATATAAATCCTCCAAAATGACTGTTATTTCCGTAGTGATCAATTGTTAAAATTTTAATTCATTGGCCGATCTTATTTCTTTGTCTGATCTGCACTAAAAACTCTCAAACAATCCTAATCATTATTGATAAACAACCGCTTGACAATCATCACGCAAATTATTATATTCTTTCCAAATTTTACGCTATCGAATTATTAATTTAAAATTAATTCAAAATAAAATAATTCACACTAATTATAATAGACACAATATAGTGTCAGTTTTTTAAAGACACGACAATAACATGGGTGCCAACATGATTTTCATCTAAAGAGCGGTATGAGAAAGGAAATAAATGCTTATCATCACATAGATGAGCCAAGGTGCATAAAAAGTTTTGATCTAAATACATAAGAATAATTATTTTATGTTTTATTAATGGCTTTTAAAACGGAAATAATTCTCGAATATTTTGTTAGTTATTGTGAAATATTTAATATGATTTGCGCTTTTTTCTTGAGGCTGGTGTGACTTTTGCACCAATGAGTTTCATATAATTGTAGGCTGAAACCGTCATTACAGCCTCATGAAACCGCTTGCGATATGAAATACAAATTAATCACGTTTCTTTATATGGAAGTTTGGTCAGGAATTGAATTTAAACCTCGAGTACAACCAAAGTTTCGGTACATTTATTTATCATCTTCAGGTCTAAAGCACAAGCATCACTGGATAATAAAATAAGAAGTGGCCATATAAAACCGCGTATAATGAAAATTAATACAATTCACCTTATTCTATTGGATAAAAATGATTTTAAAATGACATTATATGTAAATATTTATGGACTAAATTAAAAAGTTTTTTTTAGATCTCCACAGTATCTTCAGGCCGGATGGAAACCATGGAATTTGTTTCCATAACGGACAATAGAGCAAACTTAGAGCTGTTACTGGAATTAGGCTGGGAGACTCGAAGGCTGCGCGCTAGGCTTAGATAATTAATTTGAGCAATTACTAATATATATCTTTAAGGGTGATACGGGGAGCTTGATCCTTGAGTTTTACTCTAAGATGATGCTCCCTGCAAACATGAGTGTGTGGCTGATTGAGCCCTACGCGGAAATTTGTTCCTCTGAGCAAATCCGCGTGGTGCGTGAGTGTGAGCGTGATTTTCCTAGTTTTATATATGAAAAGACTATCGGATAGGAGAGAGGAATGAAGAGCTGCGTCAAACAAATCATAGGGTTTTTGACTAATAATGATGATGATGAATGTAATACGATAACAATTAACGGAAAGATGACAGCAGCGTAAACAAGTATTAAAACTTAACGCACGACACCCGAGTGCCGCTCTGGCATTGAGAACGCTTTCCGTTATGTTGCCGTTTTTTCTCGACATACTCGTTATCAAGAGTGGAAGCATTCTAAATGTGGCGCTACCGAAGTATAATGGAGATAAAATGGATTTACCGTGTAACTATTGAGTAAATGTTAAGGAGAATGGGAGAAAAGAGAAATCTTCTAAAATACCTAAGGAAAATACGGGACGTAATATGTTTGGCTGTAAGTAACTTGTTAACTTTAAGTTTGACTGTATTATAGAATATGCCACGGGTTGTATTTAATATATTATTTTGGGCTGCACCAATCATATATGTGAATAAATTAGAGTCTAAAGTTCTTCTTAGACTTCATTCACAAATATTTTTGTGTGAATACAGTTGATCTAAATTTACTCACAGATTATTTTATAGGGCTGCATCAATTATGTGATTATATTAGACTCAAAGATTCCTCTTATACTTCTTTCATAAATATTTGTTTGAATTTAGTTGATTTATGATCACTAAATGATTATTTTATAGTTGCCCATTGAAGAACTGAAATTAGGGTTTTGATAAAATTAGCCAAAGGGAACTGAAATATCGTACAAATGCGGTAACCAAGTAAATCGGAAGAAATATCTGAAGGAAAAAATGAACCGATTATCAATCATTATTTATCATAAGCTTCTGAAGGGGGATTACATTACCTCCTACTTAACTGAAATCAAATGTTTCATGCCCTGTCGAAGATACCGTTGACTTCGAAACCCACTTCGCAAGGTCATAAGTTCATTCATCACGGGAAAAACCTCTCACCCGCCGATAATTTAAATTATGAACCTATGGGAAAATAAATTGAAGTTATCGCCTCATTAATTCATTTATGAAGGTGATTCGGACGGCGAGCACCTCAACAGCCTTCAAAATATCGCCATACCGGAATCAGAATTTCTGATCTCTCTTCATTTACTCCATTGTTATGCAAACCAATTGTGCAAATACTGGAATGGTCATAAAGCAATACAAAATACCAGTCTTAAGGTACTTAAATTTTTATCTACGTAATACCCTGCGAGCCACCTCTAGGGTGCTTGGCAGGGCGTGATCAATCTGCAGCATGCAATAGGATTCCCACATGCACACCACATGGTACGAAAAAGTTACGCATACTAACAAATTATACTACCGCATTCATTCAAAGGCAAAAATTGCATATTTATCTGTTAAGGTTTTCTGAAATAAAGCTATTTCACACAAAAAATGTTGCTAGAAATAATAATAAAATTCAAAAACATGCATTAAGGCATATAAAAGGTTAGTAAGCTACAATAAAAGTCATCTAATCTATTTGTGAGTTCCACCGCTTCCGTTATTCTGAATGTCTGTTATGCAGTCTATCTACTTATTTTATTTATATGATCTGGTCTACCGTATTATGCTGGCGTTCGAAAAATAAAAATATCATGTAGCCATGAACTGATCATGGTACCTAACGCGTTCAACACATGAAATAACAGGTCGTGTAATTAATAATTAAAATAACTGAAGCTATTCAAGCAGCAATTAAATGTAAAAGTTATTAAAGTATAAAAAATAATACATACTGTATATTACGTTATACCAACTCTAATCTTGGACATCCGACAATATTTTGAAAGTAGTTCAAACCGTTATGCTGACTTCTTTATTTCTAATAGTAGGGGAGACTGGGGTAATGACGGTCACCTAAGGGAAAATGAGTATAAAGCTTCACTTTCTTTTAAATTTGGAACGCAGTCGTGCGGAATCGTTTACATATAGTTTATTTTACCTATTGCAGACCTCAATTGAGCACTAATTAACCTTAGCTAGTGCTAAAATTAAAAATATCACAAAACCAGCTTTGACCGGTATTACCCCTATCCTGGGGTAATGGCAGTCGGTAATGTCATTTTCCACAAAATGGTTATAAAATAAGAAATATGACAATTTTCAATGACATAGACACGTTAAACTGAAATATTTATGTTTATTATATTAGATAATTCCGCATTTAAGAAATTACAAGAAAATTAAATGGAAATATGGACATAATATGAAGTCATTGATTAAAATAAATATCTTTCCATGGTAAAACAGGGCTGAAATTTTAAGGGCACAGCGAATATGCTTACATAAGTTGATGAGCTTTTAGAAGCTTAAGTTAAGTTTACATTCCGGAGCACATGTCACATACCCCTCAGGAGTGTTCCATCTAGAACATTCTTAAGGTGCCCATCATGCACAAGTAATGCACCTATACCACATTTCTCCATCTTTTCAAGTGTCTTCGCAATAGAAAGATTCCCATTTACCCATTTCCTTTAAAAGTAACTCACTTTCTGATTCGTCTTCACAAATATTTTTCTCATCTATAGAAGTGTCATAGTCAGATTCAAAGAGTTTCCTGCTCATTTTCTTTTGCATCTCTTTTTGCAATAGTTTTCTTTTAGCAATAGCAGCCGTTTTCTTGTGATTATTTAATTGAAGATCTCTGCTACAAACTACTAGCTTTATTTCTTTTCCTTATTATTTTCTGGGCTTCTGAAGCATAGAATAAAAAATATATATTGTACCAATGGGGTTATGCCGGTCGGTTGCCAGAGCGACTGCCATTAGCCAAACTGCATGTTTTCATTCAACGGCCAAAAAAATAAATATCAGTGCTTAAAACCTTAATTAAGCGCTACGTGATAGAACAATATGGCTTATCTTGTTGTTACGAGACCAGTCTCGTCATATCAAAAGTAAACGGTAAGAGCTGTAAGGGGATTAAACTATCGTCTTTCTTTTAAGGCGATACATCAAAACAGTCTTTCTTAAACAATAAGCAATTTACGATTGGTAAGACAGCGAGCACTCCAGAATAGGGTAGTTTCCTTCATCAAAGAAAACGAAAGGCATTGATTGCGATTCGTTGCCCACCATTAGTGTATTCATAATATACAAATTACTTGGTTATAGAAATACCGGTTTAGACGAATGGCAATGGTCAATTTTTATCCTCATTTGAAAAGGGCCAGGGACGTCACAGGGACCTAGTTTTTATACGATTAGATAGGAGTTTTACATCGTCTGAGATTACCAATGCATGCATTAGGCACAGAGCTCAGAGAAACATGTCTTAATAATCACTTATTAAAACTGGCTGGGGTCGGAAAGTTTCCTTCGTTTGATAAGGTATTAATAATCTTTATTTAAGCCAAGCGCTACCAGATAGCAGGGTACTCTGCTACCTGCTAGCATCCTGCGTCGTATCAGCGCTAAGAGCCTCGCCCCAAGGTCACCTCACTAGCGGCAGCGGGAACCAGAACGAGGTCACACGGAGTTTTTCCCGGCATTCATACTTAGCTGTCGCGTTTTCGCGCATTTGAAATTTTTCATTTTTCATTTAATCGCGAAAAATAGATATCGTCATTTAAAAATCTAAATGCGTGAAATACGTACTCCATAAGTAATAATCTTTCGATTTAGGCAATAAAAAATAATAGGAAACCACCCTATTATATCTATAAATTGTCGTGAGTTGACAGCGCCAATCAATTTGACTCTGCGTTGTACACTTAACGAGAAATCATAGTGACCGCCATTACCCCAGTCTCCTCTACCCTACATTACTGTGTTGCAATCATTGGCTATAGCAACTCGGCAACCATCAAACAATAACAATAACATTATAACAATGCCCAAACCTCCTTACCTCAGGAAGAAAGTTGTTACACCATACTGACTAAATGAATACATAATAAATGACTAGCTAATAGCTCAAAATCTATCATTCATTCAATTGTTTATCACTAGAATAGCAAAATGTAAGTGCTTCCCAGGGCCAGATTTTCCTACAGGCTAATTAGATTCCAGTCTAGGACCTTAAGATCAAGAGGTCTACATTAACTCTATATTCTCGACTTTTTCACATTTATTATCCATGTCACATTTTTTATAAATGCTACTACCAATAACAATATGTTTCATTTTACACATTTATATACATATCATATTAATGATGTATTTTCGTATTTTTCATGTCATTTACAGTCTTAAACATGGGAGGTGCAAGGGCTTCGTTAGAGTAATAGCCTAGGGCCTTTTTTCATCTACATCCAGCCCTGATGCTGCCTTGCAAAAAGTAACGCCTGTAATTACGCTAATATTGTTCAAATTGAGGCCAGAATAAGGGTGAGATTGTTCCAAGCATCCAAATTGACGGAACAAGGTGCCAAAGGAATAAATAGTTGGAAGGATATAATTGAACGGAAATGGTGAAAAGAAGGACTAAGAGAGAAAAGTCGGATATTTTAATTAGTACTTCACCAAGACGTTTAAGAAAACATATTCATTGTCTGTTTTGAAACAAATTGAAGGGGTGAAAAGGCAAGGGGTACAAGTTATTTTCTTTCTAAACAGAGTCAGGTACAGAAATTGATGAAAGAAATATGCAAAAGCTTGGTGACCAAGGGATATGAATGAATCTCTGTTCTGCGATGGCTTCGAGTGGAATATCACATGCATTAATAAATATGTAGTTGATCTAGTTCGCTTTCTTTACTTAATTTATGTTCCTAACTCAATTTAGAAAAAATAATCACTTGCATTCCTTGCCTTCTCAGGCCCACAATAACAGGATTTATTTTATAAAATCTCGAAATCTTGGGAAATCACCGGTCAAGATAATCGTAAAATGGGTTTTGTTAAAAGAATATTAGGAAAGTGAGACGGCAAAGTGAGAGAAATTAGCAACTTTTCCCTCATTAGACCCCATTTAGAATACACTGCCAGTGTTTGGGACCCTAATGAAAAAGGTTCAATAACAGAGTTAAAACGCGTGCAAAGAAGAGCAGCCAGATATATAAAAGGTCGTTAAGATAGTCTGTGTGACTGACCTCTTAGACAAACTCGGATGGGAATCTCTGTCAGAACGTAGATTGAAAAATAGACTAAACTTTTTTGGTAAATTCAAGAGCAGTGTCTTTTCTAACTAAGTTCGCCATATCTTACGGACGCCTACATACTACGGAAGATCAGATCATATAAATAAAATGAGAGGGATAGACTGTAGAACAGACAGATTCAGAATGTCTTTTTTTCCACGATCAATAAGAGATTATAACTGCAGCGATAGAACTCATAAATAGGTTAGATGACTTGTAGAGTAGCCTACTAACTTATGTAACACTCAATGCATGTTTCTTAATTTTATTATTATTTCTAACAGCATATGGTAGTATAATTTGTAAGTATGCGTGACGTTTTTTGGACTGTGTCGTGTGTATGTGGGAGTAAAATTGCATGCTGCATGCTGGTGATTGATCACCCTCTGCCACATACCCTAGAGGTTGCTCGCAGGGTATTATGTAGATGTAGAAGCTATTATTAATTTTATTATTAAATAACGGTACAGCAAAATTTCTGTAATTAGCGAAAAGCAACGCTAGTGGTTACGCTTGCATTGCTCAGATTGAGGTGAGAGTCAAAGGGGCGGTTGTTCCGAGCATTCAAATTGGTGGAAGCGAGGCGTCAACGGGATGAGTAGTTCAGGAGGGATATCATTGAACTGGAACGGTAATGAGAAGGGCTACGAGAGAAAAGTCGGAGAGGGAAGGAGATGGGAGTTGTGAGACGATTGCTGTTTAAGTACCCGTGCGTTGCTGTTGTGACTGGGGTCTCAAGTAGTTCGGACCACGGGGGGTCGCAGAAATACAAAAAAATAAAAAAAAACAAAGTCGAATCGACAGTCCGAGAGTCCGCGTGAATGACAACACAATGGGCATGCAGTGGACGGATTTCTTCCCTCTTCTGTTTTTTTTTTTTGTTTCGCAGTTTTTTTAACATACGAGAGAGACGCGACAACGGGTAAAGAACGTGAGGATCACCGCGGGTGTTTATGGGTTAAAAAGACTCGTATTCTTATTTTATTTCTCTCTCTTTTTTTCAGCAAAGGGTCAAAATTCTCGGCAGAAGGGGTGTGGATGAATGTATGTATATAAAAAAAGTGCGGGTAAGAATGGTACGAACGCAAGGGGTCGGGAGTGAAAAGGATGCGATACAGAAGGGTTTCTGATACGTCCAAGGGTTTTTCAGCATATCTCCCTCTTCTTTTTAACGCTGTTGTAATTTTTTGAGCACTCGCGCGGGTCGCGAGTTGACCCAAGCAAACAGTGGACGGGAAATTGAGAATGGACCATGGAGTGGTCCAGAAGAGAATGGAAAAAATATCGTTCCTCATTTCACGAGGAGGAAAATAGAAGAATATGGATGAAAAGTGAGAGATTCAAAGAGGCTGAGGAAAATGATATTTTATTTTTTTATTTTATTCCCATACCTCCGAATACAGCTCTCGTAGGCCATTTTAAATCGGAGTATTCAACAATGAAACGTACACGAACAACCATGCCCTAGGTAAGGGGAACTTACCCAGGCGAGACTCCAACCCGCGACCTCATGTTTGGCAGGCGAGGACTTTACCCCGCCGCCACCGAGGCCGGCATATGAAGCATGACTGAAATATTACGAAAAAACACAAGGAATATGCACCTTAGTAAATATATTTTAAGGGCACCTGACAATGGTTGGCTGGACGATGGAGGTAATGTGGCTTGTCATCCTCTGATTGCACATGATATCCTTCAAACAACCTCACGGGTACTTGGCAGAGGCTGATTTTATTTTGTCAACTGTACCTAACCAGTAATTAATTTATAAGTATATTGATCAATTAGCATTACATATAGGTATTTTAATTTTATGTTAACGTTGACAATTAATTTCGTAACTATAACCATCAAAATTAACAACCCTTGTTATAAAATTACTAATTAACTAATCAATTACTTGACGAATCAGAGTCACACATACGTATTTTTTTCGTGAGTTTTGGTCAATAAATTGTGCATATTTCACGTCCGGCCGACGTCCGACAAATTTATTTTCTTCTCCAAGGCTGATGTTTCAATTTTTAAGACTGGAAAAAATAAAATGTTGAGCCATTGTTACATAATTTAAACTCAAATTCTCAGAAATTGATTTTTATCAGGCTCGTTATTTTATTCCGAGCACTGAAGAACACAATTTATCCACACGAAGGCCAAGATTAAAATAAAAATACAGCGACTGAACTACCAGAAGTGAAATAAAAAAGCATACAAACATCATACAAACGGAATTAAAATATAATTCAATGGTATGCGTATTCCACACATAATTCACTCCTCATCTAGGAATATTGATAAAGAGGCTGCGGAAGATGGTAGGAAGCACAGCTAAAATTCGACGAAAAAAACGAGGAGTATGGACCTTAATAAATATATTTAGGGCACCTGACTATGGTTGGTTGGGCATAAGAGATAACGCAGCTGATCTTTCACTGATTCCACGTAATATACTTGAAACGACCACACGGGTGCTTCGCTGGGGTTGATTTTATTTTGTCATTGGTTCCTAACTACTAATTAGAATACACTTGTACATATAATGAAAAGTTAATAAAAATTTGTAATTCCGCATAAATATTTAATGCTTATAAGTAAGGAAACAATTCATCAAATGCTACAAATGGAATTTGTTCCTCTATGTAAGCGAGGCTTGGACGTTGACAGCGGCAGAAGAGAAGTCAAGAGTGGAAGCATTCGAAATGCGGTGCTACCGAAGAGTGATGAAGATAAAATGGATTGACCGTGTGAGTAACCAGGAAGTGCTAAGGAGAGTAGGAGAAAAGAGAAGCCTCCTAAAAACATTAAGCAGAAGTCTGGACAACTTAATTGGCCACATTCTGAGGCATGATGGCCTGATGACGACAATCGTATAAATACAGGTGGAAGGGAAGAAAGGCAAGGGACGGCCCCGAATGAGTTATATAGGACAGGTTATAAACGATGTGAAGGAGAAGAAATACGTCGCCATGAAAAGGTTAGCGGATAGGAGAGATGAATGGAGAGCTGCGTCAAACTAATCTTAGGATTGTTGACTAATAAAGAAAAGAGAAACACAGAAGAAAAAACAGTCACACACCAAATTATTTCAAAAAATCTCAAAAACACAACGATTAAAAAAAATAATTTTTGGTGTGTCCGTTTATTTTTCGGTTTCCTATGTATATGTACCATATGATGACGTGCCACGTCGAAACTTAGGTCGTACATAAAAGTTTATTTGGTTTATATTTATTAATATGGTATTATTTATTATATTATTACTATATTTGCATTCGGAATGCCCCTGAGGATGATCAGCAAGTCGCTGCTCGAACCGTCGAGAGACATGGATGACATCAACCGGTGGAAAACCCGAGAAACTTTTCTGCACCTGATACGCCGGGAAAACCTGAGATCATGCATTAGGTCATACATTAAATATTTATGAGGAATTACAAAGTTTTCTTTACTTTTCATTACTATGGCGAGTAGATTACTTAAAGTCACGCCTTCAAAAACTAATAACACTTGTACAGAGTGTACCATGAACGAGTATTTTGACCTACGCAGCATTCTTGACTCCGAATATGTTTTGCTTTCATATTTTCTGAGTCCTTGGTTACATGTAGAAATTAATCTTGGAAATTTCGAGCGTAATATTTGAAAGACGCCGGCAGGGGAGTCAGGATCGTTAACACCATAGAAGCTGTTGCATTAGTAACCGATAAATGAAGAAAACCGTCGTAGAGCATCGTGAAAATCCTCCTTCTCACATTGTTGCCACATTCATTAATTTAAAGATTATGGTGATCGTGACGATCTTCTAAAGTAACTAACTCATTCGGAAATTTGCACAGTAACCTGGACCTACTCTTCATGAAGAATTTCATGTCTGAATTACATTGCTCCGGGAAGAAATTTTTTCGTGCTGTTTTAAAGCTTCAACATACGGTGGTCCGTACTAATGCATTTTATAAATGAGTTAAAAATACACACGTTAATAATAGCAAACTAAGTTAAAAACGACACTATTGATTAATAACAAAAAGAGCCTCAGTTCATTAAGCCATATTAATGACACAAATGAGTTGAAACTGCTTGGGCATAAAAAAAATTATGAAATATGACAAATTCAGCATTTTTTTTAGAGATGTCGGTGATAATTGAGCATTTCTATTTTAAAAAACAGCTTCAGAAGATGCTTGTACAGTTATCTCGACTCACGCAGCGCTGGGGCCTCCGAGAATTTCATTCCTGAAGTGTTTATCTCCCGCGGGCAGGACTGAAAATGTGTTTCGTGCCGTTTTTAAGAGCGTCAATCTGCGGGGAGTCCGCACTCGTGACGAGGAGTTGGCGTCCGAGACAGGATTAGGAGCAGTCGAAGGGTTTCAACGCTTCACCGGCGTCAGGAAAGAATGACAATTAAGGAGAAGATTATATATATATAAAACAAAACACACGGAGACAAGGGGGGAGAAGCTTGGACTCGAGGTATTGTCCATCCCAGCGGGTGTCTTGAGTCTCCTTCATTGTTTTCTTTCTTTCTGCGCGTTCTTCATGACCACAGGCATCTCGTGCTGCGAGGCAAGGGTTCGAAAAGAAAGAAGAAAAGAGAGGGCGGACAATAGCTTTCGCCGTGAAGTGAGTATGGACGTTGTTACGAGCAATTGTGACCAGGGGCAAGCAACTGTCGTCAAGGTAGTTGGATAAAAAATAATGTCGTGAGATTGTGGGATGAAATCAGTACCCAAGGGGTGACGTATTCATTCATAGCATTGCAATTCTATGACTGGTTTGCTGCAGATCACAGTTTCTTACCCTCCCAAGCTAGTTCCTTTGGTTCCCTGTAATTCTTCTTTCTGCCCTAGTCTGTCTACCACAGTTCACACATCGGTCTTCAACGAGGGTTATTTCCTTCGTTTGACTAACGATTGCAAGTGTCACAAATGAACCGTCTACTGCCTTCGTTCAACTGATATTACAATAAATTATCGAGATGTGGGTGTGGAGAAGGTGAAATGGACGGAGAGGAAAAGGAACGACGAAGTGCTGGATATGGTTGTCGAGGTGAGGCAGCTTTTAGATGAGGTACGGAGGAGACAGAATGTATGGATGGAGCGAATCCTTAGCGGGGAGGGGATGTTGAAAATGGTGTTAGAGGGTAGAATGTTAGGGAAACGAGGGAGGGGAAGGAAAAGAATAGGATTTTTAGATAGATTGAAAGGGATTAGGCCTTACAGTGGAATGAAGAAGGTAGCGCTGGAAGGAAAGGGAGGCTCCCAGATCACTTCTTTAGTACTCAATGGAAACCTACCTTAATCGGTAGAATACTGTAATAAATTATTTATACTACACATATTTAATTATTATGTGAAAATTTGTGACTAGGAGTAAGTAACTGTCGTCGAGGTAGTTGGATAAACGTGTCGTGAGATCATGGCACAAAATGAGTTCCAAGGGGTAAGGAACTCGTTCATTCGTAATATTGGAATCATAACATGGGTTTGCTGCAGTCCGTTTCTTCCCAACCCAAGCTAGTTTATTCAGCTCCCTGAAGGTCTTCTTTCTGTCCTAGTCTGTCAATATAGAAACAAAAATACGCTTTGTTATATTCCAAGCAGAATTTACGTAAAACTCTACCGGTTTCGATGTTTTAGGCCAGTATCAAGAGGTAATAGAACTTTTACCTCTTGATACTGACCAGAAGAAAAGTTCAAAACCGGTAGTGTTTAATAAATACTGCCTGGAATATGACAATCTATTTTTGATTCTATCATGTCACCATCCCACGAAATGAACTCGCAAACCATTGACTGTCAATCCCAAGTACTCATCTCTTCATAGGCAGATATAGGGGGAGGGGAGCACGGGGGCATGTTCTCCCCCCACGCAGACGCTCAAAAAATAGGTAAAATTTTTCATACCGTTATCATTGCGTTTGTTTTGTTTTGTGTATTACAGAACCACAATCACTTAATTTCATATTAATAACTTTCATGTTAAAGTAAATAGAATATTTCGTGCAGTAATTGCTGTATCTTGCTTTTTAATCTCAAGTATGAAAAGATCGTTTGCCTGTCCGACCCTAGTGCCCTCCCTAGAAAACAATTCTGGATCCGTCCCTGCATCTCTTGGTATTCCTCGAGGATATTTCCTTCGAAATAGAAAGGATTAGGAGTGTCACTAATAAATTGACTACTAACTTCGCTAATATGAAATGACAATAATGTATTAAATTTCATTATAATAAAGAAAACATGAACTAAAGCTTTTGAGCTACAAATACAGTATATCCTTAGGTAAAAAATTATTTAATATGAAAGTATGATTGAATCACTATTACCGGAAAAAGTGCCCTACGTTTAGTCCCATATTTTTTATCATGAACATAAACGGAGTCGTTCTCCAGTACTTGTGGACTTAGGTCCCAAAGACAGAAAAGCCAGCAGCGAGATAGATACTATTGGCGAATCATGGCGGGGGATGGGGTTGGCCCCCCCTCTCCTCCGGCCCCCTTCATTTCTGAATAAATTGAATAGATGGTAATCTTCTATGTGGTAGTCAAATGAAAGGTTTTTTATCGAAACAATGAGTGCTTCAAAATAATTGATGAATATCTAAAAGTTACCCACAAATGTGTTCAAGCGCGGATCTAGGATTTTTTCTTGGGAGGGGGGGGCACAAGGGTCTGACAGACAGACGATCTTCTCATACATGAGATCAAATTAGAGAAACAAGAATTACTTTACGAAATATTCTCTTTATTTTAATAAGGTAGTTATTAATATGAAATTCAATGATCGAGGCTCCATAATGCACAAAACAAAACAAACGTAACGATAATAACCGTATAAAAAATTTGGTCTACTTTTTGAGCGTCTGGGGTGTGGGGGGTACGTGCCCCCCTGCCATCCTCCCCTAAATCAGCCTATGCATATGTTTGTATCAGACTCATAGCTGACGCGTTGTTTACCACCAAGGCGCCACCGGATGTATTAAATTGCCTTTTAAAACAACAGCGAAAACCCACCTATAGTCGGAACATACATAATCTTTTTGAAAAATTATGTCATATTTTGTTGAGTTAACTAATTTCCCTCCCATTCCAAAGCTTTCTATTAAAATTTTTCCAGACACTTAATTACTTTGGAACATTTATTTGCCATTTACTCATGAATATCCCATGGACCTCCCTCGATACTGCATTAGTAATTCATGCAATACACATGGGCCAAACTACAGGCCATGAATATCGGGGTGCCTTTCGGACCAATATTTTTCATCTCCCATTTCACGCAGCGAATTTGATGAAACATGACCAAAGCATAACACATGATCAAAATTGATTGGAATTTATTCTTGGACGAGGCTCGAATAAATTCTTATAAGGTTCAAATCTTTGTATCATTGCCTAATGCGTATCATGCTCTTTTGCATTTCCCGAGAAATATTTTTCTATTTTAAACACATGAATGAATGTTACAATATTTACAAAAATCCGCAGCAAAATTAAGAGAGTGTTTTGGAACACACTTAAAATAGAGTTTTTGCATGAAGAGTGCAAAAGGCAATTACGCGATGTCTGAAAGAATACCAAAATCAGCCCCTTAAGCCAAACCACATCTAAGTTCCAAACAATAATTCAAAGATACTGCAAAATTGTGAACAGCTTGAAAGAGCTAATTCAAGAACGGAAAATATATATTTTTGGTCGTGATCCATAGATCATCGGCAATATTTAAAGACTCGCCGCCGGCCTTACAATCTAACCACTTCCAGAAAAGAATTTGGTACAATGTACGACCCCATGTCATATTTTTAGGTTCATTTGGAGTATGCTCCTATACGGAAGTGAAGCATGGGCAATGACTGCAGCGGAGAAAGCAAGGATAGGGGCCTTCGAAATGTGGTGCTCCAGAAGAATGATGAAGATCAAATAGATCGACCGATTTACTAGTAACGAGGAAGTCCTAGGAAGAGTAGGAGAGAAGAGAATCCTCATGAAAACCTTAACAAGAAGACGGAACAACCTTTTAGGCCACATCTTGAGACATGATGGCCTGATGAAGACAATCGTCGAGGGGCAAGTTGACGGAAAAAGAAAGACCTCGAGCAAAATATATGGAACAAGTAAAGAGAGATGCGAAAGAGAAGAAATACGTAGGTGTGAAAAGATTAGCTGATAGGAAGACTGATCGGAGAGCTGCGCCAAACCAATCCTAGGATTGTTGACCAGTGATGATGAAATGTTTAACATGGTAACCGAAATTTCATCCAACAATAAGCGACCACGTCGTTTATTTTGGAGTATGTTTATAGTTTAAAAGTTCGAAATATTCATGAAAATTCATGAAAAAAAGGAAAAAAAAGAGGAGGCAGTCGTAATTGGCATAAATTTTGTCTAAGCCTCTGATTAAGGAATTATGTTCTAGTTACTTTACTCGTGACATATTGTTTATTATTCAAAGAAAAATAATTATGAGCTCACGCAAGACGAAACGTCTAAATTAAATTTAAATATCGATAATATTCTCAAGTGAAGAAAAAAAGTGAGCATTTCGTACTCTTCAAAGTAAAAACTCACAATATCGGTAAACTTCCCCTCAGATATGTAAATCATAGACCCAAGGGTTACAGGCGAATGGTAAGTAAATTACAGAGGATATCTAGAAATAAATGAGAGATTAATGTTTTCCTCGGTTGTGCTCAGCCCTCCGAATTCCGGTACAAAGGGGTATGAAACGATAAGTTAGTCAATTACACCCTTCAACAACACATTTTTCAATCCGACGTTATGAAGAGATATATCGACGGGTTTCAATGTCCCACAAAATTAAAATTATGACGGTCGTTATGCAGCTGCATTATCGAACAGTAGGCGAATAACACTAGCTTTGCCCCAGTTTTTCATCGACAGGCCTTAATAATGAACACGAAGGTCTGAAAAGTCATGGGGCAACAAGATGCGGAGTGCATGCATTGAGATGAAGCTTACTTTTTATAGAAATGGATTGGCGATGCCCTTTGGCTTTGAATTTTTGCAGTGGCCAGAAAGAGTACATAAACCAAAAGAGAACATCAAAGGTTGATAATCACTAATTACAGCGGATGACGCGAGGAAATTGAACGTAGATAGATTAATAATAATTTTTATCACAGACAGAACTCATTTTATGTAGTCTTGATTTTTTCTTTTTTCATCGTATTCAAATCGTGGGTGATCCATGAAACAACTTATCCCTACTGTCTGTAAAAAAAGCTAGACACCCGAGTTTGAGGAGCTCTAGAGTCTAAACGAAGCAATCAATTTCAATTCAATAAAAAGCATACAAAAGAAAATTTGTTTCTACGCTGGATCATATACTTTTTCAATTTTCAGCTTCATAGTATTTGCTGTACTTAATTTTTTCTAAAAAAAAGTACCCGTTTTTTGCGCGTAAAACCAAGTTGCCCAACTTTCAGCGCTCGGTATTCCAGTAGATTTTGTTCCAGTAACTTGCAAATTTTGATATGAGAGATCCCGATTTAGTATTAACAGTTTGAAGAAAATAAATTCTTAACTTCACTAAAATTCATTGATTTGTTGTAAACAACGCTACTCCCTGCTAACTTCGAGACTTATAGGTCAATTGAAAATCGATTGCTACTGATGTATGCTGTACAATGAATGCACTACTGGTATATATAAAATTTACATTAACTATCACTAATAAGATCAATGCTGCTTATTATTTACCAAGATGTTTCTGTTTGCGTACTGGCAGCTCCGTTTTGGGGAAGGGAAGAGAAAAGAGACGCGTGGTTGCCACCGACTCGGCAGTTGGCGCGCTTCCTGTAAACGACCGGCACTGTACTGTGCGTCACGATGCATGATGCGGCAACAGCGCATGATATCGAGAGACTTTCTCTTTTCAGCAGTTTTGTTTTGGTCTGTCTCGCTAGATAGAGAAAAAGCGATTACCGGAGCTCAAAACAATGATAAATATCAAACGGTATTGAACACACTGCTGACATCTGGCGAGTTTGATATGCGTACCAGCATTTTTTATTTTCTACGGCACACAAAAGTACCAATTAATTTCCCATTGACCCGTTGGTTTCGAAGTTAGTGGATATTTGCGTTGTTTACAACAAATCAATCCATTTTAGTGGTATAAATAGAGAATTGTTTCGGGCTTAATGTGGTGCAGTTTTAGAACATAAATAAATAAAAAGGTACTATGGAAATTTTCCACAAATACTTTAATTTTACTTAACGACCGGTTTTACATTATATCTTTAGCAATATGTCGATGGTCTGCACAGCAGTTGTTCTTCTGCGCTACGTGTTTCATTGCCTTGAGTTCTCGTCCAAAGTTAAAGTTAAATGGAGGGGCAGTGATTCATCTGTGGATCAAGGACCTGAAGATAGTAAAAAATTCATTGAAATCGAACGTGGGATAAAAACCAGGTATTTATGTAAAAATGTCAGTGACTTTTATTTTGTTAATACGACACAAAAGTTCGGGTGGGAGTGATGCGTCATCTTAACCATAAAATCTTAGTCGAGAGGGAACATCGCGGAGGAATGGAAAGGGGATGGTTCGCGTCCACTCCGGGGTAAAAATTGAAGCACGATGTGCGGAGAAGTGGAAAAACGGACATATATTTTTTCTTAAGTACGCCCGTGGATGACCAGTTGACGTATTTTTAAGTTCTTGGTTAGGCGTTTACGAGAGGGAGTTTTTTTGAGTGGTTTAAGGTCACGCGCGTGAGGACAAAGCACGCCACGAAGGACCGTGCGCACGTCTCCACTCGTCTGCGAAAAAATGACAAGTGAGGGCCAGCAGCGCGCTCCACGCGAGTGGATTGTTCAGATACAGAGTTGGCGTGCCAGGAGAGATACGCAGGGCGTTTCACCCCTCTCAAGCCTTGAGGAAATAATTCCCTCTCTCCCACGACGAAAAAAATGGCCAAAATAGCTATTAACAAGGGGAAGAGGTTTCATATGAATAGACAGAATTGGTCAAATGTACAAAAACAATTCTCTTTCGATGAGGTGGAAATATTCCATATAAAAAGAAAATTTTCAAATAAAATAAATATAATTTTTCCATGCATTTCAATGTGCTTGACTACTTGGATAATTGTGCCCTTGCTAAATAGAAATAACACTCGAATATTCAAAAGTAACATTCAAATACATCGCTCTGCAGAAAATGATCCCCTATTTCTTTTACTGTCCTTTGATATTAGCTTTAATCATACGGAAATGAAGAGGATTTGAATGCATACTTTAATCAGTGCCCAAAACGCTAACTCGTTCACATAATTTAGAACTGTATTACACTTATAAATGCAGAGAAGAGAGTACCATAAAAATTATTGTTTAGCTACGAGGGGTGGAGGGTTCAATACGTCTTTGGATACCACAAACAGAAATATTAACGATTGTTTGATTGATATGTTTATTTCCAACCCAAAAAAAACTGGATATTTTCCAAAACAAATCCCTTCGCCATCTCCTAAACCTATCCCACCCTCTCCGAGTTTCTGACATCCTTTCTGCCCACAAGCTGCCCACAGTAAAGGATTTCATCTCAAATCTAGTCAGTAAATTCAAGTCCAGGCTCGGGGAAACCCAGAACAAGCTCCTCACCAACATCTGGAATTATGACCCAGCAATTCCAACTTAACACCAACTGCCTCAGCAAATAACTCGTCTATGAGTCTTTTCCATCTCTTTCCTTCTGGTAGAATATGTAATTAACTTATTAATACATTAATTGTTTAATTGTTGGAAAATTATTTGCTTTATTATTTATTTAATTTATTATTTTTTTGCTTTATTACCTTTGAAGAAAGAAAAATAGAAACAAATAAGTGTAAAATAAGTAAAACTACTATTTTCAATTTAAAAAAATCATTTAAAAATTAAAGCAACAAAAAAAATCTTGGGAAAAGAATTAAAAATCTGTTTTCAAAATTATTATAATGTTTTCTTTCCGAAAAAGATCAATTCCATTATTATTTTTAAGTTTCTGCTAACACAAACGCAGCACTACACCCACATCACAAAAAAGGCGCATAAAAAATGTGTATTGTAAACAGGCTGGTTAGGGTGAATTTAGTTTACTTGGACAGTAATAACACACTTGTGGTTCTCTAAATACTGTGAAAAGTTCATTTATTTCAGACCCAACTCCTGAAAGTTGGTAAACAATATAATTGTCAATTTTAGCATACTCATTCCGCTACCCACAGCCCAGTTATTTTCCAAACCTCTCTTGAGAGAAGAAAATAATTCATTCATAATAATACATAAATAATTCAAGTTATCAAAGATACTGTTCTTCACTTCGAAGGGCAATTTTGTTCAGTGAGGTGAATTAACGTAATGGGCGGATGAAGAGGTCACAACGCCTCTTGGTGAAAACTTGTCGAGCCTGTGTTTCTGGGGTTGATATATCACGCACATGTCCCACGGGTATGACTGTTTTGAGCACAAAAAATATAAGTGTCGTGATTATTTTTTTCCTTGCATGCACTTGGACCGTCCCCTACCGCGAAATATGCATACGCTCGCCTTTGGCGTATGATTCTGCGGTGCTGGACGAGAAGAACCCTTTTGAAAGCGCACTCGTCTGAAGTCCACTAAGATGGACGCCGTTGAGTGTCCAAAGCAGTCACGTGTGAGCCTCATAAGTAACTGCTAATCATTATGTCTCTTACCTTCCTCTGCGGAGCAAAGCTCTTCAACTAAAAAAAATTGCTCCATTATGAAAAAAGTCACGCACGCGCGGCGTACCTTAAGAGCGCGAAACAATTCATAATTCCTTATTGGGGCGTCTAATTTATCTCCACTCTGAAATTAGCTCCGTGTAGATTTAAATTACAAGGTAATTTTTAACAATGAAAAGTTGTAGTCAGCTCCGAAGATGAGGATTTGGTGTACGAGTCATAAAGGCGTAAGCGAGCCTACCTCCCCTTTAGCATGGCCTTATTCTGCCTTTTCGAATCAAATTACCCGTTTCACCAGTTACACCCACTACCTCCCGGCGATATCATATGAGATTACTAAAATATTAGCATGTTTCGTAATTATCTGTCTCTATATTTTCATATCTATCCTCCATGATATATCTATCAGGTACATTTCTCTGATAGCTAAATGAGATTTTATAAATGTCAGCATTAAATTATTTGATAAGCAAGCTTTCACCTGAAATATGCTAAATCTTAAGTGATTTCATATTAGATCACCGGTAGGAAATGGGTGAAATACTACGCTATCATCCTAAAACGTTCATAGCTCATACAGCGGGCATTTGTCAGCATTTTATTGTACCTCAATTGTGTATTGATATTTTTCAAATTTGCGACTTAAACAATTGCTAATCAGGGTCAACTTTTTATATTAGATTGTGGACTTCCGTGGAGTGGTATGTCGTCATTACAGAGGAATGCAGAGGAGAACCTGTTAACTCAATGCATCTACTTTAAGTAATCATGAAATTTCAAGAATTGGGAGCGTTTGGTAATAGGTAATTATAGCTTAAGCAGCGTTAAGAGGAATGATTTAGAATACTTACACAGATCTGGATAGACCTAGTGCAAAACACCTACTAGAGACACTCACCTTAATAAATAGCACGCATCTCATTTCATGAAAAAGTCTCACCCTAGGAGAAGTATTAATGCCTTTAAAAAAATCTTTTCTTTCGATATGCATTTTCTAATTTCTATGATTACATTATATTTTGTCATTTCCGCCAACAACCATTATTTTTAAAACCTATCATTTTTATGCACTGAGTCCAGATTATAATTCTTAATTCAATTCACTCATAATTTCGATAGCCATTTCAGCCTTTATGCAGTGGAACTCTAACATAATAGCAAATAAAAGTTAATCGCGATTTTCCACATATATTTTTCTGTTACTAAATGTATTGACGCCGGTCGTGAAGTAAAATTAAAGCATTTGCGGAAAATTTCCGGTAACGTTTATTGTACCATCACTTATAATAAACTTCAAATAATTATGGATTCAAAAATAAACTTTTTTATATTCACTCAGTATTTATTTAAAAAACTCAAACGGTTTCGACATTTTCAGGTCATAATCAAGAGGCAAAATACATTTGCTCTAAGTTCTTAAACCTCTTGATAATGACCTGAAAAGGTAAAAACCGTTTGATTATTTTTTTTACATAAATACTGAGTGGAATATTTAGTTTATTTTTGAATCCATCATGTCATCATTCCACGAAGTGAACTCGCAAACCATTGATATCATTTTTACGGGGCCCGGAAGGAACTTGAAATACATTATGAGTGTTAGAAAAAAACGTTACCCGCTATTTACCACAAATGATTTAATTATAATTCACGGCCAGTGCCAATACATTTTAATATAAGACACGGTCTTAGGCCTGATGATAACACTAGATGTTGAAACCCGGGTCGTGCTATTTAAAATAAAGTGTGGAATAAAACAAAGTTATTTTATTCAACCAATACATTTTGTTAGAGATAACCATTTCAGGTCATTATCAAGAGAGTTAAGAAGGTTAAAGTGGTCCAGTAAGTTATCGCGATTGTTCTAAGTTCTTTCACCTTTTAATAATGACCTGAAAAGGTTGAAAACGGCAGAGTTGTTTCAAATAAATACTGGGTGGAAAATTAAGAAAAAATATTTTTAAATCTGTTCTGTAAATTTTAAAATAAAAATAAAAAATGCTCAAATTATAGGAAACGTCTGGGATTTTCCAGAGGTCCGGCAAGCCGAAGCACACCGTATTTCTATACAAATATCAGCGTAGCAGTATCCTGAGAGCATTACGGACGGGTTGTCCTCGTTGTTGCGGGAGGGATTGATGGAGAGAGAGGGTGGGTTTGGGTAAGAGGTGGATGTTGCATGAATGAAGGGTTGGGAAAGGGGGTGTGCTTATGTCGTCACATAAAACGGTGTCGAGAGGAGAGAGTTGGAATCGGCTCGCTGAAATTTCCGTCTGGTTGATTCCCGTTGAGCGAAAGCCTCGGCCCTGCGGATCACAAACGTATTGACAAGCGCTCATGGGTTCCTAAGCTCATCTAGCGACCCTCTGCCTACCAACCTACCATCCTTCCTCTCCCAACACAATCTCTGTATCTCCCATTTCCGTCTTTACTTTCTCACGCGCCGTCATATTCCCTTTCTTTCTCGACTCCTTGCTTGTAGGTACATTATAACTTTTTATCATATCTATATTTTACTAAGATTTCAAGATGAGTATTCAAAATAAATAACTTGCCTCCTCACGCATTTCATATTCCCTTTTTATATCCTTCCTTATGCATTACAATTTTATTTATACACAAATAAACTTATAGGAAAGGAAATAAGAGATGGGAATGTACAGTAGAAAAAGGATGAAGATAACTGTGCAATGAGCACTGTGGTAAATGGATAAAGCCAGATATCGGAGCGTTAAAATGCGGACTGACTGGGATTCGAGCCCAGAACTTTCGATTGCCGGTCAAGTGCTCTACGAGTTGCGCTACCTTTTTTTGTAATTTTTTTTAATTCCTTAAAAGAAATATGATAAATATTATGATTTAATATTTTTTTTATCTCCCGGCGTGTAATACTGGTGAAATCTTCCCGGGTTTTCCACCGGATTAGTCGCTGGTAGGACGACATTTCGAATGCTACCTCTGCCATCGTCCTCAGGGCATGGTGCCTTCTTATATAGCAGTCTGTTTCGCGCCAAAAGCTATCATCTTCCTGCTTTAGCGCGAGCCAATCAGACGGAAGCAGAGAACTTTCGGCGTAAAACTGACCGGTTACATAAGAATGCATCATTTTCGGATTGTCTTGCCCTGAGGAACTCACCCGGTGAAAAATCCGAGAAGATTTCTCCAGCTTTATATTTATTTATGCAGAAATGAATTCATAGGATCGGAAAGAAAGGGGACACACAGTAGAAAACAGATGAGGGCAAAAGTGTTGTGGTAAATGGAAAAAGTCAGAAATTAGAGGGTGAAAATGCGGCCTGACTGGGATTCGAATCCAGTACTTCTCGGTTGCCAGTCGAGCGTCCAACCAATTGCGCTACTAGGACGTTTAGATCACAAAGGTATCGACAAGCGCTCACGGGAAAACGTTCCTTAGCTCATCAAGGGACCCTCTGCATACCAGCCTCCCTCTCTTTTCACAATTTATGTCTCCAATTTACGTCTTAGGATTCTTGCGAGCCGCCACATTCTCTTATTATCTCCTCTCCATCCTTATATATTATAATTCCATCTGGAGAGGATGGCCGAAATAGATATCATTGAAGACGAATAGAATTGGAAGGCGCATTTGAGAGCCAAATATAAATTTAACGACGGCATTAGAAAATACCATAGCTATCACAACTACGGGATTTTAATATTTATAATAGTAAATAACTTATTCAAGGGTCTTAAAAATAAATTTGATGAGCAAATTTCTGCACGTTATCCTCAGTTCCTGCTAAGATAAAAGAAAATTTTATCGCTGGATAACTCGTATTTCGTAAAAACAAAATCGGCGAATTAAATAGCTTCAGAGACGTCTTTCATATTACATGGCGCGCCGAAGGCGCGTTTTCTCTGTACCGGTTCGCCAGGCTTACCACAATCAGCCAGTTAACAGAACAACATTTTTGAGCGTATATGTTAGTTCTGTGAGGGTAGTGTATTGTTTGTGATAGCAGAAATTTACATTCTAAAAAAATGTTGAGTTGTAGTTCTTTTTTAAGAATACATAAAAGTAAAGAATACATTGAACTGATTAATCAATTAGTCCACAGTATGTGTATGTATTTTTTGTTAGTTGCAAAAAGCAATGAAATTTTTATTCATATTTTTTAATTTGTTTTTTTAATACCTTTCCTTTTTTAACTTTTTTCCATTTTTCTTTTGCCGTGGAGAATGGACAATATGTACATTCATGTTCATAGCCAGTGAATTTATAGCAAAGCAATGAATTAAGTCGGCTTTGGTAAATTTAAAAGCAAAGCTCCGAGGGAAGCATAAAGAAATCTAGTTCTCTGAATTCCGGGAAAATGCCTGAAACGCATAAGCTCCCGTTTCTTAGAAGGACCAGGATGAAGACTGCTATTTCTCCTGAAACAGGGTCAATGGAAAAAGACGGACAATTCAATGAAATAAAACTACCGGCTGAGCCTCCGAGGGAAATTTGGATTATTTTTTACCATCTCTTCGTTGGTCAGTGCAAATCAGGACAGGTGCTACCTTTACCCATATCCGTCCAGAAAACTTTACATTCGCCCCACGCTTTTCGTTTGTGTTATCTGAAATGTGTCAGTGTTGTGAAGAGACTTCCCCTCTAACGATTGTAACCCTTCCATTAGATTGTGGTAGCTATTTTTGGAACTAATCTACATAATTTATTTTTATATTTGTTTATTACTCGAGACACTGATCCGATCAAGGTAAACAAGTAAGAACACTGCATGGTCATCGAGCTCTGACCTATCCTGAAAATTTCAGCGCTTTAGTTAGTTGAGAAGGAGTCGAAATTTGAGTTGCAAGATTTTGGCTGGAAGGACACGCTAACAAGAAAGAGAGCATAATAAAATGTGGTAAAAATGGACTTTGCACTTTTAAAAGACTTATTTTGAGTGTGAAGGCATTCGATTTAAATGCTAAAGAAATTTCATCCTCTCGCGGGAGGGGGTTCGCACTCCTGCCCCCCCCCCCCCCCTCACCTTACGTCTACACCCCGTTGAAAAATTAAGGGGATTTAGTGGGAGACGGTTGAATTTAGTGGCATATACGTATCCAAGGGATGGTTGGTTGGAGGGCGTATCGTGCGGAATGAGCCCTGGGCCGGCCCTGATTCACACCGCGGAAAGGCGACTGGGGATGCTGTACCACGAAGGTAGAAGCACGCAGTCATTGAACCACCAATATTGCGAAGTATTCAAATTAACCGTTTCCTTTGAATTAGATCAGGATGACCAATACTATGGTAAACCTGGAAAGTCAAAGATTGGGGTAGCTATGTATGGGTAAGAGGTAGGAAATGTATTTCATGGCGTTCACTCTGTGGTGGTACCATTGCCATCACAACTACGGGAGTATATACTATTATAAAGGTAATTGACTTAATTCAAAAGAGTCTTTAAAATAATTTGATGAAGAAATTTCTGCACGTTATCTTAAATTCTTAATAAGATAAAACAAACATTTATCGCCGGAAAACTCGTATTTCGTAAAATTTAAATCGGCGAATTAATTAGCCTCAGAGACGTCTTTCACGCACGCTACCTGCCACGCCGCGTTCCCGATGTACCGGTAAACTTGTACCATGTTTACCGGTATGTACCATGCTTACCACAATCAGCCAGTTAATAGGACAACATTTTTGAGTACCAAAAGCTATTCGAGACTCAAATCAAAGATGGCTGCGCTGACGTAATTTCCCAACATGGCCAATGGATCGAGGATAGTGTTGTGATCAAGGGGATAGCATGGAGGAGGCTCAATTCCATCCCATAAAAGGTTGATTTCCGTTGCACTTATGTCGTTTTTTAATCGGCTTTCAAAAATGTCCGCGGCGCGGTGATGAGCGCAATGCGATCCATTTTTTTTTCAATTTTGTGCAGTATAGTCATTGCAAATGCGAGGAATGGCATTGAAGAGCTAAGAATTTCATAAATCACATCATCATGAATGTAAGCTTCTGTTGGCATCCCTAATCATATCTTATTCCCCCGATAAATTCGGATCACTTTGTCCGTCAGCGACACGAGTGGTGACTTTTGTAAACCTATTTAAAAGCGCGGTGGTTGATAACATATTTAGAGGCCGACTTGGGGATCCTCTTTCGTAATATTCGTGGTTGTAATTATAACATTGGTGTAATAGGATTGAATCGTCAAGCCACTGCCACAAATAAAGTGAAAATATCAAGAAACATTTTTATTAATCCTTATGAGGTATATCGATTACAATGGGCAAAGATAAATAGCAATATAAATATATTCAGGAACTAATAAAGTACCTATAGCTGAACTATTCGCTACTAGCTCACGGTGAATACTCAAAAACTTCCCAATGACCATAAATTCGTGACTCGGATAAAGAAGACTTTTTAAGCAGGGTAGAAAAGAAAAATTAAATACCTTGGTTAGCATAAACGCCTTAAACCAACAAAGCACCGTTTCAGAAAGTGATGAATTGTAGCAATGACATTTTCCCATCTGAAAATTATTTTAGAGGGCAAAGAGTAAATTAGCGATTAAGTGTATCCTTTTTCCCAATGGTATTAGATCCTCAGCCCTATCTATGTTCGCTCGGGGTGCGAGGAGGCAGCCAGTAAAATCTCTTCAACTCATATTCTGCGAGATTGAAACTTCTTCCAGCGTAAATGAAAACCAAGGGATTGATTCTTGGGAGCTAAAGAACATTTTACATGGTAAAACCTTGATTGACTATTTTTAAAAAGCAAAGAAGAAAGCTTTACGGAAAAATTTAGGCTTGAATAATTTTGAGTAGTAGAGAATATTCCCAGAAATTCATTTTCGTGGAGCTTACATCAATATCGTTTTGAACTGATTTATCTCAATATGATACGAGAACGAGACCTGGGTAATCAAATATATATTCGAAAGGGCATGCATGATTAAATTTATGGTTTACTCCAATTATGAATATAAGATATCTTGCAAGTTCAACAAAACTTTATTCGCTGACATTACGCTTTTAGGCGCTACCACTTCATTTTCAAGAGAGACTTGCCTCTCTTCTCTCCGTAGATTTACACCGATGGTTTTGGAGGGGAACACTATGATTAGGGGGGTCCACATTACTCTATCCACCCCTCTACAGACAGTGAATAGACAAAGCCGTCAGGAAGACACTACAATAAGACCTCATCGCCACCATCATCATCATTAGTCAACATCCTAAGATTGGTTTGACGTAGCTCCCCATTCCGCTCTCCCTTCCCCTGTCCTCTCCTTGGCAACGTATGTCTTCTGTTTAAAATCCTTTAGTAATTGCAGCAGTTGCAAGCGAGTTTTATTGACATTTTTGCAATACGCTTTCATAATTCTTCAGTAAAAAAATGGTAATACAGTAAGTTTTTGAAATAATTATTGTAATAGGGTGGTTTCCTATTATTTTTTATTGCCTAAATCGAAAGATTATTACTCCTGGAGTACGTATTTCACGCTTTTAGATTTTTAAATGACGATATCTATTTCTCGCGATTAAATGAAAAGTGAAAATTTTCAAGCGCGCGAAAACGCGACGCTTAAGTATGAATGTCGGGAAGTCTCTCCGCGTGACGTATTTCTGGTTCCCCCTCCCGCCCTGCGAGGTGACCTTGAGGCGAGGCTCAGCGCTGATACGACGCAGGCTGCTAGCGGCTAGCCTAGTACCCTGCTGGCTGGTAGCGCTTGGCTTAATTAAGGATTATTAATAACTTATCAAACGAGGAAAACTTTCCGACCTTAGCCAGTTTTAATAAGTGATTGTTAAGACATGTTTCCCTGAGCTCTGCGCCTCATGCATGCAATGGTAACCTCAGACGACGTATAACTCCTATCTTCTCGTATAGAAACTAGGTCCCTGTGACGTCACGTGGAGTGGCATCGCATGGGCGCCAATCTGGCCCTTTTCAAATGAGGATAAAAATGGACCATTGCCATTCGTCTAACCCGGTATTTCTAAAACAAAATAATTTGTATATTATGAATACAGTAATGGTGGGTAACGAATCGCAATCAATGCCTTTCGTTTTCTTTGATGAAGGAAACCACCCTATTGGTAATAAATGTGTTGTAAACGTGTTTCCGTGGATTATTGGGAAAACATAAATTAAAATAAAATAAATCTAACGCAATCGTAAAAAAATAACTATGCTGTCACAGGAAATATTTACCATAACACAGTTGTGATCAGTTGCGTTCAACGGAATTGCAGTATGTCTCGAATAAAGAGAGAGAGACAGAGGTTGAAGAAGGGAGACAAGGAATAAGGGGAAGGAAAAAGAGGAAGGTCGGTCATACCGCGATATTCATGGAAACGAATAGCGGCAGCTGAGTGCGAAAAGTTCGTTCATTAAAGCCCCGGTTCGACGCCTTTCTCTCCCGCCCCTTCCCTCCCTTCCTTCCCGGTGAAGATACACCCTCTTCCCTTCATCATCCCAACCCTCCACTGCCATCCATCGCGTTTCCCAGCAGCCCCTTCCTCGCCACTCTTGGCCGCCACTTGGCCGGGCCTGCAACGTGATTTCACATGCTCACCCCACGTTGCAACTCTCCCAGGGCCGTCTCTCATACTCCACTCCACCGCGCAATTGTATTTGGGAGGTATTTCCTTCAAATAGGTAGGGGATTTTCGGGAATACCTCTATAAGGGGGTGGGAGTTCGTTCAAGCATAGCGTAAGACAATTTTTTCCATTCATAACCTTTTTTAACGTTTTTTATAATATAATACAATTCAATATAATATGATATGAAATAATATAATAATTACATAATATAATATAACATAACATAATACAATAAATTAATTTAGCCATGGAATAACATTACAAGCACATTTTAAATTTCAAATACACAAGGATAAATTAGTACCTTTTAGAGATTCTCTGTATTGGGCGACTTCAATACAAAATTTCAATAAGAATTGAAAAAATAAGCAAACTTAGAACAGCTGCGAAACATTAATATTTTTTAAAGACATCAATTTATTGTTTAATCTCAACCTGTCGTGAAAAAAATATTGTGTATTTATCGTACTATTAGCCAAAGTATACAACTGGACATCTGCAATATGCCTCCTTTCGTGCAATATTCCTTCAATGTTCACCTTCCTTGCTGATCCTAAAATTGGTTGTGTTAGAAATAATTAAATTTTAGGACATCAACATAAACTTTATCCCTAACGAAAAACCCTCTTATTTAAATCTCGGCCATTGTTTGCAAGTACCATTTGAAATTTTGAAGTGCATGTCTTAAAGCCAATTAAAGGAGGAATAAAATATAATAATAATAATAATAATAATAATAAATTGTTTATTACTCCAAAAAATGAAAAGTACAGAATAGAATTAATTACATAAAACGGAGTAACTTTAGGTAGCCATTAAGGACAACCTGTTTTTTGGCTACCATCATTTACATAGGGTCATGCTGACATATAAACATTTTAAGCACAACATTTGAATTGAAGCAAGTACGTACATGTATTACATGGTATTATATCATAGAAGAAAATCCTCCACACTTTGCATTCTAAACAACCAAGACTGAATATTTTTCATAATAACGTTATTATTTTTTGCTTTCAAACATGAATCAGGTAATATGTTGTACACTTTTGAGCCTATAAACAAGAAACAACGTTTATACAGCGTAAGATTAGTCCTTGGTAAAGTAATACGTGATCTTCGTAGGGTGAAGGAAGGACGGTTGTATAATAATAACCCCGTATTTCCACTTCTCGTGAAAAATCGACGTAAAACCTTGTAAATAAAAAGATGTCTCAAGGGAAGCAAGCCTATACTACAAAATAAAGGAAAGGAACTTTCAAGACGGCTCTTTTTTAAAATTACTCTAATAAGCCTTTTTTGCAGTACAAAAGTCTCCGAAACAGGTTTTTCAGTTGGTTAGGCAACCATCATCGCAGAGGAGAATGTTTCATAACCTGTCCCAGGACGGAGTAATATTGTTTAAGTTTTTTTGGTACAAAACTCACTTAACGGGTGCAACAACACTGACTTACAATTATCTATAGTCGTCTGTAAAGAACTATCCATCGCTATCTTTTTCCAATGCCATTTCCGAGAAAGAGCACTTGGCAGTTGTTCCATTCTGTGCGCTATTCATATTGTAGACATTTAAGCGTGTAAACCGTGTGTATAAATGTACTACTACGCGTGATCGTGGTATCCATATAGGTAGAACGAAGATCTAAGGGTCATGGGTTCAAATATCGGGAGAAGCCTTTGCACACTGCCATGAAAAGTTCCTGAAAGTGCGAAGGAAAGGATCTTGCCCCCTTCCCTAACTTCCCTAACTTGTTAGTGATTATCACACGCGTGCGAATAAGTCTGCGGGGAGTTCTACCCTCACATATCCAAACCAACCTATGGGTTGAATCACTGCGTGAGATAGTTATAAGACAGTGGTATCAGAAAAATGGGAAAAAGTAAATCACTGAACAGGGTAGATTATCTCTCCACCTTTCCCTCGCCCACCACTAAAATGAGCCAAGCTGTCAGTTGCATCCCCCTTAGGCCAATGCCAATTTATCATACAATGATTCATTCCATACCGCTATTAACTTAATAACTTAACATACCGGCTTGTTATTTCTTAGTAGATCACATGCATACAAAACACGCATTTTTTCTAGAAAAAAGGTAAAAAAAAATTTAATCAAAGAATTTTGCAAGTGCATCCGGCAAAGTATGCTGTGTCGTCCAAGTCATAATTATGACGATTCGATATTAAAAAAGAGTACGAGTTTTCCTCAAGAGTCTCATATGCTCAGAATATTAGGATGTAGCCACATGGCTACGTTGGGCGGAAATGGCTTAATATAGCAGCAAAATGACTATGACTCATTTAGACTCCCCTATTGACTCGTCCCATTATCCCTCATTCTCATCAGCGCCATCACTTCTCTGATACCCTGATGTCCACTGCCCCCTTCTCGTCAATCTCATCCCCCCCCCCTCTTACAGACAGACCAACCCACACAACCGAGACGGAATTGTTTACCGAGTTCCCGCAGGCCATTGTTTCCTGAATTCGCACAATTAGCCATCCCTCTTCGCCTGCCACCGTGAAAGGCTCATTACGACAATATTCAGAAAGTCCCGAAGGGGGAGGCGGGCCGGGTGTCCTGTGGAGGAGGAGTAGTCGGACTTATAAGGGGGAGCTTGAGGGGAAACGATGAGCCCAGAACGGTGGAAGACGGTGGGACACCATTGAACGATTGCACCATATGATACACCATTTTTCGGTCAACTCAAATGTTGTGTTGCCAAATTTCTCATGTAAAACGAGATGGTAAAAAAAAACTTTTCTTAAGGATTCCTTCACACTTAACCTTTCTCGTTTCTCTTTAGCATATCATAAGTCCGACTGAAGGGATAAATTAAGAGAGATATTTCGCCGGATAGATATGCGAATCCGTATTTCCTCCGCATAATAAAAGATTATAATAAATACTAAGCGTAATTTAGTCAGAGTATCTCCCTTTTATGTGTAAAGGGCTGGTGTCCTAACACCCTATGCTACACGCCTATTGAGGCTGCTTGCAAGGTAGTGTGTAGATTTAAATCAGTTGCATTAAAAATAATGACATCTGATCTCCATACTGAATAGGCATTCATTGAAGCAGAACGTAAGACAATTATTTTCCATTCTCAACCTTAATATTGGCGGGAAATTCCTTCATTCTTCAACAATCTCATCGCTCCTGTAATTAGTTGCATTATATATCATGAAATCCCCTTGACATCAATAAAAATATTATCTCTGACAATATCATCCTCTTATCAGCAGTCATTGTTGGTGAGTTCCTTTTGTAAAAAAATTCCTAAAAAACAATTCAGACTTGCAATTATAGGCGTCTGTAGAGAGCTATCCATTGAGCTTGGTCGGAAAATAAAGATGCGTGTTTTTTTCAAAGATATGAGGGACGACCTTTTGCCTTTGGCAAAGCATCAATATGCGAAGTTTGGACGCACGCGGTCAGGAAAGTTGGATCAGGGGTAATATGCGGAATACGGACAGTCGCGGTCAAGGTAGCATTTGGCACTGTGCGGAAAGCGGACGCTCTTATTTGCAGAGGCAGGTAAAATGGCGGAGTACGAATGCGCCGGAGAGGACGATGGGAGGAAGGGTAACTGATACGCGGAGACCCGCTCAGAAGGATCGCGTGACATCATCAACTTATCTACGAAAGGGTTATCGCCATCGATTTGCGAATAGATTGAGGAGTAAGTGGCGGATCAAAAACGAAAAAAAATACGCGTCTCTAAATTTATGACTCTTATCACAATAAATTATGTTAAAAAACTGATTCGGTGAGATTCTCATCAATGGCCATAGAAAACATTCCACTGGACCGGGTATCGAACCACGGATCCTTAGTTTTCCTTGCCAATGCGCCAGACCACTTCGCTATCCAGTTCCTACAATTCATCTCCATACACCCAGCACCGTTGAACGTCGGTAAAATTGCACTTGGAATCATAGAACCTGAATAGCGTAGTGGTATACGCAGTGGCACGGAAGTCCCTGCTTCGATTCTAAGTCCATGAGAATTTTTCTCATATCAATTATCGTGAAAAAAGGGATGACGAGCTATTTCACTCGAGAATAAGGATTTCAAATAAATGGAAGTTTGAAGGAGTCGCACAACTCCGTATGCGTACAATTCCGGGACTAGAGAGAACGAAGATAAGGCAGGAACGTAACTTCGGCGGTGGAGAACCGCTGGGGGGATAATCAGAAGCTGAGGGATGAATTTTCGTGGGGAAGAAGTTAACGCGCTGAAGAAACGTTGCACGAGTTGAAGAGTTGTCCGCCTGAGTTACATTTTGAATCGAATCATGGTTGTCATACCTTGGAGTTGTGAAGCGCTGACGGCCAGCATATCACGGACGGATTCCTGTGTATGAAGTGAAATAGCATTTGGCTCAACGTTTGACAAGTTTGAAGCGATCCTTATTGTTTGGGGTAAGGGAAAGGTTAATGAAGGCTTCCTTCGCATGAAAATGATATGATGAAGGAATTATACCATGTGACAAAATACGGAATGATGCGACCTTGTATCAAAATAGACTGAATGATTATGAGACATTAGTTAATGCCTTAATAAATACTGTAATGAAAATCACACGTAAAGCTATCGTTATACGCTTTAAATGGTTCTGTAATACGACAAAAGAAAAGTGCAAATTAAAAACTTGAAAGAAAAAAAGGAGCTTACCAATATTCACCACATTTTCTTAATGAAAGCTAATTACGATCCATCAACCTACTCTGAATAGTAAATTTTTCTCAAAATGCAAGGAATAATTTAAGTTATACTAAAATCAGTCATTTTTAAATACGCTCTCGACTGCGAAACATCTTGGGTAGGCGTTTAACGCTTGTTGATATTTCTAAAAAAAAGAGTAATCATAAAAACACGAAGGATTTGTTTCTCGAAATCAAACACTTAACTAGTTCAATAAACGGTAGTAATTGGACTAGTTAAAACTTTAATTACCACTTCTTCGCCCTATCTAAGCCACGGCATATTTCGCTTCTAATTATTTTTCTGCGAAACTGAGTTAAGGGCCTTGCTATGGAGGAATTTCGCAGGGAAGCATTTCACTGTCAATAATGCTCAGTGACCATGTTACTGACGTGTTTTTTTTCACCACAGAAGACGCTTATTTCCAAGTCCGTACAAAGTTAATTAATTACCGAGTTAATTACCACGATCCGGCATTGAATCAAGCCCTCGTCACTTCTAATTCATTAAAAGAACTAGCGCTCTCCGGAACAAAATTCTTACGAGGACAGAAAGAGTCCGTGGAACTCGGAAAATAATGAAGCGACAAGAGCCTGCGGTATCGTCGTCGCAATCCAGCGATGTGCTAATTCTTCGCGGCCATCTCAAGGGGAAGCGAATGCACTCAAAACAACCTTAAGACATACAACAATACAAAGCATAGCATATTTATCGGAGTTCCCCTCATGTACAAAGGTGAAACACAGTGCAAGATTACGGCTTGGAATCAAGGCATGGTTTCAAGTTGGTCGACTCAAACTTTTGTATAAATTTTCAACGATATTCCACGAAGGAGTTGCAGAAAACAACGTTAATTAATATAAAATGTAAATTAAAGACGACCTGATGACTGCGGAGCATGATAATAAGGCTTGCTTACGCACTGTAGTTCAGTGTTTCTACCTATTTTCCCACAAGATATGATACTTTTTAATGAAAAATGGCCTCCAAATTGTTTCATACGGTCCAGAAAAGTTAACTTCTAATCGCTAGACCGGCATTGTGACTTCGTCCTTAAATACAACATTAAAACCGTCTCCACTCCATGAATCTTACACAAACTTAATCTTAACGTCATTCACAACCCGAATAATTGACATCATGGACTCATTCCTGAAGTCGGTCTCCAATTTTCGACGACTTTACAGAGAAAAACCCACTTCTAATACCCAAGGTCCTCTCAAAGGAATCAAAATTTGAAATGTATCACATTTTAGTGGTTTTTAAACCACAGTAAAATCAAATTTTAAAAGTATTTTTGACGCCGTGGTGAAGAATAAATAGGTATCACTGAACACTTTTTCAAATTTTTATAAAAAGCAAAATATATTTACTGAAGATTCAGTCTAATGGTAAAAAATTCAATCCATCAGGGTTACATATCATAAGTTTTTAGTTTTAGACTTGTACCTTTACTATTAATGGATCTAATGAAAACTTCGAAAAAAGTTTAAAATTGTTCCTAGGTATACTCCATATCCATGTACCTCGGAGCATTACCTATTTTACCAAGGAACACAAGTTGGAATGGTGGAAACAGTAATTGAAAAGAGAAAATGGAAATAAATATGATTTGTTTATTGAATTTTAAAATACATTAACGTGTCTTATAAAGAAAAATAACATAGCTTAGGCAAAAACTCAATTTAAAATATAACTCCTTTCAAGTTTTTTTTTTTTTAATAATAATAATAATATTTATTGCAGAGATTAGAAATTTTACAAAAACTTATAACATTAATCAAAGATGAAATGTCATTTACAAGAAAATACAATGTGAAAAAAAAGTCTAGGTCCCGCTAAGCCTTTCAAGGCTTGTCAGCAGGTGCCTATTAGTTTTTTTTTATTCGTGGTCGTACATTGTCTTTTAAAATTGTGTATCTCATAATGTTTCCACTATTACCAAAAACATATTATAAAATTATTAGGAAGCAAGAGTACATACATAAATACACATTAACATTACAGGAATATATGTATCAAATATTTTTTTTTTTATATATAACGTGATTGCATTGGAGTTATTTCTTGTATTGGAAGAAAGAAAAAATATATATGACAAAATAAAGACAAAGTATATGTATCTTTCTTTATACATGTATAAACCATAAATTTAGGTTAATTTTTAACAAAACAATGTTTAAAATTTTTAGCAATATAATGTAATAAAATGTTTTAACAATAGACTTTTTTATAATATAAGAAATTTAATGGCAGAGATTAGAAATGGTAGCAGAAAAGGTTATAACTTTAAGCAAAAAAGAAAAGAAATGTATTATCACATTAGCAAACATGAATTCTCACTAATAATGTTTCCACTATTGCCAAAAACATATTATAAAATTATTAGGGAGCAAGAGTACATACATAAATACACATTAACATTACAGGAATATATGTATTAAATTTTTTTTAAATATATAACGTGTTTGCATTTGAGATATTTCTCGTATTGGAAGAAAGAAATTATATATGTGACAAAATAAAGACAAAATATATGTATCTTTCTTTATACATGTTTAAACCATAAATTTTGATTAGTTTTTAACAAAACAATGTTTAACATTTTTAGTAGTATAATGTCATTAAATTTTTAACATGTGTACATAACATAACATATTTTTAACATACCTACAAGACAAAGAAATAAATGTATTATCACATAAGCAAACATAATTCTCATATATCGGTATCATTATATTTCTCTAGTAACCAATGTCTCAGACGCGTTTTTAGTAGAGAAATATTTTCTATTGATTGCAAATTTTGTGGTAGCGTATTAAACAATTTAGGAACTACGTGTTCCAAGGTTCTTTTCCCGTGAGCGTTGATGAAACTAGGTACATTATATATTCTAGTACTTCGGAGTCCTATATCGTGTGTTACATTTCTTACAGTTTTGTAGCTATTGTTAAAATAGTTGTCCGTTATTAATATGTAGTGTAATAAATCGCGTATTGGAAGCATGTTTAGATTTTTGTAAATTTTAAAGACATTTCTTTCTCTTGGATCCAATTGTAATACCATATTATTTTGGATTTTTTCCACCTTTCTCAACAGGGTTTTATTTGTGGAGCCCCAGATCGTTAAACCATATCTGAGTACTGCTTCACCGAGACTTAAGTACAACATTTTTTTAAATTTAATTGGTAAGGTATATTTCACACAATATAGTTGGTACAAAATACATCTAAGTCTATTACACAAGTGATTAATATGCTCACTGAAGTCAAAATTTTCGTCTACGTTCAATCCTAAATATCTAAAGGAGTTGACTTGGGAAATAAATGAACAGGAATATAAATGACAGTTACTCTTTTTATGGCCAGGGTTACCACTATGAAGGCATAAATGCGTATGAAATCTTAATTTTATTAGTTTTCTCGTTGCCTTGGCATTTCGGAATTGCATGGTTACCGTTTTCTTATCATTTATTACTAATTTATTGTCATGGCACCAGCACTGTATCGCATAGAAATCCTGTTGCATTTTTTCCTTAGCCATTTCAAAAGATTTGCTGATTGAAACTAGCGCTATATCATCAGCATACATATATATTTTAGAATGATTAATATATTCTGGTATGTCGTTTACATATATACAGAAGAGTATTGGCCCTAATATAGAGCCTTGTGGCACACCAGAGGTGACAGATTTAATCGTGCTCTTATGTTCAAATAATTTTACAAGTAATTTCCTATTGGTGAGATAGCTTTCTAACCATGTAAGCGGTATTCCTCGTATTCCACATCGTTCCAGTTTTTTTAAAAGGATGTTGATATCGATAGTATCGAAAGCTTTAGTGAAGTCGATATATACAGCGAGAACGGACCAGTTCTTATTTAGGCTTTTCCGTACATCTTCACTGAAGTACTCCAGAAGCGATCGTGCACTTTTATTTCTTTGGTACCCATATTGATGTTTAGTGATAATGTTGAATTTTTCTATGAAGTTAATTAATTGTACCGCAAAATATCTTTCTATGACTTTATCCAAGGAGGGTAGAATAGAAATGGGACGATAATTGTTTGTGTCGTTTTTCTTTCCTTGTTTATATATCGGTCTGATTACCGCTAACTTTAAATCGTTATGTAATTTACCTTCAGTTATGCTTTTGTTTATCCAGTGGGTTGTTGCAGCAATGATGTCATGTTTACAACTGAGATCGATCATTCTTATATTATCGTGCCCTGGGCATTTATTTTTTGATTGCTGTAATATACTTTGGATATCAGCTGGAGTTGCTGGCAACAATAAAAAGGTAGATGGAATTATTTTTTTAGCACCAGGGTTGAGAATGTGTTGTGAGCATTGGGGCAGTATTTTTTGTATGTCATTAGTGAATTGAGATGCAAAGGATTCGCAGACATAGTTTAAATTAATATTCTTAAAATTTGATTTTATTTGCATATCAATGCTTTTCTTACTGGTGACACCCCTAAGGCTATTGATCAGTAGCCAAGTCTTCCTAATGTCGTCTTTGTTCCTTTCGAGATTAGAGCGAACATAAGAGATTTTAGATCGCCTTATCAAGGAAGTTACCTTATTTCTTTGGGTTCTGTAATTATTTCTGTGCACTTTGTTTGTTGTATTGGATTTGTATTTTTTGAATAGTGTGTCTCTTATCTGTATTTCTGAATAAATAGCATTATTCATCCACGGAAGTTTAAATGTATTATTACCGATATTTTCCCGTTGCCTGATTTTAGATAATGAATAAACATGATTTAACTTTTCGCACAGTTGCTGATAAATGCTGTCAGAATCATTGAGTGTAAGTAGTGTCGACCAGTTTATTCTGTTTATTAATTGTGTTACCCTCCGGTCGCAAAGATGAGTAGATTGTCCTATAACCTTATCTTCAGGTAAGCTCTTATCTGTGTGTATGAAAACACCAACAGGAAAGTGATCAGATATTTTTGTTTTGATAATGAAACCATCAAGTTTTGAGTGGAAACCTTTAACGTTAATGTGATCCAAGCATGAAGCTGTCACTTTACGTTTTTTTATTTCTATTCTAGTGCTTTTTTAGTGTTTATTTCTATTCTAGTAGTAAAAATAAACTTAGGTTAAACCCTCCTAAATTAAGTTCATTGTTTAAGGTCTAATTATATAATGAATTTCACACAAAAAAGCAAATTATAGAATATAATACCATAAATTACGGCTGACTACAAAAATCACAAACACAGTAACATGTTCCTAGTTACATCATGGGCTTGTGTTCCTTGGTACAAGAGGTAGCCATTTTTAATGTCGGCTGAATTTACTGTTTAATACTACGTTTAAAATACCAAATAGGTAGCTAGTGCTAATCACCATTATATGTCAGTTTCACCTGTTCTACGATAGCCACTGTTGAAGTGATCAATTTTTGGTAAAGACTTAGATTTTCCACTGAAAATATTTACTTTTCAGCGTCAAAAACTTAAAAATAGCGCCTTCTTTGTAAATATAAACCAAAATGAACTCAAATTGACCCTTGCTACTCTCTTGCGCAGGGGTTCCCAAACTGGGGGGCGCGCCCCCCTGGGGGGGCGTGGAGAAAGTCCAGGGGGGGCGTGACACCCAAATGAAATAAAAAAATTACAAAAATAATTTCCTCAGATCTTTGAAATAAAGTCTTTCTAAGTTTTCATAGATGTTTTTGTAAAGTTTCAACAAAGTTGTATACTTTATCAAAGAAGGCTACAGTTTTTAAAACTACAAAACACACAAGAGTTCAAGGTTCTCAAAACCGTCCCCCTCCATAGCAGTGGAAATAGGGTATTGCAAAATGGAAAGCTGATATGTGTAGCGGGGGGGGGGGGGGGGGGGGCGTGGTACAAAAAAGTTTGGGAACCCCTGCTCTAGCGCATCTTAAACGTAATATTTTACTTTAAAGGCCCTAGGTCGCAGCACTTATCGATAGGTTCAAGTGCTCCTAGATACACAATGCCCTAGATACACTATGCCCTAGATACACCAACCCCCTTAATGAAATGGCATGGCACGAAACTAAATTTTCTCGACGAAAGATAATATAAATATTACAAAAAATCCTAAGAACCAGCCAACTGAAGCAACCTATGATAGAAAACGGTGTAATCACACGTTGAATACTTTAATAATTTTGTATTTCCTTGAATACGACATATTAATAGGCAATTATAATACGCCATGAAATATTTTGGTATTTTTTTCTGATAAGGGAATCAACGCAAAGCGGAAAAATATTCTCGAAAAAAATTTGTTCAATTGCATCATTACCATGAAGTCAATTGCAGGAGGTTTTTCTGAATAACACTTTTAAAATGAAATTAAATTCCAATTTTCATTAATCGTGAAGAGAATGAGAAGCAATATTTCTCCGCATGCAAGGAATTCAACAGGTTTTTGAATATATTAGCCACTCATTTACAATAAAAAGGCTTGTATAATTCAATACATTAAACTGGTAGTTTGCTTCATATATTTAATTAACTTCCAGTCCATATTTTACACGAATAAATCTCCGAATGAATAATGGTGTAATAGTACGAGTATTCTATACGATATTATAGATATGAAATTAGTAGGTATTTTATTGAAACAAAATTTAAATAAATTTGTTTTCATCCATCAATGGAATTAAATTCAATATTAGTATTGATGGCAATTATCCATATTAATTTTATTTAAAATATAACTTTTGAGACATTCATTTAATAAAGGCAAAATAAAAATTCAAATGGAATTCGATAAAATTCATTTTGTTCCAATATAAACGATCAGCGTTGACATTTATTAAAAATATATTATCATCTCATTTTATGTTAGTATAAGGTAAAAGCCTTAAAATTTGTGAATCGATGGTATTTAACTAAAGTTACATGCTTATAAATTTCCTCAATTTTCCAATTCTGTCACTTTTATCGTAATATTCTTTCTGCGTCGGTTATTTAACAGCGATTTTATTTACACGAGCGCCATTTTTGGACATTTTCAAGTTCGCGTTTCTGTCCGTAAAAGTATTTTTACGCATTTTATTAACTTACATACACTATGCGTATATCTCCATTCTAAGACTACAGGATTGAAGAAATTTACAATGGGAACTGCCTCTACTAGATCTTTCAAATAGTCAGCGATTTAAGTCAGATGCGTTGGAGTAGAAAAGAGGAAATAGTAACGAAAAATTAAAGTAATTTCTTCTAAATAAAGCATCCGCACGATAGCTTGAAATTTAATAGCATTCTTTATTGACGGCTGCTAATGAATAGTCATGCTTTCATAAAGAAAGTTGTTTAATTTAGAGAGTTTGATAAGTTTTAAATATTGATACCAACTCATGCCTTAGAGGCATCCTATTACGTTGACACACTGTTGGAAGCTTGAACGGAGTATGTGTACGGAGTTTAAGATAGCTCCAATTCGACTACTCGAGCATACAACTAGTCTGATGAAGACAAAACTTGACGGTTAGGCAGGCAATAACATCGGTATTGAAAGGCCTCGAGCTGATATTTGCTATTGATTTGAAAACAACGAAAATTATCAAGGCAGTAAAATAAAATGCATGCGTGAAAATGAAAAGGCAGCTACAACAAGCATTGAGTGCAGCCGAATAAAGAAGCTTTACCCAAGGCACGAAATTTAACATCTTAGGCCTGCATATTTTTCGCAATCGGGCGTCAGCATTTTGTAATTAACGAAGGAGATACTTAACCAAATTAGGCCCATGCATTAACGCATGCTTTCATGCATTTTCATGGTTTTACGCGATGCATTTTGAAATGCTTGACATGGCTTCGCACGAGAATCTGAATGTGAAATTATGTACCTCCTGTAAAATGGGCATACGACATAAATCTCCGTTTTTTATAGGCACTTTTTCTAAATTTCAGTTTGAATTTTTTTTTTTAATCCGAAAGGTGAAAAAAAATTTTCTATTAGCTAATACAACGAAAATATACGAATACAACAATAGTAATCCGCAAAGATATTTTTTCAGTTCATAAGTTCTTCAATCCGTTGGAAACGAAGAAGCAATGAGATTAGAATCATGACTACTTCATCAAGAATCTGAGCTTGTCCCGGTGAATAGGATGGATGAAAGCTTCTCGAGTTTCCAACCGGGTCAGGGTCTGCATGGTGTAGGCCGACGTTTCGTTGGGAGACTTTCCCATCATCCTCAGGGCTGATGATGCCGATGATTGGGTGGGCGTTTTCCTGCAGTGGGTTTTTTTTCCAATAAGGACGACAGTCAATATCCTTAGGTTTTTCCAACGTTCACTAACATCTTTTTACACTAGGTCAATGGTAACTTTGTTAACTTATAATTTTATTTGTTGATTGAAAATGGAACTTCTATTTCTTTTTATGTAATTTCTCTGCATATAATTTCATGAGAAACTTCATTTTGTATTCAACTGCATAAATTTCATGTTTGACGAGGGGTTAGACGGAAGATGGGACTTCCTAGTCCCAATCTCGCCCAATAAAGACGTTTATTATTATTATTATTATTATTGTGATCCCGATCCTTCATTGACTGGGCCTTTCAGACCATACGTTTTTGATGCTGCTACTGTGCGTCTTCGGACCACATCTTCAGCATTTAAATTGCGCCCTTGGCACTAATAAAGCATTGTAGAAATAATTCTCAGTATGGGGGCATGACATTTCAAGCGTGTAGGAGACCAGTATAAGTGAAGGAGAAATTGAAAGAAAGTCTACTAGTGAGCGTGTGCGTTGCACTCTAAATTTTAGGAAGGATAAAACTAAAATACATGATGAATGTGAAATTTTTCCCTTAGATATTCTAATTCTAAAAAACTTAAATCTAATCTTAAACCTATACATGGCGCCGCACAGTGGGTCAAAATCGGAAAAAGCTGGTCGAAAGTCATTTTTCAACTTTTTTGGAGGAATTTTTGAAGGTACTATTCGTATTCTACACTATTTGATCAATGATATTGGCTATTAATACGAATATTTTGTGGCTCATTGTAGTTTGTATAAATGGACAAACATGAGTCCTCCGGGATAAAAACGCCTGAGGCGTAAAATCCCTCATTTTTAGAGACGTTCACCTTCATAAAAAAAAGGTTTCAGATAATTTATGAACTTAAAAAAAATACATAGCATAAATTGGTACCTTAGCGTACAAATATTGGTGATATTTTTAAATTTACAAAGTTTTCTAGTTGGAAATAAAAATATTAAAACTTTATGCTATTTTTACTTGAATTTTTAAATATAAATAGCAATATCATTTTGGGCACCTCCGAGCCCCCGGATATTTTGACGCGAATTGAAAGATAGAGTCTATAGCAAAAGAAAAATCTTGCTATTATTTGCTAATTTGGCCTCAAGATGGTTTTATGCTGAACGGTCTGTCGTTCCTCTTTCGTTTATACCAATACACATTTGCAGTTGAAAGGTTCTTAAACAGGGCCTTACATAAAAGATAGGTTGGTAGAAATGATTTTTTTTCATTATTTGTGATGGCGATAACGTTTTAGTTTTGTTTGCGTTCATTTATCTGTTTATTTCTACTTTAAAGTGCAATGTTATCCGTAAGCTGGTGCATGAAAGATAATGATTGAATAGCGTATTATTATGGATATTAAAGCTGTAAGGAGATGTTTGTGTATTTCTACACATTAAAACTTTAATTAGAGGTATTCGTGAGGCATAATTTAATAACATGTGATAAAAGTCGTCATTCTCGACCCAATCCATGCTAAGGATATCACCCAGCACGTTAAAGTCGATATAAAAAGATCTACATCGATGTAAAAAGTCTGCAAATAAAGTTTTCTTGCGCAACTGCACTAGATATTGATAAGTAGTACCTACGTAATGCAATTGTGTGCATCAAGTATTTCTCTTAAGCTCACAAAGGGAAACTGTAGTCACACCCTATTCACATTTCAAAACGAAGGTTGATTATTTACAATAAGAATATATTACGACGTATGTGTGAAGCATATTTGTGTGTCAACCGAATTAGCTTAGTTGTTAGAGTCCGTTTCTACCACGCAGGGGCCCACGTTCAACGCTCCGTGCTGGCGTGTTTTTTCTCCACTTTTTTGTGTTTCTTTTGAAGTTATTCTCTTAATTTTATGATTTTTAAACAGAACAATGCTTTTCTGGGTGTAAAATCTTTCATATGTGCACGCTACGTCGGTTTTATTATTCTTTTTGATTTTGGTAGTTTTTATCGTACTGCTGTGGCCAGTTCGGTAACAATTACCAAACCAGTTTGATATAATTTATCAAACTGGTTTACTGAATTTTTCAATGTGCCATATAAACCGAAAAGTTTGATAAATTTTATCAGAATTCAATAGTTCTCACTAAACTTTTATCCGTGTACTCACTTTGTAAATATCCATGTAAAACTTGCAGTATGGAAATAAACCTATTTTGAAATTGAAAATTGATTTCGGCATCATCAGGCCTGATGATGTTGGGAAAGTCTCCCGACGAAACGTCGGCCCACACCATGTAGACACTGACCCGGTTGGAAACCCGAGAAGATTTCATCCATGACAACTTCATGCTATTATTCACGGCTTTAACCTTTCATCTATTTCATTTCATAAAACATCATTATAAATATGACATTCATTGGTACAGTCGTTCACCCATTTCATTAAATCTTCATTTACATTTCACGGAATTCAAACATCTACAGCTACATCTACATAATACCCTGCGAGCCACCTCTAGGGTGTTTGGCAGGGGGTGATCAATCACCAGCATGCATTTGGACTCCCAAATTTGGACTCGTATACTAATTCTTTAGGATCATCCTATAAATAACTTTGAAATAATATTTCCGTCGTGCCATAGTTGTACCAAACATGAATACCTTGGGAATTTTTCGTGAAATACGCGCGAAAATTACAAAAAATAACTCACTCGTTTGGTAGGATATTTTTGGCACGAATTTTTCAACCCCTCATCACTTGCCATAGAGGAGTATAGAGAGATATACTCACAACACGATCTGAGTGGGAGGAAGGGTTGACGGTCGGACGGATGGCTAGGGGTGGTCCGATCCGGCCATAATGCGCCACTTGTTATACCCTTCCACATGCTTCCATCTCCGATTCCCAACACATAACAACCCTTCTTCATCACCCGTACCTTTCAAAAAGTCCCTACCCTACCCCCGCTCAACTACCTGCCCACAATACCCGTTCCTCACGACATACTGGAGTTGTGTCGTTCACGAGTGAATTGTTCACAGTGAACGATTCATTTCCATGAGCCGAATGATTTGTGTTGATGCTAATTTCTGCCTGGTGAGGTTGGATTCCGTTGTAAGGTATGTTTGAATTCCGTGAAAAGTTAATTAATATAAAATGAAATGGATGAACAACTATACCAATGAATGTCACATTAATAATGATTTTTTATGAAATAGACTATAGGTTATAGCCGTGAATAATAGCATGAAGCAGTCATTATTATTATCTCTGCCGGTTTATCAAATATTTTTCCAATCTCGTCTCTTTGATTGAGGCAACAACTATGGCACGACGGAAATATTATTTCAAAGTTATTTATAGGATGTTCCTAAAGAATTAGTATACGACAATATTCAAAACATATTCTCTGGAAATCAAACAGTCAGAAGTTAGATGGGATAGAGAGGAAAAGAGAACATTTTTAAGTTAACTTTTCATTCGCTCGATGGATTGAAATTTTATGGCATCCATAATTCATGGGTGTAATGCATGATGATTCTTTCGTAAAGAAATCCGCTTGATTTCGAGAGAATATTTTTTTTAATATTGCCACCAACCAAAATATCTTGGAGGTGATGCATGAGTTAGTTAATTCATAATGAACGATTCATTGCCATGAGCCGATTGAATTACTTACATCGATGCTAATTTGACTCTACCAGATACATAAAATAGTCAGCGATAGTAGTCAGATTCGGTTCATTTTGTCTGAACTAGTTACCATCAGTATGAATTGACTTCATTTGGGTAATTTCAAACTGTCTGAAAGAACGATTCACTGGCATGAACCGAATCGCAAGACCCGAATCACCAAAATGAATCGAAATGCCCACCTCAACGACATGGACCCCCCCCCCCTCCTTCTCAGCTCCCTCCCTCTTTCCTCAACTGAATACAATCCAGACCATCTCAATCACCTTCATTCTCCGGCATATATGAACGCGCGTTGACCTCTCCGCTGTCCCGCCACCAAAACCGTTCTCCCTCACCCTACCTCATCCTGGTACCACCTTACGAATCAGCCTAGTTTCCAAACCTCCTTCCGCCCAGTTCTCGAATACTTCTTGCTTCTGTGGAGACGTGACCTTACTTCAGATTCCGTCCCTCGCAGCTCTGTAAAGACGACTGCCTTCCCTTCACGGTACTACCGTTCCTCCCTCCTTCAAAAGCGACTCCCATTCCTCATCTTCTTACTTGTGTCCCCGTCTCAATGCGACCCTTAGATCTTTCACACAGTGACAGCTGCCATACTGTGGTATTCACTCCTTGATAAAAATACATGATACTGGAGACTTAATGGTGGTTGGAATAGGAGTAAAGTTGCATACATATCCTTTTTTCTTCCACAGCTGAATGCACTCGGTGCTACTATGTGAACATTAACATTTTGCGAGGACGTGTGAAAAATCTGGTACGGGCTAATAATAAGTGGTTTTTACATTTTGCGCCAAAGTTTAAATGGTATCACTTTCCACCCAAAAATTTCATTTAAAATTGTTTCATTTTCTAAAAAGTTAAAAATCTATTAGTTATAAAAGTATTAGTTATAAAGTTAATTAATGGATGTTCGTACGCAGGTTTCCGCGGTGATTACTTGAGTTCAGCATTCTTTCGGGCTGCATCCGCGTCCGTTGTCGAAGAACCACAACAGTTTCGCCAGCTCTCCTGCCAGCGTCCTCAGGTGAAGGATGAAGTGAAGCTTTAAGTCCTCTCTTATATAGTCAATTTTTGGCGCCAATTTGGTGGATTTCTTTCGACTAAAAGGACTAAAAGCTTCACTTCATCCTTCACCTGAAGACGCTGGCAGGAGAGCTGGCGAAACTGTTGTGGTTCTTCGACAACGGACGCGGATGCAGCCCGAAAGAATGCTGAACTTAATTAATGGATGTTAGTTAACAAATTAAATATACATTCCAGTGAACATATTTTATTGTAGGAACTTTGAGGAAAAGTCGTCAAAATGGTCTTCCTTTACGGAACAATTTATAGTTAGATATTTTTAAATAGGGTGACCAATACACAGGTTTTCCTCATACATAAATATACATAAATTACAGAAATGTTCCCTTTTTGTTATTTTTTTCTAATATTTCTGTGTTTGCAATTCTAAAGCAATTAATCAACACTGTTAATAAAAATTTATAACATTTTTAAAAGTTTTTATTGATACTTCACCTATGTAAAATATACGATATATTATTAGCTCATGTGATTAGCCAGAATTAGAATCATGGAGCCATTAAAAATGGCTCATATTACCTGGATGAACATCCAAAATATCACCGTGTATAATATTAATGCTAGTAAAATTCAAGTAGTAAATGAACTTACGCAAGATCGAGGGTACCGAAGGCGGATTGTATAATAAAAGGCATGAATTCAATACTGCATGGTGGCTAGGTGATGTGTGTTGAGTGTGATATGGATTCCTCGTTCAATCAATCGCTTTCGTACGCCAAATCTACCATCAGTAATTCCCTTCTTTAGAAACCTTGACATGTTACAGATTCTCCAACGCTGTTGGAGACTTCCTCTCTAAGAAATATTGAAGGTTTTACGCTATAGAATTCCATATCTCACTGTAAAACAATTTTAGTATGACCAAAGCAACAGGAAACTCATTCAAAGAATCAATGAGATCCAATGTCTTGGCTTTGATGTCGCATTCACGTCTCAAAGCCGAGTGCCCACAGCAATTTCTCGATAATTTGATGGTTTGTGCAAGAATGATAATTCATATTTTAGCAAAAGGTGATTGAATATGCCCAACGTTTACCGCAAAGAGAGTCGTATATCTTCAATCGCACAGTTCATTATTTTTAACTCCACGAGCAAAGAGAATCTTTTCACATCATGGAGTGTTTACCGGCGAGCGAAATCTCGAGAACATCAAAAGAAAGAGTGAATAAGATGCAGCCTGTCGTAAGAGTTTAGCCTCATTCATGCGATGCAATGGAGATTTTTTAAGTCTGATGGTGGAGCAAAAAATTAATCATGGCATTTAAGGTACAAAACTTGTTTCAAAATCGATTTTTCCACCTACCTGATAATGTAACTAAATTATAATTTTTGCATGAATTGAAATAAAACACCCTACATAATCAAACGTAAACTAAATATATATTTTTTAATAATATGCGTAATTGCCTTTATTAGCATGACTTGGTTCTTCTGAGCGCGTAATCTCACAATTAATTACGCATAATATTCTTTTTAATCTTTCTAATAAAATTTTTCAATTAGAAATACACTCTCTCATGCAACACATGATTGTTTCCCGCGACAGAAGTATTTCTTTCTATCGCTAATTTCAATTAGTACATAAATCGCCAACCGGACCCATCATTCTAAGGGAAATGCATGGAGGAGGCCCAATTCAATCCAATAGAAGGCTGATTTCCGCTGCCACTTCGGTCGCATTTTAATCGGCTTTCAAAAATGTCCACGGCGCGGTAATTAGTGCAATGCGATCCACTTTTTTTCCCAATATTTGGATTTATAATGTTTTTAATTGCAAAGAATAGCATTGGAAAGTTATAAACTTGATATATCACATCATTATCTATACAAATTTAGGTTAATACCCCTAATTATACAATATTTCCCTGTGAAACTCGGATCAATTTGTCCGTCAGCGACGCGAGTGGCGACTTTTGTAAACCCATTTAAATGCGCGGTGGGTGACAACACGCGTAACGGCAGACTTTAGGATCCTCGTTTGTAATATTCGTGGAACGCACAGTGGAAACTCTTCACAAACGTTATGGCTGTGGCGTAGTAAGCGCGTACGTGAGTTATTAATTACGTATACTAAGCTTTTCAATCTCTCAGTTTCTCAATCTCCCAAAATGTTCAATTTAAATTCCAATCCCTCATGCAGTACTCGATTATTTCCTGTGACAGAAGCATTTGATTTTTCTCGCTAATTTTAATTAGTTTACGAATCGCCAACAGGGGGCAATCATTCCTTCCAGAGTAAACACCGCGACCCCGACGTTAGGAAGTTGCAAGGAGTTGAACGCGACCATTATTTCCTTGGGAAATAAGGGTTGGGGAGAGGTCCTTGGAGCGTAGAGGTGCGAGACCGGATGATAGGCATTTGTTCCTGCTGCCACCCTTTCCCTGATAACGACTTCCGGTCGGATGTGTCGGGAGAGAGCTTTGGTAGCTTGTTTGAGCTTGTCAGTTTAATGGCGGCCCGCATTGGAGCGACGCGGGAATTTCCCTCGCTGAAACTGGGCCACAATTTCTTAACTTATTCTGGTATTTGGAGGAGACGGGCAGCTGAGGTCATTTAGGCAATGAGGGAAGGCCACAGGGGGAAGGATGGGGAGAAACCCGGCGTCGGCATTAGTCCGGTCTTCACTGAAGGCGCAAGAGGACCACGAGTATAACGTCCTATCCGACGGACGGATTGCTGCATATGATATATTCTTCAAACAAAAGTAAAGGAGGGATCGGCAAGTGTCTGAAAATTCTCTGAACGAAAGGCGCTAAAATGACCACAAGTCCATTGGCGGAATTTTGTGGGGGCTAAGGGGAGCCTGGCCCCCCCAACGTAAATGGTAATTTGTCCGAAAAAAGAACGAAACTTGTAAAAATGCCAAAAAAAATTGTCAAAGATAGTACTTGGAATGATGTTATCACAGGCTAATTTAAACAAATTTTCCAGGGGCTCCAACGTTACACTGAGGTTATTCAATAGCCCATACACCCCCGGGTAGGAGTGCTGGCCCCACCAACATGAAACTCTAACCTCTACCCATGCACGAGTTAACGTCCTGCCAGAGTGCTGTATTTTAAATATCCTCCACACAACAAAAGGCAGGGATCAGGCAGCCTCTGAAAAGTCTCTTAACAAAAGGCCCCAAGGGGACCAAGGCACGGAAGCGACAAGAGAAGGACGAAAAGTTTGTGAAGCTCCCATCGTTCCATCTTTTATGGATTTGTCCAAACAGGGAAGAATATGGGCGGAAGAAAAATTATACGTTAAATACACGTTGAACACAGTAATACATTGAACCTACATACCTCAAAAGCTTTGCTAACCGTCAATTTCTCGTTCACTTTAGATTTCTGCACTGGAGGGACGTCCACGCACAGGTTTTCACCATCGTTGTGTGAATTCACGATAGTTTCAACGATTGTTGGAACAATCGTAATCTGAACGAGGCATTAGGGACTCAGGAACCCAAATCTAATCAGTTCGTATTATATACTATTTAATTAATATATTTATAAATATTTACTTTGTTTCGAAGAAGCCTTCCGCGGAGATTATGATGGTAAGAAGCGATTCTTCCGGGTACCCTTTCTACTAGACAATATTTCGCCAAAATTTCAGTTGGCTTATCAGATTCGATGAAGGAACTTGGGAGAAGAAAGGAAGAAGATCTTCAGTGGACCTGAGGAAGCCAACTGGAACGTTGGCGAAGCAATGTCCAGTAAAATGGATAAACGCGGAAGGAAACCCGGAAGAATCGCTGCGTTCCAAAAATTTATTATATTAATAAATAATTCTTAATTCACTCTTTAAACTTTATTTCAATTTATGTTGAAAATTAGTAATAATATCATATTGTTATTTATATATGTGCATATAATAATAATAATGATGATTTAATGATAATTTACTCCCAAAATTTTTATTATAAAGCCGGTAATAATAAAACAAAGGATTAGGGAGCTTTAAGGCCGTTTTACGAGGGGCACGTACTTGCACAATCTGACGTGTGTACGAAGGCGCAGTCAAAATTGCGTCGTGTAAAGCGGTGGATTGCTGGAACATATGCGAGAATGCGTGGACGTGAGATGCCAAAATAGCCCCTGTTCTAATTTCGTTCATGCATTCGCGCAATCCCACGCCATTTTAGAGATTAATGCAGTTCTAACCTACGTAATTCCGTGCCCCGTGTAAAACGGCCTTTAGGAAATCTCCAAGGTATTAACACCAGAATTGAGCCACCAACAAATAACAAAAATGTATGCCAAAAAAAGGATGCTGTAAATATTACACAAGTGTTGTCAATGAAAAAAAAACAAAATAAATTTCCAATCATTTCTTGAGAAAAAAGGCGGCCTTTGGCAAGTCTTGTCATTTTATTTGAAATTTAATTTGATTAAATTCAGCTGCAGCGGGCACAACCTAATATTAATTAAATAATTATTACCGTTATAACTTCTTATTCATTTACATCGACATCTATGTAATATCCCGAAAGCCTACTAAAAGGCGTGTGGCAGGGGTGTTAGGGCATTAGCTGTTCTCACATAAAAAGGAAGTGCTCTAAGGAAATTACGACTACCATTTATTGAAGTCCTTCATGGTTCGGGGGAAAAACAATTAACATATCAATCCGTTCGGCAAAACATCTCTCTTAATTTATCGCTTCTGTCGGACCAGGAAATATTATGTCTAATGGGGCTCTAATATTATGTCCTCGTGTCACTCTTAAAAATACCCAATCTCAATTGTTCAAGCAATCTAAGCCTAGCGCGCAGCCTCCGAGCCACCAGCGGCTCCCAGCCTACTTGTATACTACGATCAATTGGATTCCTGAATCCTTGATGACGAATGGCGGGTTGCATATTGAAACGTTGAAAGGAGATATGGAGGACCCTACCCGGTATGAGGCTCGAGAAATCTTTTCTGCTATTGTTCGGCGGGGGGAAAAACAGAAATTAAATTTCGAGGATATTCCTGCGTTCCAGGAGCGAATATATATTCATTCAGGGGTGCAGCTAGGAATTAAGGCTGGGGGGGGGGGGGTTTAAGTCCAACTAATATCGGGGTGTATGGGGGTATGAAATACCCACCAGGATAAGCGGTACGTGCGAGATTAATAAATTGCGGAATTTTAAGATAAATGGTTCAAAATGGTGAGTTTTACGGCTTTCTGGGGGGTATTTTATTAATCCATACACTATTCTATTAGTAATATCAATCCAATTAAGTAAAATGGATTAAACTTTAAAATTTCTCCGAACTCTGGGGGGGGGGGTTTATCCCCCAAATCCCCCCCTCGCTGAGCCACTGTATACATCTACATACTTCCTAGCAAGGCGCCTCAGTAGACGTGTGGCAGGGAGTGTTGCGACACCAGCCGTTTACTACTAAAAAGGAAATGTTGCTCTAACGAAATTGCGCCAAGCATTTATTGTCCAAGTACACTATTTTTCAGGGGAAAAACGTATTCCCATACCTAACCTTCGGCAATTCATTCTCTTAATACATCGTATCATCGTCATCTAGATACTGCACTACTACATACTACATAACATACATCTACATACTATACTTAAGATGATAACTTATTGCAGTTATCATCTTAATCTTGTGTTGTTATTAAAACTTTCCACATAAATATATATGTGTTTGTTCATTATGATCTGTATTAAAACTTGTATTTTTGTGCTATTATTTATTAATATTGAATATTTTACTTTTTTGTCTAAATATTTACTACTTGTTAAGCCCAGCAATAATCTCTATAACGCCGAACATATACTCTTTGTATCGGAGCTATGTAATATTTTTTGTCAAAATGTTATTTAATAAGAGTAAAACATTATATGTATTTTTCTATTCTTTTGCTCTTACTGGTTTTACCTAGAGCATAATAAAAATATTCATTTATTCATTCATACTATCCCACAAGCCATTTACAATAAGAAATGAAATGCTCTAACGAAGTTACGCATAGTATTTATTGCCCTCGTACATTATTTTTCTGGGGAAAAACGAATTCCCATATTATCCGTTCGGTAATTCCGTCTTTCTTAATAAGTCGTTTCTGCCGGACCTGGAATATAGTGGGGTTCTAATATGATGTTTTCCTTGTCACTCTAGAAGATATCTAGTCTCAATTGCTCAAAGAATCTGAGCCCAAATATGGAGGATCTTACCCGGAGTGAGACCCGAAAATCTTCACTGCCATCTCCATGTAGTGCTTTCCCCTTTTTCAAAAACGCCACCTACCTCACCTTCCTTTACACTATCACACTCCTGACAGCCATGAATGCAACCCCAATTTCACCTCACCCCACGCGTTTACTCCTATTCCTCTCCCCCCCTACTCCTCCACTACCCCCACCCCTCCCTCCTACTCCTCCTCCTCCTCACAGCGATGGAGTGTGGTCTCATTATCGCCGGCTTGACGCAACCGCCATTCTGAATAGGAATACTTAAACGTAAATATTATCCCAGTCGAGCCTCTTCAGGTAATAGTTTCCATTGAATAGGTATGAATTGGGTTTAATTGCTTCCGTCCCTTCGTTAATGTACCGTTACCGTGGAGAGGGGGGGTATATAGGATGGAAGGCTTGGAGGGCGCCCGGAGCAAAAAGCTTTTTGCGTGGTTGAAGTGAAAATAATAATTCACGATTGGTTAAATTTAATGAAGCAATTAGTATTCGGGTCGTTTTTCTTCCGGGTAATTAACTTTCTGACGAAATTATGCATGCACACGTGATGAATGATATTTCTTACCGGGAGGGGAATTTGTTCCTTTTGAAATTAAAAAAAATAAGAAGTGGCGTGAATGAGGGAGTAATGTCATTTTTTTACAATCAGAGACGATTTTTTTTATCTGAAGGCTCATTTGAAACGGAATTACGACTCAGTTTTTTTTTCGACATCTCATTTTTTTCCCTCGCTCCTGAAATGGTGGAAATCACAAAAGTTTCGAATCGAAGGAGAATATTTTTCCTTAAGTTCCACGGAAGTTGTGATTCGTGAAATTAAACACGAAAAATTCTATACTTCTTAGCTTGAAACTTAAAAAAAAAGAACAGATACAAATCTTTCCTCGGTGTAGTGTTGTGGATTATTCATGAACAGTGGCCCCTGAGTACTTTTTTCTGAATGCCTATTTGCAGAGCATTCCATGAAATAAAGAATGCGTTGAGAGTCGAGGGATCGGACATATTGCCTATCTGACGACTAATTACTGCGTGATTCAATCAGAAGGTTTATTTTTACCCTTCTGCCTCCTCAAAAACAGAAAAAAATCTCAGTACCAACATTATCGATCGCAGTAACTTTAGGTCACCATTTAGAGTCTGCATTGCATTTTGCTGCAACAGAAAGAGGCCACTAACTCCATGTAATAAGTGAGATTCGTTGCAAAATAAATTACTTACCACCGAAGCTTCTAATCCATATTTTGCATCATCGTCTAAAATAACAAAATAGTTGTAATTTCAACTCAATAAATAGCGAAAATATTATTATTCTCTAAAAAAAAATTCTTATAATGCCGTAACATTAGATTTTCTTTTTCCTCTTATCTTGGCCTCATTTAATTAATGATGAAATAATTCTCGGAGTATAGGTCATATATCATGTAAAAAAGTTGTTGGCCAACGTTTCGGTTTATTTAAAACCTTCAGAATATGAATGAGAACATAATAAAATACAATCAGGTACAATAATGTTACATAAAATAAGCTCTTATAAAAAATTTTTTTTTAAAAACCAGCCTTTATATTTAGATTACAGGGGATGAGCAACGTTTATATATGACACAAAGCAAAAAAACTCAGTGACCCCGAAAAACCAAAAGTGACGTATTAAAAAAGTCACTATATTTATTAAATTTTCAGTGAATGGTAAGCCCCCTATGTTTCAAAATGCCACCCCTATGCTTTTAAATGCCTACCCCTATGTTAAAAATGCCACCCCCCTATGTTAAAAATGCCACCCCGTACGTTTTATGTAACGGTAAAACAATATTCAAACATTTACAAAACCTTACAATTGTTAATAAATATTGAAGATCATAATTAGCTGTTGTACAGTTTTCACAAATTAAATGTATACACGAAAATCGACCATTTGGAACTTCTTAGATCAAAAACATGTTTTGGGGGGCTATAGGTTGACTGGGGGGTGGTTAAAGGGGGGTTGGAGAGAAAAAGTTATATTTTCATGTATTGTCATCGGAAATGAAGAAGTGTGCAAAATTTCAGCGTCTTTGCTTCACAGGAAGTGAGTCAAATTTGAGTTACAAGATTTGTACCAGACAAACAGACAAACAAACAGACAAACAGACAGGTTGGTGAGTTGATATAAAGGCTGGAAAAAGGTTATGACAGAGTTTTTTTTACAATTAGCACTCGTGAAAATGGAATGATCGAAATGCCGCACTCCCAAAACTTTAGATCCAAATCTCCACGGGGGGGTGAATTTTGTTTCGTTAAGCTGGTGCAATATTACCTGTCACTTGGATGCAGTGGCGCCGTCTCCATGGGGCCTGAGGGGGCCCGAGCCCCCTCAAAGATTCGTTTGGGGGGGCGGAGCCCCCTCAATAGTTCAAGAAAATAATTAAGTTATATTGTGCTTTGTGAAATCACAAAAATATATTGGTGATTTTTATTTCCCATGCTTGACGATAGTTACCTTTTAAAATAAATTCATCAATGAGTGTTGAAACAAATAATTATAAGGTTAAGCAGGTTAACTGAATCAAGTGGTGTGAATCATGATAGTGTTTCGGTGCTGCGACACACTTTCAATTTGGCCTCTTCCTGGGGCAACACCTCCGATATGGGCCCCCCAATATTTTTTATGAGTCGGCGCCCCTGCTTGGATGACCTAATTTTCGCGACATCGATTGTTATTTATTTCTTTCGAGAGAGAGAAAGAGAAAATTAAATTTCAATCTTCTATTACTCCGTTTGCTTATTATTTTTCAGTGGTCGTGGTAACGCTCAGGTATTTATACGGGTCTCAATCATAGAAATTTAATTTATAAATGTGGAAAAATGATAAATCTTTGGAGACCTTAACAATATGTTTTACGTAAGTCCTAAATTTCGACATGTTCTGTCATCTTCGAAACATGGATCATAAAGATAAAATATCGTTGATTATCTACCGTGCAAATATACCAAAAGGTCTTCATTTATGCATAACGGAAACCCTCTAACGCAACTCGCCGGAATTTATTGGCACTATTCCTTTGTACTAATTTTCAAGTTGCAAGAATTTTAATGATATTATTTATTGAATGATATGAAATGATCCGGTTTGGGAAAAGAGATGCATTAATAAACGAATATACGAAAGTAAATTTGGCATAAGGAAAAATATTTCAAATTTAAAAAAATCGAATATTTGATCAAATTTGCACCATATATATAACACATAATATGTGAGGAATAGATTGGCAGTAAAACTAATAAGTAATGCTAAATTTTTAGCACATAGTCTATCCTTCACAGAATAAAAACAAAAGGGGTCTAAAATCCTCTGACAAGAAAATGAAATGGCCCAAAATGTACTTTCCCAAACATTTGACCCTAATCATCCCAGAGTGACCAAAAGAGTAAATTTATTTGCGTTGATCCGGCACGATAACACCTGCCAGTTAGATGACCCAATTTCCAGGAGATTTTTCAGTCTCTCCAAGGAAAGAAAATAAGTATAAAAAAACCTCCCATCACTCCGTTTGCTTACCGACTGCACCGCGATCATGACATAACGCTGGAATGCATCGAAAAAAGCGAAGGTCTCAATCGAAGTTCAGAAAGGGTCGCTCGCACATTAAAGGAGGGGTGTGCGCTGTTTTTTTATGAGACGCGAATAAACATCGACACAAACGCTCGATTTCTCGGCGCGAGAAAATTTCCTTCGATCAATCCGCCTCTGGATATAAAAAAATAACACATACACATATATATACTAACGTATAAATCAGGTCCTGCTCTTCTCCTTAAACCAAGCATTGAGACCTCACCCTCTCATTCAACGCATGGATCTCCTCGTCTGCCCCATTCGACTGCCACCACCACAAACGCCGTTCGACTACCATCACCACAAACCCCATTCGACTGCTACCACCACTAACGCCATCTATCTTCATCCACGCGAGGATTCCCTTCCCTACCTGCAGTAACTCCCTCTCGATTTCCACCCCTCCCGTCTTTCTTCCGCCCCTACCCTCTCCTAAGCCCCCCCCCCCCCCCGATCCTCCGCTAATCAAATGGGCCTTGTTACTTGAATCCTCCATAACGAATCACTCAACCAACATTTCTGCCTTTGCCGTACCAACCGCTTCTCCCCCCCCCCCCCCCATACCTTCCTCTTCCCCCTCCCTGTAGACTCAATCAACTCCTCCTGGTCCTTTTGCACCCCTCATACTCCCCCCCCCCCCTTTCCCCTCCCCCACCCGTTCTTTATCTCAATTCAACTCTGCACCCTTCATTTAGTCACCATCGTTCCCTGCTGCACCCATAATGTTCATCCACCCACCTCTCTCTCTCTCCCTGTCACAAACCACACCACCAAGTTCGAAATACTTTTTTCTATATCAATAGCTAATCTCGATAGGTTCACGACTGATGACGTAAAATATTGGGATTTTATGACTGAGGGTATATCCTGATATACATTTGGACATATGTGGTTCGGTTTTTACGGGGAGGGAGCATGGTTCAATACTTTCAACGGCTTTCCATTGGCATGCGATACCACTTACATGAGCGATAATGAGTGAAATGGTCTAATATGCGTAAAGAAGTGGCTTTCCAATATTTATCCATTGTTTACAACCACTGTTTCCTTAGCTAGCTTTCATCGAAAACCCACCTTCGTAATTATCATCTTTTCAATTTTAACATAAATTACGGAGGGTGGCCGCCTACCCCCTTTATCAGCAGCGGGTAGGATAAATATGGGGTCAGATTTCGAGACCCCACCCGAACACAAAGATAACTTTTCTTTACAATAAGAAGGAAAACGTTTTTAACCGCTTAATATGGTCAGTAAAATGTAATTTGTCAATCAATAATTCACTCTAACGCTGAAAAGCCCTCGGAGATAATTATCATAAAAAATCATAACTGCACTAATTTTGGATATTTAACAAGCCCAAACAAATACGTAAATTATTAAAGGAAAACTATTCGTTAAAGTGAGTTGACACGAAACATAATAAGACCATCCCCATCCAAATGTTTTATTTCTCTCTTCCATTCGAAATGAGGCCATCTGTATTTCATTTTATCAAGACAAACTATTATCTTCAGTCCTCATCCACGCTCACCTATTATAATTACCACAACTATCCCCCTTTACATTGGTATGTGCCCCATCCCTAGTCTCTGTCTCCTCAGTATCTTCCATGCCATAAGTTTCCTCACCTCAACTTAGGAGTAAATGGTGACATTTTGTAGAATCATGATAACAGGTAGTATAACGACAAGAAAATGGCGAGGTGACTGTGAATCATACAAACATTTTTATGTCATTATATTACATCTCCTCTCCCCGCTCACGTGGAATAATGGCTTGGGAATGAAGAATAAGGGTTGTTAAATTAAATTTATAACATAGATGATAAATTCCCACGAGTTCATTACTTTTCAATGCAATTTCTCAGGAATATAATAATCAATAATAATACTCAATAATAAATGATCAATTGAACGAAATGAGAACAAATATCCTACCACTATTCACCGTGCAGCGGATACCTTTAAAAACCGATTCAATATCAAGCGAAGTCGCATCATAAATCAGAGTTCAAAGGGACGAATTGGAGCCTCTTCTGCGCAGTTTCCATGCTCAAAATAAACGTTTCCTAAGAGTTGGCGAAAAAACTCGAAGTATGCGTTCACATAATCCATACTGTTGATTAATATCCATAAAAAAAGAAATAAGTACTCGTGAACTGCTTAAACTTTCGTGGTCCACGATTTCCAACAGTCTTCTAAGTAGAAGATTCGATCATTGAAACAGTTTCTCGAGCTCTGTTTAATTCTTCAGTAATCAGAACTTTCAGTTAGCGAAGCTAAACTTAGTGTAATACGAGGAGATGAAGACTACGCGACGGTAGGGGTCAATGGGACAAACTCGGTTTCCCCGAGGGGGACTTTCGCTAATTCCGGCCGGAGCTGGATGATGCACATGGCATCCCATGCATCCGAGAGTGAGGCAACTGGCAATGCAAGAAATCCCAAAGGGTGAGAAAGCGATTCGTGGAGAAGATATCGACGAATAAGTTTTCGGAAACCTCTTAGATAGAGGCGTAACTATGGGGGGGGGGGATGAAAGGATAGATCCCCACACCAAAGCATCAGATAAATTTTAAAAAATTAAAATTGTCTAGTTTTGACGTATAATAACTTCATCTGCTTAAAGTTAAAGGTTATTTATTAATATCATGGCTTTGAGTCGAGTCACTAAAAACTGACCGGTGATTAACTCCACGGACCCCTGTTGCCTGGGGGAGGTCGACCCCCCAGTCCCCTGCACCCCCCCCCCCTTCCACAGTCACTTCCGCTCTGTGACCTACAAGGTGGATCATTTTCGTATGTGGTAGACTCTTATTTGACGCTCTCGAAAAACATAAGTATTGACCCTTTATTTTTTTTCTTCATTACATCGAAGAAGGCTGGAGGCATTCGATATGTGGGTGTGGAGAAGAATGGAGAAGGTTAAGTGGACCGAGAGAAAAAGGAAAGATGAAGTACTGTGCATGGTGGGTAAGGAGAGGTAGCTTCTGGATGAGATACGGAGGAGACAGATGGTATAGATGGAACGAGTGCTTAGCGGGAAGAGAATGTTGAAAATTGTGTTAGAGGTTAGTCTGCTGATAAAACGAAGGAGAGGAAGGAATAGAATAGGACTGTTAGATATAATAAAGGGAAGAAGATATTATTGTGAATTGAAGAACCTAGTATATGAAGGAAGGGGAAGCTGCCAGAACGCTTTTTTAAGTATTCCATGGGAAACTACCTTAAGCGGTAGAATACTTAAATAATAATCAAACCGGAAACAGAAAACTAAGCCATCTCATTGGGGAGGGGGAGAAAGTACGTCAACAAATAGCAATGAACGTTCACAAACATCCATGCCCTGAGTAGTGACAACCAACCCAGGCGTTTCTCGAACCCCGCCGCCAGCGAGGCCAACAACATTGCATAACAGGAGAGGTACTGTGAAATTGAAAATTATGCGTTATAATGCGTTATGATGCGTAAAGATATGCGTTCAAAAAACCCAAACATTGATCAAGTTTAATATTTAATTGATACAAGTGTTAGCCATGAGCAAAATATTCGTTATACAGAAGCGCAGATTTGCAAATATTCTAACAAAAATGGGCGATATAGCCAATTTTGCAGCTTGAATTAAGACGATAACGGATAGTGTCTGCAGCTGGTGTCTTCTGGCGGCGCGTTCAACACTCTTAACCTTAAACTTTCGCCCATCGCTCGTACTTTAGCTGGGCGATCCCTTGGCTCAGGGGACGGTCCCAGAGCATCACTTTGCCCCCAGGAGGTCCCAGCCGACATGGGTGCAATTGGGGTCCGCTGCTCCGCGTTTGGGGGACCCTCTAGGAGTGCAGTTGGCGCCACCCCTGAGGATTCAGGGCCGAATGTTATTGATTTCGCCGCTGCATGGGCGAACACGGTTCCTTGACGTTTGGTCGGACGAAAAGTAAGACTTGGCCGTGCCCTATGCGATGCTGGGAGACGCATCATGAGAAGCGGTCCCCAGACGAAACTCAACGGCCTAGTCAACATGCCGAAGTTTGTCCGAAGTTTCCTAGCAATATCAAGCCACCTCTCGCCAAGTTCAACTACGAATTGACACGCCGCTTGATGAAATATTCGATCCCGTTTATTGAGTAGAATTCCTTATCTCACTGTCATGTCACTGAGATAGGAACTAACGTCATCTTTTCCACTTGTATTTATTGGACACTCATGGGAGACACATTCTAAATCAAATGCTAGCAATTATAATAGTGGCATAGCTAGTCCAAAGGTTGCTCAACAAGAGTTCAAGGAGCGGGTTCTTTGCAATACGGTTCTCCGAAATGCAAAATTAATTAATTAATTATTTTTTAAAATAATGTATAGCTCAACTATACTAATAAAAAATCAAGTATTTTGTATGCACAATGAATTACTCTATAAAATACAAGAAATTTAATCAGGAAACTATAATTAATCAAGTATTTATAAGCCGGCTGTTTTGAATTTTTATTAGTGCTTCTAGAAAAAGCAGTTCCAATTGATACTTGGAGGAATTTTTAAGTGAAATAAGAAGGAAATTTAGAAGGAAAAAACCTTTCTTTGCGATGGTAATATACCTAGGTCACGAGGTTTTTGCCCATCATATCAAACCTGATGTATTTTACTTTCTCTTCATACCCAAGTTATCACTTATAGCTAAACCATAAAATAAGATTAGTAAAGTGATATCACGAGACTGCTTCAAAAACTTGAAAGGCCCATGTGCCACCGAAATTCCTACTACTAATCCCTTTACAAGGCAGTGATAACATAGTAATAAATAAACTGACAAAAATATACGCTAGCAACAAGTGTCGCCTACTGCTAACTTCCAATACCTATTTCCATGTACAGTGGCGGAAAAAATTAACGCAAAGCTCGTAGGCGTCTGAGAGCGGCCAGTTCAGGAACTACATATTATTTCAACAAATAAATAAGCGCGTAAGAATTTAATAGTAATGCAACATCCTATGAACCTATTGATAGCTATTTAGAAGTTTTATGATCAGAAAAATGTTTACAGTGTTTGTGTGCAGCATCATGGTAGAGCTCTACGCGGATTGATCTAAAGGGGCGTGAAATAGACACATTCAGGTTGAGAGAGCCAATGCCTTTAATGGTTTCGGAGGGCCCGAAGGCTTTTTCCGTGATTCCAACGCGTGATCCTTTGGTTAAAATTTTTTCCGTTCTACCCTCCTCGATATCAACGCTGTAATATCCGCAAAAATACACTAATATGACGTAAATAACGGAATAAAAATATATTATGACAATTTTTTATATAATGAGGGTGAAATGACATACTATTATGTAAGATCTCATAGATTATTGATGAGTACCTTTGATTAATGCCCGGTAAATTATGCACCTTTTAAGGACAGGTGAGTTAGTTACGATGTTCGTTCCTTTTCACAGAAACCCTGATAATTTATGCCATCTTTACTAGATTGGTATTATTTAAATAGTGACGGTAATCAAGAGAATTAAAGCAATAAAATCAATCGACCAGTCGACTCTACACATGACGAGCTCCCGTTTCGACTGAAAGAATTTAATTAAATTTCTTATCTCGATTGAGCTTCGTTGAGGATTAATGAATTTCATTTGGAATTCAAAGGGGAAGGGTAGATGAAAATGCAATCGATCATATAAATATTGGAGTGGATTTAATGGTGTAATAGAATCATCTTTCCTCCCTTTAATCGATTTTAAGTCTTCGAGCGTTTAAGAACCTAAAACATAGTCTTTATCATATAACATACAGGAAGAAAACGTGTCAATTGCAGCGTCGTCATCGCAATTAGCAGAGTAAAAGGAAACGTATTTTCCGCTCTCTAATATCACTTATACCTGACCTATGAAACAGCAACTACAAAGGTAACTTATTAATTATAGGACCCAAAGAATGGGATTTCCGGGCTATATCATCAGAAATTTGCATTATAACATTCGTATTGTTACGGATTTTCAACAGAACCATTTATTGATGCGTAATTAATTAATTAATACTTTACAACAGAATTCGTCTTGCCGATTACTGCCAAAATATATGCATGTAATTACGAAAAAAATGATAGTATGCTACGTATGGACGGCAGAATTAAATACTTAGGCGGAAAGATTTACTCAAAAAATGCACATAAGTATCTGTACGAACATGTGTATGGAAGAATAAATAAATTCATAATTATTATTTGCGCGTCATTCCCATGCATGGATATCACGCAAAATTGAATTTTGTTTACCTCATATGTTTCGGTAGCGATTGCGACTTCAGGAGGAATTTCATAGATTCCGGGTAGTAGCACCAGAACGCGAATTTTGTTCAAATTTGGCGCGGATTGGTAAGATTTAAGACGGTAAAAAAAAGGACGCGCTGTCCATTTTTGAATCTTCCCCCTATCCTGCTCTCCTCGTCGTCTTTCTCTGCCTTACCAATCCGGGCTAACAATGACGAGAATCTCCTATAGTCCCTCACCGGGGAACTAGAAGTGCGGGTGTAGTTTTCCTTTTTTATCCCTGGATCAGTATCTGGGCAGCGAGCCCGGAGAAATTGATGAATTTCCTAAACTTAAATCCCGGGACCCGCTCACCCACATGAAGGGCAGCAGGTGAAACATATGGCCAATTATAAAGGACCCGTTTTCTCGAGGCATTTTGGTGATTTTTGTGGAATAAAATGATTAACAGTTCAAGATAAAGTGCCGATCACAAACTACCAATATAAAGCAGGTCTCCTTCTTGAACAGTAGCTTACGGGACTCGAACGAACGACTGGGAATGTATTTGATCCCTTCCGAAAAAGTTACGTATTTTTATAAATCGGTTAAGTAGGTTTCAAAGGTTTCACATTATTATTTAAGTATTCTACCGATTTAGGTGGGTTTCCATGGAATACTTAAGAAACATTCTGAGAACCTACCCTTCTTTCATGTTCCTCCCTCCTCAGTACTCAATAAGGCTTATCACCTTTCATTCTATCTAAAAATCCTGTTCTCATCCTTACTACCCCTCTTTTACCCAACATTCTACCCTTCAACACTATCTTCAACATCCCCTCCCCGCTAATACGCCCACAATCCATACCTTCTTTCTCCTCCGTACCTCATCTAACAGCTGTCTCTATTCACCCACCATGCCCAACACTTCTTCGTTCCTCTTCCTCTCCGCCACTTAACCTCCATTCTTCGCCACATCCGTATCTCGAATGCCTCCAGTCTTCTCTCGTCCTTCTCCCTAAGTGTCCAAGGTTTCATTTAATGGTTTAAATTGTTATTCATGGTATACTCATGATACCACCAGCCCAATTGCCTACTAATCAAATAGTCATATTATTTTAATTTTCCTGCTTCTGAAGAAATTATGACTTTAAGAGAAATAACTTGTATCCAGGACAACAGTTTTAACATGAGAGTTGGTCGTGATTGCAGGGCCCAGATAAGCTTAAGCTTGGCTTCAACTGCTGGCGTGCGCAGTGCGTAGTGACCAGGGTCCCAAAACTATTTAGTTCAGTGGATATTCCAAACTTTTTTACTGCAGAAATTGAAAATATTACAACCATTCGATATCGGCAATCGGTATATATAGAATTACCTTTCCTGGAAAGTAAACAAATGCAGTTGTGAATTTATCACTTGAGTGGTTAGTGAGATAGAAACTTCGTTTCGATAATTCTCGCAAATAAGCAAATAGGCATATCTTGGTAAGTTCTTCGTTGGGACTAATCAGTGGCGAGGCGAGGGGGGGTTTTGGGGGATAACCCCCCACCCAGAGCTTACAGAATTTTTTAAGTTTAATCCATTTTACTTAATTTGATTGATATTACTAATAGAATAGTGTAATGATTAATAAAATATCCCTCAGAAAGCCATAAAACTCACCATTTTCAACCATTTATCTTAAAATTCCGCAATTTATTAATCTCGCGCCTACCGCTTATCATGGTGGGTATACCATACCCCCACACATCCCGGTATTAGTTACACCTAAACCCCCCTCCCCAAGCCTTAATTCCTAGCTGCGCCCCTGGGACTAATAACACATTTTCTGAGAACACGCATCTTGATGTTCACCATACTGCCCACTGGAGAACACATTTTTTTAAGTAGACTCGTTTTCGATATACAGGGTGAGCATTAAGTCTAATCCCGATTATAAAAATGTGTTACAGATTGACATGATAATTTAAATTTAATGCTGTTACATATGTCAGTGTTACTAGTTTTTTTTAGACCACTTACATTTGTAAACTTCAGCTTGTGCCCCCTTGGTAGCTCGGAGAATGCAGAAGCGGTATACCAGTTCCCGCCAGGTGTTTTGTAACATGTGTTTTCTCACAGCACCCACAGCAGCTTGAGCACTAGCCTTCAGTTCGTCGAGGTCAGCAACTTGGGTGGTGAAGACCATGTCCTTGATACAAATGTCCTTCATGCCCTGTCCTGTAATATATTTTTATAACTTTATGCTCGCCCTGTGTACCGAATCAGTATTTCCTTGAAATGTATCGAATGGCAAAATAAAGATATCGAACGTAAAACAAGCATTCGATACCGGCCATCGTTCTTGAAGTCACTATCTCTTCACATGGGTTAAGTGGTGGTTTAGAACGATCGAAAGGCCTAAAAACCCTTGAGCACATTAGCCATTCCTAATGAGAGCGGACCATTCAGAGGCGAGCATCGCGTGAGGGCTCCAACGTGATGATCTGTGCCGACCGAATTTTCGATTGAGCTGATTGAGCCCGGTCCCGCGATCCGGAAGGAAACGAATTTCGAAAAAACGAGTGGCAAATCCAGGCTAACGGAGCCCGACCGTCATTTTTTTCGGCGCACTACGCCACGGCCAGCGGGACTGCTCCTCACGCTAATGACGTGATCCTTTCGCTTCCTCCCTATTCCCCCGTGAGACCGCAGCGACAGGTTTAAGTTGATTCCTCCGGGGGGAGGGGAATTGCGGTCGGAGCATTGGGATATGGCGATCCCTGAGGGGATGAGTAGATCCTGAGGGACTTTCAGGGAAGAGGGACTGGGTAATACCGGAGGTGAGGTGGATTCTGGCAGGGCTGGGTAGTATTTCAAATACAAGTATTTTAAAATACGTATTTCAAATAGAAGCAGTGGCCTAACTATGGGAGGGATGAGGGGATAGATCCCCTCAAAGCCTCAGAGAAACGGATAAGTTATTAAAAACTATTGTCTAGCTTTGAAATCTAATAACTGCATCTGCTTCAAGTTAAATTTTTAGTGCCAAAGAATAGGGTGGTTTCCTATTATTTTTTTATTGCCTAAATCGAAAGATTATTACTCCTGGAGTACGTATTTCACGCTTTTAGATTTTTAAATGACAACATCTATTTTTCGCGATTAAAAGAAAAGTGAAACATTTCAAGCGCGCGAAAACGCGACGCGTAAGTAGGAATGATGGGAAAAAGTCCGCCTTGTGAGGTGACCTTGATCGAGGCTCTGAGCGCTGATAGGACGCAGGATGCTAGCGGGTAGCTGAGTACCTTGCTGGCTGGTAGCGCTTGGCTTAAAGAAGGTTTATTAATACCTTATCAAACGAGGAAAACTTTCCGACCTTAGCCAGTTTTAATAGGTGATTATTAAGACATGTTTCCCCGAGCTCTGTGCCTCATGCATGCATTGGTAACCTCAGACGATGTATAACTCCTATCCTCTCGTGTAGAAACTAGGTCCCTGTGACGTCACGTGGAGTGGAATCGCATGTGCGCCAATCTGGCCTTTTTCAAATGAGGATAAAATTTGACCCTTGCCATTCGTCTAAACCGGTATTTCAAAAACCAAATAATTTGTGTATTATGAATACACTAATGGTGGGTAACGAATCGAAATCAATGCCTATAGTTTTCTTTGATGAAGGAAACTACCCTATTTTACAATTCATCTGCAGGAAAATCGTTTTTCAAAAATTTTCCCGAATAATCCCCCGTTGCCGGGGAGGGGGAGGGATACCCCAGTCCATCCCATCCCCCAGGGCATATTCCTAGTTACACCACCTAATACAAGCATTTTAAAATGCGTAAGATACGAAAAACTCAGAGATTAGTAATAGGGGTAGACAGACTAGGACAGAAAGGAGAACATAATCATAGATACACTAATATCAGGGGCGGATCCAGGATTTTTTTCTGGAGGAAAGCCACAAGGGTCTGACAGGCAAACGATCTTCTCATACTTGAGATTATAAACAAGATACAACAATTACGAAGTATTCTATTGTTTTAATATAAAGGTTACTAATATGAAATTAAGTGATTGAGACTCTGTAATACACAAAACGAACGTAATGGTAACCGCATAAAAAATGTGTAGTTATTAAGCGTCTAGGGGGGCACGTGGGGGGAACTAGTATTGTATGTTCCACAAATATTTTTAATGATCCGGCATCAGGTTACGACACTATACACTATGTCATTCTCTTCAAGGATGACCTTCACCTTTCAGTATAAAATAGTTATAGTGTCGAAACCAGATGCCAGATCATTAAAATATTTGTGGAACATACAATACTAGTGAATGTGCGCTTATACTTCCTGCTACACTCTTCCACTAAATACCATCATCCACCCTTAAGTTAGAAAGGAGAACTTGAGGGAACTGAATGAACTAGCTTGGGTTGGGAAGTGACGGGCTGCAGCCAGGGTTACTCATTATTTCAAATAAAAGTATTTTAAAATACGTATTTGCAATACATTTTTAATTTGTATATTATATTTCAAATACATGACCAGACGGTATCTTGTATTGTGCATTTCAAATGCCGATTTGTAGTATTTTCCCATTCTAAAATAAAAAATACATTTGTAAAAGACTTTTGAAATAGCTCTGATCTCTGATGACATTTCTGTAACATTATGATTCAGAGATTACTTCGTTATCGTTAGAATCGTTGTCTTCACGTTTGCAACAGTCCATAACGTGCCAAGGCAGGTTACTTTTTTTAAAGATCTGTTAGTTTCCATACAAATGTATTTTAAACGGTATTTAAAATACTATTTTGTCGTTTGTTTTTCAAATACCCAAGTCAAAGGTATTTTGTATATTGCATTTTAAATACATTTGGAGCGGTATCGTGTATTTCAAATACTACTCGGCCTGTATTTTGCCCATCTCTGGATTCTGGGTACGGTTAATAGTGTCATACTAGTGTCAGGGAACATGAATTATGCTGGAAAAATCCACCAAACACTACAGCAGGCAATACACATTTGTATACCCTAGTGTATCTGCAAAAGAAAACATTGATAAAAATAGGAATGGTGTCATACTAGGGACAGGGTATACGTAATATCCTGGCTAAATCCAGTAGATATGTAGCAAGTGCACATTTCTTCACCTCAGTATTTCTGTAAAAACAAACAGTGGTCAAAATATGAGTAGTTATTAATGTAAATGGCCAGCACATAACGCAACACAAAATAAAAATGGTATGATATTGGATCAAACTCACATAACAATTACAAGTCAAGGTCACAATCGCCAGTCTTTCTTATCATCAAAGGTGATTGAGGGAATATTCTATAGTTGAATTCAGGGAAAGATTTGGACATTTTCAGCAAAATATGAGTTTCGGACGTATACAGAGGTTAAAAGAAAACGATTGTAAGAATTTTAAAGTATGTCTTCTGGTGAATGAGGAATAAAAGGTTGTGAACATAGGAGGAAAAAATGATATGAAAATTATTAGATATCAGGAGTGATGGAGACATGTTGTATCTCCCCATGTATTCAAATATTAAAAGATACTGTTCATTTGTCACCATGTCTACCCAATTCAAAATTCTTCTCGACATCCACATTACCAATATTATTATCAATTTTACGCCTTTTTTAATTCCGCCCATGTCTCAAAACCATATAGTAAGACGCCCCACACAAAATACTTCGCCAGCCTTACCCAAAGCTCAACTTTCATTTTGATAACAAACAACTGTTTCTCTTTTACTATAACGCTTCCGTCCATTGTATTTTTAGTATTGTTCTCCATTCCGCCTTACAGTCAAGCATATTTTCCATCCGATTCAGATGCTTTGAAATGTATTACTGCCTCAGCCTCTCCCATTCCATGGTTCCTCTTATCTCTTCTTCTTCACCTATGTACTTTCATTAATTTAATGTTATTTTATTTGGAGCTTTGAACATCTTTCATTTGGTTGGAGCTAAGGCTATCCTATATTTTTACAAAGAGAAGACTCTATTTGGCACTTATGTATGTCTCAAAGACGATATTTTTCATCAGTATTTTCCCATTTATCTTTTAGGAGCAATATTTCTATCTTTGAGATACACGCAATGTTGAGAAAAATCTACTCTACACACCCTAGAAGTTTCAAGGTTAAGACGTAAATTTTTTGGCGAGAACATTGTCGCGACTTGGCGAAAGGCAGTGATGTTTCCGTTTAAGAGCAGGCTAATGGTGACGACGGGTTTCCATCCACCCTTCTCTCCCTGCCCTGGCTTTGTAGAGAAAATGGCCTAACTTGTCATTCGTCCCTACAAAAATACTATTATATACGGACTAATTGAGGAAAACCGTGAGGGCATGAAGAGGTGGGAGAGGTGGTGCTCACGGCGTGTGGGGGAATGGGCCTCCTCATAAGGGCAGTATAGGCGACAAGTATTTATGAATATAATTTACTAATATTATCCTCAAAACATGGACATGAAAGGAGGAAAATACTCGAGGCGTTCGAGATGTTTATGTAGAGAGGAATGGAGAAGGTGGAGTGGGCGGAGAGGAGGAGGAACGACGAAGTGCTGGACATGGTGGGTGAGGAGAGACAGACGGAGGAGACAGAAGGTATGTCTGGAGGGGGTACTTAGCAGGGAGGGGATGTTGATTACAGTGTTAGAGGATAGAATGTTTGGTAAACGAAGGAGAGGAGGGAAGAGAATAGGATTTTTAGATGGAGTGAAAGGGAGTGGGCTTTGTTATGGATTGAAGAGGCAAGTCCATGGAGGGAAAGAAGACTGCCAGAATAATACATGAATACTCATGCAAACCCACCTTAATCGGTAGAATACTTTAATAAAAATGATTATCCTCAAATATTTGTACCATATTTTTTTATAAGTTCGCCTTCAAATACCAAAACTCAGGGAGTAAGAGCTCTCACCAAATTTTCATTAAAACTTTCCTCTCCTTTCCCTTTTTTCAGTCAGGTTTTTATTAACCTCCCTGAAATTGTAACAATAGCAAAGCAGTTTTATTTTGGGACTTTATGGAAAAAATTTAATAAGGTAAAATTTGAAAAAAAGTAAAAAATGAAGTGGTGGTGGCAGAAATAATGCAGTGCCAAGTAGGCCGCTCGAGCGCAGTAACGTTCCTTCAACTTCGAAGTTCATCTGTTTGCCACAGCTATGGAGCTTTTCCCGACATTTTCAAGACTTTTCTGACCGATGTGATTCCTGGGAATAATTTAGAAATGGTGCAATTTAAGTAAAAAGTTTTGGAATACACAGAAAGTATTAATGTCACTTTAACTGGCAGTGCTTTTTCGTGCATCAAGTCAATAATGTAGTAGCAAAAACTAGCATTGTACAATTTAGTTGAAAATGTCATTGAATAGGATAGGGTAGACTATTATGGAGAAGATGGTGAAATGATTTCCTTTTTCTTTCATTGCCGTTTCCCTCCTAGAACAAACCTTGTTGCCACTTCATCATAACCCCATGAAGAAATTTGCGTATGGGAATGTACAAAGATTATTATTTGATCACTACGACAGAAACCACTGACAATTTCAGCGCCAAAGATTCGCGTTGTGTTTGATGCATCATCAAAAACTAGAGTTGTACAAAGATAATAATGGGACCACAACGAAAAAACCAGTGGCAATTATAGCGCCAATCATTCTTATTGTGTTTCCTCAAACCTCTTTTTTTACAGTGTTGGGGTTCTGAAGGGGTGGGAGAGATGGTATACATGGCGCGAGGGGGTGTGAGTCTCCTTGGAAGAGGGGAGGGGTGAAGGAGATTCCGAGGGTGATGAGGTCAAAGAGCAAATGAGGAGGAAGGGCGCGCGAGGGGAAGGGGAGACTCAGCGGGGAGAGGCGAGGGAGAGCCACACAGACGTGGAGGGGCGGCAACACTGTGTGGACGACGACGTCACATCTTCAGGAAGGGCGGGAGTTTTTGAAGGGGTGATGGGTGGAATTGAGAGGTAAAGGGAAGGGAAGGGGGGAGGAGAGCGGGAGGCAGGTTAGCGATGGTACGAGGGAACATCTCGCTGATTGAGGTGTGGGCGGAGGTCCAGGATTGCAGGGGGGTTGGGGTGAGGAGGGTTTACCAAGGGTACGAGGGAGGGTTGTAAGAGGGGTGTGAGTGGCGAAATCATGATGGGTCTCCTACAGGGTCTGATTGAGACTGGGAAAGAGGGGGCGAGGGAAGAAGACAAGGATTCGGGGGAGATACTACGTGCAGCAGTCGGCGGCGTGTGTACACCGGGATAGGAAATTCTCCAACGATGGGAGATGGGTTAGATAGAAGGGAAGGATAGAATAAAAAATGACCGAATGATAACGGTGAGCTGGGTATGAGAATGGAGAGAAATTCTGGAGGCTATTGTAGAGGAAATAAAATTGGTGCGAATGGAATTGCTCCGTTTTTTTATTGATGCCGAAAGGGTGAAGTACTCCAAGCCTCAGTGCAGGATGACGAGTCTGTCAGCAAAGGAGGTGGACTGTTGGTCAGAGAATTGAGGACTTCGGGTCATTTTCATTACTCCATTGATGCGATGTGGCGCATTTATTGACTCGATTAAGTAAATCGTCCTCAACAAAGAGTTTTTTCGAATGAAATGGTAACTGTGCTCACTTTGTGGAATTCCATTTATTATGACAGTAACTTTTACAACCCACTATGGCTAAAGGAAAATCTTGCACAATCCGGATTTCTTTGCTGGAGCATCATTATCAGGTGCTATATTTCAAATAGGGGGTTGATAAGCCAAGGGGTACAAGTGATTTTTTCCTCAACAGAGTTAGGTAAAGTTAACTGTTGGAAGAAATACACAAAAAATGGTTGCCAAGGGATACGAGTGAGTCTCTGTTATGTGCTTACATCGAGTGGAAAATCAAATGCACTACTTAATATCTAGTCGATCTCGTTTGTTTTCTATACCAAATTGTTTTGCCTTACTCTGTTTATAAAAAAGAAATCACTTATACCCCCTAGCCCACTCAAATGACATTCATTCATTGACAATGACGTCATTGTAAAAATAGCACCTGATGATGATGCTCCAACATTGAAATCCGCATTGTATTGTACAAGTTTTTTCTTAGGCCAAAGAGGTTTTTTTTAATTTAATGTTTTAAAACATAAAAATGAAGAATTTTTCAATGACTGTAAACGCAACTACTGATACTATATTCTGGTAGTAATAGGAAATCTCTCTCTTGTACCTCTTCTACCGCTAAAAAGACATAATTGATCTACTAGATACCATTTCCCTCAATTTATTTTCTAAAAAGAGAATTTCTCCAGCAATGGGAGAAGGGTTAGTTAGAGGGGGAAGGATAGAATAAAAAAATGACCGGAGGATGTATGACGGTGTGCTGGGTATGAGAATGGGGAGAAATTCTGGAGGCTATTGTGCAGGAAATAAAATTGACACGAATGGAACTGCTTCATTTTTTTATTGACGCTGGAGGTAGCCCATGCTCCAGAGCGGCATGACGAGGCTGTCAGTAAAGGAGATGGACAATCGGTCAGATGCTAGGATTTCGGTTCATTTTGATGATTCCATGCCTGCGATGCGGCTCATGATGCTGATTCGTTCAGTAAATCGTCCTCAACGATGGGGATTTCAATGAATCAGCAACTTAATTATCGCTGCCGTATCCTGGTAATTTTCTCTCCTCCGCCTTTCCACCGCTAAAAGGACGTTACTGATATACTACCGATTACCTCCATATTTTTTCTAAAAGGTGAATTTCTCCAGCACCGGGAGATGAGTTTTAAACAAGAAGGGATAGAATAAAAAAATGATCCGAGAACGGATGACAAAAGGGATGGGTTGTTCGATATTCCAGAGATGGAAAAGTGGTGTACTATCGGTCTGAGGCCAGAATTGCATTTCATCTTCACAGATCTGTATTTTTGATATGGCTCATGGTACACTTTCGATTCTTTAAATCGTTCTAAAGGAACAAAGGACGTTTTTCTGAATCAATTTCTCAATTGCATTAGACAACTTTTTGCCTAAAGGAATGCTTTCTCTCCATCAACTCTTCTACTTATTCAGAGACATTGTAGATATACTAACACTTTACTCACATTATTGTAAGACAGTTACTTCTTCATCTCCAACGGGGAGAGATGGATTGCTGTATGAAAGCAAAAAATATAGAATGGCAGTGGAAGGTGGTTGATGGCTGGAATACAGGATGCGAGAATGCGCAGGAATTCCCCTGTGTATGTTGAAGGAAATTTAATTAGCGCAAATCACACAGATCCCTATTTTAAATGAAGATAGAGGGATGGGTTGCTCCGTGCTTCAGGGAAGGAAAGGAGTTGGTCTATCGGTTGGAGGGAAGGATTTCGGTTCATTGATTCGAATCATGCGATGTCGATCTTGGAATTGATTCGATTCTTCAAATAGTTCTCAGTGAACAAAGAGCGTTTTGATCATGAACTCAACTACTGATTCAGAAATGCTTTGTGCGATATCCAGACGGCTTCAAAATAATCTCTCTTTGAGGCCGCCTTTTGTGCTTTACAAAAACTGTACACTGGCACTACCGTAATGATTTTTCGAATATTTACCTTGAGATTGTAATTTTAGCTATCTAAAGTGGCCGTCTCAGCTCTGACACCGTTATTTATTTACCTACGAATACGATCGCTAGATTATTGAGTAAAAGAAGGACAGAAAGTAAGAAATACCGCTAGGTGATACATAATGGTGTGCAGTGTACGGAAATGGAGTGATATTCTATTTCGAGAGATTTATGCATAAAATGAAATTTGTTGAGCTACTAAAGCTCCCTTGCTTTATAATTGGTAATTTAAGAGGTGGGGTAGATATGTTACAGACGTGGGGAGGATTTTTTAGGGAAGCAGGTAGACTGTTAGTCAGGGATTGGGTTTCCAGTTAACGAGATTTGGTTCGTGTTATTAAACCGATTGTTCAAAATATTCTTAATTGACGAGAATGGTGAAATTCATTTATTTAAGAGTGATAATTAATATCATTCACGGAAATCCCCTCCCCACTCAATATTATGCAAGACATCAAATGTGTTTCTTTTCTTTCTACTATACTCATTTTCCTCATTTGTGGCTCCCAAATTAACTGAGCTTATGGAATGTTTTTTATAAAGATAGCTATTTCATTAGTACATGACACTACGTAGAAATAATTAGAACCTAAATTGTCACTGAAATAATTTCCGATCGATTTGGGATTGTGCTTACTGAAAATAGCATGGGTTTTCATCCAAAGACCCTGAGAAACGTTCGGAAAATCAGTCTCATTCAAAACATAAACATTCTTCGATGAAAAAACGTTAATAAAGATGTTTATTCCTAGAAAAATAATTAATTTCAAAATGGGTATTTCCAATCGAGTTCAATACTGAGGTGTTTGACATCACCTAGTAAATAATACTACTATCAAGCTATTTTTATCTCTACGGTGCCTCTTTCAAAGCACAAGTTCTTCCTTTACAAAGGAAGATCGATTTCACTCGTTCTGGTTGCAAGGCTTTGGTTACTTGGTTAAGGGCTAATGAATATTTCAGTCGATCAATCAGCGTTCAATCAATCGCTCCCCCATCAGAACCTTCTCCCAGCGTCGCATTAGAAAAAAGGCAGAATAGTGCTCCATTTGAAACAGTCAATCACTGATCCTCACCCACCCTGAAGGAAGTTTCCACCTATTAGTCACAAGGCACCACAGTAGCCCATTGGGGGATTGCTGGTTCATTTCACATCACTGTCGCCACTGTAACGACCGACATGTACAAATTGTTGTATCCATTTCGCGTATCGTTCCGTTCCTCGCCGACTTGGTCGGTGAAGCCGAATAACCAAAGAAGGACGAAGCGAGAAAGAAATAGTAGAGTAGTTCAGCCTAAAGAGGGCTTTCTGCAAAAAGAAGAATCTTCCTACAGTTGAAAATACAAGAGTATAAACACGAATATTACAAAATAGGATCCTCTAATCTCAAAATGTCTTGTAAACCACCGCGCATTTAAACGGGTTTACAAAAGTCGTCACTCATGTCACTGATAGAAATAGTAGAGTTGCTCATACAGCTCATAAAAATCAGATTATCACTGAGAAATAAGGTATGCTTAGGGGTGTTAGCCGAAAATTATGTACAAGATGATGTGATTTATAAAATTCATAACTTTTCAATGTTATTCCTCGTAATAACAAACATTATACTGCAAAATATTGGAGCGAAGTGGATCGCATTGCACTCGTCACCGCGTCGCGGACGTTTTTGAAAACCAATTTAAGTGCGACCGAAATGGCAACAGAAATCAACCTTCAATGGAGTGGAATTGAGGACCTCTTTATGTAGTCCCCTTTCATAGAAGTAAGGAAACTATTCATCAGATGCTACACATGGAGCATGTTTCTCTATGGAAGCTAGGCTTGGACGTTGACAGCGGCAGAAGGGAAGTCAAGGGTGGAAGCATTCGAAATGTGGTGCTACCGAGGAATGATGAAGATAAAATGGATCGACCATGTAAGTAACGAGGAATTGCTAAGAAGAGTGGGAGAAAAGAGATGTCTTCTAAAAACCTTAAGCAAAAGACGGGACTACTTAGTTGGCTACATTTTGAGAAATGATGCCCTGATGAAATCAACCGTAGAAGGACAGTGGGAAGGGAAGAAGGACAAGGGACGTCCTCGAATGAGTTACATAGGACAGGTTTAAAGGATGTAATAGAGAAGAAATACGTCGCTATGAAAAGGTTAGCGGATAGGAGAGAGGAATGGAGAGCTGCGTCAAACAAATCATATGATTGTTGTCTAATGATGATGATGGATTAATTTCCGTTTCCTTCGCCTCCCGGTGCAGAATTGGTTTGGCGGTGTTGTAATAATTCATTTCCTCAAGCATAAATGATGGGTTGGCCAATGGGAACTCCGTGCTCATTGTTACTATGAATTATCATCACTGGTCAACAGTTCAAAGATTGGTTTGACGCAGCTCTCCACTCAGTTCTCCTATCAGCTAATCTTTTCACTCCTACGTATTTCTTCTCTTTCACATCTCTCTTTACTTGTTCCATATATTTTGTTCGAGGTCTTCCTTTTCCATTCTTGCCTTCCATCTGTCCTTCGACGATTGTCTTCATCAGGCCATCATGTCTCAAGATGTGGCCTATAAGGTTGTTCCGTCTTCTTATTAAGGTTTTCATGAGGCTTCTCTTCTCTCCTACCCTTCTTAGGACTTCCTCGTTACTAACTCGGTCGATCCATTTGATTTTCATCATTCTTCTGTAGCACCACATTTCAAAGGCCTCTATCCTTGCTTTCTCCACTGCGGTCATTGTCCATGCCTCACTTCCGTATAGGAGCATACTCCAGATGTAGGTTCTTATAAATTGCTTCTTTATTACTATGAATAATTTTAATAAATAGCAACTGATGTACTGTGAACATAGATGTATCAATGAGTAATGAATCTCAGGTTTTCTATCATGATCAACCTGGGGTGCCCTATTTTAGATTTTTTTTCTCTGCGTAAATTGTTACGCTTACTCTACAGTTGCCAAAGGAACACACGAGAAATCAGTCACAAAAATCCAAGTCACTGCATTTAGGCATTACCATCAACACTTTCAATTTCAAGAAATTTTTGACGGCAATTAGAGATATTATACAAATTCTCTAGCATCCAAAATAAGCATTTTTTATGCTACCCATTGGGGGTGACCTTGCTCAACCAATGGTTTCAGTTGCGATAATCTAGCAGAATCCCATTCAATATCTCAAATTTACGGTAAATCTGACTTAAGTCAATTAATATCGTTGAGCACGACGCTTAAGTCTTCATTTAAAGTTGATTAAATCCATTAATTCAGAATGGACTTCAGTGCATGTTCACCGTAAAGAAATAGTTTGTGATTGACGTTTGTTCTGAGTTTCTTTGAAGTAAAGAAACATTTGACGATCCTCGAACATATACTGAATTTTCTCGTTTTAAGTTGTTAGTTACGCGCAAGTGATTTTTATCCCCTGCGGTGTTTATGCTTAATTACTGGCTATGCCAAATGGAACAACTACACTGCAAGTGGCATCAAACGAGCGGAGATCCATTAAATCTCTCGCAAGGTCATGCCAAGTTGCGTCAACTCTCCAAACTATTTTCCTACAGTGACTTAGTAAGCACGACCTCCTTCATCTGGGTCACAATGTGGACTTTAATACCTCGCACGGTTAACCCAATCTGAGATTCGCCTTGTGTTACTGGGTGGTGTATCTGGCAGCAACCTGACCGGCAATCGGGAGATTCGGGTTCGAATCCCAGGAAAGTCAAATGATATTACACGACAAATGTCATCCTTAGTGAACATTAAATAACGTCACGAGGAATTGCTGCGCACGAGGCTTTATTTCACGAACTTCATGACCATAACTTCAGAATGGACTACTTCTACGACTGTTCACGGAAAAAAATTAACATGCTATTACTCTTCATTTGGAAATTATTTCAATGACAAGAGGCATAATACAACTCTTAAGGCCGTTACTAAAATCTTCTCGGTTTCGGCACTGTTTAAGGCCAAACTTTCGATGAGAAACTCCCTCATCGCCACCAGGACAAAGGCTGACTTAAGGCCGTTTAACCCGGCGCACGTAATTGCTCAGTCAGACGTGTGTGCGAAGGCACAGTTATAATTTGCGTTGTGTAAAGCGACGTATTGCCAGAACGCATGCGAGAATTCATGCGAGCAAGATGGAAAAATAACCCCTCCTTTAATTTCGTTAAAGAATTCGTGGAATTGCTCGCCATAATGAGAAAGAAATGCAGTTCAAACCTGCGCGATGACGCGCCCGGTGTAAAACGGCCTTTGGAGATTTTTTTTAATGCTCCCAAGCTATCAAGTGTTAAGGCCGTTTTACACGGGGCTTTTACACTCACTTGCGCAATCAGGCGTGTGCATGTAGGCGCAGTCAAACTTACGTCGTGTAAAGCGGTGAATTGCTATAGAGAGTTCCACATTTAATTGACAGCACGGGCCTTATAGAGAACAGTGTTGCCAAGCTTCCGCTTCGCCGGCAGGCATCCTGACAGCGTATGCAATCACACATAATAGAGCGCGAAAATGGTGTAGTTCAAAAAGGTGTTTTGGGATCGCACGAAAGACCGCGTAAATTAAGAAATTTTTTACCTCAAACTAAAATACCTTTGCTGCAATATAAAAGGAAAAGTCTTTTGTTATTTTATGTATGTACTTATTCAATGCACAAGCTGAATAATGAATAATCTGTAATGTAAAAAATAACTATAAAGTGAAGGATAATAAAATTTATCGCCAATTCTGAAAGCAACAAATTTCTATTCTTTACATATTATGCAATATTTTTTGGCTCTGGCTAGTATTACATGAAAGTTGGTGTTGCATAAGACAACGATGGTTATATCAGACGGATAATTGGCTTTTCAATGTTACCATGAAAATTTACTGCAAACGAAACGTCTGTTTCCACTGACGTAAGCTGTCAGACGTGTGCCGTAAGAAAGATGACCTTATTGATACCTTGCTTCTAAGCATTCATACGTGCCTTAATTTTGCGGAAAAGGTCAATAAAAACCCAAGGATAAATCGAATAGATAGTCAGGAATAAGTAGTAGCCGATTCTTATTACTACTATTCTCCTTTACTCCAAAGATTAACCATGGAACGTCCAACTTGAAGAACCATCCATAATCTGTTTGAAATTTTCTCTCACATCAGTGTGGATCCAAACATTATCGACTCATGAAAGGAGATAAAACGCAATAACCTCGATGAAAACGAAGCGATAATAAATGTTTGCGTAATTATGTTAGTATAATAATTAACTACCACCAGAATTATTTTCACCCAGCAAAATTGTAGGACAAGGAAACTTAATAACATTACTGACAACATTTAATACAAGTACTTTAACGCATTGCCTACGCACGCACCAATTAGGGCTAGTGTTCATGTTTTTTAAGCTTAGTTCTCTTCTTCAATTTATTGGCTATCGTTTGGCCAGCGTTATGATGCAATTTGTGACGAAGATAAATTATGAATAGCAATAATCTATCAAATCTCAATAAATACTATTTGCCTGAGGATTGCATACGAATAATATCATCCCTTTCAATGAGGATGCTTCTTTTCCCCCTGCGTTCGTACACGAAGCCTATGTCCAAAAGAAGACGATATAGTGTAGTCCTTTTGTAATCTGGGAGATCCCTGTCCGTATTTACCGAGCTTAAGATGGATTTTAAAGTCGCAGGAGTATTTTTCACGTAGGATTCATGTACCTTCCTTCTAATTCCCGATCTCACAAAATCGTCGAAAATCACTGCTCTCGAATTTTTGTACGGCTGTCTAATTTCTTTAGTTTTTGAAGCAGTTACCAATGGACCACGGGAGGTTTCCTTTCTCACTCTGTAAACAGTGGACTCCAAGCACCCAGTAACCTTCGAAGTTTTTCGGCCGGCTTCACTAATGCTTAGAGATTTCCTGAAGTACGAAAAGGCTTCGAGCGCCAACTGTCTTTCGCGGCTTCTGAGCCTCTCACCTTTTCTCCTCTTCTTTGTATCGGACATGGTGATTTGGCGAATAGCAGCAGAGATAAGTGTAAAACACACTTCACAGCTCTCAAATTCAGCAGGCCACACAACACTTGATCACTCCAAAAAATGCAACGACAAACTGAACGTCTCCGTAAATTCTTCCCCCGGCCCCTTCGGCTAGAGTCGCTTCTGGTACCCTATGAACGGAACTTGAGGAAAAATCCAAGCCCCCTTTTGTAAAAGGCATGCACTGGAAGGGGTAGATTATGAGGTATTCTCTTTCTTGGTTTCTACAGCCGCGGCTAGCCGGACCGAAACACTCAAGGCGGAATCTGCGTCTTATTTCCAAGCCGTTAAAATTTGCTTGCTTTCGTGTATCAATGTATTGAAATAAACACATTGCTGTTACGACGCATGAGCATAATCTGTTCAGGATATCAAATGAATGGTATGTATTTAGATATTTCATGGTGTGCATTGACAGAAAACTCTAAAATCTCCCTCCTCCGTCAGAGAATTTTCCTCCTGCGCGCAAGAAAAAGCAAGAAGCCCGGCCCAGCGGCGGCGTAATATTTTTTCTTAAGATCAAAACCCTGTAACTCCCTACAGAATTTATGTAAGTTAATGATTTTTTCACTAAAAATACCTTTGTAGTTTTCTTCCAATTTTTAACACAGCATATACAACTACGTCTTAAGAAACGTAAGTTAGTAAGCAACTACTTTTTACCATGCAAAAATTAAAATTTTCTTGTCCTAAAGGGTGTTACGTCGGCGTAACAACATTTTAACTCAATAACTGTAAGACTGGTTTAGACCTTCAAAGAGAAAAGTGTATGAAGAATTATGTGCAGAAGATTCAATTCAATACAGACAACGGTCAGGCAACAATTGCGAGAAGAAGATAATGTAAATAAATACACGTTTTTTACGAAAATTTAAAGAGATGTTTTTTATAGCTTTTGTTATATTTTTTATCGAAAAACTGTTGGCACCAATGAATGCAGCATGTCTTTCTACTTCAGAATGAAATTTTTAATCAGTGCTTAGCGCAACATTCATTTTCGAGCTGTTATTGACCACACCTAACTTCCGGCCTTATGGAGATTAACATGGGAAACAATTCTCCATAAGAGCCCATACTGTCAACTAAATGTGGAACGCTCTTTATAACATATGTATGGATGTGAGATGGGCAAATAGCCCATATTCTAATTTCGTTCGTGCATTCGCGAAATTCCACATCATAAAAGATATTAATGCAGTTCTAAGCTGCGCAAGTTCCCCGAGTAAAACAGCCTTTAGAGCTTTTTTGAAAATTTCTCGCACTTTCAAGTGTTACGCGACACGTGCGTGACTTTTTTCCTAGTGGGCTAATTTTTTTCGCTTGAGAGTTTAGCTCCGTGGAGGAAGGAAAGAGGCAGATGATTAGCAGTTACTTATGAGGCTCACACGAGACTACTTAGGACACTTGACGGCGTCCAGCTCAGTGGACTTCGGACGAGTGCACTTACGAAAGGGCCTTCTCGCCGAGAACCACAGGAATATACGCCAAAGGCGAATACGAGTGCGGTGGGGACAGACTTACGTGGCCGCCAGGGAAAAAAATAACCAAGCTTGCATTTTTTTGCTCGAAAAATTCATGCCTTGGGGACATGCGAATAGTCGCCAGAGTGAAGAACTCTCGCGACGTATCTGGTTTTTTCCCGGCGAACCATGGCAGTGAAGATTTCTGGGGTCTCTCAACGGGTAAGGTCCACCATATCTCCTTCCGACGTTTCAATGTGCAACTCGCCCATCGACCTCAAAGATTCTGGAATCCAATTTTGGACACCTGAACAACAAAAATACTTTCTTTAATTTTGGAATCCTGAATCATTGGACCCAATTATGAGCAAGGGAGGCGAAGATGAAAATTCATTAAGGAGTTCAGGGTACTCTATAGGAGTAATGATATCATTGTTGAAATTTTCGGGACAGAAGAATATGATGGTTTGGCCATGCAGAGGCGCAGCTCGGAATTAAGGCTGGGGGGGGGGTTTAGGTGCAACTAATACCGGGGTGTGTGGGGTTATGAAATATCCACCAGGATAAGCGGTAGGTGCGAGTTTTAATAAATTGCGGAATTTTAAGATAGATGGTTCAAAATGGTGAGTTTTACGGCTTTCTGGGGGATCTATTCATCGTTAAACTATTCTATTAGTAATACCAATCCAATTAAGTCAAATGGATTAAACTTAAAAATTTCTCTGAGCTCTGGAGGAGGGGGATTATCCCCCAAAACCCCCCTCGCTGAGCCACTGTGGCCATGTGCTGAGAAAAGAAGAGGGAAGTAAGATGAATGAAGTTCTACAAGCAAACCCAGTTGGACGAAGACCAAAAGAAGAGATGGTGGGACCTGCTTAAATACTAACTTATTATGGGAAGGTGACTCCATCATTGTGAACTGGTTAAAAGAATATTCTTTCCTATTGAGTGATTTGGAAAAATAATGGGCAGTGTGTCTCACAAAGGATAGGAACTGATAGAAAAAAATACTTTCAATAAATATTCCATAATTACACGCTGGCCATTGAAAACATGAGGAAATATTTAAACATGACAGAAAATACTAAGGTAAATTACCTGGATTTCTTATTCGTTTCCCTCGTCAATCCAAGACTCCAGGGGACTGCATAGAGAGGCCCAATTCCATCCCACATTAGGTTGATTTCTGTTTGCCACTTCGGTCGCATTTTAATTGGCTTACGTCCGCAGCGTGGTCATAAGTGCAATGCGATCCGCTTTTTTACAATATTTTGCAGTATAATGTTTGTAATTGAGAAGAATAGCATTGGAAAGCAATGGATTTGATAGATCACATGGATATTGCTGCCTGATTCATGGGCAGCATTGTCCAACCTGACCCGGCTGATTACCCGAGAAGAGTTCATCACCCCCTGAAATATTACAGATTCCTTCGGAAAAAACCTGTACGGTAGAAAATTCTTGGTAAATTGAAGGTATTTACATCAATTGCTATAAATATAATGCACTGGTCGACTATCAGTATAAAGCAGTAACGGATGTCAACTATCAGTATAAAGCGTTTTGCGCCCCCCTTTAGTAAAAAATTCAAGGGGGTGCAAAAGATATTTTGAGTTACCTATACTTTTATCGTAATGAAAAATAATAAACGCAGACGCAAAATTTGAGATATTTTTATTTAAACTGATGATACGGATATTCAATAAATTGCTATCTTATGATATAAAACAGCTACAATTGTGTTTCGGCTATGTGGGCAGCCTCGCAAGGGGGGCGCGCGCGCCCCCTGCGCCCCAGGTATGTATCCGCTACTGGTATGAGGATACGTTAAATAGAGTAAAGCAGTTGAAAAGAAGCCTCAATGTTATTGCGTTTTATTTATACACAAGAGATTTCATCCTATCTACGCTCCATTTTTTTCTCTACCCGTCCACCCACTTAAAACATTCCCCCTCCTCAGTTCACTCTTACTCTCAACGCTGTGCCTCTAATTAAGAGCGGAAGGGAAAGTATTGAACACCATTTATATGATCAAGGAAACAACAAGGAAAGGCGGGAGAGAGAGAGAGCTCTGTTTGCCAAACCGAAGGCAGTCTGAAGCGCGAGAGTGTTTCTTCTTTGCAACCTCAAATTTGTGCTACGACTAATTAGAAGGGACGGGAGAGGGGGGGAGACTGGCTGAGAGGATGGGTAAGAGAAAGTGTAAAAGGGTGTGGTGATAACCAAAGGAAGACGAGGCGGAAGAGACGGGAAATAGAGAAGATGATAACGAAGGAAGAGAAATACGTGCAAGGGTACATCCACAAATGTGCGAAATTCCTCAGAGCGAAAAAAATCATTCGCCTTAAACAGGATTTGAATCTGGATGTCTGGATGGATCCCGAAAGTCGTGGAATCCGGTCTCGAATCCCTGTGAAGGCGAATGAATTTTCCTCTGTTGGAATTTCGTACAGTGAAATTCCATGACTTTCCTTGAATCCCGAGGTTTTCCAGAAGAATGCCACCCATTAAGTAGTCATGTATTTTTTCCAGGCAAAAACAAGCAATAAGACCCAGCAGGAATTTGAAGATCCAAAATTTTCACTTACCCGATTTTCTGGGAAAAGTAGAGCGTTAGCCTCAAGCTTTCTCAATGACCGTCGGAAGACCACAATAAAAAGATGCTTTCAGATTGGCAACTACTTCGTTTCACAATGGACCCAACTTAAGGAGATTCCAGCTTTTTGATAGCATTTAGTCGTTAGACATGAATGCTACACGGCAATGATGTTATTCAGCCTCGCGATACCTTTTGAACATAAATGTATTTCCAAATCTGCTAGGTAAAGAATCATTCGAAAATGATTTGGTTAATTGCCGTCGAATCTTGTAGATGAAACTTTCTCGGGAAATCAGCCGGGTCAGAATGGACATTGCTGCCAACGTTTCGACAGCCTTCTCTATTTAGGGCTTTCGCCCTGATGGCGATGGCAGAGAAGGCTTTCAAAACGTTGGCAGCAATGCCCAACCGGACCTGGCTGATTTCCCGAGAAGAATTCATCAGTCATTCAAAAACATACATTATCTGAAACCTACCGTACCTCATCGAGAATGGATATTGTATTAAAAGCAAACTCAGCAACTGCTTTGGTGGAACTACATCAACAACTATTAAAGAGCAGGGAAGGAAATAGTAATTTTTACGGTTTACCTAAACGGTAATAATGTTGAGTGAGAAACCTATGATGATTTTGAGCTGACGAAAGCGAAGACATTCGTTTAATGGAGGAGAGAAAAGGGCAAGGGCAAGCTAAACCAGGATGCCAAAAACTTAGGAAGGTGAAGGAGTCCTGCTATCTGGATGGTCTTTTGATTATCAATGGACGATACCCAAAGGAAGTAGCCAATATAGAGATCTACCTGCAAAAAGAGGAGTCCTCTCTCAGCCGGGAATATAAAACAAGCATTGAATGAATTAATAAATAAGGCAAAAAATCCACAGAGAAAAATACCATTCGCATAGACTGGGATTCGAACTCTGACCCCTTGATTTCCGGACGAGTGCTTTAGCCAGTTAAGCTCCACTGTGAATATTTGAGGATTATTTTAATTAACTTTTAGCACAATTTGTGCATTGCGGGTGACTATGTAAAGTTATCACCGTGGCTAGTTCCGTAGTACTTAAATTAATTAATAAGGATTTACATTTGGAAAATGATTCCTCAATGGTAAAGAGTGCTACGAAGGATGGCAGTAGCAGAGAAGTCAAATTTATAAGCTTAAAAAATTTGGTTTTACAGGAGATTTTTGAGGATAAAATGGATAGATCAATGTGAATTATGTGGAATTCAATACAACAGTGTGAGAGAAATCTCCTAAACAATAAAAAAGAAGATAAGATAACTTACATGATGGCCTAATGATGACAATCGTCGAGGGACAAGTGGAAGGCAAGAACCGAAAAGGAAGACCTCGAGCAAAATATATGGAACTAGTAAAGAAGGATGTGAAAGAGAAGAAATACATCAGTGTGAAAAGATGAGCTGATAGGGGAACTGAGTGGAGAGCTGCGTCAAACCAATCCTAGGATGGTTGACCAGTGATGATGATGAGGATAACTTAATCGACAACGTCACGTGACACGGTAATCTGATGAAAGCAAGGCACGGCAATCTGATGAAAGGGCAAGCGTAAGGGGAAGAATGGCAAAGGAAGAACATGTAATGAGTTTCAGATTATATTCCATAATTTTAAAATATATGCATCTTCATTCGATGGTCATTGAGAAAAACGTTTGCACTATTCAATTCGGGAACTTCTGCGCTATCACTATAAATAGAGGTATTCTATCGTTTGACGTAGATCTTTCTCTAGCACTTTTCGAATCACCCTGCCTGTCCCCCCCTCCCCTCACCGAGCTTCCCTCATTGATTCCAATAAGATCTTCTCCTATTCATTCTTCCTAAACATCCTATTATCTTCCTCCTCTTCTCCGCTCACCAAGCATACTTCTTTCGAGAACAGTTTTTGACATCCCCTCACCGCTCAATACTCGCTCCATCCAAGCCTTCTGTCTCCTCCGTACCTCATGTAGAAGCTTCCTCTCCTGATTCACTATGTCCAGCACTTAGTCTTCCCTATTCCTCTCCGTCCAATTCAGCTTCTACGTTCTCCTCCGTACCCGCACAACGAGCTCCTCAATTTTCATCTCGTCCTCCTTCATCAGCCCCCTCATTTTCGCACTGTAAAGTTAGTCCTTTCTACATCTACATGATACCCCGCAAGCTGCCTTAAAGGCGTGTGGCACGGGGTGTTAGGACACCAGCCGTTTACACATAAGAAGGAAGAGCTCTAAGGAAATTTCCACTAGCATTTATTAAAATCCTTTATGGTTCGGGGGAAAAACGACTACCCGTATCTATCCGTTCGGCAAAACATCTCTCTTCATGTATCGCTTCTGTCGGACCTGGAAATACAATGGGGCTCTAATAATATGTTCTCCGCGCCGCTCTTAAGGATATCCATTCTCAATTGTTCAAAAATGTAAATTTTCACGTAAGCCTTCTCACAGAGCTTACTTCACACTCTTAACTATTCTCCCATAAGCTCTTTTCGATTCATAAACGCAGCTTTTGTTAAAACTCTTCTCTTCATGATATAACGGTGCTATAACAAACGTGAAATTGATAGGTTATCGGAGATACAGTAAAGGCCTGGTTACACGGTACATGAGAATGTACAAGAAAATGTGAGAATGTCTGAATCTCAGAATGAACGCGAAAATGCACCGTGTAACCACGCAAAATGTAAGAATGTATGAATTTCTGAACGCCTGCTCTAATTTCGTTCAGACAATCATACAATTTGAACTCAGAGTCACCTGGTGGCAGACTACGAAAACGACACATTCATTTCATCTGGCTTGTATAGGCGACTTCTTTGTTTACGTACGGCCCCGATAGTTATTTCGATTTGATATGATCTTGCTTGACTTGGATATCTCACTGATTGGATATGGGTAGCGAAAGAATGGAACACAAGAAAAGGGGATGGGTAAAAGGAAGGATCAGATGGAAAGGCGCTGAATGTATGAACCGCGAGAATTGTCCAAGATCGAGATCCAAATGATCGTTAAAAGATCATAAAAAAGCATGTGATAGGCAAAGAAATAAGATTTAAGTACTATTTACGCTGTATTTACTCAAGTTCCTGTTTTTGAATAGAGACCGACTGCAAAACGAGTCGAAAATTTAGGTGTTGCGTTGACATGCAGCGAACTTTATGGGCATCGCAGTAATAAATATTGAATTTACCTTGCCAAAAGCCTCATATTTCTCGTATATTCCTGTAGCGTGCGCCGATTCACAGGAGAAGGATGGAGAGAAATCACGACACACTCGCTTTCAAGACTAAAATTCAACTGCCTTTATTATGTCCTGTTTATTATATCACAAGGCTTAAGGGCACGAGAAATTTTGAAAATGTGCTTTTATTATGGAACACTACTATCCAACAAAATTTTAACGATATCGGCGTAAGACATTTCGTGAATATTCCTTGTTAGGGGCTCCTTGTGACGAGAGGCCGGCCGCCCATTACATTTCTTATTTTTCACCGTGGTTTAATCGTAATCAGTATTTATTCTCGTAAACAGCCACTTTCCTTATAATTTGATCCTACAATGGGTAGAATGATAGGTACATTTATAGAGTTGTTTACAAAGTGAAATAAGTAACTGGATAAAATCCTGCGGTAACCCTGATTTAAGAGTGTACTTACGTTGAGGATATCCCGTTGACAATATAGATAATGTATTTGGCTCCATTCTGTGGATCATCAACCACTTATTCCTCTTATTTTTGTCCCTTCGAACACAAGCAAAAAACTTCTCCGGCGAGTAAATAGAGGTACTAGACGTCGGGGCACTTTATATGGTTTTATGGGATACACGATTTATATGGTTTTCACACGTTTTTCTATTGAAGGTCCATGCTTCAATATACTTACTGCATTAAGCAAATGATGTAGGTGTGTAACGTAGATCACCATCTGCAATCAACTTATTTTAATTTAATCTTTCCAAAGCCCCCCAAACATCGCCTTTATTTATTTCAACAACGCCTTGGCAACCCAATATATTCACAATCCGAAGTTTGACGTTAAAGCAGCAATTATATTCGCCAAATTAGCGTTTGAGTCCCTACATAGACAGTTTTTCTATCCACTTCCTCAGTCTGTCATCAGTGGATTCCAGGCCGTGATGTAACGCGCGCACGCTCCGTCACGTGTTTTCAAACAGTCGATGAAGATTATTTTTAAAGACACTTATCTCAGCTATAAAACATTATTCATCCGCGACATTTTCGGCAAGTACATTTGAGGTAAGGATCTTATTATTCTAGTACTTTTAAAAAAGTTTGCATGTTCCCCATTGGTTTATATTTGAAGTTAAAATAATTTGTTGCGCATTAAAAAATGTACGAAAAAATGTCCGAAAAAATGTACCGTGTAACCACCTACTCGTGGATCTTGTCCATGAGAATGCACAAGAATCTGTTCAGAAAACCATTCAGAAAAATGTACAGATTCTTGTACATTCTAATGTACCGTGTAACCAGGCCTTAAGACGTTGTTGTCGATTTTCTTAGATTCATTTATAGAGAGGTAACCAGAGGGCTTCATTTACAAAGTCAAAATTTAAATAAGTAACTCTCTCAAAATTTAATATCACCATATTATTCTTTACAGTTTTTCTAATTGATTTTCCAGGCTTGATTTATGAAATAATAGTATTCTTTAAGCTGCCTTTACTTCTTCCTTACTTACTTGACGACAAATACTGTGTGAAAAACCTCTCGGCTACTACGATAGATACTCCAATACTTAGCGAAACTTCTCATTTTAAGGATGACACAATTTCCTAGACTGTTACTGTCCGGAAGTCTACTAGGATTTTTAGTCTTCATCGGCGGAAAACATGCTTATATTAATCCTAAATTATTTTTTTAATCTCAATTATCACCGAAAACAGCACAATAAAGCCATAAAATCGCAGGTTTCAACTACAAGTAACAAAAGACTGTCACACCCATTCATGCTGCGGATAGGACCAGCCTTTCCGGAGCATAGATACAAGAGCCTTACTAAAATTACACTGAAAAAACACTTTGCATGTTATAACCATTGGTTTGGATGTCATACTCAAACCTGAGGTGAGTGAAAGGACTTTCCCTTACATTTAGATATGTCATCCAAACAGAATGATTGATGAGGAGTTGGATGCTTCACCTACTCTTTTGGTTGCTACATCTAAAGAAGGGGATCGGGTTGGGTTGGTGGCTAGAGAGTTGGCCTCCCACCCGGCGGGCTCGGGTTCAAATCCCGGCAGTGGCAGAGAATTTTCAGAGACTGCCCGATTCCTGCTTAAGTGTTGTGTGGAGGACATTTCAAGTGCAACACTCCGTCCATCGGATGGGACGTTAGACCGTGGTCCCCTTGGCGCCTTTCGTTAAGAGCAGGCTAATGCCGACGCTGGGTTTCTCTCCACCCTTCCTCACCTACCCTCAAATGACCTCAGCTGTAGGTCGCTTCCTCCAGATACCATACCATACATCTAAAGAAGATGGACTTTGGGCGTGAGAACCAAAGTGTTTGATAGATCATCAGGACGACGGTTGGGTACCGAATGAAAACTTAATATGACCAGCCCAAAGGAATGTATCCCTACCCCTTCCTCCCTCCTTTTAAACCCCACTACCTCTTAATATTGTTCTTTTACAAACAATTTTGAAATAGGACAAAATAACTACAAAAATGAGAAAACTTATCTCTGTGGTTGTCATGATATCTATTATGACATAACTAGGTAATCCGTGCGAAAATTTCGTACCTTCACGCTATCATGGAATAAGTATGTTAAACAACAATATGGAAGTTACTTCTTGCAACCTACAGAGTAAAAAAACACAATAAAACAGAAAAAATTAATGTCTCGTACTTCTTACATTTTATTTTTAATATTTTACCTGCTTATGGTACGTTTCTTTGCTTTGGTTGAGGATTTTGCGGGTTTTTAGACATTTTATTTACTTAGAATGAAAAAAATTTGTGGATTCGATACACTTCGAGCGAGCAATCAATATGGAAAAATCGAAACTTTTAAGTCTAATTAATCCGCAAGTAGTGAAATTTGAGATAGTATTTTTCGTCAAAAACGATTCAACGCTAAAAATGATACTGCATTTATCACTGTAGGTGCACGGAGCATACCAATGGCTAAGTTCTAACAACACGTATCTCAAAATTTGGCCGGTTTGAGACAGGTATCTTAACCAAAGCGTAATGATATTAAAAATAAAAATTAAGCAAAAAACAACTCTCTGTTTGCAAATGCATGCTTCTATTTCAGTTCTTTGAATTTTTCGTTCTTAATCTCAGTGAACAATTAAAAATATAAATCGTTTGTCTAATATTCCTAGCCCTGCCGCGTGAAAGGCGGTGAAATATACAAAAATTGCCGTGAGAAAAAATTCCTCTGGACCGGGAATCGAACCACGGACCTGCGGCTTTTCGGGCCAATGCGCAGACCACTACGCTATCCAGATTCTTTACTCAACTTCTTTGGTAAAATTGCCATGAGAATTAAAGAACCTGGATTGGCCCGAAAAGCCAAGGTCCGTGGTTCGATTCCCGGTCCAGGGGAATTTTTTCTCATGGAAATTTTTGTATATATAAATCGTTTCTTTAGCTCTTCTGAAAAGTTGCTATTTTTGAAATACGCGTTGTTGAGGCCTGTTTACACGGTGCATTAACACGTACGGGTTAATGTCTAAATGTATGAACGCGAGAATGAACGCCAAAATGCACCATGTAACCACCCAACTTGTGCGAATGCATGCACAGAAAATAGAACCTGTTCTAATTTGGTTCATGCATTCGTACATGTTCCGTTCCGGTCCACAAAAATCATTCACGCAAATGTACATTAACTCGTACGTGTTAATGCATCGTGTAAACAGGCCTTTAGAACTTAGCCATCGATATACGGAATGACAGAAAAAGACCTTTCTCTGAAAATATATCTATGATTCAACATATTGCAATGTGTGCGGGAGCACCTGCTATCTCAATGTAAGGTTCGACTGTAATGCGCCGATTTCTCGCGAAAGGAGGAACGCGAGCGCGAATGAGCCAGCTGACTGAAGGAGACGGGTTGAATGAAGGAGAGGGAGTTTGGTTGCAAAAAAAAGCATCTGAGGGCGAAGGGAAAGGAAAGGAAAGCGGAGATAGGGGAGGGTTCGCCCGTGATTGCAGTGAGGAGGAGTCTAGATCAGATTGGTTTGAGAAGTATTAACAGCAACAGCGGGAGAGGAGGATAGGCGGAAGAAGGAGTGTATCTCTGCTCTGATGGAGTTTACGTAAGAAGGGGTACATAACTTATTCCATTAGCTTCGCCCCGCGCCAGGTCGAGTGTTTGAATAAACCCCCTCCTCACCCTTCACTCTCATTTCCGCCCCTCCCCAAACCTTCCGCCCCCCTCCCCCAATTTAACCCTTTACAGGACCCCTTTCACCGCAGCCCTAATTCCCTCATTTTCATCATCGATTTTTATCTAGGCCCCACAAGAGATCCTTGGGATCCATTCACCATACCTAATAATTTGGCAAAATAAATACGAAACAAATAGTAATTTACGCAGCATTTTGCTTACTAACGTCAATGCCCTGATGGGGGTAATTTACCCAGGCTGGACTCAAACTCGCGGCCTCTTCTTTGCCAGGCGGTGACTTAACCCCGCCGCGGCGGGGGGCGGCGCGCCGCCACCGAGGCAGGCGTCTAAACACACTAACATTGAGGATGTAATTTTCTTATAAAACGTCGATTTATTTATCAGTATTCAAAATAGAATTAACCCATTTAACATTTATTTATTTAACATACGGAAAATTGAAGGTAGCGGCGGTGTTAAGTCCCCGTCTACCATACCATACCTAAGGTCGCGGGTTTGACTCCCGCAGAGATAGGTTGCCCCTATCTGAAGCATGCATTTTTGCGTCGTCTATTGCATCTTGTCTTTTAAATCTCCAATTTTAAGGCCTCATTGTGCTATTTTCGGAGGTAATGGAGATAAGAAATAATTTTCAATTCATAAAAACATATATCCTGCTGATGAAGACAAAAAAGACATGTAATGAATTAAAATTACTGTCTTTAAGAATTATAAAAGTTAAGGAGTGTCATATGAATGAATTAACATTGAACATATTCCATAAGTCTGAACAAAAATCATAGAAATGAAATGATCTCTGAATGAAACATCAATTTCATTACACGGGTGACTAAAGCTTTGAGAAAAATATGTAATTGTAAGACTGCCCACAAAGGGATACCCGGATGGTCAAAAGAATGGCACATGACAGTCAAATATTGAATATTTATGCGTATTAGGATAAAGAAACAATTTATAAGAACCTACATCTGGAGTATGCACCTATACGGAAGTGAGGCATGGGCAATGACCGCAGCGGAGAAAGCAAGGATAGAGGCCTTTGAAATGTGGTGCTACAGAAGAATGATGAAAATCAAATGGATCGACCGAGTTAGTAACGAGGAAGTCCTAAGAAGGGCATGAGAGAAGAGAAGCCTCATGAAAACCTTAATAAGAAGGCGGAACAACCTTATAGGCCACATCTTGGGACATGATGGCCTGATGAAGACAATCGTTGAAGGACAAGTGGAAGGCAAGAATGTAAAAGGAAGACCTCGAACAAAATATATGGAACAAGTAAAGAGAGATGTGAAAGAGAAGAAATACGTAGGTGTGAAAAGATTAGCTGATAGGAGAACTGAGTGGAGAGCTGCGTCAAATCAATCCTAGGATTGTTGACCAGTGATGATGACCAGGATTCCAACCAGGATCTTTCCATTGCCAGTCAGGTAATGTTAACCCCAAACTATGTCTGGAAAGCAAAGCTAAACTATGAAAGATGAAGGTTTGCCTCAAAATTGTTGGGTCAACGTTAACTCGAGTAATACGTGCTTCCTTTAAATAGAGTACAAATTTATTTGCTACGCGGAATTAAGTAAAAATAATGATCGATTATGGTAGCACAAGGATTTAATTCTATTGAAGACAAAAAAATCAACCATGCCTTGATGCGTGCTTCAATCAGGAAAATTATTAAATGATGCCCTTTATGGGAATAACTTCTGTATGGGAGTACCTTATCAAATTCTTGTGGATTTCTCAAGGACAGGCAGATGAGGCGTTCGGCATAAGAGCCAGAGGATACGACAATATAGAAAAGGGATTGTATACTTCTACACCAACGCGCAACTTAAATTTCTGAACGATCTAAAAAAATCTAATTTTTATCTTCGCATCGGCGATGAATAACCAGAGCAGTGAAGTCTCAAATATGCAGGATGTTTCAGGAGGAACCTGCAATACTTCATTAGGTGGTAGGTGAGACAATTTTTTGCATTTTTTTAATCCATAAACATGGTGTCTCAACTCCTCGGTTAATGAGCTATGACAACGCAAAAAATTTTTACGCACTATGGAGTTAGCATAATAACGGTTTTTCTTAGGGTATCCTGCCTTTTCGACATTCTATATAATACCTACCATGGACTTTTAAGGACATTAAATTATTAATTTTGGACGAAAATGTTCGATTATAATTGTCTGAAACAATAAATCTTTGGGTTTAATTAAAAGAGGATTTTGAGTGCGTAACAAAAACAGGATTGCTTAATCTCACCCATTTTGAGACTAGTTGTTTCAGACAATTAAAATCCCAGATTTTCGTCCAAAATTTATTATTTTATTTCCTTAAAAATCAAAGGTATTAAATAAAATTCCGAAAAGGCTACATACCCGGCCCTTGCTGGGCCGTGGTCTATAGCTTTATTTGCGCCCGTGCTGGGCCGCCGGGACACTGGGACGTATCCCGGTGTGCTCTGGAAGTCTTTGGCGCCCTCCTGTTCCGATACTGGCACATTTTACAGTCAGAATACCAACATTGAGCAGTTAATTTGATTTCAAAGATATCTCATTCAACGCCATAATGAACACCGTCTTGAGTAAACAAAATAATAATTTAAATTAATATATCTCAATCTGGTAAGATTCGATTCAATCACAAGAGGGTAAGGATTTTAAATTTCCTAAAATTAATTTATTATATTCCACACCCTCAGGCCTCCGGTAGTCCACCCCCTGGATAGTGCTGACACCCGTGGCCGTCCACCGCCGTAAGAAGGAGCCCAGCATGGGCCTGATACCCAAGAAAAACCTTTTTCATGGTAACAGCAAAATACATTTTAAAAAATGTTTGCGTTGCCATAGCTCAGTAACTAAGTTGTTGTGACACCATGTTTATGCACAAAAAATACTTAAAATTGTCTCCCTTCCACCTCCTGAATTATTGCAGATTCCATCTGAAACACCCTGTATACAGGGTCAAATGACTGCATAGCAAGAAGTTAGTTCCCCAATATCCTTAAACTTTCCTCGACTATTTAAGTTGGAGAATTAATTAATTCCGATAGTTGATAATAATATAATAATCTAATAAAATATACGTCGAATATAGTCGATGTACAGTAAAGTTTTCTCGGGTTTTGCACCGGGTCAGGTCCTCCATATCTCCTCCCAACGTTTCGATGAACAAATCGACCATCGTCATAAGGGATTCATGATTCCAATGATTGGATTCTTGGATTCCTGATGAAGATGGGCGAGTTGTTCATCGAAATGTTGGAAGGTGATTTGGAGAACCTGACCCGGTGTGAAACCCGGGGAAACTTTACTGCAATTGTTCGCCGAGGACAAAAACAAAAATTATAATATTTTATATAATTAATTTCGCTAAATTCGCGCGCGTGTTGTCTCGAAGAATATTATGGTTTCTCCGAAATGCCTTCCAAAACCATTTTTTTCTCCCGTCACACTTCAAGTAGGCATTGCTCAAAGGAGAATTAATTTTCGGGTGGATGTTATCATTTAATATGAATAGTGAGAGGGTGATTAAGGGTGACAGGAGGGCCAGAGGATACGACAATGAAGATTAAGGATTGGATCCTTCCGCACCAAGCCGCAACAGAAATTTCTGAACGATCAAAAAATATTATATTTTCCGTTGCATTGGCAGAGAATATCCTGAACAGTGAAGTCACAACTATATTTTGTATCTAATGAATGCATACCAAGAACTTTGCTCATCAGTATCCTGATACTTTTCTCTCCAATATAAGTTGGAGAATTATCTAATTTCGATATTAGATAAATGATATTGCATAATGATTATGTAAATTTACTCAATAGTTGATAACATTCTTATAGTACAAATAATTTGGTCCTTTTGGCAGTCTCATATGTACAAGCACCTGTATCAATATTGCCTTCAATTTATAATATAATAACCAAATAAATTTTAGGTCGAATATAATCGAACAAAATTCGATTTAATTACTTTCGCTAAAATCGCGCTGGTGTCGTCTCGAAGAATATTTTGGTTTCTCAGAAATGCTTTCCGAAACCCTTTTTTTTCTTCCAACACAACTCCTCAAGTAGGCATTGGTCAAAGGGAAATTAATTTTCTCCTGGATGTTTGCGTTTCATATGAATAGAGAGAGGGTGATTAATGCCTCAGGAAATGGCCGCTCCGGGAGGGGAGAGGGGAGTATGGCAGCGGTCAATATTAGCCCCGAACCCTATGTCCTACAACGGCAGAAAGAAAACCGTGAGAGAACAGATCGCAGCGGAAGTCATTCCGAGCAAATAGAGCTGCATTATCAATATGTTCCTCCGATCAGCTCACATAACTGTAGCCCGCTGGGAATGAGGCCTGGTTTCCACATTCCGCGACCTCTTAGGCACTTCTCGCCAGACTTACATTGTTTCATCTGTACCTCTCATATACATGGTAAAATACAAAACACCAATAGTAATTTCCATACTTAAGTAAACAATTCCACTATCGGCCACTGCACTTTTAGGTCACTCTCATTTTAGCTCATTCACCTTGGGAATGACCTAAAAGTGTTGATACCATTGTCGGTAGTGGAGTTGTCCATTATTATGTTTTATCATAAGCCTATGTTTTGTCATTGATATGTCGTATTTCCACCACCTCATGCCTAAAAAAATTTCGTACGAAACACTTCTCATATTCTGGAAAGCATTTTCCTCTTCTATTGTTTCGAACACCTTGGTTTAATGTTTGATTTATTGTTCATCGACAAAACGAACCCAACCAAACGTATAAAAATAGAATGACGACCTGTTGTAATAGAGATGCAGCTAATAATTCTGAAAATAAAATGAATTAATAGACTTCTTTAACTTTTATATATAGCATAAATAAGACTAAATCAACAATATCGACGTACATAAGTCAGCAATCCAAAAGTGTAATTGCAGTTGTTTATGAAAGCTTTTACCACGCGTATTAATTTTCTATACCTGTATAATAACTGCATTCGTAAACTAAATGCACAAGCGACAAGAAAATAAAAATAATAGCTGCATTGAATTAAAGAAAACTTGTATCCTGCATTGAAAGCACCAGTTTTGTTGGAGCAACGTAAAGTGATATCTCCAAAACAGTTTCAAATGGGGTACTTTTTTGGGGTGCTCTTGCAAAGGGCATATTGTTATTTTGTATGAGTGGAATAAAGTTTTATTTTAATTTTATTTGCCTATATAAAGTCTTATGTTCATTATTATAATATGTTTTATATTTTTATGAGTTTACTAAGCACTGCAACACCATGAAATGTATTTATTTTGTTAAGAAACGAAATTTATTCCTGCTAGTTCGTGTGAGAGGAGCATAAATAGCTTCAGCTATGAGTGTATCAGTGAATTGTTGAAGACTATTTGACAATCGGAGGGTAAATGACAAGTCATAAGGCTAGACTCCGTCAATCCGTCAATGCCTTCCGAGAGTAAAATGTCTGTTAAATTGAAACTTACTATGAATTACTGTTAATTAATGGACCCCAAAAGTAATCACCTTGCGTCATCTCTCACCTGCTTTAATTTGATATTGAAATCTCACATCGGAAGGTAACTATCAGCTTAAAAATAACGAATATGTCTACGGAAGTTAATTAGAAAAATCGATTTGTTCCTTCAACAATAATATCCCTGACAAGAATACATTATCTCACATTGTTAATCGAAGCAAAGACAGGTTTGTTTAGGGCGTGAATTTAATTGAAGCTAAACAAACTCCGACACTCGGTAATTAAAAATGAGAAGATTCCTTAATGAATATGAAATTCCATTTCACGAACCCGGTAAAGATACGGAGACCGTTAAAATAAAATTGCCTCATCCAATGACTGCCTGCAAATAACAGCATCTACTAACAAGGGCCAATTTTAAAAATCAATTTACTTACTTAAAACAATCATTAACACTGAGAGGCATTTACCATTGCTTGCAATTTTAACAATAGATTAATTGTAAGGTGAGTAATTGGTCATTTTATGCCCTCAAGGTTGTTTTTTATGGAGGAGGAAAATGGTCTGTAGTTTATTAAATTCGATGGAATGAAATTCGACATGGAGGAAAAGTAATTTATTTAAATTTCCTCTAGTAATGAAACTTTTGCACTCATATTTTATTTACTGGATTAGATCTTCCATGAATGGGACGGTATTTTACGTCCAAAATATAGTCATCGTTAAATTATTGCCACTTAGCTAATTTGTAGTAATAGGGACAATTAAACTAATAAATTTGCTCCTGTCATAGAACCTTACCTACTTGCGTGAGACTCCGATAAACAATGGCGTCATTTCTTCATTGCATTCATGGCTACAGACGGTCTGTACCGGCTAGTTGATAACAGAAATAAAATCAAATAATTAACTATTAGGGAAAACCCGCTTTCTTGACGCCAAAGAAACTATGTCCTCCAATAAATTGAAGATTTGAAATGCGAAGAGTTACTCGTAAACGTGCGTTTTAAACGCCCTAATCTAACTGACCTTGAAAAAAATAAGCAAGTAATGAAGATAGTGTTAGAATAATAATAATAATGAATTTTGCTTTCTATTTATTCATTTGTGTATTTAGAGGTTATTTCGTCTTTGCCAAAAAAATATCAATCTACGGTTTTTCAAAAGACGAATGGCGTGATATTACGCCCGTAGCATAAATCGAAGGATTTCAGGCGGTATAACACTATTCCCATAGCACGAAAAGTGTTCAGGGATCAAGGAGTTAAATTATTGAGGAGATATATAAAACAAAGAAAAGAGTCTAGAGGGATCAACCATGGAGAGGTGAAAGGTAACAAAATATATTTATCCGATGCCCCTCTCCTCTAAAGACAAGAATAGCTATGGGAAAGGTAGCATTTAATAATGACAGAGAGGTATTCTGAAGTAGCATGAACTCAGGGCTGAGGAAGAGAAAGTTGAAATGCTACGCGAGGATTTTTATGTTATATGGATGTGAAACATGGACCTTGCGATGGAAAAGATGGGGAAAGGATAAATACTTTTGAGATGTGGGTGAGGAGAAGGATGGAGAGAGTACGTGGATAAAGTAAGGATTGAGGAGGTGCTGGAAAGAGTTGGGGAGGAAAGAACACTACTGAGGACGGTAAAGGGAATAGGGTAGTTTCCTTCATCAAAGAAAACGAAAGGCATTGATTGCGATTCGTTACCCACCATTAGTGTATTCATAATATACAAATTATTTGGTTTTAGAAATCCCAGTTTAGACGAATGTTAATGGTCAATTTTATCCTCATTTAAAAAAGGCCAGATTGGCGCCCATGCGATGCCACTCCACATGACGTCAAAGGGACCTAGTTTCTATACGAGTAGATGGGAGTTTTAAATCGTTTGAGATTACCAATGCATGCAAGTGGCACAGAGCTCAGGGAAACATGTCTTAATAATCACGTTTTAAAACTGGCTAAGGTCGGAAAGTTTTCTTCATTTGATAAGGTATTAATAATCCTTATTTTAGCCAAGCGCTACCAGCTAGCATGGTACTTGGCTACCTGCTAGTATCCTGCGTCGTATTAGCGCTCAGAGCCTCGCCCCAAGGTCACCTCACTCGCGGCAGCGGGAAGCAGAACGACGTCACGAGTTTTTCCCGGCATTCATACTTACCCGTCGCGTTTTCGCGCGCTTGAAAATTTTCACTTTTCATTAAATGCGAAAAATAGATATCATCATTTAAAAATCTAAGAGCGTGAAATGCATACTCCAGGAGTAATAATCTTTTGATTTAGGCAATAAAAAAATAATAGGAAACCACCCTATTTGAGGGGCATGTTTTGAGAGGGAAGGGGATTTTATAATGCAGCAGTTGAGGGACTAGTGGAAAGGGAAAAGAGAAGATGAAGAAGAAGGCTGAAGATTACGGACACGATGAGGTAAGAAAGAAGCTACAATAGTAATACGTCTTTATTGGGCGAGATTGGAACTAGAAAGTCCCATCTTCCATCTAACCCCTTGTCAAACATAAAACTATTGCAGTTAAATACATTGTCAAGTTGCTCTTGAAATTACATACAGTCAATTATGGCAAAAGGGACATAGAAGTACGGTTTTCAAGCAACAAACAGTATAATAAATTAGCAAATTTATCATTTACCAAATGTAAAAAGATGTGACCAAGCGTGGGAAAACCCTAAGGATATTGACTTTCGTCCTTATTGGAAAAAATCCACTGCAAGAAAACGTCCGCACAAGAAGAAGGGCGTGAAAAACCAGCGAAAACCTACTGAGAAAGAGCTAATTTAAACATGCATGTATACAAATACAAGAAAATGTCACCCAGTACTTGGAAAGAAAAAGAAAATTAGATGAAGGAGGAGGAAATAAGTTTTGAATCTTTCCCACTGTTCCCATGATTTTTTACGTGTCTCGTCGTTGTTCTCGGAGAAGTTTTTCGCATTGTGCCCTTTTGAAGGATGCGAGTGATGATGATTTACGTAGCGGTAAGTCAATGTTGTTTCACTCGCGACATGGAGTCACAGTGAATGATTTATTGAATGTGTCTAATGGTGTTTAACTGTCCAATGGTAAGGAATAACGAGTTTTTCATTTCCCCTCGTATTTGAGTCGTGTGCTCTACTAAGTGTTTGAAATTCGTCTATTAGGTACGCTGGTGTATTTTTTTGTAAAATTTGATAGAGAAGACCAAGGATATGCATAGAAAAATAGAGTGAGGTGAAGACGACTTTGGTGTTTGGTATGTCTCAGTGAAGGGCAGAAAACTAGCTGATGATGATAATGCCTTTCCACAATTACTTCTCTCTCAATTAATACAAAAATGAATATTTGTAAAATAGTAATCTCTGTAGTAACTTATGAGGCTGAGGCGTGGAATTAATAAAAATAAGATGGAGATATTATATTAAGATGACGTGGGACATAAATTTGGAGGTAGGTATGTGGAGGTTCAGAACCACCCCCTCGCCGAATAATTAAAGTATTGTACCGATTGAAGTAGGTTTGCGTCAAGTATTTAAGATTTATTCTTACAGGCCCCACACTCTTCATGGACTCCCCTCTTAAATTCACAATAAAGCCCACTCCTTTTCAATCTATCCAAAAATCCTATTCCCTTCTTCCTCTCCCTCGTTTACCCAACATTCTACCCTCTAACACCGTTTCCAGCATCCCTTCCCCGCTCAGTAACCGCTCCATCCATAACTTACATCTCTTCCGTATCTAACGATGAAAATATCCTTAGGAAATACGAAAGAAATATCACGAGGGGAATCAGTATCCAAATTAAGGAAGTTCAGAAATAGAGGATTAGGATTAACATGAAGATTAATGATATAATATTGGAGAAGGACATAAGTATGAAGAGGTTAGGAAGAAGATAGACCGCGAAATAGATGACTGCAGAAGAAGATTTGCAGGCGATGGGGGTAAGAGAAAATTTATCCCCGGTAAGATAAGAGAGAATTTTGATTTGGAGGAAGGGGGCAGGGCAGGAGGACTGATTCGCAAAATCTCCATGCAAACCTACCTCAAACGGTATGTTACTTAAATAATAATTCGAAATATTGGTATTTAGTAAGTAAATACATGTTAGTGGGATTAGTAACGGCTTATAATTTTCACACAACGCTTTTTCAACCAAATTGACACTTATGTGTCAAAAATCATTATTTGAGGCGTAACACGGCGTATCAAAGGCACGACTCCTGGTTGGGTTTCATAAACGCTGGGTGGAAAATTTATTAATACTTCGTTTTACCTCCCATCATCATATAATTCGTTGTATCGGACGTGACCACATGGAACGCACACAATAGTAAGTGAAAAAAAAAATAATTCCATATGTGGTATGGTATTTGTAGTTTTGACAAATTATGTTATCATAAGCGACGACTCAACCATTGCTCAGAGCCTTATTAAAAGTTTTCAAATTCTACTTAGATTCACGGAGTTTTGAAGATGTTTGACATCATTACACACGGAGAGGTTGACGTGGGAGTAATTCCGTCACATTTTAATTTTGGGCATATTTAGAAGGCATATCTATAATTAATTTTGTTTCTGTATATGAAAATCACCTTCATAATTTTTTTCAAATTTTTTTCAAAATTAATGAACAGTTAGAATCTTTGCAATTATTATGTATTTTGAAATTTTATCGAAATATCCTATTGCATAGATTTCCCTAAAAGTAATTCCGTCACAAATGGAATTGCCCATATATTATAGTCCTGCACGACCTCCAAGGATCATCAGATGACGACGTGCCACATCGAAGCCCAGGTATTAAAGTATTAACTTAATGTGGAAATGTTCGCATTTCATTAACCCGTAATCATGGCAAAATTCCAAAAAGTTGAGCATGACACGATTCAATCAGAATGCGCCAACTTGTTACGAATCGGGCACGACATTCATAAAGAGATAAGTTCCGCATACGTTGAAATAATGTCTTGGGTTGCGAAATAGGGATTAAAGTTTGACGACATGGGGCGGTCGTGTTAGCAACTACTTCGGATTCGTACCCTATTCCCATACATGAGCAGGTTACTCCCCCTAACCACGGACAGCAAAGGGGTCAGCACTGATTTGCTCCGGTGAAAAGATCATCCCTGGCGATGTAAAAGGCCTTGCATATCTCCTCGTGCGGGGCTCGGTTAACAACCCTCGAAATGGGAATCCGCGGAAGAAAAAAGAAAACAGGCCGAGAACTCGAATCGGTATAGCTGGCGTTCCTTGAACTTTAGTCTTGGGTCTGGGGCCACTGGCAAGCAGGCATTTTCTCGTAGTGGCAGGAACAGCTATGCTCGCCGTCGTCCCACAGGTTAGAGAACTGACTGCAGCTAAACAACGGTATCCTATGCTACGAATTTAGTCGCATAAATCTATCGCATTCTTCACAATGCAGGTTAGCCATACATTTTAGAAAGGCGAGTAAATAAGTACCTATAACTATTGTAAAAAAGGGCTTTTCAATTACAATATTTCCGATTAATACGTTCAATTATAAGAAAACAGCTCTACTTAGAGGGCAGCCATTAATAACGTGACACATTTATGGGGGAGGGGGAAGCCAATTCTCACCAAATCTGAGGTGGGGGTAATGGGGGTCCTGGAAAGTAACACGTAATTATTTTCCGCAGGAAACAGTGTCAAATTGCGATCTCAATAATCTTAAATACAATTTTAACTAATCATAATTTAAAACCATCAAACAATTTGTTTTTTAAATAAATCCAATGCAATGAAGAATATATTAACGTATTTACACTGAAAATACGCATTTTGAATAATCTCAAGTGAGATTAGAGAAAGGGGGTCGAGCTAAATCTCACGATATCCCACTAAGGCGGGAGGGGAGGTCCGAAAATCGCCAAAATCAGGTAATTAATGGATGTCCCCTTTCTAGGAGATGGAGGTAACATACAGTTTTCAAAATTCACAAGTTTAAAAATTAGTCGACTAACCTGCAATAAAGCCTGAATAACACCATCATTTTTTCCGTCCTCGGAATGATAGCTCCAGCAATAGGTTTTCAGGGAACAAAAAGAGTGATCACTCGACCTATCATTTTCTGAATCACTTGGTCATTCTCACCGACCCTATTTTCCATCCTTTATTCCGTCCCTTTCCGAGGATGTGTCCGTGGTATTATCCCATCCGACGGACGGAGTGTTGCGCTTGAAATGCCCTCCACACAGCATTCTAGCAGAGATCAGGCAGTCACTGGAAATTCTCTCCCGCCGTCGGGATTTGAACACGAATCCATCATGTGGGAAGCCAATACTCTAGCCAGCACACCAACTTTACGTATTTTCCGTATTTAAAACTGTAATTTAAATAAAAAGCCAGGCGTTGCGTTACAGCCGCTATATGCGGCCGTGCGTTCTGATTGGCTGAAGGACGGTGCCAGCGACGGAAAAAGGGACGTGACGAATGATGGAAAAAGGAATGGGATTCCCATCCCTCGAGCTGTCGTGGAAAATGAATGCGTAAAATAGCGGGTTGGTGTGGTGTCTAGAGTGTTGGCTACACACCCGGTGGGCTCGGGTTCAAATCCCGGCAGTGGCAGCGAATTTTCAGAGACTGCCCTATCCCTGCTTGAATGTTGTGTGGAGGACATTTCAAGGACAACACTCAGTCCGTCGGATGGGACGTTAAGCCTTGGTCCCCTTGGCGCCTTTCGTTAAGAGCAGGCTAATGCCGACGCCGGGTTTCTCTCCACCCTTCCTTCCATAACCTTCCCTCATGGCACAAATGACCTCAGCTGTCGGTCGCCTCCTCCAAATACTCATATACCTGCGTAAAACAATCATTTTTTTCTGCCATCGCTGGAGCGATCGCTAGAGCTTTCCCTGGAAAAGGATGGAAAACCTCAGCTAATTGGACAAAAAAATGAGCAAATATTTGACTATAGACATGATGAAGATGTTTACAATGGTAGTTCCATCTTCCACCGCAGAATAGCACACAGCCAGAAGAGGAATATTGGGAATCACGTTCGAGGTTCTTTTATCGTACATAATATCTCAGTAAATGGGGATGAAATTGTTGAACATGATGTAAAATCGATTTTTGGAATCAGTCAGTGGCGTAATTATAGCATAGGGGGGTTGAGGGTATAGATAACCTCCAAAGCCTCAGAAAGATAAAAAAATTATTTTCTAGTTTTAGCATTTAATAACTGCGTCTTCTTAAAATTAAAATTTTAGTGCCAAATTGATGTAAAATGTATTTAATTTGACAAAACCTTTCCCGGACCCCCCGTTGCCAGGGGGTGAGGTTCGCTACCCTAGGCCATAGAAAACTTTGAAATAACCACAATGTCACCAAAATCATAGAAAAATGAGACCATGTAGCCAAATACTCCTAAACAAATATCTATTTAAATCATTGGAATCACGGTAGATGGCATTGAACGTTCGCAGAAAAATTCTTCCACCGTAAAATTGGGCTCAATTTACCGGATCGTGGGTCATCCACGGTTTCCTCCGAATTCTTTCCTCTTCCTCCTCATCATGCATCCATTTGAGAAACAAAAATAAAAGAAAGCTTTTTTTCACGTAACACGCACCTCCCTCATTATCCTAAAAAATCAGTTCCTAATTTCGTATATATTATCCCATGATTAGCTAATCCGCGAGTGTAAAGCAAATATTGTTCCCATGATAATGCAGAGGCAACAAAATGCTTCAAAGTTAGGGAAAAAAAGAGGCAAATACTACCTTGTAGCTGCGGGCTTGTTGAAGATCCACTGTAATCCGTAGTTATACATTCCTGCCGAACAATGCCCTTTTTAATATACTTGAACTTCTCCCTTCAGAGAGGAGTACTGATGCTGCAGTCCGCGATATTTGCCAATACTTTTTATATGATTTGAGGAATTAAGGTATGAAGAAAACTCGACATACTGCGATAGTACTTAATTTAAACAGAAAAATCACAAGAGAATCGAATCTTAAATTGGAAGTTGTGAAAAGCTTGCTGTACTCTACGCTATAAGTTTATCTAAAAATAGATGGTCAACAATTAACTTCAACCGTCATAAACGATAATAATGGGCCTCTTTAAGCAACGTCATTCGACATCGGAGAATCGAATAGCACATTACTCATCGAACATCGACGAGTTGTACAGGAAAAGAAAATCGCAGCCGAAGACTGCCCTCTCGTAAAATTTATAAATTTATATTTGGTTTATTCTAAATTGATAATAACACAGTTACCGTGATTATGTGGATTTCTGGGCTTCTGAAGAGAAAAATATTGCACGTTCACCCCATAAAGTTGACCGGAACTGCGATCCAAAACCTTCGATTTGAATACCATTAAAACTGTAAACAAATTATGCTATACGTCTAGTGAGGAAACAAGAAATATGAAGACAAGTCCAACCAAAAATATTGAGTTCTTCCTTAGCTGCAGTGATGATTTTTCCGGAGTTTATGGTTATCACTGGTCAACAATCCTAAGATTGATTTGACGTACCTCTCCACTCAATTCTCCCACCAGCTAACCTTTTCACACATATGTATTTCTTCTCTTTCATATCTTTCTTCACCTGTTCCAAATATTTTGTTCGAGGTCTTCCTTTTCCCTTCTTGTCATCCACTTGTCTCTCGACGATTGTCTTCATCAGGCCATCATGTCTCAAGATGTGGCTTATAAGGCTGTTCCGTCTTCTTAATAAGGTTTCCATGAGTATTCTCTTCTCTCCTACTCTTCTTAGGACTTCCTCGTTACTAACTCGGTCGATCCATTTGATTTTCATCATTCTTCTGTAGCACCACATTTCGAAGACCTCTATCCTTGCTTTCTCAGCTGCTGTAATTGTCCATGCCTCACTTCCATACAGGAGCATACTCCAAATGTAGGTTCATATAAATTGTTTCTTTACTTCCATATTTAAGTTTCTCGCTGTTCGAAGGTCTCTCTTTTGGCGGTATGCTCTCTTCGCCTGGGCTATTCTGCTAATAATTTCTTTCGTGCTTCTCCCATCACTAGTGATCCTGCTTCCGGTATAACAGAAGTCAATCACCTGCACAAGTGTTTGCTTTCCTATTTTAATGCTAGTCCATTCCACTATTAACATCCATGTTATATTTCATCCCGGCATATCTTCTCCCAATGATTCAAGGCTTGAGGCACGAATATTACAAAAGAGAATCCTCAAGTCGGCTTCTAAGTACATATGTTGACAACCACCGCGCATTTAAATGGGTTTACAAAAGTTGCCACTCGCGTCGATGACGGACAATTGATCCGATTTTCACGGAGAAATAAGGAATAATCAGCGGTTTTAGCCGATATTTATATACGTGATGATGTGATCTACCAAATTAATAACTTTTCAATGCTATTCCTCGCAATCACAAATATTATACTGCAAAAGATTTTTTTTAAGTGGATCGCATTGCACTCATCACCGCGCCGCGGACATTTTGAAAAACCGATTAAAATGCGACCGAAGTGGCAACAGAAATGAGCCATCTATGGGATCGAATTGGGCCTCCTCTATGCAGTCTCTTTGGTTTGAGATACAAAACACGAGAGAAAAACGCTTAAGCAATGATTATGGTAGAGCTCCCTAAAAGTTTCACTCGTATTCACTATCGGATAAAAGTAACGCTAATTTTTCCGTTACTTTACCCGAGCTTTCCACAAACGCCAAAACTCTAGCCACCACTCGTTTCCAGTTCAGTGATGATGGCAAATAAATAGTAATTCTTCGTTTCCTACTTCATCAGGTTCCCTTGAAAAAGCGACCAGCATCGGTCCGGAAACGTTGGGGCCACCCCAAAATACACGCGGCTACAAAATTAATAACCAATGATAATTATAATAGATAACCATCGGCAATTGAGCGAGAATCGAAATAACAGCAGCAGACGACGACAACGACGTCGGAGCCCATTGATAAGTTTCAGACGCGGAAACTCGAACGAACATCGCCAAACTCCTTCGTCCTATTCCTTCCCCGACCCACCCTGAACGTCCCCTAGTTTTCCACCCCCCCTCCCCCTTAACAGCACCCCCTCCCTCCAGTCTCTTCCCCAAACTAACCCCTTCCCTTCTTCTTCGTTACAATACTTGGGGAGGGGGCGGGCGGTGTTCGTTTGCCTAATTGTTTGCATTCCATTACTCAGTCAGTCCCTCACTCCCTCTCTTATTTGCCTTGTCGCGAGATTTCTGTTCAAACAGGGGCCGGCGATGGAGGGGAGGTGAGGGAGGCGGGGGTGGGGGCGATAGGGGCGGTGCAAGGAAGCGAGGGGAGGGGGAAGAAGGTGGGAGAAGTCCAAGGAGGAAGAGTATATGGATGGGAAGATTGGATGGTGCGTGCGAATTCGGGTACAGTGCCGAACTCAAGTGCCTGGTCCCGGTTTCGCGCTAACTATTTTCAATTAGAGTTAAAAGTTAAACAGGGTTCTATGGACATTTTTTTTCAAATAAACAGGTACGATGATGAAGGTCGGGAAATATCGATGACTGACAATTTCATCAATATCTAATATACTGGAATATCTATACTCTGTTCATTTTATGTTTGCGGGTGAGTTGGTGTGGCTAAAGCAAGTGGGTGAGAGGGGAGGGAAAGTTTCGCGACACGTGACTTTACCTTCGCCAATCAGCAAACAGCAGGCGTGGCCTAGAGCTTCGGAAGTTCAGTCGCTATCAGACCTCCGTCGAGTCCTTAGAGTATATAGTGCTTTAATAGCTCTATGGTCGAGTCCACATCGTGAATCTGATCGTGGAGCAGTGTTGCCAAACCTCACCTGTTCTCTGTGCATGTATTAAAGCGTGCCTTTCACCAACGACCCCGCATTTAGCGTGGTAGCTGACAATGTCGTGAGCTTCTGTGAAGAGATTATCCTCAATATCTTCTGAAATAGTAGGCTTATTGTCTCGCCAGGCCCAAAATACATGTGGTCACCCACATGACTCACACGTTTTCAGTGACAAACTAGGGTGGCTATGCACATTTGGCAACGTTAAGTTCGTTCCCTCTCTCGGTACTACACCTCCCCCATCAGCGAAGCCCTCCAAGAGTGTCCGGACTCTCACAAAAGCTCACCCACAAACATATAGTGAACAGATTCTAGGCGAGTGCGGCCCACTGGGAAGAGTGTTGGGAAGCTGGAGTGAGGGCCCCCAGTTCAAATCCCGATATCCATCGGACATCCCCAAACGCGAAATCCTCGAAGTGCAAGTTGGTCCAGGGAAAACAACTGTCCCCCTGCCACGAACGTGTGAAGTTCACACGATTGTGACCAAGCTTGTTGACCTCACTTAACGATATATTATCCGATATAATTCTACAAGTCGTGATAATTTATCAGGATGAGATTACTTATCGGTTTATACATCAGGAAAGTTTACCGTGATATATATTTTTATAGGACCCGATAAAAATATAGTTATTTTCACGACCTTAGATAAAGTTATCGACAATCATTGATATTGTAAAGTTACATTAATTGAATTTTCAACATCGCACATTCCTAGTTACATTTTTTTAGTTACCTTTTCCAATTAATAATATGCTCGAAGCATTTTAGCCTCTTCAATAATTTTTAGTGATAATCCTTGTCTCATTAATTAGCACACATATATAATCCACTGATATTTAAAAATCTGATCATAATATTTGATTTTAATGTTATTTTAACCGCTTAATAAGCATTCCCTTTATAATCCCATTTAATTGGCATCAGTTTTCTCATTCCCAGAAGAGAATTAGATCTGTCTTTGGGTTCCATTTGTGTACACTCCACACACGTTCTTTCGTCAACCATCCTTCTATTCCCTGTGGAATAACTCGAAGTTTTCCTTTAATTATCTCTCTCAAGAATACTGTATTCCTTGTGGTTTGCTTAATCGATCTGTTGGTTCACTCCCACATGCGCATGTCTTCCTATCTCAGCCTCCACATTCCCTCATTTATCAGCCAGTGGGATGACTTGTTTTTCATCCATCCCATCTTCCCTTATACTATAAAATCTATTTTTATACTATAAAATCCGATTCCGACGACTGACTAACAAACAGATTCATAGAAATGCTACGGTTGAGCGAGACGAGATATGATAAAAAGTCATAGAATCGACCCCCTACAAAATCGTATAGAACTCAAATAAATAATTGACGAAACGCTAAATTTTCTGATCGATTCTACACTTTGCGAACAGAATAAATAAACCTTTCTCGGGTTTCCGTGCGGGTAAGAAATCCTAAGAGCGCCGACGTTTCGGGTTCCGACTCGTCACTCATTCTCAAGGCTAGGTACTGAATAAATATCTGAAGTGACTTTTTAATCTATTTCGAGTATGTATAGAGAAAAAATGATTTCTCTGCACTCAGCGTGGAAATTGTTGATAGCCGATTGAAAAGTAAGCGAAGCGGCAGAATAACTTAAACTCTTACACGCCTCTTGCTGTCCTCTAGGTATAATTCATAGGTTAATACTTCATATCAGGATAGCCAGTGAAGTATGCATCTAAAATACCCTTCAATATTGATAGATTCTGGGATAACCCGCATCAAGACTTTAAAATGGTTAACGTTTCCTCTCCTGTGCCGGAGACCTCATCAGGGTTCACCTTGCATTAGTCCGGTGGGCTTTTGTTACACGTTGGGGTGTTTGGGCACCTCAAGGGAAAAAAATCTTGCGAACTTTTTCCATTTCCAATATTCATATGCAATTTCTTATACGAACTCTCCCACCCTTATTAAAAGTGTTTCTATCTCTTATTATGTATTTACATTTAAAATTTTAAGGAGCTTATTTCATTTAGAATATGCACAATTTTTATGTTTTGAGAAACGGCATCGGTCTTTATTTAAAATTGCAATGTGGTGTGTTTTTACACATTAATGTGTCCCGTGGCAATTGACGACTTACATAGACTATCATATTTTTTTTAATAATTTTTCCGCAATACATGACTAGACCTTGGCAAAGCAGATGGGTAATTATTTGAACGTAAAAATTCAGGTTTGCCATATTTGTCACATTCATCATCTTTGTTATTTCTTTCAAAAATGAAAGATCCATTTTTTAAATATGTATTTTTTTCCCAAAGTTAATTTAGACAAAAATTATTAATTATGGCCTAATTTAAACAATATTCCACAAATACACTAATATTACTGCTAAATGTCAAATTAATCAGAATCATCAGCTGGTACGCTATCTTGGCAGTCAGTACAGCTGACGTACATATTACTGTCTTCACTAAAAACGTGCTTACCACAACTTTCGCTCATGTATTTAACATTTCAATCACGTGACTTACTGCGGAAGGCACATCTTTTTGCTACCTCAGGTATATGTATCCGCAAATCTACCGATGACTGCCGAGGACCATGTAGTAATCTTCTAATTTCTTCTCTAATATCCTTTTTGATATGCTTCTGCACCCTTCTTCTCAAAGTGTCCTATATAACCTGAATATTCGCATTCTGGATGAATCATTGACGTTTTACCTTGTTTTGAGGAATGTGGCAATTCATAATATAGGAATTCATGGTTGAAATTTCTTTATTATGAAATATAAAACCACCCTACGCCATCGGCGACTAATCCTCGTTGTATTTTACTCTCCTGGCATTTTGTCCACTATATCATTACCCCTTTTGGTTGAATTGTAGACGGTGGTAATATATTATCTTGTAGATTTCACATTTTACGAAGTTTTTTTATTCAAAATGAAGAAATTTCACGAAGTCACGCCTCAAACTATCTATTTTGATAATATATGGTTTCTTCTCATCACAAGAATCAGGATCAATGTCATTAACATGGTGCATACTGCTGAGAATAACATTTTTTTTCTTACCGTACGATGCATAAGAGGCGAGTCCCATTTGGTAAACCCTAGTACATTACCACACCTATTTCTCTCCTTTATAACTAAGAATTCAACAGGTATTTCACCTTTGTTTTTCCAAAGTGTACCCACAGTAGTCATATTTCTGTCATCAAAAATCCTTGGAATTAACGGGTAACTCATATACCAATTGTCAAATGTGACATTTCGCCCAGATTCTTAGATCTCTGAGGTGAGTCTTGCTACTATTGATATTGTCGAGTTATCTACGTTGAATGGACCAACACCTTGGTTATCCGTGTAAATCTCCATTTTTCACTCGTAGAAAGTTCTCGTATCAGCCATGGCCTGTAACTTTATTCCGTATTTGGCTGATTTTTTTGGTATATCTACCCTGAAGAGGCATTTTATTCAAAAGGATACAAGAATTTCGTCGATAATCATGTACTCTGATGGGAAATGACTTCTCTGAAAGTTATCAACAAACAATTCAAACAATTCTTAAATCGCGACCAATTTAATAATTCGCCTCCTTGCGGTGCTCGTTTCCTTATCATCTAAATGTAAGCAGCGTAAAAGAACGCGAAAGCGGTGTAATGACATTGCCAATCTACACATATCTACACCAGTGCTATCAGTAGCCCAGAGACCGCTTAAGTTCATTCTATAGCTTCGATAGATACGTTTGCCACTGTCATATACATTGAATTATTATGAACCGGTTTTTGTTATAGTTGTCTATTTTTTTCTGGGAGCGAACTTAATTTTGTTCTTAATTATAAACGAAGTTGATTTTACTGAGAACTTCCTTGACTAAGACCCTTTCTGTGTGATTCGTTGGACGCATGATGGACAAGGGTAATCCAATGCAAAGGGAAAGGCCATTGACCAATTAGGAAGGGGCGTTGCACATTAATTCAACCGTAAAGGAGATCTGTTCCCCTTTTTTTCTTTTCGTCAGTTGGGAGGAAAACTCGTTTCAATGATTCACTGCCTTTTTCTTAGCAACTTATAAAACACCCCCAGACGGGAGAAGGCTCTTTATATGACGGCGTGGAAAACCCCACTCAAGAACATCTTGAAGGACTCTTCAATACGATTCTCGAGGGAAAACGTATTATTCCACTTTCAACTCGACTCAAACGAGGAGTAGGAAAAAAAACTCCCTTCTTTATTTTTTTCCTTCCTTTCCTAATTCTTTAAGATTAAGAAAGCCTGTTGAATGAGGGGTAAATAATAAAAAGAAGAAAGTCTTCTGTCGTTTTATTTTTGGTTTCTGAAATTATTTTGGGCGGGTACTCCCATAGCAAACATTTCCCCTAGTCGGCTTTTCTCCGTTTTATTTTTCCCCCTTCCTTCCCCGACTTGATATTCCTTTTAACTCCCTCTTCCAACCTCTCTCATCTCCCCCTCCCTTCCATTTCCTCCTCCTTAAACACGTCGTCTGCCATGCCTTATCTGTTCCTTCTTCCTCACCGTTAAGGGGTTCCCGTGGTAAAGCAGACCGCACGTCGGCACGATGGCTAGCGCTATGGTAATATTCTCTGAGTTATTATATCAGTTCTAAAACGGACGTTAGTTTTAATACACAAGCTATAATATAGCATAAGTCCACAGGCGGATCTAGTGCACGGCCCCCCCCCCCCCGGGCCCTTAAAAAATGTGCAAGATTTTTATGCGGTCCCATTATCATTGCGTTCGCTTTGTATTATGCCCCCCAGAACAAAATCCTGGATACGGCCTTGCTTGTTGCCCCCCCAGAAAGGAATCCTGGATCCGCCCTTGCATACGTCTGATGGTAGTCTTAAGAAGATGCATACTTTATGCTCGATGTGTATGGCAGGAAAATTATTCTGTTAAGATTATACCTATCAAAGAATTATGCTAATCACGCTCATACACACTCAAATATTAAGATCCTTTTTTTGTTATACTTTTCAATTTTTTCGAACTTTATTTGGAACTCCTCTTGCCCAAGATCTATTTGTGTGATTCGGTAGACAGATAATGGACAAGAGTGATTGAATGTTCATCCTCTTACCCTTCACGTCTAAGGGTGGGATTTCGGCAAGGTAAAGGGCCAATTAAATAGTACAATATTTGTATAATTTCACTGAAAATAATACTCAAGATCTAGAACATACGTTTAAGTCGGGTTAAGTTATCGGCTATACATAAGTTGGTGGTTCCAAAGTAAATAAAAAATTTATTCGTGAGGAAAAACAAACTGAAATCGAGGGAAGATACTGAGAAAAGGTATTCGGTTCCCAAGGTAGACGATATCGGCGTCCATCCGCGAACCGTTAAATTCTGAATACACATTACAAAGCCATTGACGATAAAGTCGGAGAATGAAGAGGGACCACGGCTGAACATCCAATCCGACGGACGCAGTGATGTGCTTGAAGTGTCCACCACACAAAATCAAACAGGGATCGGGTAGTCTTTGAAAATTCTCTGCCAGCGTCGAGATTTAAATCCAGACCCGCGGGGTGTGATGCCAACAATATATCAAACACTGCAGGCGACACTCTAGCCAACACGGCAAAGTGTTGCAGTGTTTAGACGTTAATCTATGCTTCCTTACGTTGGATTTATAAAAAGCCATTTGTTTTATTATTTTCAATTAAGATTAGTTAAAGTTAATAAGTTAGTATTTAAGATTACTAAGATTGCAATTTTACCTGTTCCTTGAGGAAAAGAATTAAGTGAGACTTGCCGGGACCCTCCCCTCTTGCCCAGGTGAGATTGGGAGAGAATCTGCTTGACCCTCCCCCCCCCTTAAACGTATCACGTAATTAATGGATGCCCCCAAACATCCGGCACCTTAACAATGATAACGCTCGCTGAGAACAACACTTTTCAGGGTGTAAAAACTTCTATTGCAGCAAAGGGTAAGCATACAACTCACCAGGTTTATTTCCTTAAAGACTTTATGCGACAAAATTAGTGAAATTGCGATAAAAAAGAGTTGTGAACCGATCGGGTATGTGGTGACTCAAGAGTTGGCTTCACACCTTCTGGGCTCTGGTAAAAATCCCGGCGATGACAGATAATTTTCATCGACTACCCGATCCCTGCTTGAGTGTTGTGTGAAGGACAATTCAAGCTCTACGCTCCGCCCGTCGGATGGGACGTTAAGCCGTGGTCCCCTTTTTGCCTTTCGTTAAGAGCAGGCTAATGCCGACGCCGGGTTTCTCTCCACCCTTTCTTCCGTTACCTTCACTCACGGCGCAAGTGCCCTCTGCTTTTGGTCTCCTCCTTAAAATACCATGAAGTTATTTCTCCTACACAATGTCACATCTTTTGCTGTCCTACCTTTTACCATCACGAAGCACATTGACTCGTTGACAATATTGCATTTTATAACTCATGCATGAATCACTTATAAGGCCAACGTTTTGTTTTCTTTTACTAGTATTTTTAATTTAAAGGTAGTATGTTCGTCTCCTTAGCACTCTCGTAGTTTCTGCTCTGACCGCATCTCGCTTTCTCGTATGCTTGGCCTGTGTAATTATTACGGTAGAAACTATCACAAGGATAAGATTAGGGAAATAGACTCCAGATCTGATAGATTCAGGATGTCGTTTCTCCATGTACAATATACTTTCATACTTGGGACTTTTATACCTGCTATAGTTTAGCTCTCGGATAGTTTTACTCTGTTTGCTTAAAATAGGCTCTTCATATGTAGGTATTAGCTTACAATAGGTATTTGTCAATACTAGCTATCTCAATGCATTGATTGGGATTTTATAACTCATGCATGAATCACTTACTACACTAACTTTTCGTTTTGTGTTACTGACTGGTAGTTTTATTTGCATGATAGCATGTTCCTATCCTTACCACTCTCCTATTTTCTGGTCTGACAGCATCTTGCTGTCCTACCTACTTGGCCTGTGTCCGGCAAGCGAACGCGTAAGTAATTAAGGCAGGGATGAATGATGCAATGCTGCATGCCTGGTGTGGAATCACTCCGTGCCACACTCCCTGGTGGTGGCTTGCACGGTACCTACTTCGTTGATTTAGATTTAGACACTCTTGGAACACTTCTGTTTTCATCATAGTGGTGTGATTTCATTCTTAAACCAGTCTCCTTCGATTTCAGGTGAGAGACCTATGAATAGGGTGGTTGGGAAAGGGTTCGCTGCGGCCAAATATATTGGCTTCTTTTTCATGCGAATTTTTTTCCGATAAGAATGAGGTGAATATGACTGCGGCTCAGAGGCAAGGGAAGTCCAGAAAATGAGGTGCGCACGGAAGAGTTTTTCACTACCGTGGAGTATTGTGTGGAGACTGTGACTCTTATAGTGAATCGCTCGCGAGGGTTGGTCAAGGGTTGAGATGGAGTTGCAGCCGCCGATCACGGAATGCTAAGAATGATGAGATAGTTCTCAACGGCGCAGAACCCCTGGGCGAGTGCAAATACTCTCGAGGCAGGCCGAAAAGGGTAAGAGTGAAGACCCCTTCGGTCATGACTTCCTCTTCACGGACGAAGGACCCCTCGCGCCCTCCTCTTACCTTTCCGAAATCTCTCCCTTACATTTGAAGGGGCCGATCAGTTCGCGGATGGATCCAATATCGCCATAAACGCATACCTTCTCTCAGAATCTTCCCTCGATTTTTTTCCACGGGAATCAATTTTTTATTTGCTTCAGAACCGCCAACTTTGGTATTTCCGATAAACTACCCCGACTTAGGCGTATTTTTTCTATCTTGGTTATTATTTTCTGCGAATTTTTCAAGCGTTGTATTATTTAATTGGCCTTATCTTACCAAAATCCCGGAGTTAAGTACATGTGAAGAGTGAGAGATTGATTACTATAATATCCTCTTGGCTTGGATTCAAGGAAGCTGTAAATATCTGAAGCGTGGAATCTATACCACTGGTCTCGAGCGTGGAGCGAAGTGCGGCCGGAATGGGGGTGCTTGGGTAGGACAAGCCACGCCCACTTTGACCAAACCATTGACAACCCCACAAGGGTCAATGCTTACTATTTGGTGAAATTTTGGTCATTACTCGTTAATACATTACAATAACCTAAGGAACGCACAATGTAAACCTTTTTTTTTACTTCATTGGTAGGCTTCGCGAAGTTATCATCATCATCATCAAGTAACATCTATACCAGGGAAATATTATAATCAATCACCACCGTTACGTTCTAAAACCAGCTCAGATGAAAATAAAATTTTACGAGAATAAACTAGTCAAAATACGCATTTTGAACAAACTCACGAGAAATAAAAAACAGGGGGTCGAGTCACATCTCACGTTATATCACTAAGGAGGGAGGGAGGGTCCAAAAATCACCGAAATGACCGCATGTAATTAATGGACGTCCCCTTTCTTCCGTAATATGATTCCCCTTCGTCACACATTTCTGATATGAGGTAGAAACCAGCCAGAAGAATGTCAGAAGTCCCTCGAAAGGAGCGGAAATAGAAACGTGATGCCGTGAATCGTGGTCAAGACTCCTACGAATAAAAATAATATGGGCATTCGGTATCTGTGGAGGGTGATAAGCATTGGTGTCATTGCAAAATTAGCCAACTATTAGTATAAGCAAGATACTTGTATACAGCAGAAGAGCAGAAGCTGGGACTAACAGTTAAAATAGAGAAGCAAAAACTGGTAGAGGTGGATGAATTATATTATACGGGAAGCAGGATCACTAGCGACAGGAGAAACGAAAAAGAAATTGTCAGCAGAATAGCTCAGGCGAAGAGAGCATTCCACCAAAAGAGAGGACTGCTCACAGCGGGAAACTTAAATATGGAAGTAAAGAAGCAATTTATAAGAACCTATATTTGGTGTGTGCTCCTCTACGGAAGTGAGGCATGACAATGGCATCCGAGGAGAAGTAAGCAACATCTTAATGAGTACTGAGTAATGATAGAAACCCCTGTAAATGAAAAATCATTATATAAATACGGAGTCTTCAATCTAAAGTGTACTTTCAGAGTTTATACGACTAAAATTATTGCTGAGATCTCTCACTAATTGCTATGTCCATCGTAGGTATTATGGCTTTTTAAATTTTACATTGGTTCTGGAGTTTCCGAGTGATCCTTAAATTTCAATACTGGCTGGTTGAATCTCTAGTTGTATTATAGTGCCGGCACGTTAGCGGTGTCTCAGTTTTTCATGAATAAGGTTGGCCTAAACTCACTATTGGGGAGGTATAATGAGGTAATATGAAATTCAGAAGGTCGAGAAGGATAATATATAGTAAAAAATATTTTTTTACCAAATTCCAAAAACATTTCCCATCATACTTATTACGGATGACAGTGTAGTATTAAAAAATAATATCAAACTACAGCGTGAATATATTCAGGAAAAAATATGAAGTTTCATAATACTATTTCTCAGGTCATGCGTGCGGTTGCTGAGGTAAAAAATCCATGATTATTTTATTTTATTAAATGTCATGTCAATTTACAGAAATCAGGATATTCTTTGTCTTTTGATAAGCATAACACTGTTGATTCTCCTCTCAAATAAAGCACGTAATAACATTTCATTCAAAAATGTGTTCATTACTACAGTCAGTTTCATTTCCGTTCTGAAAGATGAAACATTTTAATAAATCCTCATTTAGACGCATCTTAGTGATCATCCCTAAACGTGAATTTATATTCATGGAGAATCCCCTCCAGGGAAAAACAAACTGCCATCACATCAGATGAAAAACCCATCAATGAAAATGTGATTTTTTGTTATTTTCGTGAGCACAATTCGTTATAAATTGAAATTCTTGATGACACTTCCCAGAAACCACCTTTTGAAAACGGAAAAAGTTCATCAGGCACAGTTTTAATAGAAAATGTTCAGCAGGAAAAAGCTCGCTCACATAAGAAATCAATTAAAATGAGAGGAAAGCATTTCATAAATTGAAAAGCAGAATTACCCGTAGTAAAGCTTGCGCCCCTTTTCCGTGAATACTCGCAGATCCAATTGAACTTTGTTCGTTACTTCCTTGATGATATTCCCGTATACGATTATGCTATTCCATTTAATCTATGAAAGTCGTGTTTGACTCTCGGTAGCAAGATGGTTTCGGAAATATTTTCTGGTAGCAAGTGTTTCTCCTCTTTCAAAAGTCTACGCAGGAAGTTGTACAATTTACTTGATGATATTCCGATATAATATTATGCTACTCTATTTAACAAATTTTATTTATTTTATTTATTCTAAACAACGAATGCCGAGTTTGATTCTCGGTAGCAAGATGGTTTAGGAAATATTTTTCAGTAGCAAGCGTTTATGCTCTTCTTAAAGTCTATGCTGGAAGTTGTACCATTTTTAGGACCATTTCTCTAAAAAAACAATTTTAAATTATTGTATTTTCCAGGACATGCTCATTTTTAAATTAACCAAATGATCCGTAGGGGGCTGCGGGTTACAACATTTCCTTTCAACAGCATTCGGTACAATACATAAAAAAGTAATGTTTTGTGTATTTAATATTCTTACATGATACTAAGGGAAAATTTGTAGCGTGCGTATTGGTAGGTCACGGACAGCTAAGGACACATAGAAGTAATTTCCAAGTCGATTTGCAGAAACCAGAATATTGTGGTTTTAAAAGTAAGTGCCCTTATTGATTATTCAATTCTATAATTTACTCTCACAGGTTCAGTATAGTGGATACACAAAAATTTATTTCGGAATATATTTCACCATAAACTCTTCTTTCATGAAATTTCGAGTCCACTATATTCTTTAAAGTGTTTACACAAATCATCAACGAGAGCTATTTCCATTACACTGTATTTTGATATAAGATATAGCAAATAAGCGCAAACAACAAGGCCATAATTACCTTATGATGTTTTTATTTATTTTTATTGCCACAGTTATTCTTTGACGGTCCATGGCGAGTTATTAGTCAAAATGGCTTTTAAACTCTAGCGTTATCTACATTTTCCCATGCATTGACCATGCAATACTCAAAAAAACCGAATCATATATGTACAACTCAAAACCGTACCTCAGGCGATACCCTGCTAGACTACAGCATTACACTAGATATAATGTGCAATGCCAAATGTACTTATAAGAAACAGAAAAATAAATAATAGGGAGGAAGTATCTATTGTAAGAGGTTTAAGTACTCGGTTCATACTTGGGGAATGCCGACTTGATTCCACGGGAAGGCAACGGGCTATTTTCTATTTTGAAATTTCCTATGTTGCGGCAGAGAGGAAATTTTCTCGGTTCTGGTCACTTGCGGGTGGCTACGTAAAAATCTACCATTGAAAGTAATCTGAGTTTATTATCGATTCAAGAATCAAATATACCAAAGAGAAGACGAAAGATATAAGCGGATTATAAGCCAAGGGCATAGGTGAAATTGGACGTTGCGATATGACAGTTTTTATGCATTTCCTTGATAGGCGAATGCCTAGTAAGAGAGGTCACGCGCAAGAAAAAAAAACACGATCAGCACGTTTATCTCAACAATCATGATGACCGTGCAACAATTTATTACGATAGCACTACAAATCATAATAAAGGGGCAACAAGATACCATAACTATATTGTTCACTGCGTCCTTTATAGAGATATTTTTGAATATCGGATTTTTATCGAAATATCAGCATATCGCCTCGCTACAAAGGAAGGGTACGGTGGATAGAACTGTCTCTATGCATAATACCAAATGATGGTGGGGATAAGTATCCCATGAACGAATTTTCAATCGCGATTTCCGAACCCCACGCCGCGGTAAAAATGTATACCTGAAGATACATCCTCTTCTCCACCAGAAGATAGTTTACGAACGGGCAACAAGATATCACAACGATGTTATTTACTGCGACCTCCTTAGAGATATTTCTAAATATCGGATTTTTGTGGAAATATCGACAAGGAGGATTTGAGATTTCCCGGCAAATGGTGAGTGTGAATCTAGATCTAGTGTGGGCTAGAATGGAAAAAAGCTGGCCAAAACCTCAAAAACGCGAAAGTTAGCGAAAAACGACCACCCTCGATTTTTTCTGAAAATTGCCAACTTTATCCTCGTGCAGTGGTTTCTTGAATAGTTTTATCGACAAAACTGTTATACCATCTAAATATACACTTCTTTTTCTTCCATTTGAAGGGTTCTCAAAGATTTTGTTTCATCAATAGCCATAGATATATAACAAAATGGCGGAGCCTCTTTTCAGCGCAGTTTTTTACTTAAACGTAGAGAAAAAGTAGGTATTACCCCGGACTTCCGCCAAGTGACTGATACCACGTCGTTTGATGAAGATTCTACATTGTGGATCTACAGTAAAACCTTGCACCAACTTGCAACCCCGAATTTTAAATCGTTTTTTCGAGCGTGCTCGAGCGTCGACTCCGGTTCTGGCCGGCGGCGGCGGAGAGTACGGCGACGCGGCAAGGGTGTGGATACAATGTAGTTTCATTCACTTTTATATCTGGATAATAGATATAATAGTGACAGAAAATAATCACCAGGAAGTAAAATTTATAAATATTGCTGCGAATGACTCTTATTATGCAATCGCTGGGCACTGCAAGAGGTGCACTGAAAGGTTTCTTTCTTTGAGTGCATTCCATATACTACTACGGAGAATGGACTTAAATCGTGTGCGTCGGCAGAAATGGAATTCCTAAGAGGCGTCCATTAATTACGTGAGGTGATTTTGGCGATTTTTGGACTCCCTCTCCCCCCTTAGTGAGATATCGTGAATTTTCGCTCGATCCGCTCCCTCTTATCTCCCTCTTATTGTTCAAAATGCGTATTCCAAGCGTAAATACGTCAATCTGTGTTTAATTAACTTGGATTTATTGAAGAAAATACAATTTCCATAACTATTTTTATTTAAGATTTATTAAGTCTGGTATTAAATATTACTAAGATCACAATTTTGCGCTACTTCTTTCGGAAAAAAATACGTGACACTTGTCAGAACCCCCCCTCTTCCCCCCGTGTGATTGGGTGAGAAACTGCTTGAACCCCTCCCCCCCTAAACGCCTCACGTAATCAATGGATGTCTCCTAAGATATTACGCACTTGTGCCAGCGTTTCATTCAATCTTCGAAAAACTCCTCTAACGCGATCTTTGGGATAGCCTTTAGCTCTGCCAACGATTTCTTTCAATGAAATCCATGCCTGTAAAAGGACTATCTTCAAGGTTCTCCTCATTTTGGAGATGGGAAAAAGCCACATGGGGCCATGTTTGGCGAATATACAAGCTGGGTCATCGTTTCAGTTTTTTTTATAACTTCTTTCTAAGCGCAATTCACTAATTAAACGCCTCACGATCCCTCTAACCCGGTGGGAAGCCATAGAAGATTATGATAGAAGAAGATTATGAAATGATGGGTATCATTCATCTCAAGCGTCCGCTATCTTTTACAGAATAGCCCTGAATGAATAGGAATTCGTCTGCCGCATCCACTTATTTCCACATTTGTTTATATTGAGAATGGTCCGAACTTCCATCAAAACAGTACTTGTGCTTTTCATCACTCCTTTTAATTCTTGAGTGGTGGAAGTGGTGGGTAAGCAGGCTATTATACGCGATACAGTGTGGTTCATAAGTGCTTGAAGGTATACTTTGCACATGGTCTCAGTTATTTTAATTCCTTCGGGTTAAGCCGCCTTCTTATTGCTAACGCTATTCTGTCACAGTTGGGATAGAGGAAATAGGAAATATCGAAATATCGCCTCAATCAAGAGGACGGATACAGTGGACCGTGGACAGAACTGTCTCTAGGCATGATACCAAATGATGGTGGATATATGTATCCCGTGAACGAATTTTCGATCACAATATCCGTATCCCACGCCACGATAAACATGTCTACCTGAAGATACACCCTCTTCTCCACTGGATGGTGGTTTAGGAACGTTATAAGGGCTGAAGGGTAATGAACTGACCATTTCGCGAGTGCGGTATCCCTCTCTCCATGGCCTGGATTAGCCATCCCTCCCCGATCACTTCATTGAGAGACGCCGTAATTTATAGTCGCCAAGAGAAGGGCGCCAGGCCACACAAGCCGCGGGATGATTACGCCGAAGCCTTGGTCGCATTAGTAATGCGGACTTTCATTTGAATATTCCCTTGATGTTAAGGCTTTCGGCAGCCGATAAGAGGCAGGATGATCCGGCTTAACTGGCCAGCAAGCGTTGTCATGGGCGCAATGGATTGTATATGAATTACTTTCCGCCCGGCAGGGCCGGCAACGTTACGTCCGTGCGGCTAAGGAAAGAATACAAGGGATTACGGGGACCCCTTCCTCTCAGTCCAGGAAACGCTCGCTGTATGGAGTGGAATTTTGGTCTTCATCATCGTTCGCCTAATTATGTGAGGTGTTGCGAGGCAAATTTGCCTCTTCTCCTGTTTTTATTATCCTCCAAGTGTTTGATTAAAGATTATGAAATGATTAGTACTTCACCATTGTTTCGCCATTTCTAAAAGAGAATCAAATTGGATGCTAAATAATTAATTTCTCGGGATGTTACGATGGGAAGACAGAAGGACTTTACACGAAGTAATTAGGATAATAATAGCAGAAACGTCAATTTGAATCCACCATGTCATGCGTCTCTGCGATGCAGTTTTTTAAAAACACTATTTATGCGTTTGATCCCTTTTTTTATCAGGTTATACATGTCTTACTCCATTGAAATTACACAAAAGACAAATGCAAATTCCTGATAATTAAACTCCCTTAACATTCTAATTGTAATTACGAGCAGAGAATTATAAGCCCTTCCTGACGATTTCTGTTTTAAGTGAATGTCAGAAGATGACCTGCATCATTATTGGATGAAATTATTCTCTCTGCCTAACTTGAAACCAAATATAAGGACAAATTAGCTCTATGAATTTGTCGCTCATAATATTTCAAACTATTCAACGTAAATTGATCTTGAAAAAATCGTTTCTTAACTAACGTTAATCCATAACTTTATTTACAAACAGATTATTTCAAAATGTTTTCCGTTGTATGGGAACAACCTGATATATTTAGGTAAACAGCTTTCACAAAGGAAAACAGAAATATAAGGACTTTCAAAACACGAAATCAATAGATCCAGATTCAAACGTCCATACTTAGGATAAAGGTATTAAAATGAGAGACCAAAAAAATTTCACAATGCTCCCCCCCACGAGAGAACTCACAACCAAGAGAAGACAATTTTCCCTGCAATGTTTAAACTATGTAGAGGAAGCAAAGTATAGTATCATTTAAACATCAACCCTCTCGTTGCGACAACGCCTCACAGGGCATTAGTCATAAAATGTGTCGAGGAAAGCAAATTAATGGAAGATACCAACCGAAAAACTGACTCGATGCAGTTGAATAAGTTGTTTCATTATTCCCTGGTTTCATTCGCCGAAAACTTGTCGAAGGATTGGTGCGGAACTAATACTGCCGTTGAAGACTTAAACAGAGTTTATATTCCTAATCATTTAAAATCATAAATATTGCGCAATCAGCGAAATTAAGTGGCCCGAAGGAGGAGAGCATAATTCTTTACATTTTGAGCATGTCTATAGTATAGAGGCATGGACAATGATAGCAGCAGAGAATTCAAGGCTGAAAGCACAGGGGACTCCATAAATGAGACCCCATTACATCCTATGGAAGCGTGGTTTTTGTTGCCACTTCGGTCGCATTTTAATCTGTTTTCAAATATCTCCGTGGCACTGTGATGTGTGCAATACGATCCAATTTTCCCCATATTTTAAAAATATTATTTTTCTGTACAATGTTGAAAATGGCGAGGAATTGCATTGAGATTTTATGCGTTTGATAGATCACATCATCATGTATATAAATTTCGGTTAAAATCACTAATTATCTAATTTTCCAGTGAAACTCAGACCAATGTGTCTGTCAGCGACGTGAGTAGTGACGTTTGTAAGTCCATTTAAATGTGCGGTGGTTGTCAACACATTTAGAAGCCGACTTGAGGATCCTATTTGTAATATTCGTGCTGAAAGCGTTCGCAGAGTAATAATAACGATGAAGAAAAAAGAATATATTGCGAGAGGCATTTGGAAGAACAGGAGAGAAGCCCTTAGAAAACATTGAGAAGAAGAGGGACACCTTACTCGACCACATCTAGAGGCATGACATGATGATGAAGACAATCGTTGAAGGGCAAGTAGAATGGAAGAACAGCAAAGGGAGGCATCGCTTAATATCCATGGAGGATGTAAAGAATAATTATTCCTGCTTAAAATGATTAGCTGATAGGATACCTTAGTTGAGTGCTGCGTCAAACCAATATTCGGATTGATGACTACAGATGTTGATGAAACATTCTTTGAACAAGATTCAACACAAAATATTTATCAGTTGTGATAGAATTAGTCGCAAAAGAATATATACAAAGTTATGGATTAGTTAAAGAAATTATTGCCGGAACCTTGAGTTTTAAATTCTAAGCCCAGGGTTATCTCAAAAGCGAATCCTTGACCATTATATTATAAGACTCGTGCTCCAACCACGAGGCCAATTCTTGAGTACCTACTAACATTTGGAAATAACTTCATTTGGTAATGTTTCACAGAATTACTTTATTTGCCCACCTAGGATATAACTCTTCCCAGTCAGTATCAAGGTGACGATGACTTTGATAATGACAAAAAATGATCTGAAACCGACGACAGTGTATAAAAAACTTATAGAAATATTTTAAAGTGAATTATTTTATAAACTATCGCAATGTGATTCCACAAAGTACAGCCTAATAATATGTTACATAATCCTGAATGATGGTATTGACGACAGGGAAAAAAAACGCGACCCAAAACGCTGCCTTGCGGTACCCCACCAGTCCGCGGCGATCGTGGCGCTTCAGTTGCGAGACCAAGGGAATTGTTAGCGTGGGAGAAGGATGGGGGACGTTGACGGAGGGCTGGAGATGCAGAGGAATCGAGAGGGGGTTTGGGAGGAAATCCTAGTGGAGGGGGGAGAGGTAGAGAGGGGTAAATAAAGGGTAGGGGACGGGAGCCGGTGAGTGATAAATGAAGGGTATGGAAGGAGTTGGAGAAATTGGGGATGGAAGGAGGGAGAGAGAAAAGGGGTGCATGCCAGGGTATCGGGGAGGGGAAAGGGGATTGGTTAGCCCTGGAGGGGGTAGAGGAAGGGGTTGCATGTGTGTGTAGAGCAATTGGAAGGGAATTCGGGAAAGGAGAGCAAGTACAGCTGGGCTGTGGGACACAGGTGGACCGGAGTAACGTGAGGAAATGGAGGGGGTGGTTGGGGGTGGAGAAAATACGGGAGTGGGGGTGGCACAGTGAATGCAAGCTGTTCCTAGCCATCAACCCAACCACACACTCCAAAACATACATTGATATAAGCGTACCCCTTACAACTAGAGTACTTCACAACTATCGTGAACGTGAACTTACCTACTTGAACTCCTGTGAAGTGATGGAAAAATATCTGCCATAATCGATTCTTAGAGCAATCGATTTTTAATCGAAACGAAAAGCTCGAATTTTTATCACAAACCGAAATTTGAACCAAAAGATCGGTTAATCGAAAAATTTGACGGTTCTTTAAAAAATACAATTTGAACAAAAACAACTTCATTACATATTCGAAAATCATTCAAAATACACATTTCAGATGTAGGAAAAAATCTACCTAGGATACACACGTGAATTGTTAGTAGTAAGACTTTACAAAGGCACGCACATTTAAGTTTTGGGATGACCGCTTGGAACCATTCTAAATCTTACTAAAATTTATAAGAAAGATCGCCATGTTTTCTTGATGATGAAGGGCATGCTTTCCGATTTACCCGATTTAGAAAAAAGTCTTTCACGTGGGATGAATGGCGTTATCATAGGCCGGCAGATACGCTATTAGATCAAGCGAAATGATCGAAATCAAAGTTGAAAAATCGAGTTTGGCTCGAAACTCGAATATGAAGGCTCGATCTCGATTTCCTCCATCTTTGGCATTTAAAACTCGCTTTTCGATTTTAATCGAGATCAATTTTTCCATCACTCCTCCAGTGAGGTCCAACGATATGGCTATATACCATCTGGCAAGCAATCGTATAACTTTTGGGACAAATACCTATATTACCCATTATTGAGGTATGATTGACGGCTTCCTGAGCCTTCAGCTGAAAAGCATTGCTTTGAATGGTCCTTGAGGTCAATGAAAAGACAGCTCATCCTGACCTACAATATTTTTAGATGAAATCATTATCTCTATTTAACTTGAAATCAAAGGTAAGAACAAATCCCTAATCAAATATAAGGACAAATTAGCTCTATGAATTAGCTGCTCAATATATTTCAAACTATTTAACGTAAACTGATCTTGAAAATTTCGTTTCTTGACTAATGTTAATCCATAAATTATATACAAGCAAATTGTTACAAAATTTTATCCGCATTATGGGTTCATTTTCAACAGCCTGGACACATTTAGGTAAACAGCTACACCCCATCCACACAATCATAGATATTCTAACTTCTGCATTGTAACTAATCGTGTGAACTTTATGCAAGTCCATCGATATGGCTATACAGCCCTGGGAAAACAACTGATATCGAAGGATTACATTTGATCAAAATATCAACACTTTTCCAACTTTAGAAACGCTCTGAGAGAAACTGCGAGCAGGGAAAATGTATGACCTGCTCACGTGTTTAGAAGGAATTATTTTAGAGCAATATTTGCTATAATGCTTCAAACAGTGTACGTACTAGTTTTTCCTGAATTTAACTTATCATTATATGTTAAAAAATGATGGAAAACATCTTAGCTAAAATAATCATAATAGTTTCATCGAGATTCGATGAAAATAGGTCTTTCTACGATTTTTACTTCCATAATGGTATTTTTTATTTATATATTTTCATGGATTCAAGGCGATAAAAGCCAAAGATTTTCCAAGCTTGCAGTACCTTCGACTTCAAAATGATTACATATAAATATTGTCTTGAACGAGAACTGATAAAAGGTCGGTCAAAGCATAGAAGTCAGGTGAAAAATTAAACGTGGGTAGTACCTTACTACACTTTTTTCTAATGTATTAGCAAATTATTATTGGAATTGCACTTAAATACGTTAGTTTAATTAGAATATAGTTTCAGTCGATTTGAAATTATGGAAAGAATTCAGTAAAATATAGTTATTATTCAAAGAACTATAAACACTAATTTTTTCGAATGCCTGTTGTTTTGGAGAGTTCAATAACAATTTTCCTCATTTTATTGAGTTAGGATTATTTTTAATTTTTTTGACACATTTTTAAGGTGAATAAATAACACTGCCTTCATTAAGATAACCATAATTAAAACTCTTTGAACATAGCTATATTGGTCATTTGGTAAGCCCGGTTAAGATAGAACAAAAATTAATTATTACCACTTTAGGAAACTCGTATTGTGGAAGAGAAAATTATAATATATATGATATTGATTAACTGCCCAGCGTACAGCAAATGCTAACTCTACTTTTCAAGTGGAAATAAATCTCGAAAAAGAGCATTAATTCAGAAACGACAGGTGATTCAAAAATGATATAATAGAGTTTCCAAGTAGGCTTCCGCGGAGATTATGATGAATTCTGCTGGTTTTTCCGGGTATTCTTCCGCGTTTATCCATTTTTTAGGACGATATTTCGCCAACGTTCCAGTTGGCGAAATATCGTCCTAAAAAATGGATAAACGCGGAAGAATACCCGGAAAAACCAGCAGAATTCATGATATAATAGAGTATTCTTAATCACAAATTCGCGGAGTATTCTTGTGGGAGAGCCTTCACGATTATACGGGACTAGAGCGCTTTAGCAAGAGCACGGTTTGCTGCAAGTAGTAGCGATAGATGGCATTAATAGAACGAGTCCGAGAACCCTCGAACCCAACATCCCTTTGTCCCCTTTCCCTATCCGCGGTTCCTTACAAGTCGCCCAACCTCCCTCTGAAAGCACTAATGAACCCTTCGCAGTTTTTCACATGCCTGCTAATGAGGCATTCCTATTAATAATAAATATAATCAATTAATAAATTCAATTCATTGCGAGCTAACCTTGTGGAATCTCAAGGTTAAATGAATACATTTATTAAGTTATTTCAAAAGTACTTCCTCTTAATAATGACCCGGGAGTCATTACACCGGTTGTACCGAATACAGGTATGTGGGTTATACTACGATATCAAAATATATATTCAACCAACGTTTAAATACGTTTTTTTATGGCACATGCGCATTGAATGCCGCATGATAACAGCCCTACTGATTGAATGAACCTTGAGTACTGCAATAAGAGTAGGGTTCGTTGTGGGTAGCTACACTGCAAGGAATCATGGGGCCCGAATGGAAACCCCCAAAACCTCCCTTCACTATCCGCGGTTCCTTACTCCTCCCCTATGCATCCTCTGAAAGCACTAATGAACACCGTGCCCCCCGACGCAAGCGCAGAATGGCCAACGAAAAGGGGTACACACACTCATAGCTAGCAGCGAGGGAGAAAAAGATTATTATTATTAAAAATATTAAGAGAAAAAGATTAGAAGAGAAGGAAATTAATTTCAAACTCATGAAAAGTTCAAAGGTATTTCGAGTTCGTATTTTAGGTACTTAATTGAAAGACGCTAACAACGGATTTACCACATAATGAACTATTCGCGATTACGAATTCTTATGGCTCGAATAAGGATATTTGTCAAATCAAAGGATAAACCTCCTTTACGAGCCGAATAACTAATAACTAATTGATATTGCGTATTAGCGTAAGAGCCAGGAAAATAGTTACAGAGAATTTTTTTAAATGAATGATGGAGGCTGATACTTATGGAAATCCATAGTAGAATATGAAGTAAATAACTTTGAACTTTTTCACATCAATATTTATTTAAGCGCTGCATTCGGGTGCGAAGTAAGAAGTGCATAAATATTTAAGCACATCAGGACTATAGAATCCTTATGTTGCTGCAATGCAGTGAAAATTTTTGATTTTTAAATAAATATTTATGCGGAAAAGTTCAAAGTACTTTACTTCATATCATAAAACAAATTTTGCTTGCTAAAGTAAAAGAATTCCATATAAAAAAGCAATAATGTAAAATAACTTATAAAAAAAGTGGTAATACTTATTTCTTTTCCACGTAGACGCAGTTCACTCTGTAAATTTTTAAAGTATTGCGTATGACATGTTTTTATTTTATTCTATTTAACATTGTATAACGGACTCGGTATAACGTGTCGGTATTGTCATGCTAGTTTACGATTTGCTCACAACAATTTAGTGAGTTGATTTCATTATTCTATGTATCTATTTATTCTACGCATATATTTACTCTATGATATGGATATTTTTGCCGTAACTCGTTTTTGGCCTTCGAAATGTGGTGCTACAGAAGAATGATGAAGATCAAATGGATCGACCGAGTTAGTAACGAGGAATTCCTTAGAAGAGTTGGAGAGAAGAGAAGCCTCATGAAAACCTAACCAGAAGACGGAACAACCTTATAGGCCACATCTTGAGACATGATGGCCTGATGAAGACAATCGTCGAGGGACAAGTGGAAGGTAAGAACGGAAAAGGAGGACCTCGAACAAAATATATGGAACAAGTAAAGAAGTATGTGAAAGAGAGAAATATGTAGGTGTGAAAAGATTAGCTTATAGGAGAACTGAGTGGAGAGCTGCGTCAAACCAATCCTAGGATTGTTGACCAGTGATGAACTCGTTTTTGCTTTTAGAGTTTTCTTCTTTTTGTTCTTGATAAATATCATTCTAAATCTAAATTGTGTGAGGCAGTTTTAGGATTGAACGACATTTAAGCACTCCAATAAGACTGGGGATCCCTGCGGGTAGTGGCAGTACAAGGCATTATGGAGGCCGGGCGAAAACCTCCAAAACCTCCGCCCTCAGGATGCATTAATGAACCCCGCGACACCCTGCGCATGCGCGAAACGGCGAACGAAAAAGAGGTACACCCACCTACAGCTGGCAACTGGAGGTGGGGAGGGGTGGAAGACGTAAGGGGGGTGAGGGGCGGAAATTTAGGGTGGGGGATGGATGGTTCGGCGCCTGGGGGCGTGAGTAATTGGAAAGCGGTGTGGGGAGGTGTGGAAGGGGGAGGGAGGGGAAGGGATGGGACGATGCATGGGGGAGGAAAATGATTTTCACGTGAAAGGGTGGGTGAGTACCAGCGGCGTATAGGCGTGCGTGTGAAGAGATGGAGACTCATTATTTTGAGGCGCTTTTAATGGCACCTAAAGCCTTCTTTCTTTTTTTTTCATGTGCGAGAGCATACACATATGTGCACGCTTTTCTTCTCATTTTTTTTTCTTCTTCATCTTCTTCCATTTTTTTCGCATTTTAAAGTCTCGGAGATTAGCTTTAATTTCTACGGGAGACTTTTATACATGTATGCCGGAGTAACCACATGCGGGGTTGGCAGATTCGTGCAAAATAAAAGAATAAAGCCAAGCGTGGTGTGGTGTGGCTAGCTGACAAAGAATGTTGGCTCGTAGTATTTCGTGGCGTTCTGAATTCGATGATCTTACATTTTCCGGGTTTTCGCCGCGTTGGTTGTCGGAAGTTGACGACAGTTTCCCCGGCATCCCACCAGGTGTCTTCGGGTCGAATATGTGCGCGCTTTCCTTCTCATTTTTTTCTCTTCGTCCTCTTCCATTTTTTTTCCATTTAAAAGTCTATAAGATTAGCTTTAATTTATACGGGAGACTTTTCTACAGACACGTATGCCCGCATGCCAGGGTCGGCAGATTCGTGCAAAACAAAAGAATAACGACAAGCGTGATGTGGCGTGCCTAGCTGGCAAAGAATGTTGGCTCGTAGTTTTCCGTGGCGTTCGGGTATCGTGGATATCTCCATCATCCGGGTCATACCAAGACCAAACATTTTTTTTGCATTATTAAACCTTAGATCACAGCAAGATTGTTGCCCCCTAGGAGTATCTGGAGAATTTGGTTTCAATTTTATATTTTTTTCACTTTCTGTTGTCATTAGAGTTATGGCACTGCTATAGGGATTAATTGGGGATGGGAATATGGGAATGGGATTAGGGCACATTTTGGAATTCTACATGAATGTTTAGGTTTCTCAGGAATAGTATAGTTCCAAAGATTCACTAAAAGTTTGTTGTCTGTTGTTGCAAAATATTTTTTTATGATTCAGTGCACTTTTCATTGCCAGTAAATTAGGGTTGATTTTAAGGTCTCTTCGAATAAGCCAAATGCTAGTGAACTAAGGAGCTCCTAGGATTTTCGCCGCTTGGTTGTCAGAGGTTGACGACAATTTCAACCGGATTTCACCAGGAGTCTTCAGGTCGCAGTGTCTCATGGATTTGTAGTCAACCTCAGACGACCAACGCGGTGGAAACCCGGAAGATGGAGGGATGACTAAGAAGTTCGCACGAAACAGTGCAACTCCTCGCTCACTCATTGACTCAACCTAAAGATTGGTTTCGGTAGGTGAGGGAAGAGATCACCTTAGATTAAGCCACTGGCGAGTGAAATTAACATATTCCGGGTGGGGAGGTCAGTTCCTTTCCCTGTGGCCCGGCCAACACTTCAACTCTTAATCAGACTTAAGAAAAATTACACAACTGTAGGTTCGAAATGAAACTGTTGTTGCCAAAACCCAACGGACGCGGTGAAAATCCGAATAGAATGCAGAGATCAAAATTACACAACTGATTGCCTGTTACAATGAATTCAAAACCTCGCAATTCCGACGATTTTTGTTTGGGGATGTCAGAAGGCTAAACCCGGGATAATCCGTTGTATCATTGTGTGATTGATTGAACTTAGCCGCAAAATTATCAATCCATTAATAAACGCAGAAATGGACAAACCACAACGTTGAAAAAGTTACTTTTAATTCAATTGAGCCGCCTTTGACGTTTGTTGTATACATACAAGGGCGAGGGCGGATCCAGGATTTTTTCTGGGGGGGGGGGGGTCTGACATGCAAACGGTATTTTCATATGTATTTGAGATTAAAAACAGCATAAAACAATAGCGGTTCAAAATACTCTCTTTATTTTCATATGAAAGTCAATAATATGAAAATAGCAATAAGTTTATTATTATTTAATAACGACAGTTTTCAAGCCTGTATCAAAATTCCTGTATTTTTAAGATCTGGGGTAAGCGAGTAAAATTGAATTTTCCTCTTTTTCTACTAAACAACACTATCATTTTCTGCGATGCGATACACTTTCATTTTCTATACTAGAAATTTAAAAATTGCAAAAAAAAAACATTCTCTTTGCTAATGCATGACGAAACGGGGAGTAGGTAACACATAGGCCTCGTGTGATGCTGTAATCTTCGTATGTGTGATCATTGTAACAGCTAATTTCCCAGTAAATTAGAAGACAATACAAAGAGAAATAAACGTATTCAAGCTAGTATTATTTAATCAGAACGTATCAGCCAGAGAATAGCTTTCTGGGTACTTCCAATGAACCATGGAATAGTTACGCAATTTAATTTGCAGTTGACTGATGCCACACTCAAAGATCATTTAAAACTAGGATAGGTAAGTCAATCTCCTTTATGGTGATGCTTGAGGTGATAGACATTTTTTTTATAATTAGATGGATACGTATCAGGTTTCTACGGAAGCCCAGCACTTCAACTCTTACTCAGAGTTAAGAAAAATTACAGAATTGATTGCCTGTCACAAGGAACTCAAAAGCCCCGAGGAAAAGCATACGATAGTAGATATTTGCATTGGAATTTTTTACAACCGCACCTTTATTGAGACGTCCCTGCCCTTTTCAATGGACGCGAGAATAATTATCAGCTCACGAAATTTATCTGGAAATAGTTCTCCGACCGTATTTCCAGGAGAAGTGTGCCTGACATTCCGTTCACCACCGCCATTTGAATGCGGACGCGTAGGCATTCCACATTATAATTCAGAGTTTAAAATTCAAAACTACCGACATATTCATATGTAAATCATTCGTTCTCGAAATGATTCGTCGGCATGTACCGTTCGTGGGCTAGAATATACATTTTAAACGAGCTGGTATGACAGAAGTTAAGAATATTTACATGAATATTTAGCGTTAAAAATAATTGATAGTTTAAAAAAAATGAGATGGGAGAAAAAATTTTAAAATATTTTTGAATACTTGATTATAATGCAGTAATGTAAAAATTTAATATTAAGGGAATGGTATTGTTTATACGCTAAGGTGAATTAGTGCATTACAATGATCGTAGACTTTGACATAGTTTCTATGAAAACTAAGGGGTGAAAGAGTTTTGTTGCCTAGGAAACCGAATAGCCAATGCTGGAAGAAGCAAGATAGAAATAGCCAGTAAAATAGCTCAAACAAAGAGGTCTGTCTATAAGAAGAATAATTTTCTAACACCAGAGAATATAAGCATAGAAGCAAGAGAACAAGTCATCAGATGATAAATGTGGAGCATGCCCGTCTATGGAAGCGAAGCTTGGACGTTGACAGCAGTAGTTAAGTCAAGAGTAGAAGCATTCGAAATGTGGTGCTACCGAAGAACGATGAAGATAAATTGTATAGACCGAGTTCGTAATGAGGAAGTGCTGAGAAGTGTGGAAGAAAAGTGAAGTCTTCTAAAAACCTTAAACAGAAGACGGGGCAAATTAGATGGCCACACCATGAGGCATGGTGGCCTGATGAAAACAATCGTAGAAGGATAGGTGGAATGGAAGAGGGGCAAGGGACGGCCCCATAGTGAGTTTCGTAGGACAGGTTATAAAGAATGAAATAGAGGAGAATTAAGCCGCTATAAAAAGGCTAGCGGATAGGAGAGACGAATGGAGAGCTGCGTCAAACCAACCTTGGGATGGTTGACTTATCATTATCAAATGGAAATGTGAGAAATGCCTGAAATCATCAGATGAAGGTAACTAAAACTTAATTAAGCTATTCAACCAATTTTTTTCTTGTCTCTATCGAAATTTTTAAATTGTATATGCAATACATTCATTTATTTTAATGAGAAAAGAGAAAATATTGGTAATTTTCAACGTGTGACATTTCCTGGAGTAGGCATTTCTCACATTTCCATTTGATAATGATGATTTTATTCATGATAATTAATAAATTTAAGTTAAAGATTAGTCTAAGTCACCTTTAAAGTAAGCGAATATCTAACATGATGAGAACACATTCCTGTTAACGTTAAAGGGAATTGGGGTTTTTGAATCACGTAATTGTATACTTATGAAATATAAGTAAATACCCGAGTTGAAAATAAAAATAATAGATAAATAGAAAAAACAGAGGGTCTAAATTGAATTTTGAATTAATATGCGATGCATTCTATCATTTTAGTGAGAAAATAGGAGGAGAAAATATTGGGAATGTTGAAGATGTGGCTACGGAGGAGAGAGAACGGAAGAGTGACGACGAAAAGCGACACATCGTGCAAGAGGAGAGGAAACTTCTAGCGGAGATAAAATAATAAATAGCATGTTCAACGTAAATTCATAACATGTCACCCCTCTATCGAAACCATAAAGAGTGTTTTCATAAGTAAGGGAAATATTTCTGTTACAATGAGTGGGATGCAGTAACGGATATAGAAAAAAACTCAAAGGGGGGCGCAAAAGATATTTTGAGCTACCCAGATTCTTATCGTCATGGAAAATAATAATAATAATAAAGTTATATGCAAATTTTAAGTTAGTTTTATTTAAACTATTTATACGCATATTAAAGACAATTGCTATCTTATGATAAAAAACAGTTACAATTGTGGTTCTGCATGCGGACAGCCCCGCACATAGAAATCACTACAACAAATGGCAGTTATTTTTACTTCTGAGGATTGTTTCAAATCGGCTTTTATGTCCTGGGAAACACTGAAAAGACAACGACTCTTTTCCCTATAAGGTTTTTCGGGACTAAGATTATCGACCAATTAAGAATTCACTTTTGTAATATTAATAAATCTTATCAGTAACATTTGTTAAAAAAACCAAAATGAAAAATAAACTGAAATAAAATTTGAATTAAATCATTTCATAATGATAATTAAATCCACTATTATCAAAGGGGCGACAGTAACATCATAAAAAAACAATATAAATTTTCTATTTCACAGAGTTTAATGTGATCAACCTAGATTTCGTAAGGTAATTGAGTGACCTCAACGACCTTAATAGGTTTTGATAGATAGTGGCATAGTTTTGTGTCGACACTCAGGTCGGATGACAAAAATCTATTAAATAAACGAAAGAGCCGTTAATGATATTGTTAATCATCACAGACTTGCCTATAAAATCTCCTGGAGTTGCGAAGACCATGGAAATTTCTCTCCAACGTCTAAAGAACCTAAAACTACGACTCTTTCATACATATTTCGTACATATATCATATACAGGGTGTAAAGGTGGGTGGGCGGGTGGAAGTAATCTACAGTACTTCAAGAGGTGTTAGGAAGGACAAGTTTAAGCATTAAAATTTTCTGAAACAATTAATCTTTGTGCTTAATTAAACGAGAGCTTTGAGGGAGTATCTACAATACGATTACGCTATCTCACCCATTTTGAGACTAATTGTTTCAGACAATTATAATCGCAAGTTTTCGTTCTTAATGTTCGAAAATTATTTAATGTCATTAAATCTCCAGCGTATTAAATAAAATGTCGAGAGCGCTTGATACCCAAGAAAAAAACGTTTTCGTGGTAACTGCATAGTGCATTCAAAAAATGTTTGCGTGCCATAGCCATAGCACTAAGGAGATACGACCCCATGTTTATGGACAATAGAATACTTAAAACTGTCTCCCCTACCACCTCATGAAGTATAGTAGATTCATCCAAAACACCTCGAAAAACAAATTTAATTTCGCACATAATTTTTCTATAATTTATAATATAAAAATTCCAAGAGCATCTGGCAAGACTTAATGAACCAGCTAATCTAAAACCCATCCCACATATAATAAATAATGATTTCAGCATTATCTATCATATCAAAACGGTAGTCGTAAGGTGAATGAATCCATAACGTGTTCCCCATTAGAAAGGCCGCAAGAGTGCATTTATCACGAATATCACAAAAGAGGATCTTTAAGTCGTCCTCTTAATATTTTGTCACCCACCGCGAATTTAAATGGGTTTACAAAAGTCGCCACTCGCGTCGCTGACGGACAAATTGATCCGAGTTTCACGGGGAAATAAGGTATAATTTGGTGTATCTACTGAAACTTACATTCGTCATAATATTACTTATTAAATCCATAACTGTTCAATGCTATTGCTAGTACTGACAAACATTTAAATGTCAAATATTGGAAAAAAGTGGATTACATTACACTCGTCACAGCGCCGCGGACATTTTAGAAAGCTGATTAAAATACGACCGAAGCGGCAACAGAAATCAGCCTTCTATGAGATGGAATTGGGCCTTCCAATCAAATACAGCCCCCTTGGTGTTCACAACTAAGGTAAGATTTATGTCACAAAGAGTGAGATAGATGGAGATTCTCCTTTTTATTTCCGCAAGATTTGAGGAACCACCAGCTGGGTCTGAGCACGTATGGTGGGATGAGTTTCGCTTGAGACCGATGGTGGGGAATAGTTTAGCGGCGAATGGTGATTGGAGGAGGATAATAATGTTTGCTCAAGGGTTGCGGCCGAAGGGATGGAGAAAGACGGTGATGAAAGGGTTCGCTGGAAGGAGACGGAAGGAGTGGGGGAGACAGCGACAGGGTGCGGGGGAATGGGGTGAGGGACCTCGCGGTGTTTGTAGTGGGGAAGGGGTTAGTAGGATCCATCGCTATCTGAGGATTTCCCTTTGCAATTCCATCAGCCGTGGAAGCGAGGAGGCTGTTAACATTGGTGACAGCCTGCCGTGTGTGCACATCACGTCATGGACAGTATATAAACATGGGGATTATTATTTTTTCCCATGAATTTCCACATGATCTCCTCGTAATTTATTTTTTTGTCGTAATCCATCGTTGATTCCTCATTTTTATCAAACTGCATTGCATTTAAATTTTAGGTATTCTTAAGGGCGTTATTTCGAGAAAAGATGCATATTCCATTCTTAAGAACAAGTATTGTCAATTACATAGCTATCAAAGCAGAGTCACAGATGGATTTTGAAGAAAATTCTTATTAATAAGGATATCGGGTACATAACTATGTTATGGAGTAGGGAAGGGGACGAAATTTTCTCTACTACGACTAAAGAACCTAAAACTACGTCTCTTTCACACACACCACGTACATATATCTTTGTTTGATTTTCATTAAACATTCTGATGAAGAATGTGAAGTATCGGGATTTTTTTGTAAAATCTATATATATAAAAGAAAGTCGAAAATCGTGTTAGTTAGAACACTTATAACTCGAGAAAGGCTGCACCAATGTTAGTGACATTAGGCTCTTTGGATTCGTCTCAGCCTCGGATAACATATAGGACATTAAAAAATAGGAAAAGTTCACAAAAAAATTCCACTTTATCTTAGAGATATGTTTTTAGGAGTTGATTGTTAGGACGGTCAAAAAAATAAGATTTTTTTTCGTTTTTACTAATGTATTGACTGATCTTTTTAACAATATTAAAAAAATTAAAGTGTTCAAACGTGTTAAAAATATTAAAGTAATATTAAAATAGCATTAAAATAATTGAATTAGAGGTAATCTCAGCTCGAATTGAGTTGTCAACAAACACATAACTACCGTGTGTGTAAACAAATCTCCAAGCAATTGTTGATTATCAGTAATGTCCGTGTACTCTGCATGAATTCAAATCTTTTAACTTTGTAATAAACGAAGACGAAGTCACCAACTATCTATCTGAATATTTAAAGTCCTTGGACGCACCTGGCTTACCACGGCACGATTTACAGCAAAAGGTAGGCTCCGTGTTCATGATCTTTCGAAACCTAAACCAACCAAAACTATCCAACGGAAAGTGTTTGGTTATTTAAAAAACTGATAATGAAAGTGATTCACGCCACTATACTCAAAGGAAAATTCAAAGATGAGGAAGATCTCAATCCGAAGATTCCATGATCCCAACTTATATGCCATTTTGAGCTTAAACGTATTCAATTTCCAATTCGTGTTGCATTCGTGATAAAGATTAACAAATCGCAAGGTCAGTCTTTCAGTTTTTGTGATGTTTTCTCTCATGTGTCAGTGAAAATCCATGATTTTCTCATAATAAATAATATGTGGTATGTTTACGAGTCGGTAAACCATCCGCTGTATTTCTTCCTTCGCTTCAAGGGCGCAGCTAGGATATAAGGATAGGCGCAGCTAATACTGGCGGGTCTGTAGGGTATAGAAAACTCGCCAAGGTAAGCGAGATGTGTGGGGGCCCTCCCCAGACATTTTTTAGGATAAAAGGTTTAAAATGGTAGATTTTGCGGCTGTGTGAACAGTTAAATATTTTGTGACTCATCCATCCCCCTAACAGTAATAACCAAATGTTTTATAAAAAGATTCTCTGAGCTTTTGGGGGGGTTTTAACCCCATAAACCTCCCTCGCTGCGTCCCTGCTTCGCTTCGCTATTTTTATTTAGCTTCATTCGCTTTATCTTGCGCCTGATAACAAAACAAAAACTGTTGTTTATCAGAAGGCGCTTGACACAAGACATTAAACCCGAATGTGTAGGGCACACCGTGGTGCGTTTACGTATGCAGCACGTTTACGCAGTGCATTTTTCCAAACAGAGATACCATAACTGGCGCGCCTAAAGGCATTTGATACGAATGCTCCTTCATAGGGGCTTTTCTTACACGATTTTGAGCATCAGTCAAGCGTCGGTCTGGCGTTGTGTTAACCTGCCCCGTGAACGAGCCAAGTTTACGCTTTATTTCATCAATATTTTCTCATTTAATTTATAATAAATCAAATATGATTAAAACGATACAGCCGCTCTTTATTAATAAATGGTGCAAATAAACTATAAGTTCATTGAATTTTAGGCGGTACGAAGTTCGCCGGGTCAGCTAGTCTAATTATATAAATGTCTGTTTGAAATAGCATGAATGATTTTTTTTTCTAACCATAAATTTATTCCAAATGTATGAGAACAACCAAAATATGCTTCTTTTAATTGATTCGTTCGCCTATTTTATTTTCAATTGTGATACAATAAAAAAATAATTATACACGCATTTTTACACATCGCCAACTTCTTCCATTTTTCTTCTGACTATACTCGCTTCTCGAGCTAGTAGTGACGACAAATCAACGGCGTTAACCATTAGGAAGATAAGGTGATGGCGTCACGAAAATATTATGAATTTGTTGCCTCCTGTACGTCACTCCTCGTCATTGCTCAAAGGCCTCGCGTGGTTCGCTGTTGTTTTGTACTCTCGTGATCGATTCCCTCCCATTATAAGTGGTTCTCCCATAACGAGTAAATGAACCTGAACTCCAATGAATATTTACTTTCGATGCCAAATTCCTTCTTCCACCTCGCTAGCTCCCTTACCGTGTATGCACCCCTAAACAAACGATGGCTTCGACTGAAATTATTCATCTCGTACTGTGCTCCACATGGTGGCTCATCGCTCATCCATTGATTCTTCCGATATTGCGATCCTTTAAACGGCAATGAAATCGTGGAACCTTGGGCCAAAGCCCAGGCACATCAGCATATCAGCCTACGGTGAGGAAGTAGGAAGCTTTCGGCTGTTTCATGATGCATCGCGCGGTACAAATGCGGAATTCTCGGGGGGGGGGGCAAAGGACCCAATATCTACGTCTATCTTCATCGAAGTATTTATCATAATACGGCCCTTTGCAAAGTTAAGGTTACAAAAGTTAATTATAACTCAAAAAAATGTGAAAAAAGTGTTGAGTTTTATTATATTTTCGATTTAGAAGGACCATTACATGCCAAAAATAACTCATTTATGTTATCCTTGTCGGAAATTCCACTCACGTATTTCGTTAGTTACTCCCTGAAAGTAATAGTAACTATAATGCAAACATTTCTTCTATTGATTGTGAAGCAAGTGGATTGCAATTAAAATTTCTTTTTCAAATTGGGAGGAGTAAAAAAAAGTTATTGGTGATTCAGAAACTTTCGTTTGATTACCTGCCACTGCTGATGATAAAAATACATGAAAGTAGTGACGAATTTCTGAAAGCCAATCAAAAATATTGTTATGATAAAAATACATGAAAGTAATGACGAATTTCTGAAAACCAATCAAAAATATTGTATTTCTACGTCTGATAAAATTGATTAAATAAAAAAAGATCCGTTGCCTGACCGATACGAAAAGGGATTAGGTACTTTTTCAACAGACAATAAGATACTTAAAAGAAAACTAGGCCATAATCAATATCATAATTAAATATGTTAAATATTTTTAGGTTAATTGCAAGTATTTGAGCAGCCTTCGCAAATCAATCTTTGAGGCCACTTGTATGGTGGTACGTAGATGTTGAGGAAGATTACCTCAAACCGTTCTCAACGGATTCATTCCCATAGAATCCATCAACTGACATCTTCAATACAGCAACACTCTGAACGACCCGGAAATTATTGCACTACGGCTCAAGTCCTTAGCTGCCCCGATATGATACTCGATCAGCAAGGTGAAACTTGAAAGCCATTACTCTTGGGCGTTCCATGAAACATTGAATGGTTGATTTTCGGATCTCGTATACAGTAACAAAGACGTCAATAATAGTCTGTCCTAGCAAAAATAACTAAAAATTAAAGTCACAGTTCATTTGCCTATTTACGACTCACGAACAGAGACGATCGTTGAAAGTAACAGTGAAGAAAGCTAAAGTTAAAACTAATCTTCCAAAAACAGGACCATTCAGAGTAAAACTTAATTAAAAAAATTGCAACGACATATTAATGGCATATGTTGGCTTGATATTATGTAAGTAATCCTTAAATGGGAAACTTGAAGTAATTTTACATTACACTATAAAAGCGTCTTTCACACATCGATGCCTAAAGGATTTTTAAGGATGAATATAAAAATTTCGGATATATGCTCCGAGCTTCCAAAATGTCATAAATTATCTCCTGTAACTCAATTACTATCCACTAGAAATGATATTCGATGCACCCTCATGGAAATTGCGAAGAATCTCCGAAGATGGAATTAAACATAGCAAGGTTAGAATTCAAATCTACAATGAATGAAGAGATCTGCTTCTGAAGTTATTATTATTTTAACTTATTATTTACTACGTCAGCCATTCATTTGATTTTGCATTTACCAGGTCTATTTGAATTTACCGGTACAGTTAAGCGAAAATGAATCAAAAATTAAATTACTTCAACAAAAGGGGCGATAGCTAGTTAGTATTGCCAAATAAAAAACATCCCATATCATTATGAAGGTAAATTTATACGTTCAATAGAAATGATAAAAAAAGGGAGACGCAAGGTCGATGTAAAATTAATATCATTTACCTTTCTCGACGGTCAATTTAATGCTATGATATGAACTAGGCCATTATGAAAGCAAAACTAAAATTTAACCTTATATTTTCTCTTTTTCCTGTAAACACATAAATATAAATGAAAGTTCCGAAAATACTTCCACAATATGCACATTGAGGAAGGGGAGATGTTGCGTTGAGTTGCGTTGAGTTTGAGTTTGTGCTGAGAGACATCAAAACTGATTTCTCTCATACAAAAATGTAGCCTCTCTCAAAAACAAACGAAAATCGCTACGTTTTTACCTCTATCGAAATACCAAAAGTTTATAAGACGCAATTTTCATAAAAATTTTAATATATTTAACAAAAATATTTGAATTACTACATCGAAGTTTTCGGAAGGTGTTAAAATTCGCTTGGAAGAAAATCTGACTGAACGAGGCACCCTTTAAGGGGTGGTCATTCCCGTCGTTGCCCTCCATTCGCTCCTCCAATATTGCAACCCTATAAAGGGTCCGGAAAGTCATACAACCGTGGACCTAAGCCCCAGAGTGATTCTCGACCGACAAAGAGGAAGTTGGAAGGTATGACTCACGGCCGATTCATGAAGCATCGAACGGTTGCACCTCGAAACTCGAATGGGATGCACGAACACTTAAATATCGAACAGATTAAAACTGTCCAAGGCTATCCTCCCGAAAGAAAAACTCAATAAAACCGAACAGCGCCATTTCTTTAGCAAATTATAATACAATGGGCTGCTTTCACGATATAACTGAGAATTGGGAAAGAATAAAAATTAATTAATCAATACTAGGTACCACCGAAAGTAAAAATTAACCAAAAAGTAGTGGTCACCGTAATCTCTCGACATACTCAAATGTTATATAGCGGATGGTATCTTTCAATTATAATTTTAAGCACTTTCCCATCATTTTCACGATTCGAACCTGATTATACTATCTTAGTTCGAACGTAAGCCATGCAGTGAGACTATTTTGCGGATATTTGTTTCAGTTTTTACGTAAAATCATTACCAGTAAGAAAATTATTTTCACATGAGCACTGCCCATCACCGATTGGTATAGTGTATATTGGAAGGTATATCGACAAGAGTGAAAGCTTTCGAAATGTGGCACTACCGAAGAATGATGAATATAAGATGGATCGACCGAGTTAGTAATAACGAAGTGCTAAGAAGAGTGGGAGAAAAGAGAACTCTTCCAAAAACCGTAAGTGAAAGACAGGACAACTTAGTTTGCCACATTATGAGGCATGATGGCCTGATAAATACAATCATAGAAGGACAGGTGGAAGGGAAAAAGGACAAGGACGGCTCCGAATGAGTCATATAGGACAGGTTATAAAGAGTGTAAAAGAGAAGGAATACGTCGCTACAAAAAGTTTAGCGGATAGGAGACAGAAATGGAGAGCTGCGTCAAACCAATCTTAGGATTGCTGACTTATAATAATGATGAGGTACCTATATCGAAACAATCTCAACCACTACTCGACATGGTCATCCCCTCAAACTCAATGCCTTGCCAATTCCAGCAATGCAACCCTGTAAACGGCCCAGAAAGTCATGGAGCCGTGGACCAAAGCCCTCCCTTGGTCCAAAATGGTCATCAATCGACGAGGGGCAGTTGGAATGTGCTACTAACGTCCATTTCGTGAGAAATCGAATGACCAGACTTCGACTCTCTAACATGTGTAAAAAGAGGTCAAAATCCGGTGTCATCTTCTTAAAAAAGATCAATATTTCATAACGAGGTAATTTTACAGAAACTCTTATTTAATTACCTAAGATTATTGCTCAAAGTAGGTAAGGAGTAGGTTTCCATTCAAATTTATTTAAAAAAACGAAACGGTTAAAAGCAAAAAAAAAAATTAATCTTCTCCGAATACTATCAACAAATTTAGGCATTATACTGAGGGGGGAATCCCTCTTTGCCCTTGGCTACGATTTCATCGCCTTAAAATATATTATGGCTCCATAATTAGGGCAAAATATGACTATTTATGCGAAAAAGGGTTTCTAGTTTTCACTTTAATCGCTACTGCCAGATGTATTATTAAAATTACATCATTGGCCACTATTTATGAATAATATGATATCAGGAGGTGGAAATTGCGTCTGTCTTTACTTCAAAAACCAATAATGCTATCGAAATTATCACAAACCATCTTTAATAATAATCACTCAAGAATTTTTAATAGAGGGCGTCATTACCTAAGGTCCGCCTCACAAAAAAAGACTCAATATTGAAGTAAAGGGATCATTGTATGTTAAAGCCTAATTAAATTTGAACGATTTCTTATAGGAACTGAGAAGTAAGCAAGAATTGAAACTAATTTTTCAAAAGCAGGAATATTAATAGTGACCTGATTTACCTGATACATATTTCCACTCGGCCGTGTTATAAATGAGGATAAGAACAAGTTGCATACATTGGCAGGAAGAACAATACTTCTCCTGGGAAAAACGACACAATTACTGAAAAAATAACCGTCACCGAATATAAAATGATTTAGGTTTGATTATGTAGAATGAATCCTTAGAGAGGAACTGTAAAAAATAACCGTCACCGAATACAAAAAAATTAGGCTTGATATAGTAAAAGGAATCCTAAGAGAGAAACTTTGAACTCTTTCCCACAATTTTTACCTCTTTCACTAAATGAGTTCTCAAAGCAATCGAAATAACCTCGGACTGTCCACGATATTGGTCACCCCATCAGAGCCATACCATACTTAGCCTTTCCAATATAGCAACCCCAGTGACGGCCCCAAAAGTCATGGACCAAAGCCCTTTCCTCGTCCACAATGATTATCAATCGACGAAGGGGGAAGTTGGATGGGATGACTCACGGGCCGTTTCGTGAAGCAGGTTCAAGTGAAGGGCATATATAGGTAGGAGGACGTGATGATGGAAAGCGCGGTCAGAGTTCGCCAGATCGCTCCGAAGGCCGTAACTTTCGGCTTCGCAGCCTCCCAAACTCCTACGGTTGTACACACTTCACGTTTGAACTCTCGTGCAAGCTGACGGCCATCGAGTACGAAGACCGTTGCACACGGCGGGCGGCATCGGGAGGGTTTATTCGAATACCACTCCCTCGCTTATACATATAGCAGCAGGTGGAGTTTGAGATTGAGTTGGTCTTTCTTCCGTGAGATCGACGGTTTATCCACCTCAAACGGCGCAATATCCTTCCCCCGCCCGCGTTTACTTTCGTGACTCCGTGCATACTTTTTTTTTGGAGGGGGGAAGGCAGCTTGGATGCTCATTCAAACGTTCCGAGACTCCTTATCGAAAAGATATTAGTCGGAGGGGATCGGTTCCGTCACTGTAGCGATTGGTATCCACATGAGCTAAGCCTTAAAAATTATTCCTGCCTCTTCCAGTCACGCACGTCGCCAGAAATTTTAATCGTCACGTGAATTTGCAGTTAGCGGGTTGCCTATAAAGCAGAGGTGGCAATCGAAACTATACGAAAGTAAAAACCAGCAGGGGCGCAGCTAGGATTTAGGGCTGGGGGAGGTTTAGGTGCAACAAATACTATGGTGTGTGGGGGTATGGTATACCCACCAGGATAAGCTGTAGGTGCGAGATTAATAAATTGCGGAATTTTAAGGTAAATGATTCAAAATGGTGAGTTTTACGGCTTTCTGAGGGGTATTTTATTAATACTTACAGTATTCTATTAGTAATATCAATCCAATTAAGTAAAATGGATTAAACTCAAAAATTTCTCAGAGCTCTGGGGGTGTGGTTTATCCCCTAAACCCCATCCTCGCTGAGCCACTGAAAACCAGTAATTATTATATTATAAAACGTCTAATTCCCTTAGACGCTATTGGCTTATGACGCTATTGAAGCTATCAGAAGAAAAACAGTTATTCCCCGGTGGGTGTTTCTTTTTATGTGGTATTCTTATTAGAGGTCTCTATTTATGTTTTTTAATATTTTTGGATGGCTGGAAAGCAGGGATGGCAATCGAAACTAAACGAAAGTAAAAACCAGTCAAATTACAATAGTTTCGTTCCCGGGATCGGGATGTAGAAGTGAAACGAAACGGATTTAAACCCGTGGAGATAAACTCAGGGTCGAAACGAAATCGGAGTCAAAACTATTTCGGGTCGAGACTAAACTAAAACTCTGGGACGAAACGAAACACAGATATTTTTTCGCACCGGAGGGACCACGTGCTTATCCTTCGGACAGTTTAGTTTTGAAGAAAGATTTAAAGTTTTCCCGGCGAATAGACTTCGTAAAATGTTCTCGGGATCGCCACCGCATCAGGAACTGCATAACTGCCGACGTTTCGATGGCCTAGTCGGACACTCTTAGCCCTGAGGACGATGGCCGAGTCGGACATCGAAACGTCGGCAGTGACGCAGTTCCTGACACTTCGTACTCGGTGGGTGGATCGAAACTAAACTTCGTAAAATTTTCTCGGGATCACCACCGTGTCAGGAACTGCAGAACTGCCGACGTTTTGATGTCCGACTCGGCCATCGTCCTCAGGGCTAAGAGTGTCCGACTCGGCCATCGAAACGTCGGCAGTTATACAGTTCCTGACACGGTGGTGATCCCGAGAAAATTTTACGAAGTTTAGTTTCAACCCAACCCAACCAACCCATCCAGTACGAAGTATGGTTGAATGAAGTAGAAGTTCGGCCTACCGCCATTAGATGCATGGGGTACTCATATTTTCATACACGTATGTCACACGTAATGGGTCGAGACTATTCCCTCTTTTCCCTCTCCACTCATCTTCTGGGATCGAAATTTAGCTATCTGCAGCGGAGCTTCGATTAATTTAGTTTCGTTTCCGGGCGTAAAGTTTCGTCCCGCGTCGAAAATAAACTCCTTGGTGATTTTAATTTCGTGCGGGAGCGAAACTAAACCTCCTAGGCCTCATATTTTCGTTTCCCTCCGGGCCGAAACTTTCCTTTCGTTTCACGTGCCATCCCTGCTATAAAGGTAAATTATTGCCAATTCCCACACATCGATAAATCGTAAATTTCGTAAAATTATTATTTAAGTATTCTGCTGACTAACGTAGGTTTTCATGTAGTACTTTAAAGCATTCTGGCAGCCTCTACTTCCTTCATGCACTTAGAAACATTGATTATGATTTTTATTACTATACAGAAATTTGTATTTTGAGGTGATTTTGTATTGAGCACGTTAACTAGACCAGCAAATTGTAGCCAATTCGCACACATCGGAAAAAATAAATTTCATAAAACTATTATTAAAATTTTCTACGGACTAAGGTAGGTTTCCATGGAGTGCTTATTGTTAGAAGAATTCTGGCAGCCTTCCTTTATGTTCTCAAAAAGTTGATTATGAGTTAAATTAATGTCATTATGACCAAAAAAAGTTTGAAGAATTAAAATTAAGAAGGTGCGTCATGGCTTAATCACGACATATTTCCACAGGGCCATATTATAAACTATATGTTTATTTAATGAGGATTAGAACATGTTGCATATTTAAGCAGGAACAATAATACTTATCTTAGGAAATAAATGACACCTTTGTAAGGAGTACAGAAGAATTCTACATGGCCATATTATAATTAATGAGGAGAAGAAATGTCGCATTTAAGAACAGTAATCGATGCTAACATCCACCTCAAACTGAGCAATGTCTTCCCCCGTCCATTTTAGTCTCGTGATATTTATGGATGGGAGCTCCGATGAGCTCCTCATTTCACTGTTCCACGACTCCTTGTAGTGGAGATATTAGTCAGAGAGGCACGTTTTAGAGACTGCAGTGATGGGCTACCACATGAAGCGAGTCTTAAATTTAATCTCACCAGTTCCATGAGAATACGAAGCGGCTTCAAGAATCGATCCGCACTTGTAATTAAGCATGTTTTACGGAATAATAAACTAACTTTACTTTCACTAGCGACACTTCAAATATTACTAAACTACGAAATCAGTGAGTATAGGCAAACAGAATTTTTAAGGGTAATTTATCACGTACAGAACAAATAAAAAATTTTAAAAATGCATTCCTATTAATAGATAGATACCATGTATGTTTATTTCCAACACTGACGCATTGCATCGAATCTAATAGCAAACGCGGCCAACAACAATAAAATATGGATTCCAAATGAATAGTTGACTAATAACGAAGTACTCGTGGGACAGAGAGCCACTACAGCGTATAACTATTTCATTTCCTTAAATGGATTGCCATAAATAGTCTAATATCTTATTGATGAACAATAACTTATGTTTTCATCTCATGGAATTGATGACTTGAGCTTTTTCATCATCCAAAATGTTTTAGGCTACAATATGATTTAGTAGTTTCCAATCACTATTTCATTCCATTAAGGGGCGAAAATTCATTACCTATATCACTATGGAAAAGCGTTACGTTATTTTTGCTTTGATCTCTTTTTTTATAACTTCACAGCGTAAATTACAAAAGGAAAATGGAAAATAAAGTATTAACTTTTCGGCTCAAAATTTTTCAGACCAGATATATCCATTCGGATTACTTTTTTTTTATAAAAAGAAAGACATCACCAATTTTAAACAAATTGGGTTGTTTCATCTGCAATCTCTTCCTACTCATTCCGGTTGCCGTAGTGAAGCAACATTGCATCCACTAACATTTGCTCGAGGCCCTCGATACAATGCTTATGATGATGCTGCAAAAATAAAAAGAGCGAGCTCGGTACATCAATTTTAACGACGCCTTGGAGCGTTCATGCCGCTATTACGACAAGTGCATATAAAGACAAGCGCACGAGTTGAATTGGGGCTGGTGCACGTGAATAGGTTTTGCTTTGGCAACCCTCGTTATGCACTAGCACAGTGGATGGAAATGTCTGTATCCTGCAGAATTTCATGCGTTTGTTGCGGCGCCGGTTAGTAATAGCCTCATGGTGCAAGGGGACGGTTGAGATAAGATAGGGAGAGAGAGAGGTGGGTAGAAGGCTCACCGATTGCGAAACTACGCGAGATCTAGCAGCGGACGTCCGCCATGTTAGCTGGCCCATGGCTCGAGAAAGATACATCTACATTATAGCCTGTGATCCATCTCCATTGCGTATGACAGGGAATAGTTTTTCACCGACATACATTACTTTACATGAGCACATTATGGTTACGAAAAAATGTACAACTCCCTTGTCAGCCTGTTAGAGGTGATAACAACTATAATGAAGTATACAGCTCATTTCGTGCGTATTTTAATTACTTTCGGTTTTTTCGTTAAAGCTCATTAATAATTAAAATGGATAAAATGGATTATCGATAGTCCATTTTAATATCGATTCAGTTCATATCCTTTTAACTGGTATGGTATTTGGAGGAGGCGACCGATAGTTGAGGTCATTTGCGCCATGAGAAAAGGGTATGGAGGGAAGGGTGGAGAGAAACCCGGCGTCGTCATTAGCCTGCTCTTAACGAAAGGCACCAAGGGGACCACGGATTAACATCCCATCCGACGGACGGAGTGTTGCGCTTGAAATGTCCTCCACACGATAATTGAGCAGGGATCTGAAAATTCTCCGCCAGCGCCGGGATTTGAACCAACCACCCTATCCCACGGGGTGAGAAGTCAACACCATGGGCGTACCCAGCGAGGGGCAGGAGGGGACAGACCCCCTTCCCCCCCCCTAGAAGCAAAAATCGCAAATGTCTTTAAGGAAAATAATATTTTTTTATAATTTTAATAATTTTAAAAACTAATAAAGAGCTGTTACAGTTTCCTTAAAATGTTGATTTAATTCACCTTTTCCATTCTTAAATCTTACCTACAACTTGAATAACCATGGCCTGCCCAAACCCCTCAGTTTTGATTCTGGGTACGCCCTTGGTAAACACTCTGGCCACCGTACCAAACCGATAAGAATAATATTTGAAGGTCAGGTGCATAGAGTTATTATTATTATGATTATTTTGTGGACAGGTGAAAGGGAAGGACGACCATGGAAGGCCTCAGATGAGAATCATATAACATGCGATAATGGATCAATAACAGAAGAATTATGAAAGTATTAAAAGGCTATCTGACAGTCGAATTGATTAGAGAGCTAAGAAAAATCAATATTGAATTCTTCACTTTTGGTGATTATGAGCTTGTTACTGATTGAAAAAAATCCCACGGTCAATCTAGAAGTATATATCTACATTACAGTCGATCAATATCAACAGCGTATGGCAGGGAGCTATGTTTCACCAACATACAAAAAGCTCTACGTATACATCGTGGCAATTAACAAGTTTAGAGTTCACTGGTATGTTTTGCGCGGGGTGACTAATCACCAATATGCAGTAAGCAATAAGTACGCCACATGTGCATTTCATGGGTATGGAAAAATATGATAATACAAATACTACTTACACATTTCTCCAGGCGGTGTTTCTCCATGCATAATATGTGACAAAAACACAAATACACCTATACAAAAAGTGAAAATTAGATAGGTAACGGGTGTAAATTAACGTAAGTCTCTAAGCAAGCTAAAAACTAAGGTAACTGTTTACTGGGAAGAAATAAAGGTCAAAAAATAATTAAGTGTGATAAGATGAAAAAAATGTACAGCCGATGCAGTTGAACAATAAACTATAAAAATGGAAAAATGAAAAATGCAATCATTCGTTCTAGCGCGTGCAATATTTAATTTCATGAATTCGCAGTTGTTAAAATTCCTGATTGTACGAAGAATGAATGCCAACCAAATATTAGCCACTATTGCTCTTTAATATACATACCACTGTACTAATACTTGAGTATCTTGTATTACATGCGGCATGATGAGGTGGAAGTTCTTAAGATTAGTTAAATGGGATATTGCAATATTTCCATAAGATTTATTCGAATACGACGGGTTTCGTTGTTACGAAAAAATTATTAGTTGCTTGATAATTTGTCATAACATCACTATTTGTCGCAATAACAATATTTGCAATATTTCCATAGGATTTATTCTCACACGACGTGTTTCGTAATAAAATATTATCTAGTGCAAGATGATATTGTCGTAATAACAATATTTGTCGCAATAACAGCACTTACAATATTTTCACAGGATATATTCTCACACGATGTGTTTCGTTAATGCGACATTATCAAGCACTTGATAATGTTTTCAATAACAATATTTACAATATTTCCTTAGGATCTGTTCGAACATGACGTGTTTGGTTGTTGCGATAACATTATCAAGTGCTTGATAACGTTGTCGTAATCAAGCACTTGATAATGTTGTCGTAACAAGGATACGCGCTGTGTTCGAATAAATCATGGGGAAATATCGCAATGCCCAGTGCTGTGGTTGGTTCGAACGGCGTACCCCCTAAAATCCAAACCCGTTATAAGCGTACTGGTTAAACTACCTTTTTAAATCTGTAAAAAATAGCCCTACTGTAAATTGTCCGATGGATTTCAGAAATAAAAATCGGAAATGATTATTTATTTGTTCCGAGTTATCTCGTGGCACAACTTGGAACTAATATAAGGGTTAAAGTTTGACATTTCAATCGCGGCCGGACGTATCCCTCATGTTCAGCTGTTGGCAAATTTTGGTGAGTACCGCCTAAATTTTTTTCCGAACTACACCACTGGCAATGTCTCATTAAACTAATACTTGATTAGTAATGGATTCTAATCCGTAAGTGAGACTTTGAAGACAAGTAGCCACAACAGTTCCCCTAGCTTAGCATCGCATTCAGACGACGGATGTTTGAAGAAAGAGCGGTTGGGACCTATGGGGAGTTGGCTCTAACTAACAGCGGCGAGGGGGATGGTACTGGTTCGTGACACTCGCACCAGACGGGTTTAGGGGATAGTTTTTGGCGATGGCCAGGGGGGAGGTCGGGCGGGGGGGTGAGAGGTCAGGGACACGCAACGCATCCTAGTCGCATGCTTGTTCCTTTGCCTTAGGGATGCGCCCCCGATGCCAGGAGGGCGGGGGGGGAGGGTCGGAGGGAGAGGGACATGAAGCCATCACCCGCGGGGCAAACCGATTGCCTGGTGCAGTGTACTGCCGAAATAGGACGCCATTATGCGAAGACTGCGCTGGGCTTATAACATACGAAGCCGTTAGTCGCCCGTGCATTACGTGGATGGGGAAAGAGGGGGTGGGGGGAGAAGAGTGGGGACGGGTGGGTGAGGATGTGGACTGCGTGATACTGTGCCGCATCGATATCCAAGCACAATACACCGTAGCTATCATAGCGATTAAACAAAAACACAAGAACAATAGAGAACGTAACAATAACGCGACTCATATCATACTGAACCGATACAGTTTTTAACGGTAAACCATGTGTTATTACAATCAGCCTGTTAACAATAAAATAATTATTTTTTATATCTGTTTGTATTGCATGGCTAATTTGTTGTCTGTGTCAACCAGTATTATACATATTAAGAAAAACAAAAGAACAATAACGAACGTAACTCAAACACACGAATAGGTATGAAATCAATGGTTGGTGAATTCCATTTGTGGAATGGTGACACGATTTATTAAAAAGTATATATGGAGCATATCCCTCTATGGAAGCCAAGCTTGGACGTTGACTGCAGCAGAGAAGTCAAGAGTGGAAGCATTCAAAATGCGGTGCTACCGAAGAACGGTGAAGATAAAATGGATCGACCGAGTAAGCAACAAGGGAGTGCTTAGAAGAATGGGAGAAAATAGGGGTATTATAAAATCCTAGAGGAAAAGACGAGACAAAATTCACTAATTCTTGATTTACTTTGTGGTATTCCATTATAAGTTTTCCTGGACATCAGACAATTACTTATGCCACTTATTTTTTATCAGAGCGCGACCCGGGTTTCGATGAATTATCATCATCTTCAGGCGCTAATTATGATTTGTTTATCTTATTGTTACCTAGTCACTTGATGAATTATAAAACGGACGCCAGGGTAGGGGAAAAGGATTGGTAGAGATATTCATTCATAAGAGTTCTGTCCTGACATTCAATAACTTTAAAAAATTTCTAACTGCTCCCTGGAGTCCAGTTCACGGCGGTCATTGCAAAATTTTAAAATACTCATTTTAAAATCGCTCCCATGGCTAATAAGTGGTATAAGTAATTGTCTGATATCCAGGAAAACTCAAAGACGAGACAACTTAATTGGCCAAATATTGAGGAATGATGGCCTGATGAAAGCAATCGTATAAGAACAGATGGGAGAGGAAAAAGGGTAAGGGAACCCGAATGAGTTACATAGGACAGGTTATCAAGGATGTAAAAGAGAAGAAATAGGTCGCTATGAAAAAGCTAGCAGATGGGAGAGAGGAATGGAGAGCTGCGTCAAACCAATATTAGGATATTTGACAAATTATGACGTTGATGACGTATATTCATGCAAGCATGTTCGATTTATACCTTGGCTGGATGCACTTGTTACGAGCACAGCGCCATGTGCCTTTTCTGCAGGCAAACTCTGTGGTCCTGATATCGGAAGATCCGTGATGCAACCGATATCGTCACATAAAATGATGGTGGTGGTATTTATATAAATTAAAATTTGAAATATCGTACAGCTTTCGGGAGGATACCCCTTGCGCACTGCAATAGCCTCCAGCGCCGATGAAAAGCAGGGCAGAAAAAAAAGAAGAACGGTATGCGCCGTCGTCCCCCAAGTCGTTTACTTCGCCTGTTATGCGCGCCCCGAATAGGCATCCGATAGAAACAACGACGGCGTCAGCAGCGATGGGATTAAATAATGATGGAATTTTGCACCAAACGACGTTCCCTCGAACGCATCGCTCTCACGCGTAAACTACACTTTTAGCGATAGCATAAGTCAAAGGGGTAAAATGAAGGGACACGGTAGAAAAGGAGTAAAGAAATGTTATTGGCTCTTGGATCTAATTTGCCCGCTCCGAAATGACAATTTTTTAAGAATAGGCGAAAACTCAAACATATTCTAATCAAAATGAAAAATTAAATATTAGCAATACATATGAGGGGCTTAGAAGCCAAGGGATACAAGTGTTTTTTTCTCTAAACAGATTAAGGTACAGAAATTAATAGAAGAAATATACTAAAACTTGGTGGTCAAGGGATACTAGTGAATCTGTGTTATGCGCTGACATGGACTGGAAAATCAAATGTATTAAACGTACAGAGAAACGTCGGTTAGCAAACGCCTCTGATAACGAACAATTCAGATAACGACCAAAAATTTCGCTAAAAATTTGCCTCGGATAGTGAAAAAATTTTCGGTTGGCGAGCAGATGTGTAGCGACCATGTTCATGATCGGTGCTGTGCGATCCCAAATGCATACAAAATGATACAATGTCTACAATAGTAAGTCTACAAGTAATACAATACCTATATAGCCTGTAACTTTCATATAATAGCGAGTCAATAGGAGCTAGGAACCAATTATTCCTATTTCCTTTATTTCTTATGGGGAAAATTGTTTCGGATAGCGAGCATTTCGGATAACGACCAGCTTTCAGGAACGGATTGTGGTCGTTATCCGAGGTTCTACTGTACCTGGTTGGTTTCGTTTGTTTTCTTTACCTAATTTATGTACCTAACTCTGTCTAGAAAAATAAAATCACTTGTACCCCTTGGCTTATCAACCCCCTCATATACAATAAGGGTTGAATTTTGCCATGAAAAAAACATTTGGCTTCGCCGGAATTCGAACCCGAATGTCCCGATTGAGAGTCAGGCGTGTTATCCAGTTACTATTGTGTAGTAATACAGACAAAATGCAATGATAATGTAAAAATGGAGCTCAAAGGGCTCAAGAAATTTTTGGATCTTGAATTCAATACGTCCAGATCGAACTACCAATTTTTTGCGCAGCTAGGTTTCAGGTTGTCCTCCGCGTCGCGATTCATCTTCGTGGCAAAAAGTCGAATCAACGCGGAGAAAAAACCGGAAACCCAGGTGCTCCTACCACACTATTCCACGAAATCCTCCATCAACAATACCTATTTATTCTATTAGTATAGTGAAACACTTTATCAGACTTTATGCGAAATAAAAAAGTTATAGCACAACGTAACAATGAAAAAACTTTTTTCCTTAAAAGTATGTGTTCCTCGAACATCGAAAATTAAACTCTAAAGGTCACTATACACGGTAAATAATCATGCGAATGAAATTATTTGCCGTGTATAACGGAAAAATTCGCGAATGAACCGTCATGCGCATGATCATTCAGTGAAAATTAGAACATGTTCCTTTTTTGCTCGCATGATGCTGTGAATGATCACGTGATCCATCAACATGATCATTCACGCTGTATAGCGGCCATAAAGATTGTATCACCCTCAGACATGGAGAAAATCATATGCTCCGCCAATATCGATAGCAAAGACGTAGGTAAATAATCCAATGTCTCCATTCTTACGGTGCTACCGCGTCGGTTGTTGGTTTAAGATAACAGTTTCGCTGGATCTGCTGCCAGCGTCTTCAGGCCATGGTCATCTTCGACCTGAAGACGCTGGCAGCAGTGCTTTGTTTATAACTTATATTCTACCTGGACACGATTTGTTTTCCAAGCAGGTGGTATTTACCTACGTGACTACGAAGGTTTCCGTGGTGTCGAGGTTCCAATGTCTTCATTCTTCCGGTGCTACTGCGTCGGTTGTTGGTTTAAGACAACAGTTTCGCTTGAACTGCTTGTCTTCAGGTCGAAGATGACCATGGCCTGAAGACGCTGGCAGTAGCTCGCACTACCTACCTGGTAAACAAATCGTGTCTAGATAGAATATAAGTTTCAAACAACAACATATGGAAATATTCACACAGCGAACAGACGCATACATGGAATGTATAACCAAACATTTACCATAATATTTTACTCCCTGGTTTTTTTAGCTATCGCGGTGTAGCCCCCGCTTTTCTGGGGAACATTTCAGTGAGCTCACGGTGAGGCATTCACCATTAGAGTCGCCTATAATCCGAACATCCCAAATTTTCTGATTTTGTTGTTCCGTTACTTTGGTATTCAGTTGGAACGTTTCAAACTGTCCCAAAATTATAATTAACAGGATATACTGCGATATTTATTTATCACGTTGCTTTCAATTGCAAATTTATGCTGTTTAAGAAAAAATGCTGTTGATACAAATCGAACGAAGTTACGTTACTTGCTCGTAATCGACGATTATTTTACTGATTCCACTGATTAACCTAGGCTTGCAGGTAACTTTGAGTCCCAGTGTACCTTCATTTGGTTGTTACGGTTGAGCCAACGTTAAGTTGAAGACTACTATTGATGGACACAAAATACGACACGCCTTGTGTTGTTACAGCAGCTGTGTATCGCAAGTGAAATTGCAACATTAGTAATTTCTATGACTCAATTATTCCAATTTTAACTGTACTAATCGGCAGTTCCTAGGTGATCTCAAGAGAGGACAATCTTAAAAGGAATAATTTCAATTTTAACTGTAAGTTAACTGATTACTTTATGAAATCATTGATTCGTACTTGTATTTGATTACCTTTTTTACGAAGTAACCGTTATTGAGCCCAGTAACCTTTTCTCTGTACTTCCATCAACACTGCATATGGTCCCAATAAAATTATTATGTGGCTGAATGCAAGTAATTTCCAATCACAGAGATTGCCGCTGTCATTCATGGCCAACGTTGGACTTCATACTGGGAAATTACGTTTCGGAGTATTTTTCCTTCCCTGGTTTCCGTGATGGTGAAATATCCTTCATCCTTTTATTAAACTGTAAATTCTTAAGTACAGAAATGTCTTTTGAAACAGAACGTCATTAATTAAGTTTTAATATGAATATAATACGTAATAAATTAAAATTTTAAATACGTAATAATAGGAATTGAATAGGAAAATATTTATAGCATTTATAGCATTATATATTTGAAATTTCTTTTTCTAATCCCAAGGAAAACAGTTCCTTAAATTTACCATTCAGAAAAAAACTGATAAATCCTGCACAACCTCGGCAGCCAGTATCGAAATTCGAAAAGACTGCAAAAGTCACATTTCTCAATCATGTGAGAAATGAGCTTATATCAGGAGAAATGGAAACACATACTACCAGTAAAAGTAATTTCATGGTGAATGCAATTAATTTCCAGTCATAGCGATTGCCGTAGTCATTCATGGGCTACATTGAACTTCATGCTGGGAAACTTCGAAGTCAACAGTATTTTTCCTTCAATGGTTTCCTGGATGGTGAAATATCCTTCGCCCTTCCATTAAACCCTACATTCGTGTGTGCAGCCATGTCTTTTGAAACAGAACGCCGGGGAAAAGCAAGCGGTGGTAATTTCGGAATTCATACATTTCGTGGAATCTCTATCGAAACGGCAAATTCCCACTTGACGCGGAGGAAACATTTCAATTTGATCCACAAAACAATTCCATTCATTCCCCGTTTCTGTTCGCAACGTCCTAAGCATTCCCCTCTTCAGACTCAAGTCGAAATCCCAATCTCCATTGGATGAAGGCGGGCTGTAGACAGGCACACGGTTAATTTCCGACGCGTCAAGCTAAACAAAAAAGGCTATGTTTGACGCCGTCTCGACGCCATTTTGATCGGTTGTGCAGCTCACTTAGGACGAGAAAAAACGGCCCTTTCCAGTCGAGACCTCTACCATCAAATGTGTTTCCCCAAAAAGCATTTAGCTTTCCTCTATCCCATTCGTAAGGCCAATATGTAATGATTTAGTTTACTCAAGATGATATATAATATTTTGGAGCGTTTCCAACGAGAACTCCAGAGAATAAGTCAATATTCTTTAGAAATTACTTGAAGAAAAAAAACTGCTGATATCTCTTTCGTAATTACGCCGGTAAAATTAATTTATTGCATTTTTTGGTTTCTTTAGTTCTTTATTTATTTTTACTTGCAATAAAATTTCAAAGTGAAATTATGGAAATAATTTTCCATCTCGGAATGGTTAGGTTTCACCTCGATAGTGACGCACAGAGACTAAATCGTGGTGGGTAAAAATAAGGGACAGAACGTAAAAATCGCCTTTCACCGAAAGTGTAGCTAATTCAATGTGCAAGAGGCAAACCATTAGCTCTGGCGTTAGTCATTTTTTATCATTGAAAAAATAACCGATATTGAATGAGATATAACTTAATGTATTAGGTACTATTACGTGAATAAAATTAGACAAAATAAAAGATTAAGGGTTCCGAGTAAAAGCGATTAAGACTTAGCTGAATACTCGACACGTCTTTGTGGCAGCCCCTTAACATATTTCTGCGTCCCACCTGTACAGTGTACACTCTTACCTATGATTTTCCTATTGGTGTTGTTTTTTTCCCATTCCATTGCTTCCAGTAATCAAGAGGGCCCCAGGTGCAAAGAAATATTCCCCTCTTAGTGATCCTTTCTGTTTTGCGAGCCTACGGGGTAAGTAAACTCGACCCTTCCTCCTATTATCAGCAATTACCCGAACTGATTGCTGATCTAGGTCATTATTGCGTTATTGGGCGTGCATAATTCAGCTAGCAACCCTAATTAACGAGAGCAAAGGGAATAATTAACGAGTGCAGAAAAATCTGTCCAGTCTCACAATGTTAAGAATCAATAGCTGTTTATCGCGATACATTAACTGCTTTCGTACTCAATAAATATCCATATTTGAACTGTATAATCCTATACTATGTTTTGAAGGTGAAATGTTACAAAAACCAAGGAGGGATGGATCATAACCGTCTTGAAAGGAGAGGATCGCGTTAGATACAGTGGTGCCATGGAGCCAGAACGAGCCAGAACGCCGTTCCGGCACTGATTAACATAATACATGTTAGTCAAATAACACTTTTATCAATTTTCTTGCATCCAAATTTCTAAAATATACATTAATAACCAAAACAAATAATGTTATAATAAAATTTAAATTATAAATAACTTGTAAAATAAAGTATAAAAAGGTAAATATAAAAGTATAAATAAGAAAAGTATAAACAAGTAAAATATATAAAAAACTTGTAATAAAAAAGATACAGAGTACTATTTCACTTTAAAAAACGTTAATGAAAGCGCGTTCCGGCACAGCTAATTTTTCCATGACGTCACTCGCTGGACAGACGGATTTTTCAATCAAATTTTAGGAATAGTAACCCTCTTGGCAAGGAAGGACTAAATCCAATTGATGACAATAGTTCATCATATTACGAATCAAAATCAACTTCAATCTGTAACGCATCTAATTAATCCGTCACTCAAGTGCCACACGTAAGAGACGCTTAACGGGATGGTGCGGGATCTGGAGAAAGCGTAGCCTCGGTGGAGAAATTAAGAGCAGCTTTGGACCGTCATTGAGGAGGAATGGGATCAAAAATCATTACAATGCAGAATTGAAGGATCCATGACGCGCAGTCGGCTGTTAGTCATTGAAAATAATGGGGAATGAATCAGTTTTTGAATAGTTAGTTGCTTTTATATGTTGTAAATTTATTGCGCATATTTTTCTTAATAGAATAGTTACAACAGTAATATTATTGGCAAATAAAATATTCTAATAAAGTAATTTAATATATATATTTTTTTCATTCATCAAAGTAAATTTACATAATCCAACTTCCGACAAGTTAGTAACACTTATTAAGAAATATTTTGCCAAAGAAAAACTTTCAAAGAGTTCTGCTTCAAAAGTTTCAAATGCTTACTTGAATCTTTGACTTGCATGCATGACCTCATAATAAGTCCTTGCTTTGGGGGGCGGTATTTCTACAATTAAACTCTGTGAAAGGTGCAGCATGGCAGTCGTACATCACACATAACCACGATCGCGAGGGAATTTCAAATTATTCAATACGAAATATGTAATGTTTGCGAAAAAAATAGCTTTTCGGTTATAATCTGACATTTACCACCCAGCATTACGCCCAAAAATGCTTTCCGCGGCGGAAATGACGGCTACCGTATTCTTCGTAATTCAACTCCGCGAGAAATTCACGCTCGCCCGGAGACCAAGTCTCTTGTGGACAACCCATCATGAAAATCACTTAGCTGGTGAAAGTCCTTCCTCGATAAGCTACGTACTCCTTTTCGACCGCACCGAAGAAAAGGACCCTCTTCCAACTCAGAGGGCCTGTTGTTCTTCGATGCAGAGGTGTAGTACCTACAGCGGTATTGCCAATTCGGTACTTTTTATTTTCGACTCGTGGGTGGTAAAATTTTTGTGTTCGTGACTTTACTTTTTACGCTTGGCCCTTTAATGCAGGGGCGGATCCAGGATTTCTTTCTGGGAGGGGCACAAGCAAGGCCGTATCCAAGGTTTTGTTCAGGGGGGGGGGGCACAAGGATACCTCGTAATACAAAACGAACGAAATGATAATGGGACCGTATTAAAAATCTAGCATATTTTTAAGGGTCTGGGGGGGGCACGTGCCCCCGTGCCCCCCCCCTGGATATACCTAGGATTTAATGTAAATATTAAAAGAATCATATCACTGATTTATTATAACAAAATTGTTTGCCATGAAAGCCATGACAAACGTTATTAATCCCGAATGAACTTTTCTCTGGTTTAAGAGCGATATCAGAAAAATTAAGGCAGCCGACGTTTTCAATGTTGGGATCAATTAACGAAAGCGGCTTTGGAGATACGAATTCAAATGAAACATATCAATAAAGGTACCAGTCATTCGGTCAGCACCACTTGGTATCGAACTCTGAAAAGATGAAAGGAATTAAAATCACCCGAAACGTCGGCTGCCTTAAATTTTCTGACCCACGCGCAAACCCAATAGAAGTTCATTCATTGCATACACTGGTAAAGTGTTAAATGATACGTTGTAACTCTCCTCTCCCGGTAAATACCGATACTGGGAATAATGTCGTGACGAGAACACGTTGCCGTAATGTGCGTACGATTGGCGTCCCATTTTCAAAAAGAAAGTTTGAGGATTTTTCAAAACTTGTTTCTTAAAATATTTTTGAGTGCGAATCGGGGAGTAAATTTTCAGATGACCGATACGCTAAGTGGATCCATTTCTTTTTATCGAAATTATCGCCTAATTTCCTTCATTCCAGCGCTTTCGCCTTCTCTGCTCGCTCCCTGTAAGCAACGCCACTAGCCCCTCATTTGTCTCAATAAAAAAAAGAAAATACTTGTCTCTATCCATCCTGAAACTTCCATTTCCCCTCCTTACAAACACCCACCCACTCACTCCCGAGCTGTAAGCACAATCGTAATAGTACGTTGGATTCGGACAGAGTAGGGATGTTAGCGACATGCGGACAAAGCCGAGCCAAGCAGTCTAACTTCACTCCGCCCACTTTATACCTTCATCTCGTCCACCCCTTCCTTCATAACATGCTTTCTTCCTCATCTACGTCGCATATCCTCGTCCCGATGCCCGCGCCAAATATCACACCCGTCAAAAACGATATTATATCGAGACTCATATCAAAGTGTATTCAATAATATTTGAACATTTTGTGATACATCATAATCATTAGTAAGCAATCATAAGATTGGTTTGAAGCACCTCTCCATTCCTCTCTCCTCTCTGATAGCCTTTTTATAGCGACGTATTTCTTCTCTTTTACATCCTTTATAGCTTGTTCTAAGTAACTCATTCGGGGCCGTCCCTTGCTATTTTTCCCTTCCAACCGTCCTTCTACGATTGTTTTCATCAGGCCATCATGTCTTATAATGTGGCCAACTAAACATCGAACCAATAACTTTTTTGTAGAAGATCTCGTGGGTCATTGTACCTGTTGATGATGTTTTTTCGGGTGTCCCCACGTACTTTTTAGGTTTGTTGACCGACGATTCGTGGCAGTCGCTGGCCGTCAATTTTGACGGCAAATTTGGGGAATCTAAGGAAAAAAAAGCAATCAGTAACGGCCACGAAACATCGGTGAACATACCGAATATATACGCTGGCACACCCCAAAAAACACTACCAGCGAACCAATAACGTTAAAAACAAATTTGGTGGCGAAATATCCTCTGATGAAAGTAGTACGGCTGATATCTAACGTCGAATATCCGCAACTAAGAGAATTCGTGGCGAAAGGACCGTAATTCTGATTGAAGAGCTGGCTGTACCGACATGCTATTCAGATTCGTTATTCCCTACGGCAATCTTACCGTGGTGCCACTAGGTATTTGGCCCTAGCAGCCGATCGGAGATGGGAACGCAAGGAAGAATGTACTATCGTTTTCAAAAGTATGTAGAAGCCCAGGAGCCCCACGCAACTGATGGGGCCGGGTTGGTGAGAACTTGTGAGGTTGGCACATAAAACGACCCGCATCCGTCACTCGTACGCCACGGAGATGGACGCGACGTAGCTACCGAAGCTGGAGTCAAACTCCAGGAGTATAAGCCCAATCAGAATTAAGATTAGCGGATGGAATGTACTGAGGTAACTCACGTCTACACTCACGTTGGGCCGTCGGAGTGTTTTCTTTCGGGCTCCGTGGCGAGGTTTTTCCCATCTTTAGATTCATATTTGGACTCACCGTTTCTCACTTAAAAATACGTTGTTACGTGTCCGAGTGGGTCTACACTATGCGCGCAAGATGCGGTAAAGTTCTGGGAGAGTTCGAATCCGAAATTACCATAATTTTCTCACTTTTTAAAATAGGCATCCTGAACATCGACATAATCTATGCAGATGACTCAAGAAAAAGTTAGTAATGATTTTTTTAAACGACTAAAGCTATTAAAATGATGAATTTATCTACGTTAAAATATTTCTAAACATATTCATTCACGGAGAAGAAATAATCAGGGGAGGTGAGAGTTGCTGTATCTTCGTGTCCTTTCGGCTATTTACTGTCAAATCTCTGTTGAGTGTAATTCCTACACATAGTGATTAAAATTCTCATAAAATAATCAGATACAATCAGAAAATAATCAAATGGTACTTTCAATAAGAAAAATAATTTACATTCCTTGGCCCCACTAGCTACCCGTAACAATACTTATGACCTCTTCCATTAACACTGCCTCAAATGGTTAGTGCCGATCTTCTGAATTATTCCCATATTTTTCGCTTCACTTCCGTACCCCCATCTTCAGTAAGATTCAACTGCCACACCGACCGAAATTCCATCACTCTTTCTAGCAGGTATCGTATTTTACGGACTTCCTGCCTTGTTGAACACCCTTTCGTCTACCTATCCTTCACTGGATCTATCAAAGCCCTCCGGAGCATTCAAGAGGCATCTCCGAAAATCCTTCTGCTCCTATACACCAATTTATTCTTTTCTGATCTTCTTATAGTTCATATTTATTAGCTGAGTTAGTAATAAGGATGTCCTAATAAGAGTAGGAGAAAAGAGAATCCACATGAAATCCTAAATAAGAAGAACAACCGATTAAACCACATCTTGAGATATGATGGCCTGATAGAGAAAATGGTCGAGGGAAAAGTAGATGGCAAGAACGGAAAAGGAAGACCTCAAACGAAATATATGGAACACGTAAAGGAAGATGTGAAAGAGGAGAAATACGTAGTTGTGAAAAATTTAGCTGATAGGAGATTGAGTGATGAGCTGCGTCAAACTAATCTTAGAATTGTTCACCAGTGACCAGTGGCGTAGCCAGGGGTGGGTCCGGGGGGTCCGAACCCCCCAGAAATATAAAGAAAAAACAATTATTTTTCTTGATGAAATAAAACAAAATATTGAAATATCATGAATTTAAAAATATTTCTTTAACAATTAAGTTTTTTCGATTATGAAAAATGTTAAAATTAGTTTAAAACCCTCTACTTAGTAGCCTGTTTTTCAAAAATTTCCCTCCCTGGTTTTGGACCCCCCCGAACGAAATTCCTGGCCACGCCACTACCACTGATAATCCTGATTTGTTAACTAACCAGATTTTAAGTTTTATATTCAGTGTATAGGCCAAATCGGCAGTATTTGAGCAATCAAATGAATAAAAAAACGATGAATACTAGCGGCTGAAGTTACTTCGATATGCTGCGACGCTGGACGGACAGGATAACTCACATAGCATCGCATATCGTCCTCTCGATGCATCGCACAGTAACACCTTATATCGCCTTTCCCCTCCTTCCTTCCCCTCCCCCTACCAACCCTACTTCCCCACCCAAACCTCCCCTCCTCCTCCCACGCCGCCGCCTCCTCGTCGCAGACATTTCAATTAGCAGCTACGGCAAAGTACACCCGCATAAAAGGTTTCCTTCGAACAAGTACAAATTGGATGCATGTAGTCAGACATCATTTTAGAGGAGGAGAGAAAAGGGATAGGAAGGGTCAGGGGTATGAGGAGAGGGGGTGGTGGGGGGAAGAGGAAAGTAGGGATTAGCGGGAATTGAGGAGGGAGCCCACTGGGATAGGGTTTATGGCGTCGGGGAGGCCGGGAGTAGTTTTGTTTTGGGGTGGGAAAGATAGGGATACGGAGGGAAGGAATATATTCGTTAATTTCGTTGGCATGGATCGGTCGTAGGAGTGGGGGAGGGGAGTTTTATATGGAAGTAGGGAAGGGGTTTTGAGATGTAAACGCACTAAAATGCACACTCTCGAGGAATTCTCCAGATGTTTGTGAACGCCGGACAAATTTCTTTTGTTTTTTTTTCTTTTCAATTCCCGCGCGGTGACCGTGTGTCCCTCCTTCGTGATAACTTCCCTACCGTTTGCGCTCCATCTAATCGTTCCTATTACGGACGACGGGAATGAAAATATAACTGCCTACACAAGCGTTTCTCGGTACGACTTGACATTTTGTTGACGCTGAAAGGGTTTAAAATGTCGGCTAATTACTAGGGCAAGTTGATCAAATGGTCACAACCGTTGACAGGTATTTTTGTAGTTAAATTGTTGTTAAAATTGTTGAAATTTCCCTAAATTTGAATTATTTACATACCAAAAAAACAAGACTGAAAATAAAACTTCCAATGCAGACACCTCTCCCCCTAGCGATGTTACTTAAAAAAATAGAAACAGATGAGTTTAAAATGTTTTCCAATAACTCGGCCAAGTTGATAACATTTTCACAACAGTTGACAGCCACTGTTGTAGTTAAATTGTATTTCAAATAGCTGAAAATATTCTCAACGTTGAATTGTTTATATTCCAGACAACAGGATTGAAAATTAAAATTTCAAAGCAGACACCTCTCCTCTTAAAGATGATATAAAAAAGCAGTAACAAACGAGTTTGAAACGTTGTCTAATAACTCGGCCAAATTGATCAACATGTCAACATAGTACTTAAGTTTTGTTGTAGTATAATTGTAGTTGAAACAGTTGAAATTTTTCTCGATGTTGAGTTTCTTATATTCCAGACAACAGGATTTAAAACAAAACTGAAAATGGAGGCACATCTCCCCCTAATCATGATATTTAGAAACAGTACCTAGTAAAACCTAGTAACTGTTCGCCGGCCTCGGTGGCGGCGGGGTAACGTTCTCGCCTGCCAAACAAGAGGTCGCGGGTTCGAGTCCCGCCTGGGTAAGTTTCCCCAGTCCAGGGCATGGTCGTTTGTGTACGTTTACTTGTTACACTTGTTGAACGCCCCGGTGTAAAATGGCCACCAAGAGCTGTATCCGGTGGTTTGGGAATAAAATAAAAAAATAAAAATAAAATAAAAGAGTTTAAAATGTTGCCTAATTCCTTAGCCAAGTTGTTCACATTACCAACACATTTGACAGGTATTCTGTCCATTAAATTACAGTTAAAATAGTTGTCCTTTTTTCTTCTTTGATTAATTGTTCCCTTTATAAACAATAGGACTGAAAACATATCTTTCCACGTACGTATCTCTACTCCTAATGATATTCCTTGAAAACAGCAAATCTTTAAAATATCGGCTAATTATTCAGAAAGCATTTGCACAAAATATATTTTTGCGAGAATTTCACCCACCGCTATAATTTTTAATAACTTCTTTTTACTCCGGACGACACGAATGATAACATCACCACCTCCGCAAACACATCTCTAGCCATTTGACATTTCTAACTCTGAACGAGTTTCAAATCTCTATATTTAATAGTTTCAAATCGTCAATATCTATTCCTAAAACTTCAACCTTATTTTCATTTATTTCGGGAAAAATAATTGAAAACAAAACTACTAACACAGATATCTCAAACACTAAGTGATACTAAGTGTAGTTCTTTACATGAGGAAATTATTAAAATATTGGTTAACTGTCCCGCAAAATTTCTCACATGGTACAATATTTTTGCTAACTTCCTCACCACTTTCCATTTGAATATACTGGTCTTGTTCCAGACGACGGACGTGATTATGTAACTACCCAGTAATATGCAGAGTAACATTTTTAGGCTTTTGAAATGTGTCGCCACAAAATAATAATGATGATCTAAAGGATCGACCGAGTACGTAATGACGAAGTCCTAACAGTAGTCGGAGAGAAGAATCGTGAAAACCTAAAGAAGAAGACTCAACAACGTAATCGGCCATATCTTGAGCCATAGTGACTAAATTTTTGGCCTGCGAGTACGAGAAAGTAGAAAACACCTCTTTCAATTTACAATCACTAATTATATCCTCGGATTATTGTAATTCAGCCCTCCATAAACACCTTTCCCAAGCTGGTTAGCTTAGTTCCTTAACCGTTTACAGTTGTTACAACATTCGCATTTGGAAACAGATCTATGAAAATTCATGAAAATTATATTTCGTATAGTTTATTACTTTTAATAGATTTTGTTATATAAATAAATTATGGAAGTATTTTTTTGAGTGAATCGCATGACTTGTGTATACATAGGTAGTTAATTATACTTTTTCAAAATTGGTTATTTTCATCACCTTTGAAGTGAGTATGCGGTTTATTTGATATTTTCCCCCACACTCGCTCTCCAGGAACAAATGCTCAATTATTCAAAATATCAATTTACCCTATAGGTATTACATTGCTAAACTTAGTTTTTTCGTCAACTGTATATTTAATTTTTAAGTAATAACAAATTTGTGGCGTTTTTCCATATGGGAACAAGCTTGAAAACGCTCTTCAAATTTTTTGTCCGAGTTTTCTTTCAAAAACTCTCTTAATTAGTTGTAAAATAAATAGGATATGCAATAAATGATAAAAATCAGTTGATAAGCTATAGTCTGTATACCGTAAGGTGGCGCACGGGCCCGCCAGCTATCTGAGTCGGTCAATGAGCCGCTAGCGCCGAGGAAAGGACCGACCATAATAACTCTATAGGACCGACTCAGGTAGCTAGCGGGTCCGTGATCCATCCTACGGTATACAGACTACAGTTTGGTCTTTAAAGGGTTTAAGTTCTTCTTCCTTGTGTCCTTCTTTAACTGCCTTTCGAACTTGATCGGCATTGGTACATATATGTATTAGTACCTTAGACGCAGGGGCGGATCCAGGAATTCTTTCCTAGAGGGGCAAGGGTCAGACAGACAAAAGATCTTCTCCCACTTGAGATAATAAACAAGTTACACCAATTAATGCACGAAATATTCTCTTTACTTCAATGTGAAAGTTATTAATTAGAAATTAAATAATTTACGCTCCGTAATAACATTGCTACAACTTCCCGAACTACAATAGCATTTAATTTGTCAAAATGTTTAGTATTGAAGCTGGCATCTTTCCCTGACAAGATGTAAAACTATGGAGGTTATAGAGGTTTTTTTAAATTTCAGTGCAGTTTCAAGGAACAATTTCACGAAATAGATTATATAACCACAATACATTATTAAATTTCTTAAGATTTTAAATTAGAACTTTTCATAGTAAGTATTTTTTATTACGAAATTTCATTGTTTATTAACTTTTACCTAGTTATTAAGAGCCAGAAAAGCGTCAAAATCCATTTCCGGCCATGCAATTTCCTAAAATTTTCCGGGGGAGAGCCCCGAATCCCCCGATAAATAGTCCCAGCCGAGGGCCTCTAATTACCAGGGGTGGCAAGGGAAACTAAACGAAAGCCAAAACCAGTAAAATTTCAAGAGTTTCGTTCCCAGGAGCGAAATGTAGAAGCGAATCGAAATGGATTTAAACCCGGTGAGATAACTCAGGATCGAAACATAATCATACTTAAACGTAAACACTACTTCGGGTCGAAACTAAAGTAAAACTCTGAGACGAAACGAAACGCAGATAATATTTCGCACCGGAGGGACCACGTGCTTCACCTCCGAACAGTTTAGTTTTGAAGAAAGATTTAGTGCTTTCCCGGCGAATAGACTTCGTAAAATGTTCTCGGCAGTTATGCAGTTCCTGACCCGGCCTTAGTTTCGACCCACACACCGAGTACGAAGTATGGTTGAATGAAGTAGAGGTTCGGTCCACCGCCATTAGATGCATGGGGCACTCATATTTTTACCACTAACAGGAGAACGGTGAACGCAAACTGGCCTCTCGATTTTAAAGCTCAATGTTTTAACCTTTCTACACGTATGTCACACGTAATGGGTCGAAACTATTCCCTCTTTACCCTCTCCACTCATCTTCTGGGATCGAAATTTAGCTATCTGCAGCGGAGCTTCGATTAATTTAGTTTCGTTCCTGGGAGTAAAGTTTCGTCCCGCGTCGAAAATAAACTCCTTGGTGATTTCAATTTCGTGCGGGAGCGAAACTAAACCTACTAGGCCTCATATTTTCGTTTCCCTCCGGGCCGAAACGAAACATGTTCGTTTCGTTTCACTTGCCATCCCTGCCAATTGCCTCTGACCGCCCCTGCTTTCGCGATAGCTTTTCAGGGACCAATGAAATGATGGCTCGACCTATCATTTTCTGAACCACACGGTCATGTCTACTGTCCCTTTTTCCATCGCTTGTTCCGTAAGACAGAGGGAGCAAAAAGGAACGGTTGGGGTGCCCGCTGGCGAAATTACTGCGTGTCGGGCAACTTCCTCGGGCAATTACGGTGCATCATATCGTGGGAATAATTCGCCAGCAATGTGCCGGGTCGTCCCTTTGGGATAAAAAGTGGCGAGAGGCAGAGTAGTTCATGTATATGTGTGAGTGAGAGAGAGAGAGAGAGAGAAGAACACGACACGGGCTACATTAGACGAAACTGGGGCAGAAGACGCTCCCAGAAATACACCCGAGTGGGCAGTGCAGAAATATTTCTCTTTTGCCGGATGCGTACACACCATGCATCGTCCATACTGCAGCTCCCGCAAACCGCCTAGTCGTTCCTGAGACGTAATGCTTAGAGTTTTACGCGATATCGCGGGGTGTGTAATCGTGCAGATACAAGGGAACGTACTACTACTCCGTGCATAAAACAGTCCAATTTAGGTCTACTAGTATGTCCGTCATCTTCCTTTACATGGCATGGTGTCGTTGTTTTAGGAAACGACCGCGGACTAGACAGGGATAAGCCTTCAAAACCGTCATTCTCAACTTAGGTTGGCGTAATTTATCGTATAACTAGCCCGCCACCCGGAGTTGGTCGGGACGGATAGTACACAGGGAAGAAGGGAAGCTTGGAAGGTGGAATTAATGGTCGCATAGCAGGATTTTTATATTTTCTCTTTGAGCGTGTCAAGAGGTGTGCCTACTCTGCAGGATGTTCAGCCGCAGGAGTTGTATGACGTGGCTTAACTAATTTTAATGAGAAAAAAAACGCAAAGGACGCGTCGGACATAACCGAAAATAGCACTAAGGGAAGTAAGATCTGATTCTTTCCCAGCGAATATATTCGAAAAAGGCTACTCGGGCTTCCAGCCGGGTGGTCTGCCTCCATTCTGCCGACGTTTCGGAGCACGAGTCGGGTTCCACCATCAGGGCTAATGGTGAGTGGATGAAGTTTGCCAGCTTATATACTATCCAATTGGTTCTAAGGTCTTACGTGATTGGCAGGGAGGCAGTCAATCTTATTTTCCTCAGTGCCGGTTTCCATACATTACTTAGTGAATACCCGGCGTCACGATTGAGGGTGTTACTTGTCAGCCGGATCTCGATGGATTCCTTTCCCAGTCTTTCCCAGAATTTAGTCTCACGGCATAGAATATAGTCTCACGGACCACGTGAAATCCCGGCCAATCACGTAAAACCTTAGAACCAATTGGAGAGTATATTAGCTGAACAACTTCATTCACTCACCATTAGCCCTGATGATGGAACCCGGCTCGTGTTCTGAAACGTCAGCAGAATAGAGGGAGACCACCCGGCTGGAAGCCCGAATAGCCTTTTTCGAATAGCACTAAGGGGTATGCAAGGATGACATACACCTATGTACTTACTTTGGTCGCAATCCGTGCAGCCGTATGGAAACGCATAACGGACAGGCAGACATCCTCTTTCATATAAAGGTATAGATAGACATTCAGATAAATGTGGCGATATACCATAGCCTACAGCCACTGAAGTCAGAACAATGTAACCCTGGTTGCTATTGAGGCAAGATAGGTTTTCATGAAGTATTTAAGAAGTCCTTTGGCAGTCTCCCCTCCCTTCAAGCACTTTCCTCTTCAATTCACTTTAACGCCTACCCCCCTTCATTCTATGTAGGAATCCAATTCTTTTCCTTCCTCTCCCACCTTTACCCAACATTCTTCCCTCTAACACTGTTTACAACATCCCCTCCCCGCTAAGTACTCGCTCCATCCACTCCTTCCGTTTCCTCCGTATCTCATCTTAAAGCTGTCTCTCCTCACCCACCATGTCCAGCACTTCGTCTACTTCACATACTCCATTCTTCTCCACACCCACATCTCGATCGCCTCCTGTCTTCTCTCGTCCTCCTTCCTAAACGTCTAAATTTCCGCAGCGTCAAGCGCTACTCTCCAGGTATGTGGATATGACCTTTTGACACTTGGCAAGCACCTCAAGGACAAAAACGTTTTACATCTTTGAAAACATCGAGATCAAATTTTCAAAAATGAGAATCAGACGTATATTGTAAAGGGTCTACTTTACAAAGGCTGAAATTTTAGAGATTGAACAATAAGTTGTAAACAAGTTTTTCGTTATGACAAATACCGATCGCTCGAGAGCATTGCGTCCTCTTGAGCCAGCATCAATAGGGTGGTTTCCTATTATTTTTTTATTGCCTAAATCGAAAGATTATTACCCCTGGAGAACGTATTTCACGCTTTTAGATTTTTAAATAACGATATCTATTTTTCGCGATAAAATGAAAAGTGAAAATTTTCAAGCGCAGGAAAACGCGACGGGTAAGCATGAATGCCGGGAAATCTCTCCGTGTGACGTATTTCTGGTTCCCGCTGCCGCCCTGTGAGGTGACCTTGAGGCGAGGCAGCGCTGATACGACGCAGGCTGCTAGCGGGTAGCTGAGTACCCTGCTGGCTGGTAGCGCTTGGCTTAAATAAGGATTATTAATACTCTATGAAACGAAGGAAACTTTCCGACTTTAGCCAGTTTTAATAGGTGATTATTAAGAGATGTTTCCCTGAGCTCTGTGCCTCATGCATGCATTGGTAATCTCAGACGATGTATAACTCCTATCTTCTCGTATAGAAACTAGGTCCCTTTGACGTCACGTGGAGTGGCATCGCATGGGCGCCTATCTGGCCCTTTTCAAATGAGGATAAAAATGGACGATTGCCATTCGTCTAAACTGGTACTTCGAAAACCAAATAATTTGTATATTATGAATACAGTAATGGTGGGTAACGAATCGCAATCAATTCCTTTCATTTTCTTTGATGAAGGAAACTACCCTATTGGCTATCAATTGCCCAGTATCCGTCACTAAGATAGACGCACTGTTTTTGGTACAATTGACGGCTGTCGGCGTTTCATTTCTTTTCTCATAATCCTCCATATCACGCCATCTTGTCCTTCGTAGAAATTCTTTACCCTTAAGCACGTGTCCTATCCAATTGTCGCCTCTTTTCCTCGCCATCTCAAGAGTAGATTCAATTCTAAACGTTTCCATTCGGACACTTCCACCTTCTTCGCTCCTCCTTTTCAACTTACTTCCAACATCTGTCGCCACATCTGCATTTCTAAAGAGCCAACCCTTCGCCCCTTCCAATCAGCTTTCTTTTCAATGCCCACCATCCAACTTCTTGGTGTAACGCGAGGCATTTGAAGCAACGACTAATGGACCGCATGAGCGTTCCATACAGTATGTATCGTTGTTATTTCCGCGCCCTCCTTAATGCATTGTGGTTTTCTCCATACGAGGAAATAACGTCCTCTGTAAACATACATCTATTTAATAAGAAGCTCATTAATAATAATGAAATAAACAAAATCTTGAATCTACGCTATAAAAAATTATGAATTTGCAATCTCAAGTATACGAAAAAAGTATTTTATTGTGTGCAAATTTAACTGCACAAAAACTATTTTTGTGTAAATACTACAAAACTCAGCATTTGAATACGCACAATATCGGCAAAAGGTTCCGGTTATGTTAATGTCGGTAAAATCACTTCTTAATATATATTTTTTTCCTCTAATTAGTAAAAAATCTGAATTATTTCGTATTTGCATACGCTTTTGAAGTAAGTCACTTGTGTTCGTACAATGATAGTTGATAATTATACCAATGATAATAAGTATTACGTTACATTAGCAACCTTAAGTACATAATTAAATAGACATGTAAATGAGACTTGATTCTTTTCTTTTTCCGTGTTACTATGTACAATGTAAGAGATATCATGTCCTAGAACAATAATAAATATTTAAATATGAACTCCATACTTGTAAACATGCCCACAAATTCACCGAGTTTGAAGTCAAATTATGACATCAAATAGATACACAAATTATACTTCAACCACTTTTATTTCAACCACTTGTATTTTCATTTCACTGACAACGACAACAAAAACATTTGGCGAAACCATGCAACTGTTTATACGACAGAAGACTATGATATGATATGAATAAATAGCTATTTGGAGATTTTTAGATCAATAAGCAAAAATATTTCAGGGCACCGAAGTTGTGAAATTTAGCGAAATTTGAGCGTTTACGCCTAATGATTAACGACTATAACTTATTTGCAATATAATACAGCATATTGCATAATAATATTGAAAGGGAATGATTGCGACTTTTAAACAAATATCTAACAAGGCCAATTCGTATGAATTATCCAAGTAAATGACACCAAACTAATAGTGAAGGGTGCTAAAAAATGGATTGTACGTAAGCACGATTGTACATACAAGACAGGTTGATAAAACATGATAAGTTGAAAATGCTAGAGGAGGTAGATGAAAGAAAGCATTTCAGGAAAGGATGAACGAGGGATAATAGATGCATCAGAAAGGGATGATTATTAGATGAAAAAATGCAAACGAAGAGTAAGAGAGATTTAAAAATAGTTGCATGGATAAGGAACGGTTGCGGAAAGAATAAACTAGGTATTTAATAAATGAAAAAGAGAGGGATATGATAAATTTAAGAGAGAGGTAAACGAGGGAGATACAAAGGCATAGCGTAAGAAATTAAGAGTAGGCAAATGGGAGTGCAAGATGGCGTCATTGCGGAGGATTAGATGGTAACGGGAGTAGTTAGGTAGGGGAGGAACGTATGAAGGGGGCGGGAGTGTGGGCCAATTAGCAGTAATTGCTTATTCTCTTTGTCACACAAACTCCATGAGCCAAAACCTTCCCCATCTTTTTTTCCTTACTTAACTCTCTCGGGCCCAACCCGGCCAGCACAAGGGATACGGGATTTTTAGAGCCGTAGGGACCTACCAGGGATAGCAAAGGACATCGGTAATGGCTTGCTCAAGTTTTCACGTCATAAACGAAGTAATTTTCAGTCTCCACCTTGAAAATACTTGGTTTATTAAAATCCTTAATATTTTGGTTGTGATAAGACAACAATAAATTATAATTATCTAGGATTATTATAAGCATACTATGTTCAATATATTTTACACTCCCAAAGTCCCATCATGACTGCCGATGTTTACCAGTTTTTGGACCAAGCTGGCACTTTTAAAACAGAATATCCCACGATAGAGACATGAAAGCGCTCTCATATTATATAAATACTTATATACGTTATAAATACTTGGAAAACTAACGGTGAATAAAAGGGGAGCAGTTACCACACCAAATATCGTATCGAAAATGACACAGATGTACCAGCCGGGCTAGAAGCCCTCATAACAATCGGCATTGCATAGTTCGCCATTAGGGTTTTTCCTGACTACAATTATTGTGTTGGTACCAGCTTTTTCCTTCTTTACCTCCAAATTTTTCGCTATCCATGCATAGTCAGACATTCATAAAATAATTAAATCTCCGACAATTCAAATGATTGAATCGTAAAGTTATCAAAGTTGAGACAGGGAAATGTTGATAACGCTCTACTTTTTATGAGCTAAAAATCAAGATGATCGTTCAAACGAGTTATCCGTTACTAAATAAGACTGTTCGAATAGGAGGTGTGCATCCTCTAAACCTGTTTATGCACTAAAACAATCAAGGGAGATAAATGCTTTATACTTGAGGGAGGTAAGGGATTTGCCATGCACAATAGCTGATTATCCCTCGAGCATATGTGTACCATGAGATGATAACAGGGGTGACTTTTGGGGAAGGTGGAAGCACCATCGGCACTGGGGGGATGGGCACCCTCTCTGTAGCTTCGTCTCGAACGAGCTCTACCTCCACCTACCCAACCCAACGTTTGGGTAGAGCGTTTTCTAAAGACCGCTATACACGGTGAATGATAATGGGCATCATGCCTCATAAAGTAGCCAACTAAATTGTTTACATACGAAGCATGTTCCTCTATGGGAGAGAATCTTCACCAGAAAAGGTTTCTTGGTTGCATAACTTTTACTTTTAATACTTCTTTTTTTAAATAAAGCGACACTGGTTTCGATGAATAATCATCATAATCGGGCGTAAATTATTATGTATTCATCGTATTATTGTGATATATTTACCTATCGTAAAGGCCGCTACATACGGTGAATGATAATGCGAATGATCATGCTGAATGATCATGCGAATGAAATCATTCGCCGTGTATTACGGAAAAATTCACCAATGAACCGTCATGCGCGTGATCAGTCAGTGAAAATTAGAACATGTTCTATTTTGCCTGAACCTGTAAATGATCATTCGCACGATCGTTCACCGTGTGCATCGGCCTTTAGCGAATAAAAGAGCAAATATTTTTCGCGCCATACTCCCGCCGTAAAACGGATAAGGTCCTCCGTCGGTGACACCAGAGACATCTCTGGACGACAAACTTAAGCAACTCTGCCGCCTCTCGTGGGCGCCCTCCTCCGCCTCTCCGCGGAAACTCCGCCCGCCACCCGAACTCGACACTCGTGGCCGAGGGAGGAATGGGAGGGAGGCTGTGGGGGGGGGGGGGGGGAGGGAAGAGAGGGGGAGGAGGCAAGTTCGCTCTTTCCGCCCAATCCATTAGCGCGGATCACCGCCTCTTGTGCTCAGCGTCCCCCCCACTCCCCAGATGGAGACAGGGTGAGGGTGCACGAGGGGAGTAGAAGGGAGAGGGTCGGAAGACAAGGTAGGGCAGGAGAAGGCCCGGGCGATATGACGAAATATAGAATCAGTGGTTTAACTAGACATAAGTTTTGGGGGGGGGGATCGGGGAGCCTGGGAGGGTGACCCCCCCCCCGCAACGAGGTGTCCAGAAAATTTTTGAAAAATGATATACCTGGTAATACATTATATATAATTTTGTCCCTTAAAATATAACTTGAAGCAGATGCAGTTGTTACATTTCGAAACTAGACTAAAGTTATAATTTTTTTTTCTCAGAGTCTTTGGGGGGGTATAATGGTATATCCCCCTCATCCCCCCCCCCATAATTACGCCACTATATAGGATTGTATCACTGCAGTAGAATACCTTGAATTCTCTGCTCTAATAAATTCGCCAACTCGTTTTTAACTGTGGTATTCAATTTTAAGGTTTCCTGGTTGGATACCATGGTTGACTCCCATAAACGAATGTATTTTCACATCCTTTTCCCCTCTTCTAGCGTTCGTTTTAAAATTCATCTCTCTTGAGGCCGCTATACACGGTGAATGATCATACGAAAGATCATGCTGAATGATCACGTGATAATTCACAGGATCATGTGAGCAAAATAGAATATGTTCTAATTTTCACTGAATTTTAATGCGCATGACGGTTCGTTCGCGAGTTTTTCCTTTATTCACGGCTAATGATTTCATTCGCATGATCATTCAGCATGATCATGCATATGATCATTCACCGTATGTAGCGGCCTTAACGATAGGTAACTATATCACAATAATACGATAAATACCTACATAATAATTTAAGCCCGATGATGATGATTATTCATCGAAACCCGGGTCGCTTTATTAAAAAAAAAAGAAGTATTTAAAGTTATGCAGCCAAGAAACCTTCTCTGCTGAAGATTCGTTCCCATAGAGAAACATGCTTCATTTGTAGACAATTTAGTTGGCCACATTATGAGGCATGATGGCCTGATGAAACGATCGTTGAAGTATAGGTGGAAGGAAATTCTCTTTATTCTGATTCTGAAAAGGATTCTCCTTATTTTGATATGAAAGTTACTGTGACTCCGTAATACACAAAATAATGCGAACGTAATGATTACCATATTATAAGCCTTGTCTATTTTTTAAGCGTCTTGGGGGCCACGTGCCCCCCCTTCTCAAACCCCGCTTTTGTTCCAATGATAATATTCTATATTGTACTATATATCCTGTAAATACTGAGAATAAATTAATAGCTCTCATCTACGCGCTACTGGTTTCAGGAGAGGGAGCCTTCGAGGGAATCAACCGTAACTTCGAGCCGAATGTGGGATTGCTGCAGTGCGTTGAAAATGTAGCTGTGCAAAAATAATGTTGTTTTCCACGGTATTAACTCGATTTCAGGAGTGGGAAGTGTTCATAAAGGGAGTGTAAGAAAATGCTTACGTCAAACGTTCCGATGCATGCGGGAAGTAATTTCTCTTTAGGATTACAATAAGTGAAGGCACTACAATAAATTCTTATACCAGCGAAAGCTCATAAGAGATACCTAACATTTCAATTTTTTTAAATATAGAGTGATTTCGGTATTCTTTTCCTTATTGTGTCTGATGAAATAAAGCGCCATCGTAAAAGCAATTCGCGAAAACCCACTGGCGGTTTAGGGGAGGGGGGCGGCTGTCCCCTGTAATTTCCGATAAAATTAATGATGAGATGAGAATCTTACAGGTTGCTATCCTATGAAAGCGTTCATAAAACCAGTTCAACAAATTGTAGTATATTTCTACCCGCGAAATATCATAAATGGAAAAATCCGAAAATCCAATCAACGCTTTCAGCAAACCGCGAAATCATATTCTCATCTGCAAATAACTATGACAGTACCGAGCGGAAGGCTTTGGCAAAACAACGAATATGAAATTAACTAGCACGCATAGTTCCAAAGTTATAAATAGAGCTCACTTGGGCAAGCCGAAAAACAGCGAATAAACGTTATCTTATTCCTCGATGGTAGCATTCTCTCAATGACAAGCGAGAAAATATCTTGACGACCACCGTTGAGGATATGATGCAGAAATGAAATCACAACGATTTGGAATTTCCCGTAATGTTTGGTGGATACGACCAAGATCGCAGAGCCTCAATGAACCCACGGAAATGTACCCATTCCCCAAATGAATTCCCTCCCGAAATACTTTTCTGGCAGCGGCCTTGCGTGTTACCACAATAACAAGAATTCTGGTAGGAATATGGGGTTTTTCCTTAAAAACGGAAGTGCTTTCTCAAATGCGCCTCCTTACTGTCCCTCATCGCAGAAACAACGACTACATAGATAGATAGAATATATTTAAGCACCTACCTTTCATGAGCGGTCACTAGAGAATAGAATGTTTCCAAAATTCCATCTTTCGTCGCCTAAGAGTCACAGCAATTGCCTCGAATCGTCTCCCAAGAAGTCACATGAGGTGGAAGCGGTATCGCCGAAGAAGAAATCATCGAAGGCCACAATGGGCATTTCAGAGGGTAATAAAGCTGGGTCCCCCTTAAACAGACTGGGACGACGAAAATTCACAAGCAGCGAAGAAACTTCACCAAATTCCTCGGTTCTTTAAATTAGCATGCGTGAAAAGATCTTGAAGGTCACCACAAAAGGATAAGATGCAAAAATGAAATCACAGCGGTGTGGACTTTAAAAGGGAGCAACACCAATCCATGTTCCAGTAGTACGCGCGCGAGCAACATCGATGGAGTCGAGATGCACGATCATTTAAGAATTTAATATTCATTGCATGATAACTACAGCAAATTTAACCAATACAAAACACGCACACACCTCAACGCAACGAAATACTTCAATCATTATAGAGGGATCCAAGTGGGGATACATTTAGCTCTCACCGCCACGCGAAAACTATGTCCAACTACGCCCTTCGCTGGTGACTGCAGCTTGCTGCGGTGTGTGTAGTCCTCGCGTGATTGTTAAGACTCGCTCCACAATAGGTTGCGGTGAATCTAATGGCATATGCCTAATGCGAGTGAGCCCACTTCTTGGAAGCGGTACTGGCGTATGCGTATCAATTGGGCGTCATTGAAATGGGCCACAGGAGCAGCGCGGATGCCCGTTTTTTAGACGCCTCTATTTTGAGGTCCAAAATTTGATACTACAGACCAGGCCCCATTAATAAAGTGAGACTCGTGGGTTTTTGCATGTTATCGGAAACGATAATATGTAACTATATAATTTACATGGGCGTACTCAGCGGGGGGCAGGAGGGGGCAGTTGTGCCACCCCTAGAAACAAAAGTAAATTTATTTCAAAAAGAATTTTTTAACAAATTCTCATTAAATCCAAGGAAAGTGATATTAGTATAAAACATGTAATCAAAATAAAATTATTTTTTCCGAGCAAATAATTTTAAAAGCCAATGAAGCACTGTCATAATTTTCTTTAAATTTTGATTTCATAACCTTTTATGTGCTACAACTTGAACGACCGCGGCTGGCCCCCCTCTAGTTTTCTGGATACGCCATTGATACCTTACTTACAATTAGACGACCAACTACCGTTGGCATAGCAGAAATATGCGAAGTTAGGACGCTCGCGGTCTGTAAAGATGGATTAAGGGTAAAATGAGGAATAAAGACAGTTGCGGTCAAGGTAGCTTTGGGCACTGTGCGGAAAACGGTCGTTCTAATCTCCCGTGACAGGTAAACAGCGCGGAGTACGAATGAGCCGCGATCCGCAACCTTCTACCAGTAGGCTCTAGCCTTCTTGAGCGAATAGCCTCACTGAACCCAAATATACCATCTCCATAAATGAACATCCTCCCTGGCAGCGGCCTTGCCTGTTATCAGAATATCACGGGGGGAGGGGGGGGTGCAGGTCCCCCCCCCCCCAACGCTTAATAAATAGACAAGATTTTTAATACCGTTATCATTAGATTCGTTTTGTTTTGTGTATTATGGTACATCAATCGTTTACTTTCATATTAAAATAACGAGAATATTTCAGTACAATAATTTAATAATAGTACAGAAATTATTGTCTGTTGATTTTAATTGAAACAGGGATGCCGACGTACAAAAAATATTGGGGGGGTCGAAACCAGGGATCTTGGCCCAGGAAATTTTGTAAGTAGTGAGTTTTAAGATTTTTAATCATTTTAGAAGAGTCACATAATCAACATTAGAACCCTTATACAGGCGGTCCTCGACTTTCGTACACTCGACTTTCGTACAATTCGCACTTTCGTACATTCAAAATTGACACCTTTTACTCGACTTTCGTACGCTAAATTCGGACTTTCGGACGTTGGTCTGTAATTTTTTAAAATTCCCGCGATGTTTATTGCGCATCCCAACATTCAATTGTTTCAAATGGCAGTATCGGCAGCACGGTCTTAGAATATGAGAAGGTCTGGACACTCTCCGTTCAGGCATGGTCATTTAATGAAGCCGTTTCCCGTTGAGGCCGGTAGGGGCGCCACCTATCCTGAAGGGCAAGTTTCCTACGTATCTGTATACGATACTTCAGTAATTATGAACTAATTTAAGGCAAAAATGAATATAAACACATCGACAGTGGTTACTAGTTAACAAGTTCATATGCACTTAACATCTTATAGCGAAAAATACCTAGAAATCGTTCTCATACGTGAGTATTAATCAAATGGAAGGCGTTGGATTTCAGCTTCGTCTGCTTCCATACCTTTGTAAAATCAGTTACAGCCATAACGAAAGATTGTCAGCAGTTAAAACCTTATGTAGTTAGGAAAGGTATTTTTAAGGAAATAATTATTTATAGCTATCTTGTGGTAAACGTTAATATAAGTTGTCATAGAAGCTACGTACGCACCATTGCCTCTGAGACCATCGGCATGTTTCCACGGCCTTATAAGAATATAGATGTTATTCCTTGCTTTCGAACACTATTAACAAATATAATATCAGAAACGCAAACGGCTTCTTACCAAGGCCGAAGTGAAATACTTCTTATGAAGTGACGTATGTTAATGTTTTTAATCTCCTGAGTCTCGATCAAGTGATAATAATAATGGCACGGCACAGCAAAGCTAAAAAAATGATTCTATCCTAGGGACGTTTTGCGGGTATAGAATAGGCATATTTAATCGTCGAACAGGGTGAATAATTTCCGGAAGTACCATTATTACCGTTAAAGGCTATTTTATAACGATGCTTGCCTACTCACCAAAGGAATAATTTGAGATTTAAGGAAGCAAAATACCATATGAAAGATAAGAACGAAAGAGATTTTGCAAATAATTTCCGAATAAACTTCCATGAAAACAGTGCAATGGATATAATCCGAGGGATTTGCGGATGTCTGATCACTTTCAAGTGCTGGCAAATCTGAAATATTATCCCTCGCCCAAAAATAAGATGAGTAGTACGACAGAAACCACAGGCTAATGCTGCTAATACGCGGTAAATGTACTTTTCATGAGAGTTGCACGCACCATCGATAACAGCTGCATTAAAAGAAATCATCGAAAGAGGTATTAAGAATGAAAACGATTCACATTTTTCCAACTTATATAATGTACACACACATCAAATCTACATTTCCAGAATGATTACACAATGCTATTGAAACTGAGATTATTTATACAATCAATGCAAGGTAATGTCATGAAAAATAAATTTTAAGTACTCACAATTTAACATTTCTATTAATTCTTTCTATTACTAATTTCTGTTTCTAATTACTAATCATTCTAAGAGATTCAATTTAGTAGGAGAGAATGATGAATAGTTGATGAAAGCCGTCGCACATCTTGCATTTTCTCAGTGTTACTTCATTCCTCCACTGTGAATGACATTGACCACTGGAACAGCAGAACCTGTAATTTAAAATATGTATAAATTTTGGAGCTTTAGCACACCAAAAAAAGGAATTGTACAGCTATTTCATCGCTTCTCAGGGTCCTCGGGGACTCTAAAAAGCGAAATCCCCGAAGTCTTGTGGCCATAACCAGTGGTGCAACGCGGTACCACACACGTCCACGGCATTTTCCTTTTTTCAGTAAATCCGCGATATATATCCACGAAATATTAATGTAGAACAATAAGGAAATAATGCAGAAGACTAAAATTCGAAAATAAATGAAAACTAAATCTTAATTAATTACAAAAATGACTATTTCCACTCACCTGTAGTATGCGCTCAACAATACGGAAATTAACTTACCCGCTAATTCTTGCCCTCCAGAATACGTGGCGCCGCCCCGGCAAACGTGCGGCAGGTTGAGGAAACGACTTCAATAAAAGACCATGGGTTCCCAATGGAGTGGGATAGGAAGTGTCATGGGGCTGATCGGCAGTATATGCGAACAATACGAACGCATATAATGAAGGGAATTGTTGGAAGTTCACTCTAATCTAGGTGATTTATTTGGGAGAGAGACTGCCTGCTATAGGCTCCTTTATCAAGAGAAGAAGAAAGCCTTCATTGAAGATATTTTTCTAAAGAAGTTGACTAGACATCATCAAATAGCTTTCAATAAAACTAGTAAGATCTTCTTTCTAATTGTGTTTTTTCGTTTGAGTGCTGTTTAATTCGTGTAAACCTTCAGCAACGATATTGCACGAAATATCACCCGAATTCCGTTTGTCTTTTGTCTTTTTTGAATAACACGTGGAATATACGCTATCACGAATGTCACCTGCCAAATATCGAATTTTGGTGTAAGAATTAAAAGGTATCCAGAGTGCGGGTTCAGCAAATGCATTTGTTATGCTTCTTGATATGTCCTTTTATTTATAGTGGACGTAATAAGCGGAATGTCAACTTAAACGCCAAGAGGAAGTTTCACTCGATAGCCAACGGAGTTCTTGTTTTTTAAACTTTTATTTGCATTTTTTGCGTATTTTCGAAAGAAATTAGATGATTTGAGGAGTTTTATTAACATATTATTAAATTTAAGTCAATTGAAATGAATTCCGTGAAAAAAAAGGTTTTAGTACGTATATTCCGCTCTTTTGGAACGTAACCCCTAATTAGTATGGAAGTCAATGGTTCGACTTTCGTACATTCGACTTTCGTACAAGTTTTCGGGAACGCATTGTGTACGAAAGTCGGGGACCGCCTGTAATTCGAATATACCTGGATATATAAATATATTTGGACACTTGAGGGAAAATCGACAAGCCTGACACATTTTTTCTCACACCCATAAAGAATTTTTTATGGGGCTCGGGCCCCCTCAGGCCCCATGGAGTCGGCACCACTGATCTGAAATATGAGTAGACTTGTCAGACTCTTGTGACCCCCTCCCCCAGAAATAAATACTGGATCTGCCCTTGGTAATATTGGTAGGGTTACCCACTTTCATTCCAACAGTGTTTTTTATGTGGCATCATAACGTGGGCTACCGTTCGTATGGCTCCTACCCTTCGGCCTACCTGGCATGGGTGGCCCTACTGAGAATTGTTAGGGAGATATGCAGAATCTTTCCTTTGTCCCTTTGTCAATGCCATTGGCAGGACAATAACAATTTAACAAAATTTTAAGTACCTATCTATTAACATCCTCGTCAACTTAATGTCTCACTGGATCGGCATCCTACTTCAGACATTCCACTGGTTCTCATCCAATTTTTGTTCTTCAGGAAGGAAGTTTTTATTATTCTGATCGGGGACGGTGTGGCCAGGTCAGGTGGTCACCAATCGGCGAGAGCACTGAGCTGAGGGGGGCCCCACAACAATTCCATCTATGGTGAAGCTTATATGAAAAGTGAAATAAAAAAAGCCTCAGATTAATTTAACCAAATTTTTTTGCCATTAGAAAATTCTACGTTTTTCATTAGCTTATTTTCACTGTATGCATACTCAGTTTAAAAAGATTATATAATAAATAAATAAAAGGATGTAAGAAGACAAAGGAGAACCTGATACTTTTTGGAAAGGTTATTCGAAAAAGATATTTCTGAGGTTTATTTAGATTTCGGCGCGTTAAATAATAGATAATAGAATGATAAAACATTATTAATTTTTATATGCTGCAAATTTCTCACTTTTCATAATATATTTTCTTATGAAATTGCTATTTTTATTAACTTTTATCCGGTTTTAAGTGCCAGAATACCATCAAAATCCATTCCTGGGCTGATTTTCCCTAAAATTTTCCCAGAGAGGATCCCGGTAAGGGGGCCCCCAATCACCCCAGACCACCCCTCATTCTGATAGAAATTATTCTAATCAGATTTCATGGTGAAAATATGATTCCAAGTGGCTCACAATGCATCATAATTTGGAGTGTTTGAAATTTTCCATTCCAATAATGAGACTGACCTCATATCGTGTTATAGGAATGAATATTTTCAAACAGGACAAGTTTGGATCCAAATAATTCAATTTATACTAGCTTACCTTTGTGGAATTTTGTCTTCCGGATAGAAATAATGACTAATTTTCTATATCAGATTTAGCACTTAATGTGTCATTACTGACAAATGATAGGATGGCACATACATTGATGTCCATCTGTCAGAATGCTCTTGCATCCATTTGACTTCTAATAACTCTTGAATTTTTCATAATTCTTTGGTTTCAAGGGATTCATAACTTGAACGCTTCTGATTCTTAGGCAATGGCTCTGAGTGAGGGAGGTGGGGTAGGAAAACACATGCTTTTATATGCAATTCATTAAAAAAATTGTCAATGATTGGATTAAAGAATAATTAGGTAGTTATCATAGTTATTTTATGCTTTTTTATTTTATCCACCTCACAATCAATCAAAGAGATTGCTTTTAATGGACCAATTATATGCATATAATTCCATCATAGAATCCTATAGCTTTGCCTCTGTTATTCAATATTCGCACATATCATTGGTTAACCCAGAATGTTTCAAATGCGAGTACCAAAATACACTACTTCTGATAAATGGGCAGCACGGTCACTCAGTGGGTAGAGCACAAGGCTGCTGACTTTAGGGTGCTGGGTGAAGCCTTCAGATCAGCCTATGCTTAAAAGTCTTTGAAGTACAAGGTTTTCTAGCTATAGGAACTGTCTGCCATACCCTGAAATTGTGAAATTTAGATGCCTGCAGCTTATTCTGGGGTGAGATCTTCCCTCACCAAACCAAACCAGCCTTCAGGTTGAAGCACTGAGTCAGAAGATGAAGCAATGATAAATCTCTCCAAGGAATGGGAGGGATATTGAGATGTTTCAGACCATTTAGTCACAAAACCCCATACCATATTCCAGTGCACATACCAACCTCATCACTAGATTGCCATGGTTATGTAATTCAGCCATGAATATAAGGATTTGGGAGAGGATAATAGCATATTTTGGAACTCCTATGCATCATTTGAATGTTTTATAGCACCCGAGGCTGTTAGGCTGGCCAAGCCCATGCTTGATACAATACATATGCATATGGTGGTACAACAGGGCTGCCAATGGGTTTGATGGCACATGATAACCCATTTAAATTTTTGGAATGCTCTTAAAGCTTTGGCAGAGTAAGGCATTATGTACAATAAAATAATGTAATAAATTTTTAAAAATCAGAAAAATCAGCTACAAAGAGTAACATATGCTACAAAAGTAGCCCAGAGAAAAACAGACTCATTAAAAGAGTCATAGGAATGAGGTTCAGTTACATATTTTTGGGGTGTTTAGCAATTACGCTCTGGAAAGTAAGCCAGGGTAAAGGTTTAGGCAACCCTGCACATATGTGGACGGTAAAACAAAGAATGATTTTGCTTCAAAACAAGAGACAAATTTGCCACTATCTGTAAGTCTGGAAGGGAAAAATTCATATAAGATAAATGTAAATACAGTTTATTTCATCAGTCACTCTCACAAAGTCTTTCATTGGCAGAAGTCATTGGAAAACACTCATCCTAATATGCATCACTATTCACACTGGCTTGCATATACACCACCTCATCAGAAATACCATCCATCCTGTTGGCTTCCCTAATGCCTTATCAATGCATTCTTTTTTGTCAGGATGACCAACTACATGTTTAATGCTAATGCCCGGTCAACAGTGGCAGATCCATATGGGGGATACGAGGGGCACGTGCAAGGATGCCAACTTACAAAAAATATTGGGGAGACCCAAACCGGGGATATTGCCCTGGGAAATTTTATAAGTAGTGAGTTTTAAGTTTTTTTTAAGCATTTTAGAAGAGTCACATAATCAACATTAGAACCCTGATAACTCGAATCTCGATATCTGGACACTCCGGGGAAAATCGACAAGCCTGACAAATTTTTTCCTCACACCCATAACGAATTTTTGAGGGGACTCAGGCCCCCTCAGGCCCCATGGAGTCGGCGCCACTGGGCACATGCCCCCCTCTTGAGGGGCCACCTGCATTGCCTGACATTGCAAAATCACAATTGTAACTCTTTTGTATGATGGGATGGCATTGTCTTATATATGCATATTATCAATTTAAATAAAATTTTCTTACACTTTGTATGCCACTTAATTATGTAATTATGTGTCATTACAACAAAAGTAAAGGTAGCTCTCTCAAGATATCTTTTCTTTTTCACCCCGCCCCCCTTGAGTTTTTACTGTATCTCCTACCGCTGGTCAACAACACCAATAATTATCATTATTATAGCCATTCTCTCAGAAACAAGGAGAGTCACTTTCTCACATCTCATTCTGAAATTCACTAATCTTCATCTTCAATAGCTCTATTTACCCTTGAGTTCCATTGTTCTATTGAATGCTCCTTTTAGTTGCTTGGGACAAAGGGTTGGAAAATATTCCCTTATCTTAGCCTCTAATTCAGAATCTTCAATCAATATTTTGCACTTTCTCCTACAAGAAAGAACATAAATGTTAATAAGGGGAAGATGGGGATCCCAAAGACCCCTGAAATGGGAAACTAAAAAAAACATTAAATATTTAGGTATACCAGGACTAGCCACAGTCATAACTTAGCGGAGTCACCCGCAATTCACAAATTGTGCAAAAACTCTGCCGAGAAAAAATCATACACCTTGACCGGGATTCGAACCTGGATCCCTTGATTTCTGGTCGAAAGATTAGAGTCCAGTCAAGAGTTTAGATTTTAGTAATTTTAAGAATAATATACTACCATGATTTTATACATGTAAAATGAACAAAAATCATGGGAGTACAGTAGCTCTACATAGTAGATGGATGTACAGTATTACCGTAGCTCTCAGCAGTGAGCAAATTCGACATTTGAGCACTTATGTTTTGTGAGAAAAATCCACAGAGAAAAAAATCATTCGCCTTGACCGGGATTTGAACCTGGAAATCAAGGGATGTAGAGCTACTGTACTCCCATAATTTTTGTTCATTTTACATGTATAAAATCATGGTAGTATAGTATTCTGAAAATTACTACAATCTAAACTTAAATCGATCTTGGCCACCTAAAGATAAAATTTATATCAACCACTTATAATGATGACTACCAGTCGAATAGTTATCCTTTGCATTCAATTTCACTTGAAGCAACAATAAATCAATACTCTAAATCAGGGGTCTCCAATTTACTAGGCCATGAGGGCCACATTCCAAGTTTCAAATCACCCCGCGGGACAGATAGCAAATTTGCCAATTACTGAAGTACAACAATTCGATACCAACGTCGCACTACTTGAAACGAATGAGCGGGCCGGATTAAAGCCCTTCGCGGGCCATATTTTGGAGACCCCTGCTCTAAATGATTAAATCTAATCCAATTAAATCCATGCCCTTGTTAGGGCAGCTTACCCACACAGGACTCGAATCCACGTTCGGTTTGTCAGGCAAGGACTTCACCCTACCACCACCAAGGTCAGCGACTTTGCCTTTGAAAAGTGACAAACAATCCCATCTAACTCCTCATACCTACCCCCAGTAAACTTCCCAAAAACCACTCCCAATGACTCCACACACCAGGCTCCATATTAATCCCCCTCATTGACTTTTCTGAAACCGAAGCCCAGACCCCCTTACCCAATCTATAATCCTTTATCCCCTTCCTTCCATGATATTGGATATTAAAGTGATGTTTGAAATTTTACATGAATCTGAAGACCACACAAAATAATCTATTGTCAAGGAAGTGACTTTGTGGAATTCACTAATCTTTCTAATAATATGAAAAGCTTTGTTTTTTCACATAGATATATAGAGGTTGTAATAATTATATGTGATTAAGCAAAGCTATTCTGACACATTTTGGAATTTGTCAGTCACAATTAAAGTTTAACTAGCTTTTTGGCAGATAAATTCAATACTACTGTATTACAATACAAATGGGCCTTAAAAGTGCTATCTCAGAGACAATGATCATGAAGGATGGTATCATTAATTGAAAGCCCAAATGATGGCTAAGATGTGACAACATCTGTATAACACCTTATGTATCCAAATGTAATCCTTCCTTTCATTGCTGAGGGTCAAATTTTGGAAAAAAATAACTCACTCGAATATAATCCCTCCTTTACTTTTCCCCTTGAGATTTTGGGCAGAGACAATGATGAATTACAAGTCTCCAGCACCCCTATAATTTATGGAAATATTGAAAATATAGTAATCTTAAAGTTGGCTCTCCAATGAAAGTTTTTATTTCACCAACTTCTCAAATAATATTTGAAAATATTTGATGAACATCTATAAGCCACTTGAATATGCTAATCAGGCCTCAGACATCTTAAAGCTGAAAAGTATTGTGTATCACCAGGGTGCCACGTGAAGTAATGAATGATCTGTCCTCCAAAACAACAATCATAATCCATTCATGGAGATAGAAATATGGCATTTTTACCAAACTCACTCATAAATTCAAAAATAAATAAATATTGTTATATTCCACACAGTAGGTGCTCTACTAGTTTCGACCTTTTCAGGTCATTATCGAAATATCCTGAGGAGGTCAAAACCAGTAGAATTTTTTAAGAAATACTGTATGGAATTTAACTACATTTATTTTTGGATCTATCATGTCACCATTCAATAAAGTGAACTCATGAACTATTGATTTGAATCTCACTCAGTTCACAAATAAACCAAATCTTAGATAGCTTGTGTCATACCATGGGCGTACCCACCAAGGGGTAGGAGGGGCTGCCCCCCCTAGATGCAAAAATTGCAAATGTCTTAAAGGAATATAATATTTTTTCAAGCAAATAATTTTAAAAACTAATAAAGAGCTGTTACAGTTACCTTAAAATGTTGATTTCATTCACCTTTTCAATGCTTAAATCTTAACTACAACTTGAACAACCATTTTTTTCCAAGCAAATAATTTTAAAAACTAATAAAGAGCTGTAACAGTTTCCTTAAAATGTTGATTTCATTCACCTTTTCAATGCTTAAATCTTACCTACTACTTGAACTACCATGGCTTGCTCCCCTCCCCCCCCCCCCCCTAGATTTGATCGTGGGTACGCCCTTATGTCATACCTGACATAGATATAAAGTTAAAAGTAATTAATAATTCTTACTCATTCTCATCCTTGTTACTTGTTGGCGCAGGGAAATTTTCTCCAAAAAACATTAGCTCATTGTCACGGAATGCAACAGCCCAATCCTTCCCATGAGGCCACCTGAATAACCGGAATGACTTGAGGAAATCCAGGGGAGGATCTGCCAGGAAAGTTACATTCATTCCATCCTTCAAAGAGGCTGGATCTCTTGGGCTAGTGTTGAATTTCATTATAACTTGCCATCCATCCAGGCTAGGGTGTTTCTGGCATTAAAAATCAATATTTTACGAATCTCAAAATGAATGATGAAAAATAAACAGCTTACATCTTCGATATAGCATAGGCTTGCCTCGTACATACCTATTATCTAATTCAACCAATAACATGAAAAACGTGATGGCATTCTTTAGAGCATGGTAGAATTGATTAGAAAGCTACATCAAGCCAATCTTTGGATTGATGACTGTTAATATTGATGGAGAAAAAATACAAATGTATTATTGCTTCTTAGGAGTAGTATCAGAGATAGGAAAGATTTACACAAATAAAATAGTGACTTTGTTTCCTTCCACAGACTTATTTCCTATATGTACTTCCATGTTTCCAATGTATGTACTTCAACATAGGTGCTCTCATCAGGTAATTTGTGCTGCACCAATGCACCTTAGTATGTGCCCTTACTTATGTGTTCCTGGTCTAGTTGTGTCCTTAAGGGATTTATATAGGGTAGCCCCTGCTAAGGAAAAAATTTTGGAAGGCCCCCAAAGCACTCCCCCTGGCTACGTTCCTGCTTCCAACTTGATTTCCATTTGGATTTCCTGTCTTTGGACATATTTACTGAAGCTAATTAACCCTTTCCGGCTGGTACCTACGAAAAGGAAAATGTTTTCCAAGCTACACTCAAACTTGATTTAAAGTTACTTCCACAAAAAAACAAAGAATTAATTTCAATATGTATATTTAAAAAATGTATGCACCAAATTTGTCCTCGCAAAAATCATTCACAATTCAACCACTTCACCCTTGAATCCTGTCAGGAAGAGGATCCTAAATGAGTAGAAGAGTTGGGCCCAATTGTCAAGGAGAGGCACTAGGGTTTTGCAAAGCTGGGTCTCAGGCAGTGCCTAAATACCTCTGACTATCGCTGCCTCAGTGGTCACTTCCCTTCCCCGCATCGGCCAGAGTCAACATTCTGTTGTCTGCATTGAAAAATACACACCGGCTACTCCTGACCTTAGGTCTTTTGCATATGAAAATGCTTGTCGACTGTAGCTGACTTTCAGTGCAAAAGGATTTAATATCTCAACCTAATTATTCCAAGCTTGGGTGGAGAGATAGCCACCACTGCTCAGTAGGGTGGTTTCCTATTATTTTTTTGTTGCCTAAATCGAAAGATTATTACTCCTGGAGTACATGTTTCATGCTTTTAGATTTTTAAATGATGATATCTATTTTTTGCGATTAAATGAAAAGTGAAAATTTTCAAGCGCGTGAAAATGTGATGGCTAAGTATGAATGCCGGGAAAACTCCGTGTGATAGCGTTCTGGTTCCCGCTGCCGCAAGTGAGGTGACCTTGGGGCGAGGCTCTGAGCACTGATACAATGCAAGATGCTAGCAGGTAGCAGAGTATCATGCTAGCTGGTAGCGCTTGGCTTAAATAAGGATTATTAATACCTTATCAAACGAAGAAAACTTTTCGACCTTATAAGGCTATAGCCAGTTTTAATAGGTGATTCTTAAGACATGTTTCCCTGAGCTCTGTGCCTCATGCACGCATTGGTAACCTCAGACAATGTAAAACTCCTATCTACTCGTTCAGAAACTAGGTCCCTGTGACGTCATGTGGAGTGGCATCGCATGGGCGCCAATCTGGCCTTTTTCAAATGAGAATAAAATTGACCCTTGCCATTCATCTAAACCGGTATTTCTAAAACCAAATAATTTGTATATTATGAATACACTAATGGTGGGTAACGAATCGCAATCAATGCCTTTTGTTTTCTTTGATGAAGGAAACTACCCTATTGTCGTTCATACATACCTCATCCGGCCTCGGATCCTTGCAGTAGTGCAACCTGTGTATCATATCCTCATGCCATGCAAAGCGAACTCTTAGGCCTGCAGTCTCCGGAAATGTCACCGGTAGTCTATGCAAAGGGACTGGTCGGGGCAATGGGAAGCCAGATGCAACATCAACAAGAAAGAGTGGGTCTGCAATCTGAGGGTCATCGGGATCAGCCACTCCTCTTACGACACACATCATGTGCATGTCTGCTAATTCCCTTTCACTGCAGTAAATAGCAGCTATATTGTGAATGTTAAAGCCTAATGCTTTTAGCAGTAGGCAAGCAAACCAGTTGTTGCGCTCGCAAGTTCCTCCTAGGAGTGACAATCCGCTAGTCAGCACATCCTCTGCCGTTGGGAAACGCTTCTCCGGTGGCATCATCATGAGGGAAACATTCTGAAAATGTTAAGAACAATATAAGGTTTTTATTTGTGTGGTGAATTGTTTTTACAAATATAAGACAAGTTAAGGAGTGAGTAAGGTACAAAAACAGTGCAAATAAAGAAAGAAAAATAATGTTACATATGAAGATATTCCTCCACAGAATAAAGTAAGTGCTTCAAAAGAAACTCACAAAGCTTGCACTTGAAGAGGAACATAGTCTTTACTCTCTTAACTTCCTGTGGAAGCTTATTAAATAACAATAAGCCCATATATCATAAGGCATGACTCGAGTTTTTAGTTCTTATAAATATTTGGTAGAGGATTATAGCACTCCTAGTATAATAACAATGATAATGGTATTGGTTGCATGATTAGAAATATTCTTCTTTGCACAAACAATTGCAGCATACATGTACACACAGGCAAGGGCAAACCCAGGATCAAAATTAGAGGGGAGCATACCGTGGTTGTTCAAGTTGTGATAAATAAAAGCTTAAGGAAACAAAAATTTCAAGAAAATCACAATAGCACTGGTAGTTTCCTTCATCAAAGAAAATGAAAGGCATTGATTGCAATTCGTTACCCAACATTAGTGTATTCATAATATACAAATTATTTGGTTTTAGAAATCCCAGCTTAGACAAATGTTAATGGTCAATTTTAACCTCATTTGAAAAAGGCCAGATTGGTGCCCATGCGATGCCACTCCACGTGACGTCAAAGGGACCTAGATTCTAAACGAGTGGTCAGGAGTTTTACATCATCTGAGATTATCAATGCATGCATGTGGCACAGAGCTCAGGGAAACATCTCTTAATAATCACCTATTAAAATTGGCTATGGTAGGAAAGTTTCCTTTGTTTGATAGGGTATTAATAATCCTTATTTATGGCAAGCAGTACCTGCTAGCAGTCTGCATTTAATTGGTGCTCATAGCTTCGCACCAAGGTGGCCTCACATGGCGGCAGATAGAACCAGAATGATGGCACACCGGCTTTCCCCAGCATTGATACTTAGCTGTCGCGTTTTTGTGCACTTGAAAATTTTCACTTTCATTTAATCACGAAAAATGGATATCGTCTTATAAATAGATATTTTTATTCTTAAAACGTGAAATACATACTCCAGGAGTGCTAATCTTTTAATTTAGGCAATTAAAAAAATAGCAAACCACCCTATTTTGACCCCTTTAGTTAAAATACATACATCAAATGCAATGAAAGTATGTTTGAGGGGAGAAATACATTAATGTGAAAAGATAAGCTCGTTAAAGATATAAGTGGAGAGCTGTGTCAAATCAAACAAAGAATTGCTGAAAAACAATCATGATTTTGAGAGTGTAATTTTTGTGGGTCCTCTTAATGGATAATTTCCAAAATTCATCAAGAGGGCAATCTTCAAAAAGAGGATTATCTTAACAGCTCAAAATTCAAGCGTTTCATTTAGGAAGCATATCGGTAGGAGTTAAATTTGGAGCATGTTTCTTTATAAGAACACCTATGTAAGTGGTACAAGATTAGCTGTTAGGAGAATTGAGTAAAGAGCTCCATCCTACCACGGGCGTACCCAGCGGGAGGCAGGCAGGGGGCAACTGCTCCTCCCTAGAAGCGAAAATAAATTTAGTTCAAAAGAAAAGTTATGAACAAACTTTCCTTTTGAAGAAAAATGATATTAGTATAAGACATGGAACTAAAATAAAAATCATTATTTTTTCAAGCAAATAATTATAAAAACTAATAAATTTCTGCCATAATATCCTTAAAATTTTGGTTTCATTAACCTTTTCTTTGCAAAAAAGTTACAACTTGAATGACCACAGCTAGTTTTGCCCCTACTAGTTTTGATTCTGGGTACACCCAAGCATCCAACCAGTGTTTGGATTGCTGTCTCATAATGATGATAATGATGAAAATTTTATTTATAAATTCTTCAATTTTTTTTTCAATTCCTTTGTATTCAATTTCTTTGACTAAGCCCCTAGTTAATTTTTATGTGAATAGAGGGTTAGAAAAGGTTTACAGTTAACTTAACTTTCTCCATTTACCTGAAATGGCACCTCACTCATCAACCGCCGCTGAATCTCACGCAGTGTGTGGTAGTCTAAGGTGGCATCTTCAATGGTGTTTAGTCCAAGCTTTTCTTTTACAAATTTCACAGCCTCTCCTCTCGTCAGACACTGTTTTGTGGCCATTTATGCAATAGGATTCCACAGTCCTGAAAGCAATTATCTTAATTTAGTTTTTAAATATTTTTATATTGGAAAATTATAAGTGATTAGTGGTAATAAGCATATATGTTTGAAGCCCAATGTTATGGATCATTAAAATACATTTGGTTTAAACGATGAAGATGCATTTTGAGTGTTTTTTAATAAAACGACTGTGGGAAGAGTTCATATGTTTTTCCACTGGATCACAGCACAGCTCAGCACTAACATTATTGGGTATAAGCTGCTATTATCTCCTGAGTAAATGGAGACAAATACAGACCTAACTATTAACATAGGTGTCAAACTACCTACTGGAATGATAGGAAACCAGATGCTTTCACTGGGAATCTTGTTTAAATGAACCTTCACTCAGGTTCTACCTAGATTTCCAAGTTTAATTGTTCCGAATGTGTCACTTTAAATCAAATGCCTTCTAGAAGTTTATATTAAAATTGCTTAAACAATTTAACTATGCATTTAGCAATGAATTAGAGAAAAATGGACAGGCGTCACTCAATCAGTGATTCAACCCTAAGCTCAGTTTATATAGATGAAGGTAAAGCTCAACCAGTACTATCCTAGGGGTGTGAAGTTAACATATTCAGGACAGTACGGTAGCCAGGAATTTCACTAGGGGGATATCCAAAACAGGAGGGATTTTTTAAAACAGGGTATTAAGTAGAGAGTTTTAAACTAATTTTAACACTTTTTATAATTGAAAAAACTTCATTTGTCAAAGAAATTGGTTGTAAATTCATGATTTTTTAATATTTTGTTTTCTTTTATGAAGAAAAGTAATTGTGTTTTCATATTTTGGGGGAGTCTGGACCCCCCTCACTACGCCACTGATTCAGGATACAGTTCTATTCTCCGTGGGCACACAGTAAGAATACGGAAAAGAAGATTCCAATGACAAAGGACACATTTATGAACAGGAAAAAGCCAGTGAGAGGGTCATTGTGTACGAATGTAAATAAATGATTGGTGAAGAATCTGACCAGGAGAAGTGCATTCTTTAACACGTTGCTTACCGGGGTATTTAAATTCCTAGGAATGCCGAGATTGGAAATATGTGCCTATTAGGGTGCAATGCCTTTGTTTTAAACATTGTTAAAAAGCTAATTTATAGAATACAACTTTATCCAATCAAACGTTATGATGCATCAATTTATTATGAATAACGAACAACAACTGAAAACGTACTGACGAATACGTATTGTATGCTTTAAAATTGTTTAGGTTGTCGTGCCTAAATGACGAGAATCTTCGTCATCCATCCGGAACGTTCGGGAAAAAAATGACGATAATTTTCGCCATCCGTACGCAACGTGTTAATGTGGAATTGCAGGTGCATATGAAATAAGAAAAATAAATATTCTTTAATGGCTGTCTGATAGTCAACTCCACTCTATTTTAGTTAAAATTTAATATTAGCTGCTGAGAGGATTGTAGTACATAATTTAGGAAATGGAAATGTGAAGCTTAGGAAAGAGGATGAAAATAGGCTCAAGGTCCTCTGGAAGTTATCTTACATCCCTGACACCAAGTCATTGATGTGGTTACTGGCTTCTCCAGCAGGTAGCAACTTTCACTATTTTCTTTCTCATTTACTTAGTGGTGGTGGAGTACAAAAGAAATTTTTCCCTAAAAATGTATGCTACAAATTTTCCAGTAGCTATTGTGAAGGAGCTATTTCTCATGAAATATACTTAACCACGTACAAACTGGATACAATTTTACTTTTGCAGAAATTCTATTCTACTCCGTATAACCATATTCAGGAACAGTGGCATAGCCAGGTGGTGGGTCCGGACCCCCCCAAAATATAAAAACACAATTATTTTCCTTCATAAAAGAAAACAAAATATGCATTAAATAATCATGAATTTACAAAATATTTCTTTAACAGATGTAGTTTTTTTGGTCATGAAAAGTGTTAAAATTAGTTTAAAACCCATTAATTAATACCCTGTTTTCCAAAAATTTCCTCCCCTGGTTTTAGACCCCCCCGAGCAAAATTCCTGGCTACGCCACTATTCAGGACATTTCTTTAGGAAATCTATTTTACAATTCTCACACCGAATCCATTAAAATTGCAATTAAGTAGCTGACATAACGGATCAATGAAATGACCCTTTATCATTTTAATATGGCCAGGGCTTGGCAACAGAAAGGAGTTCAAGTTAAAATCAAATTATTTACGCTATTTTCATACTGTGCCCTCAGTTATATAAAAATATTGAAATAATTTCTTGCAATTTTCCACGGTTATAAAATTTATTGTGACCAAGATTTTAGTGTTCATCTTCAAGGTTCACTGCTCTTACTACATTAATCTTGAAGATGTAGTAAGAATAGTCAATGATCAGTCAAGTTATTATGTTGCAACATTGAAACCTAGGTCGTAATAAATTTTATAATCTGGAAATTTGCCAGTATTTATTTCAATATGGAAAAATTCCACTCCAATACGCTTGAACTTTCGGATTTTATATATAAAAATAGTATGCAAGGTCATAGTTAGTGGAGGTGCAAAAGTTTCAAACCCCCCCAAAATGTTTGAGAGATAAGTGTAATCCATCCCAATCAGGGGCGCAGCGAGGAATTAAGGTTAGGGAGGGTTTTAGGTGCAACTAAAACTTACGGGTGTGAGGGTATTGCATACCCACCACGGTAAGCAGGAGTTGCGGGGGCCCTCCCCCAGAAAAAAATTGAAGAATAATGGTTCAAAATGGCGAGTTTTACGGCTTTCTGAGGGATATTTGATAAATTCTAACACTTGGAAGTAAAGGGAGGCTCCCAGATCACTACTTTAGTACTCCATGGAAACCTACCTTAATCGGTAGAATACTGTAATAATAATAATTCTATGAGTAATACTGATCCAAATAAGCAAAATGGATTAAACGTAAAAATTTCTCTGAGCTCTAGGGGGGTTTTATCCCCCAAAATCCCCCCTCGCTGCGCCACTGATCTCAATGAACTCTCCCCCCCAGAATTGTACCCTCTCCACCAATGAGCCCTCCAGACTAATCATTGTCTGGTGCTGTCTTCATTAAAAAGGTACTACATAAGAATAGGGCAGAGAGACAATAGTTTAGGGGGTGCGGCTAAAATTCATCCAAAAATATTTTAATAGCGGTTGTTCATCCATAAAAATTAAGTAAACTGAGGTCCCTTCAAAAATTATTTCTCCGCAACGGGTAAACAAAATTGACTGCTACTGTATTTAGTATAGTTAAGCAATCTCTGTATTTTCAATAAATGTGGCTAAAATTATCGTGACATTGATAGTCACATTTAAGATAATTAATGGGAATGAAATTGAAAATTTGAATGCATAAAAAAATAAGGACAACCGCCAAAGCATGCATCACATTACTACAGAATGAACAGTAATGGCAATAATTAATTAATAGTGATTCCGCAAAATTTATCAATATTTGATTTTTCCATCTTTAGAAGGAAGAGATACATGACAAAGTCTTCAGAACTATATTTAATTGCATCAAGAAAACTATCTGCAGAGTTTTTAAAAAGTTGCGACCACAATGATTAAGGAAATAACTGACACAAAATTAACTTCTGACGGCATCAAAATGAGACACCGCAATACTTAAAACGTTTATGTTCCGGTTTGCGAGCGCGCTACTATAATACGAACTAAACAGTTTAATATGAGAAAATACACTTACCTTAATGTAACTTCAGCGTGGAACGTCGTACCAAAAATCACTGAATGAGAGAATCATGGCAATGCATTTAAATTTGTAGGCAAGTGTCTTATCATTCTGTTTGCCATCGTTCAATCATTCATCGGGCTGAAGAGGTATCTTTTACGCTCAGAGCATTGTTTGATAAGGTCCGGATAGAATTCTGATAAGAGACGCTGATAGGAGTGATAAAGTTTTATAGCTAAAGTGACCTACTTTAAAATTAGCAGAATAGGCTCGTTCGACGAATTTCGATAGGTACCGAATCCAATGGAGTACGAAAAGTTCAAAAAGACAAATATTTTTCCGATTTTCATTTTGTACACAAATTTTTTTCAATACATATGCGGTCATAGATCAAAGTTCATAAACCCCGCACGGAAAGGATATGAGAGAGTTAATGACGTCAATCTTCTACTGCTCAACCCCCTTGGGCCCAACGCGCAGTTTCGTTCATTCTACCACCGTAGATGTTGAACCGGGCACGGAACTCACAATCGGTGAATATAAATACACGAAAAAATTTCTGGATCAAGATTGAAATGGTTATATCTCAGATTACGTGATCAAGGGCAAGGACGGATACAGTATTTTTTCTGGGGGCGGGGCACAAGGGACTGACAGGCAAACGACCTTCTCATGCTTGAGATTAAAAACAACACACAACAATTACTGTACGAAATATTCTCTTCATTTTATGAAGAAAGTTAGAAATAAGAAATTAAACAATTGAGGCTACGTAACTCACAAAACAAAACTAACGTGAAGATAGCTGTATTAAAAATCTTGTCTATTTTTTAAGCGACTGGGGGAGTAAAGGGACCCCCAGTGCTGCACCCCCTAATTCGCCTATGATCAAGGGCATACCTAAAATCAAGGCTAGCGGGGGAGAGTGGTGACAACGAAATTTCAACATCATGCAAACGAAATTAATAACTGAAATAATACAATAATATGATAGTTTGACACGAACATATCGACAACAATTTACCGGATTGAATGCATGCATACCACTAGAGCACCGCCAGAAGCAAATTTCTGGCTAAATGCCCTTTATACCCTGAAAATTTCAAGACACTATTCCCTCTTTTATCCAGGTAATGCGTCAGGAAAGAACAGAGTCGGAACATGAGTTCTGTCAGGGGGGAAAATATCAGTTTGCCAACCCCCACACCTGATCCTCCATCCATCCCCCAACCCCACCTCTAAAATACCTGTATAATACATCCGCAGGCTATTCATTTGGGATGCATTAGTTAAAATTACACACCGTGGGCCGGTTTTATAATGTCTGGTTAAAATTTTGCGGAGCATAAAAACTGGAGTTAACACATCCTTGGATTAGAGATTATGAGTTTAACTAAACGTTATTTTTAATTACTTTTACTTACTGTAACTTACTAACATTCTCCAGCTAAGGTTTTGGCTGTACCATGCTCCGATTAAGGCTAACCACACATTATAAAACCGGCCCCGTATGTTGGCTATTTAGAAGTTTAATTAATATTACTAATTAATAGTTCATAATTTTTGTTAAATAATTTAATTAGAAAATTTTAATGACTTTTTAAATGATCTTTTCAAATTTTACCGCCCCCTGAAATCTGCCGCCCAGGGCACGTGCCCGCTCCGCCCCGCCTTTCCGTCGACGTCAAAATTGTGTCGCTGAACTTTGCAAATTTATATTTGGGCTTCAGTGCATGCAATAATGATAAATAATACGTCATTTTTAATAAACTTTATTATAAATTCTGATTTACATTCTTTACTTTGTGAAAAATTAAAAAATGTAGACACATTAGTGCAATACATGACTCGCGCACCGTAAAATTAGCCGTTTTGTCAACTTCATGAACTTTGTAACTCAACCTAGGAAAAAGTACTTCGTCTAAAGCATACATCTTCCGCAATTAGTTGCAAACATTTATGCAGACCAATAAAATGGCTTTTGTGTATTTTTTGAACGCATATCTTGTTGTTAAATAACGAAAATGTTGAAAATTTATCTATTCCTACAGTTTAACTCGAAAGAAAAATTAAAACTGATAGAAACACTTTTTGATTTATTTGAATGTAAATAAAGTAATATGAATGTAAGTAGTTTTGGGCCTTGGAAAGAAGGCCGGTCGTGCACTAGTAATGCTCCATAAGGCCGTCGTACACGCGTCACGTAATTGTGCAGGTTAGTACTGCATTAATTTCTCATTATGGCGTGCAATTGAGCGAATGCACGAGCGAATTTAGAACAATTTCTCGTCTGCGCATTCTCGTATTCTTTACAGCACTCACCGTTTTACACGGCGCAATTTTGACTGCGCTTTCGTACACATGTCAGATTTTGCAAGTTAATTGCCCCGTCTAAAACGGCTTTTAGAAACGAAGGCTCACTGAAAGGTTTTGTAAGGTCACTGGTTTCGCTGAGTCCGCTTACAAAATTACTGCGTAACATTTTTATACCTACGTTTATATTGGAGTCATAACTCAATAAATTCTCAAATTAATCGCAAATCTTATGGTTTCATTTCCCGTGGCGCGATTCTGCTCGCTTGATCTTATTTGAGCTCATGTGTGGAGGTGACGAAAGGCAACTCCCATGCAGTTGCATAGCGAGGGGGGGGGGGGGTTTAGGGGGATGCGGACCCCTTTCGCCCCCCCCCCCCCCGAAATATAAAAACACAATTTCTTTCCTTCATAAAAGAAAATAAAATATAGAAAAATCATGAATTTTCAAAATATTCATTTGACAAATGAAGTTTTTTCGATTATGAAAAGTGTTAAAATTAGTTTAAAACCCTCCACTTAGTACCTTGTTTTTAAAACATTTTCCACCCTGGGTTTGGACACCTCCCCCGGCCGAACGAAATTCCTGGATATCCCACTACTCCCATGGTCCTCATATACGGACCATGGCAACTCCGTAAAGTCTAACCGCGGGCAAGTCGGCACAGCGATCGTATATAAGATCACTTGATAAAATTAAAATTTCTTAACTGTCGATTAACATTTTTCCAGGGTATTATAATCTGCAGAGAGCTCTCATACCAGCCATTCATTAAAAGTGAACGTAAACTTAGAAATTGTGTTAATTCTGGTGGTCTATCATTTCATCCTAAACTTTACCGGACTCGTGTGACTCTTTCTACATACGGATATTAGTCCCATGAAAATTTTAAGAAAATAATTGGCACAGAATTGCTAGCGTCAAATGAAATACTGCTGTACTTGAAACAATCATATTTCGATCTGTGAGCACATTACTATAATAATTAACGCCTCATTTTAAAGGTAATTTTATTGTTTTCCATTTATGGGAAAATAAAGATGAAACCATGTAGTATTGGTCTTCGTGCACCCTATAATTACAATTCTGCGGAACTTCGACGAATTTGAAACTTATTACACCCTTAATTACTCAGCTTAGAACATTTTTCACTTGCCAAAAGTTGCGTAGAAAAACAAAATAATATGAAAATATGGGGAAACCACTTCGTGAATTCGAGCAAAGAATTGCTTTTTAAGATGAATTATGACAAATAAATAATTTTGTAATTTTTCTTTGATAGGCTAGAATAAATTTATCAATTTTCAGTTCTATCGTGTTGTAACTATTTATTTAATCGAAAAAAATATTTTCAGCCAATGGTCACTGCAACACTTTTTTTCATTTTTCTCAATTAGAAAGCCTTCACCAGAATAACATATCACACTGCAAATACCTTCAAAATTCCTTACTTTTGATCGCTATTGCGTGACTTGGAAATATCCCAGGAAATGCAATTGGTGCAATTTCACTTTCTATGAAACGTCCTATTCAATATGACTATTTTCTACATTCGAAGCCCCTCCTACGTTTTTCGATCGTGAAATATTTAAGTGCCATAGCAGATAAAAGCTGAAATTCTTAGGGTATATTCAATCGTTCAAAAGCAATGCCATGTCTTTTTTTATGTTTTCTCTACCGCTATATGAATGTAACCGATCTCAAAGCTCTGAAATCTTGCTTGGCAGCACTTGTCTCTCCAATCACAGATTATTGATCTTCCATATAGTTCATCGCACCTACAAAAAACCTTGCTACCCTCAATGGTATAACTACCACACTTTCAATCTTTGTAAGGCACATTAGAGAACCAAGTAATAAATGAAAATAAAGTCATAAAATGAAATCGGACAATGAAACACCTAAACTTGTTCAACATGTTAGATTCTCCTTTTTATTACGTCTACTTCGACTCTAGTGACAACAATCCAATAAACAAAACAAAAGGAAAACACAAATCGCATGAATGCGAAACAACACCGCCAATTATTAACATAATGAAAAGGACTAGACTATTTCCACATTTATTTATTCCAATCGACCCTGGTTTCGGCACATGCCGAAACCAGGCATTTCCCATGTTTCGGCACGGCTGTTTTAAAGGCATTATGTGCCGAAACCTGAGTCGGTTGGAATAAAGAAGTGTGAGAATAGGCTTATCCTTTTCATTTTACGTAAAAAAAATCAAATATTTCCAACCAATTACTCCAGAAACTGCATATTTAACTTAAAAATCACTAATGTGACCAACACACACGAATGAACCCATTTACTTGACGCCACAAGCGAGTGATTTTCTTTGACGGTTTTGCTCGCCGAACTTGCGTGAACGTCCTCCTCTACTGCCCGCCATCGCGTTCGAATAAGATCCCCCTACTTTCCCCTCCTCGTTCTGGGCGGCGTCGGCACTCAAAACGTCCCGTCGCCTATGATAGCCGAGTGAAGTGCCGTTCCGATCTTGGGCCGGCCCGCATCACGAGAACACCTCCCGCCTCCTTCTGCTCGCCTGCTCCCACAAAATCTCCGTTCCGTCGGCGCGCGTGTCCCTTTTCCCATCATAGGAGAGAAAACAAAATGGCTGGCGAGGCTTCGAGGAGAAAATTGACAAATAGAATTGCATAAATTATCGAAAGTGGAGAAATTAATCTAAAATTAAAATTTGCTATGATGAAGGCTCACGAAGTTATGCATAATAATGCTACAGTTTTTCTCTCTCAGTACTTTTACCTCTGATGTTTTTATTCTCTCCTATCTGGCATGCACAACTAGGAAACTGGATTTTGCTAGGAAATTCTTACTGGCTGCACGACTAGGATGGTGGTATAAGTAAGGGCGACCTTGAATCTAGGCGTCTAGCACGTCTAGGCGGAGACAGCTGATGTGGGCGCGGCAGTCGCAAGATATGGCGGGGTGTTTCAAGACAACGGATAATAAACGTGAAAAACATCAACAATAGTCTTGTCCTTATGCAGAATATGAACTAATAGCACAAATGCCGGATTCTATCGTATACAGAAAAAACTTGTCCGCTCTTTAAATCCACATAAATTCCATTAACGTTTACTTTTTTAATGGAAGCTTTTTAATGTGTTAGTTATTCTTGTCCACTTTACTGTTATGGAATTGTTTTCTTGGATATCTTTGGCGTCAATAATTGAAAGTAACACCGGCTTTTGAATTTTTCATTATCATTAGTTGCGAAAATTCGAAAAGTTTCTGTGAATTTGAATTATCGATTACCATAACCCCATAAAACAAAACGAATAACTTAATTTTTCAATTATCATATCGTAATTAGATCTTATGAGCTGGCAACGATAGTCTGTGTTGCTATGCCAATAGCACCAACAAGTCATTGAAAGTATTGCATCAAAAGTGTGCTTCATTTACCATAGGAAATGCAAACCCTTCCCTTGCGAACGACCTCGCAGGAAGCAAGGTTCCTCCTTTGAGTTCGCCGATCAGATGGTAGATGGCAGTCGGTGTCTTTTTCTCGCCGCGCGTCTCGGGGCAATCCAGACGCGAGGAAGAGCCTTCCCTCAGCAGTGCCAGCTGCAATCCGCTCTCTTTGCCCTTCACGCAGAGTTACCTCCTGCCGCTTTCTATTCGCCTAACGCGCGGACTTTTCGTTTTGTCGCTGACGCCGCATTCACGTTGGTTTTTGGCGGCGGGCGAGGGGTTCGCCGCGCTAGCTTCAGTCGGTCGGCTCCGAGAGAAAAGCAAGCAATCTGACTAATAAACCTTCTCGCCCACTATGTTCGCCTCGGCATCGTAGCTCCCGATTCCGTCATCGCACGGACCTTCTTCCTTGTCCTAGTCCCAGGTTTTTCGCGACTGGTTTGGGAACGATTGAGTGGAGTGGTAGTGGGAAGGCCAGCGATGTGTGTGTTGCCAATCGAGAAGACTGGCGAGCGTTGATCGTGCAGTTTTTTTCATCCTGAACAGGCCATTTGAACGACGAGCTCCGAGCGAATGTAAGCGATGCGTGTTTTCCAAACGATCTAGCGTCGCATCCGTGATTCGTGCCGATGCACAATGCATCTAAATTCACGTCGTCTTGATTGCATACGAGTCATTGGCATTCTGAATGGTGGAACGGTTTTGCGCGCTCGAACCAAAAATGATGATTTCCGGTGACTGCGCTTGCATACGGTGCGTATTGATTCGCAACGAAAGTGAAAGCATGCAACTATAGTCATCAATTTGCGAAAATCGAAAAGTGAGAAAAATTTGCAACGAAAAAAGGATTAATTAGCGATAGTTTTTGTGACGGTAGGATATCTCCAAGATGCCTCAAATTCAGACTCACTTGGGGAAATAATTTTTGTTGTATTTATGTTCGTGAAGAACTGGTTGATCTATGAATATATATTTCTCAAAACAAAGGTTACATTTGCGAATACGGTTGCAAAAATTTGGGTACTTAATATATTGCAACTGACCGTGATAGGCCATTCATGGGGCGAATGTATTTGATAGTCCGCTTTGAAAAAATGAAAGACCTTCCCAGGTCGAAAAAGGGAGCTCTAGACAGCTGGCGGGATATGCCCCCGGGGTAGAAGTCTAGCCTAGGAAAATAGTGATCGGGGAGCTGCACAGAATAACCTCCTCGTTCCTTCTGCGCGCCTTATAAAGCTAGACACGGTTTCACTAATAAAATACCCTCCTAGATACTAGACAAACCGTGAATGACGACACCATCTACTTTTCCCTCATGGCCAAAGGCGGAAAATTACGAAGTCATCCTATCTAGTGTGCAAATGCTAGAAAAATAAATTATTCTATGCATAGGAAATGCTCATGAATTGGGAAGCGTGCCTATGATAACGTTATATCATGCGATTTTTCATTATGAATATAAATAAATTTATATATTACATGCGTTCATGACTCAGAATTGGTCCCACGGATAACTCCCTCAAAAATTAGGCATTTCGATTTTTTTTATCGAAATAAAGATGGCGCCGTGCGTTCAAGACTCGGGAAAACTGGAAGCGGCAAACTCGCTCTGCTTTTTTCCACGCACACGCGAAACAACAACGCTTCAAAAGAAACGCAATAAACTTATAGCGATTAGTTAATTTCTCGTGAGGGCCTTGGTCAGTAAATTTCAGAATTATCCATGTACCTTTATTATACTTAACCCATTAAAACTCATTACCAATTGCTATATATTTGTATGTATTCATCCAACGTTGAGTTTCAAAACATAGGTCCACCCAGCTGAATGATGTGGTAAATATTTTCTTGTGAAGCCATCACTTACCTATAATATAATCATGGAAATATTGGGTAGCCCCAAAACATTTCTTGGCCCTGAAAGACTTGTGCCCAAAAATCTAAACCCAGCCATCGGAAGGACGGTGACACGAATATATATATCCCTGGAAGCACGTCTAGGCTGACAGTTATGCCACATGAACATATGGATGTATCTCCCCACTTAATTAATCACACTGAAATCTCCTTATCTTTTACTACTGTGAAAAATAGCACCAAAAAATGACCTAACCACCAATAACAAAACCCGGACAGACTTTTCATTAGGATACATATTCCTTCTCAAGAACGGTCCAAATGGTCGGTGGAATGCATAGCAGATGATTAGAATGAATTCTTGGTCTTTTTGCATAAATTAATGGTCTTTTTGCATACTTTCATGGTCTTTTTGCATAAATTCATGGTCTTTTTGCAATTAGCGCAAAACCATGAACTTAAATATCTCAATACCTACTCTTTAATATATGTATCACAATAATCTCGTTGTAAGGGTTGTTTTTTCATAAATGCTTCCGGAAGTGGAAACGGTCGAAGTCTGAAAATTTTGAGCACACACTTGCCACTTCACAGTCCTTTTTACCAATTTGTATTTCATTGATTTGAAATATGAATTGATATTTGCTACAATTACTTGAGTATGATGAATAAAAATTGCTATTATAAATAGGCATCAAATAACAAATATCACATTAACAAGACCAATTCATTTTGCCGGATTTTTGCATCGTTTGCACCGAGTGGCGCCGACTCCATGGGACCATTTAGTTATTTAAATATGGGAAAAACGGATGTCATATTTGAATTCAGGAGGTCATTTTACGCAGGAAATAGCAGGAACGGTGTTATGGCCGATTTTCATGCCGTCCAGTATAATAGAACAAGTATGCATATCCGCATATTATTATGCATTTTGACTGACATTTACTCCTTTTCGTTGCATTTCAAAGTCAGGTAATGCATACATAAGTAATTCTTCGGATAAATAAGGAAGCCGACGAGGGAAAATTGTACCGATCCCTATCCGTCACAATTAACCGAAATATATATTGTACATAACCATTGGGGACGAGGTTAGTTGACGTTGGACATTGCGAAAGTGAGGAGCCAGGAAGGGAATGAATTAATCATTCCTCCACCGTCAGTGGAGTACCGGGGGGTCCGGACTCCCCCCCACCCCCCGAAATATAAAAGCGCACTTACTTTGCGTCACAAAATAAAACCAGATATTGAAGAACCATGAATTTAAAAAAAGAATTCTTTGAAAAATTAAGTTTTTTCGATTATGAAAAGTTTTAAAAATAGTTAAAAAAAACCCTTCCACTTAATACCCTGTCTTTTCAAAAATTTCCCCCCCTGGTTTTGGATCCGAATAAAATTCCTGGCTAAGCCCGTTGACTCCAATAATCCGATTAACATTCTAACAAACTTTATTTTTCAACTTCATAGCACGCCAATTGTCGAGGCATTATTCAAATTAACTATGGAAAATGAAAGATTAAATTTTGTTAGGCTCACTAATATATTTGAAATGGCACCACCCGGGTTTCATATCATAGTTACTTTGTCAAGAGTTTATCATTTCTAATGATGCTGATTGAAATGATGTATCTATGCAATGAAACTTGGGCCGTGCTTTTCCAAATATAAAAGTGAACCTTACAAAGTTCATTCTTTCATTTTCCACGATGGAATTGCTTCACAAAGTTAAGACTGAAATAATCACACTGAAAGAAAAAATTGGTTGTGATATCCAAGAGTTGGATCCCACACCCAATTTAAATGGATGCTGGGGCGCCATCCAATTAGTTGGATGAGGCAGCCATTTTAAATGGCTGGGTAAGAGATGGCTGTGACAACCAAATCGTTGGATACCTCAGCCAGCGTCGTTGCGTCTTATGCCCATCTATATTAGATGCCGCAGCTTTGCGAAATTGTTGCCGTAGCGTTTAATGAATGGGTAATATTTTAGCGGATATTATAATTATTATTACTAGTGACACCAGTTAAATATTGTATGTAGGTTGTATAATAAAAGATAACAATGATATTTTAATATACGCCTTTATTAAAAATTGGAAGAAACTTTTTATAAAGAAATTAAAAAAAAACATACATATGCCACAAGTAATCAAGAAAATTTTCCACATTTTTCCAAACAGAACATTCTACAATGCCAGATTTATCAATCCTGCCAAGACATCTTCATTATCACAGCTATCAATATTCCGTACACTTTCCTTCCTCTCCTGCAAATATGTGTGACTTGCTTTTGACTTTTACATCAATGACAGAAATAATTGGCTTTAAACTGTAGTAACAAAGCCCAATAAGTAATTTAACCCCAAATTATCTTCAAGAATTCCAAAGAGAGAAAAAAGAATTCTTTGCTTGCAAACCTCTGCATCAGCCTCATTTCCATACCTATGCATACAATTTATGCCTTCCACAAGGATGTTAAAGACCTTAGAGTTTTTGTATTTTTTCTATTTGTACAATGAGAAAGGAGGGCTAAAAAGATATTTCCTAATAATGAGGTGTTTAGTGGCGAGACATAGAAGTATAAGTGCCCCTCACCTTCTAGCCGTCCTTTTACTAATTTCATGTTCATCAACTTAAAAAAATCTACATTGTTCTCCTGTGACGCACTCCCCCTAACGGGGGACTTTTATCTTACATTTCCACTTGGGCATGATTTAAGTGGCTTCGAAGAGCTCATATGAGAGCGGGTATTCTAACTGCTTCCATCTGTGGCTAAATGTTTTCTACATTTAATATCCGGAATTTATTTTCTTTTTCATCATGGCAACTATGACGAAGGCGTGACTACTTAAGACGTGATTGCTCCAGGCGTGGTTATTTATATCCGCATGGGACCTATGAGACCCATTAGTGTCTCGTGAGTTTACCACACATTAATATTAGGCTCTCAAGGAGATGGACCGTGACGTCTCTTGTTTACTTAAATGCATTTTTTGACCTCAATTTCGTCCCTCAGCTGAATCAGTCTTAGTGGACCATGGCATTAGTGGACTATCTCTCTTGAATCCTCCTTCTAGTAACGGCAAGATTCTCGAGAAGAACGGAGTGAAATGAGTTCACACACGATTTTCAAGGAATTAACTGTGCGTACTTTGGATTCATGTGCCGAAGATGAGGTTTTTCAGTGCTTCTTGTACATTCAAATGGTTTGAAGTTGTGTGTGTTCGTTTTCGTTTTCTTTGAAAGTGTGGTTTAATAGGCAAAAGTTGTGCCGATTCTGTTCTCAGGTAGCCTGTTATTTTTGTTTGCATTTTTAGACTCCCTATTTTATGTCACCTCTAGTTAATGTAATTCAAAAGAGTCCTTTTCTTTCTTAAGTGGAATATTTACCTCCTATAACTTCAGGGAGAAGTGAATAACATAATAGATAACAACTTCCCAAAAACCCGGTCATTCCAACCCCTGTTTCGACATATACACATATCAACAGCCAAATATCGGGAATAGATATCAGGAAGATGAAAATTCTGCAAAATGTAAGTACAAATTTAATAAGTGGTAGTCCAAATTCCATGGTATAAATTTTGAATAATGATTAGAATGCTATAAACATTAGAGCTGGATGTTTCACTAATTTTCCGATGTCTATCACATAAAATTACCCAAGATATTTTAAATACATCTAATTAATGTAATACTGGAGGCAACGTATGAGCACGTGTAACGCATATTTTGCTTAGGACACTTGTTAGAGGCTAAACATAAATGAAGACGTATGTGTACAAAATTTCTTAGAAAACATAATTTTTACTGTAGCCATCACTGTATCGCGAGCATATTCAAATTTGACATGTGGCAAATCTTGGCAAGGGGCAGAAAAAATCAGTTGCCTTACACACTCACAATAGATTTTTGATGATATATAGTCACGTACATATATAAAATGATTTTCAAGAGATGAAAGATTTTCAATTGTCACAAAATTCATAAATACATTAAGGTCAATTCAAATAATAAATGATAGTCTATATCCTTTTAAAATGATCTTCGTGCTTCCGAACATGAAGTATTTTATCACCTTTCATTTACTTTTTCTGAAGGCCCAATGGGAGGCACTTGACATTCAACGTCCTCTCTCGTCAACATCATTAGGTTTGTATAGTCAATGTATTCATCTGCAAAAAGAAATAACTATGCCATTAAAAATACTCATGCTGGAAAAAGAGCTTATTTAAGATTCCATTTTTAATTATTTCTGAGATCAAAGAAAGAATGCTGTTGAATGAATGAATGATGATCAAAGAAAGGTAATACTCTTGCTAAATAGTCTTATTGACCGTACTTAAAATCTCTACACCATTAAATACGTGTTTCGTTTATTGGTTCCTCTTTTACAGTTAGTTGCCTAGGTTATACATGAAAAGACAGCAACTTCCTACTCTTAGCATAAGCCATTAATGCATTAGATAAATCAGCATCCATTTTTTGCACGTGTAAACATCAAGAGTTAGTATATCAGGAGAAAAATTATAGATAAAATTCTGTGATATGTTACACAGCTTCGAATACGGGCAGAAAAGGTCTATATCGACCTGAGTTCTAAATTTCGCGATACACAGTTCTGAATTGCAGCTCATACGCATGATATTGTATGCATTTAGAGTACAGGCCTTGAATAATTAGTATACAAGTGTCTGCATTTCACCTTGCGTAGTGATACTCAGGCTATAGTTTGCATGAAATTATCATTGATAATGAAATCCATATCCAAATGATAACTATCAAGTACTTTTTCACAAATTTTTATCTCATTATAGCCTTTTTTGAGTCACATGATATCACATCTTTCATGAGAGTCTGGCTTCTGGTGATGATCCTCGAGTTGACACACATTTAGTGGATATTGAATTTGTGGAAAACTGCTTGAAAATTTTCCTTAATGGATTAATTGAGAATTCCAATGTATCATTTAGTAATAGTGCTACACATGTACTAAATGCAAGCTAAAATGTATTCATTCATTTAGTAACAAAAACCATAATTTATATGGCAGTCGTTGAAAATTGACCGGAATTATTTTCGAGAAAACAAGGGTTAAAAACACAAAATCCAACCTGAGGATAACATCAAATAACAAGATAAAACCTTTAACGGCGAAATATAATAAGAGTTGCGCATAGTAACGGAAGTACAATTAGCAAGCTTACCAGTAAATTTTCCCGCGAGACTGGTCATGTCCAAAGTATCAAGAAAATCCCTAGTTTGATTATCCATATCTTCTCGTCTTCTTGTTCTAAGAAGAAGTGTTCTAAGAATAAAATAAAAGCGTGTAAAAAAGTATTATGCCAATGGATGGCTATATTTTCACAAATGCTAGAGCAAACAGAAAAACCATTTACTTACCTTCAAGCACGCCAAACATGTGCACATAAGAACTGTATGGCATTTTATCGCTAGATGGCTCTGGCGTAGAAGCAATATTCACCACCGAGTTGGCTGTGGGATCCAACTGTTGGATGAGCGATCTCTTCATGATTGGTGTGGGGACCAACACGTGGACCCTACAACCAAGTTGCGAGCGTCCAATTTAGTTGGATAGTACACCCTATCGCGTTGGCTGCCGTGTCTTTTGCAGTGGATACTGCATCCAACTTTCACTTACCCAATAAAAATTGGATGCCACATCCAATCCTTTTTTTGAGTGCAGTTAAAAATTAACTATAATAGATTAAATATTTGTCCTTTTAAGTTTGAAAAAACTTCATTTTATTAAGATTTTTTTTAAATTCATGAACTTCAATATTTTGTTTTCTTTTATGAAGCAAAGTAATTGTGTTAAAATATTTTGGCGGGGCTGCGAACCCCCCGAACCTCCCCCTCGCTACGCCACTTCGTCCAAGGTAGTCTCCCAGTTTTTTTCCAGGTTTCGGCCATGTCCGATTGAAAAAAAATGCAATTTGAGGATAAGCTATTAAGCAGAGAATAGAAAAGAATTTCATTTTCTTGGGGCCTGATGCGTCCACTTAGAACACCAAATTAATGCATATCATCTAGCGCTCGAAAACAAACAAAGTACATGCTTGTAAAAAAGTTCAATAGGAAAGGATGAATGCATTACAACAGAAAATAATAAAGCCCTATAGGTGAATATTTAATTTGATTAAATCATCGTTACACTTCGCAAATAATCCATGGAAACCTACAAGGGTGGGTCAAGGATTTTTTTTCTGAGGGGGCACAAGGGGAAATTTTTTTTTCTGACAGGCAATCGGTCTTCTAATATTCGAGTTCAAAAACAAAACACAACAATAACTGCATGAAATATTTTCTTTATTTTAATACGAAAACTATTAATATGAAATTAAATGATTGAAGCTCCATTATGCACCAAATAAAACGAATGTAATGAGTAAAAAGTCTAACCTATTTTCCTCCTCTATCCTCAGCTAGATAAATCTTATCTATTTTTAAGCGTCTGGGAGGGGGGGAGGCACGGCACGAGACCCCTCCCTGAATCCGCCAATGGAAACCTACCTTAAAAGGGTGGAATATTGTAATAATAATAATAATTTACCCTCCAACACTAAATGATAATTAAAATATCGTATTTTGAAAATGGATTAAGAAGACGAATATTTTATTTCGCGAGGAAGACTATTTCATAAATTTTTATAACACAGAAATATATTTGTTAAAAGCTAGTCCTATGTTGAGGGGAATAACATCACCAACCAAGAAAGTACTTCAGTTCCAAAGTACTTCGCCCTACAGTACCATTAGCATTGGCACAATTGCTTTGGAAAATCAGGAACCGGGATAGCGTAGTCTGCGCATTGGCTAGGAAATCCGAAGGGTAATGGTTTGATTCCAGATCCAGAGGAATTTTGATGATGGCAATCTCAATAAAGTAAAACGAAAATTCTGTGCCCAGTGTGACAAGCCCATCGTACTCTTCAATAAAATACCGGTACTCCATACTTGTGGCGTAAATGGGCATATGCTTTGGGGGGGATGGGATGGCATGGAGTGGCGAGCCCCCTCCCCTCAGGCAACAGGGGTTCCAGGAAATTTAAAAAAAATGGCATGCCTGGAAATAAATTTCACATCATTTTGACGCTCAACCCCTTCCACGTCGATTAATTTTCTGAATATCGAACTCCTATTCTCTATTAATTTTTCCTGTGGTTCTTTTTCAAATGGTAGGTGATGAAATGACATTTTATAATTTGTAATGAACGTAGAACCGCGAAATAAAATGTGATTATTAAACATGGAGAACATGGCTATCCAGGGGTGCCGACTTACAAAAAATATTGGGGGGGCCCAAACCGGGGACCTTGCCCCGGGAAATATTATAAGTTTTAAGTTTTTTAAGCATTTTAGAAGAGTCATATGATCAACATTAGAACCCTGATAACTCGAATCTCGATATCTGGACACTCCGGGGAAAATCAGCATGCCTGACACATTTTTTTCTCACAACCATAACGAATTTTTGAGGGGGCTCGGGCCCCCTCAAGCCCCGTGGAGTCGGCGCCACTGAAGCTATCGCTATTCGAATAAAATCATTTTAATAATTCCAATGCATCATGTTACATGATATATGAATTATTTATGTATACTATGAATGTTTTAACATTGTTAAGCTTTCAAAATAATTATATTGTTACTGAAAATAGTTCTAAACTTATGAAAATCCGATGACAAGATACACTCGTCATTACAGCGCAAGGGGTTAATATTTAACTTGAAGCTGATGCAGTTATTATATATAAAAACTAGAAAATAGTTTTAAATAATTTTTTTATTTGTCTGAGGCTTTGGGGGGGAAATTTATCCCCTCATCCCCCCCCCCCATAGTTACGCCACTGCTTCATACGTCCACGCATGGGAAGAGGTGGTCTTCCCAAGGTGCACTCTAGACCTTTCAACCACCTGCATTTTCTCAAGTGACAGCGACTCTCTTTGTCCGTCCACAATATGGGTTTTCAAGTCCACATCCGACCAACCCTCCCTTTGTCTGGATGTTGGATAGCAGACCTTTATCCGTACCCCATGGAGAAGCGACCCAGTTCCACGAGTGCATCCGACCGCGAATGACTAGTCTGGAGCAACTTTTTCTAGCAACCATGCACCTAGGATCTAAGACCGGGGCGCATCCAGGAATTAAGGCTAGGGGGGGGTTTTAGGCGCAACTAATACTGGGGGGCTTGGAGGTGTTGCCTACCCGCCAGGGTAAGCGGGAGGTGCGGAGACCTTCCGCCGGAAAAAAATTGAGATAAATGGTTCAAAATGGTGATTTTTACGGCCTTATGAGGGATATTTTAATAATCCTCACACTATTCTATAAGCAATATTAATCCAATTAAGTAAAATAGATTTAACTTAAAAATTTCTATGAGCTTTGGGGGGGGGGGGTTTAACCCCCAAACCCCCCCCCCCTTCCTGCGCCTCTGATCTAAGATATCATGCTTTGCTCACAAATAATCCCTCGCCGACGGCTTCCAAATCTAATCTAGTGTCCTCATAGCTCCAACACGCAATTGTTAATCTGTTTCAGGTTCTCTCCGTTTCTCTTGTGAGATATTATGCCCTGCTAACATGGCGTGACTACGGAATAGAAATCTCAAAAAGACCACCTGTTGATTCTAATTGATTTCAAACGGATTAACTCGACATAATCACTGGTCAACAATCCTAAGATAGGTTTGAAGCAGCTGCCCACTCATTTCTCTGACCAGATAATCTTTTCACACCCATGTATTTCTTCTCAAATCCCTTTCTCATCCGTCTACACATGCTCCCATTAGCGGATCCAGGATAGGAACAAAGGGGGGGGGGGGGGGCTAAGTGGGGATAATCTCCCAACAGTAGCGGGAGTCTGAACAAAATTACCATTCTATCAATCGTAAATTGGATACCCAAAGTTAAGAAAAAACTAAATTTAAGGTCCGGGAAAATTTTTGAAAAATGACATGCCTGGAAATACATCTTGATTCATTTTGACACTAAAAATTTAACTTTAAGCAGATGCAGTTATTAAATATCAAAACTAGACAATGGTTATAAATATTTTTTAAATTTTTTCGTGGTTTGGGGGGGGGGGGATCTATCCCCTCTCATCACCATCCCCATAGATCCGCCACTGCCTGCTCCATATATTTTTTTCGAACTCTTCATTTTCCCATCTTGCCCTCCACTCGTTCTTCATCAGATATGGCCGATAAAGTTTTTCCTCTTTCTCATCAAGGATTTTACTAGAGTTCTCTTCTCTCCTACTCTTCCTAGGACTTACTTATTACTAACTCGGTCGATTCACTTGATCCTCGTTATTTTTCTGTAGCACCACCTTTGGAAAGCCTCTATCCTAGATTTCTCCGCTGCTGTCATTTTGTATACCTCACTTCAGTAGAGATTCGTACTCCAAATTTAAGTTCTCAATTGTTTCTATACGTCTACGATTAAATTTCCCGCTGTAATAAGATCTTTCTTTCGGAGGAATGCTCTCTTTGCCTGGTCTGTTCTACTGATAAGTGGCTCAGCTGCAACAGAGAAGACGGCTACTAATTAGCCAACAAATGGAAAAGGGTCTTCAAAATCAATGTCCAATCAGAGTCCACCTGAGAATCAAGACGGCCAAATTTTATGCATCGCTACTTATGACCTGAAGACGCCCGCAAGATGTCTGGAGAAACTGTCGTCACTAATTAAAATGGTTATCTCAACGCGGAGGAACGCACGAAAGCAGAGACTCAAAAAGACATAATAGTCAACACTTTCTTTAATTTGGTTTCCTCAACATTTCTAACATATACATTCGTAACCAACACAAAAAATTTGGCAGTAAATTGTAAATAATAACTTGTAATAAACAAAGCACGAAGAGTAATATTTCACTTCTAAAAAAAGTTACGGAAAGTGCGTTCCGACACTGCTAATTTTGCCATGACGTCTATGATGGAAAGAATATGTCATTAATTGGATTGGTTTGTAATAAATCAAGTTAAGCCAAGTTCAATTGTCGTAAACGTGAATTGTAGCATACTCCCTTCAAATGGAACCTTCAAGATGTATCCCCTTTTCAAAAGAACAACCTCTCGATTATCTCTCTAATAAAAAAAGTAGCTATATCTTACTCTGAGAGCTAACTTGATATTAATCATAAGCTACACTTACATCCGGGAGAATGAGGGATTTAAATTTATAAAGAAGCGAATCGAGCCAATAAATTATTTTTTAAATCATAAATCCTTTCAATTTCCTCTTTCATTACGTCTATTATTATCGCGCTTCAGCGGAAAGTATGACGCTTACTCACATGTAAAATTAAAACTAATGTACTGATCCCTAAATTGCAAAAACTGATCCTCATTGCTAATATAGGGTTTCCCACTGTCCCTATCTGGGATTTTTCTTCCTCATAGGAAAATCCTTCCGGGATGGTGGCAGAGAAATAGCTTTGCTTGGTTTCGCTAGATTGGGCCTCCTTTGCTTCCATAGCACTGGAGTGTTTTATCCCTCTTTCCCTCCCTTCCAACCCTTTCCTTTCCCTGGGGGCGCCGGCGGGCTCCGATCGCGACGGCGTCTCCATCCTTTTTCCTTCCTCTCTCCTCCCCCTCCCCGGGATTCCTGGCGTATAAGCCCCTGGCTTGGTTCCGGGCCCCGGTGCGTTGTACCCTCATCAGGGTTCGCCTTGAACCCTGAAAGTTCTTGCTAATATAGGGTAAGCGGTTCAAAATAAAGTTTCTGCATGCTATGGTAAAGATGTGAGTGTATGAATAAGACGCTAGAATTCAGCACCCTATATAAACGAATAGCCATTTTTATGTATATTTATGGGGAACTCAGGTATATTCAAATAAAAAGGAATAGGCCGTACGGGGAATTGAAGAAGGAAGAGCGGAGTGGACACAGGCGGCGTGATTCGCAAACCTACCTTGACCGGTAAAATACCGTAGGCAATAGGGTAGTTTCCTTCATCAAAGAAAACGAAAGGCATTGATTGCGATTCGTTACCCACCATTAGTGTATTCATAATACACAAATTATTTGGTTTTTGAAATACCGGTTTAGACGAATGGCAAGGGTCAAATTTTATCCTCATTTGAAAAAGGCGAGATTGGCGCCCATGCGATTCCACTCCGCATGACGTCACAGGGACCTAGTTTCTACACGAGAGGATAGGAGTTATACATCGTCTGAGGTTACCAATGCATGCATGAGACACAGAGCTCAGGGAAACATGTCTTAATAATCACCTATTAAAACTGGCTAATTTCGGAAAGTTTTCTTCGTTTGATAAGGAATTAATAAACCTTTTTTAAGCCAAGCGCTACCATTCAGCAAGGTACTCTGCTATCCGCTAGCATCGTGCGACGCATCAGCGCTGAGCCTCGCCTCAAGGTCACCTCACCGGGCGGGAGGGGGAACCAGAAATACGACGTACGGAGATATTTCCCGGCATTCATACTTAAGCGTCGCGTTTTCGCGCGCTTGAAAATTTTCACTTTTCATTTAATCGCGAAAAATAGATGTTGTCATTTAAAAATCTATAAGCGTGAAATACGTACTCCAGGAGTAATAATCTTTCGATTAAAGCAATAAAAAAATAATAGGAAACCACCCTATTGGTATATTATAATGTCGTTTGATTATGCTTGACAGAGGTTAGTGACTGCGTTGGGAAAACACCTCCTTTGAGAAAGCCTGCAAGCAATATAGTGGCTTCATCCTAGTCGATAATAAAATTCTAAAGTAAAATTTCTTTGCATGTGTAACATTGACCTCGGTGGTGGCGGCGGGCCTGCCAAACAGAAGGTCGCGCGTTCCAGTACCGCCGGGGTAAGTTACCCCTATTCAAGATATGGTACACGTTGAACTCTTAACATGTTAATAACCCCGATGTAAAAGGCCGTATAGAACTGTTTTCGATGGTACGGGAATAAATAAATAAACTTATAACCGTATGGTGTGCATGTGAGAATCCTCATGCATGCTGGTGATTGATTACCTCCTGCCAGAAGCCTTAGAGATGGCTGGATTTATGTTGGCTTAAAACAGAATGGAGTCAAGTCCCTCACAATAGGTACAGTCGGATTCAAAAGTATTGCAACAAATGTAGCGGCGCCACTTTCGCCGCAGTTTTGAAATTGAGTTTCGGTATTTTCTATTGCACCAGTGGGAGGGAAATTTGAACAACATTCCCACTTCCCGCAATATTTTTATAACAATATTATTAAAGGGAAATGTATGCGGGATATGTGCGGTGTTTATTACCACATAAATTGTGCAGCTCATGCTAGATAATAAATCTACGTCCAGAACGTCACTTTACTTCCTCTCGTAAGTTGGCCGATCCGGCGAAGTATATTGTCGCTTACAATTAACGCTGAAGCTTTTCGACCAGCGATAGCGAACAAAACATACACATGAAATATCCGCCGCAATATCACACCAAATAATGCCACCGAGTGTTTAAATTAAGTTTGATTTAGTGACACTAGAAGACTGGTTCATTCCCTTTCCTGACAAAGCTCGTAATGAATCAATCCCCTTCGGAATCAACTAGTGAGATAGACTAGTGGTTAAGGAGAAGACACTACGGTAATAATCCGAAGTCGGTGTTTCGAACCTCTCTGCAATATTCTCTTCAGCTACATGGTATGGCAGTAACAATTTTTAAAATCCACTTTAACCCATATTAACTTAATTAAACACTGCTGTCGTTATAAAATTTCTAATGGAGAAAATTCTTTTTTTGCTTTCCGCAGATATCATTATTCGTTTTTACCGAAATATCAATGCACCAATAATATGGAAAATATTTCAGTCAGGTAAACTGCTCCATCAACTCCTTTTTCGTAATACCCGAATATTCCATCATGACCTTGACGAACACTTAGTGACCATGTGAGATTGCTCTTGCTGCACACAAATATATACATATAACACTGGATCTTACTGCATCTGGTTTTTTGGGGTAGCTACCTTACCCTACTAAGAAGTGACAATATATAAATATAACTAATAACTTACCATCATAGGTGGATCTAGAGGGGGGCACGGGCGCTCGTGCCCCCCCAGACTCTTAAAAAAATATGCAATATTTTTAATACGGTCCCATTATCATTGCGTTCGCTTTGTATTACGAAGTATCCTTGTGCCCCGTAGAACGAAATCCTGGATACGGTCGCGCTTGTGCCTCCCCCCCTCCCCAGAATGAAATCCTGGATCCGCTCCTGCTTACCATTATATGTATAAATGCTTCAGGAAATTCCTCTATGAGGTGTATAACACAAAAATGTCCCAGGTTGGGCGCACACAGGAAAATACACACTTAAAGATGAAAATAAATAAGTTTCAGGGGCACCTACCACTTTCCTTAGAGTTAGGAAAGATTTTTATTAAATTTTCCTGTACAGTGTGTGCCCAACCTGTAATATTTTCATCTTATATGTATAAATATTCAAGGCTGATATCCCAAAGCCCCTTCCCCTCCATCTTACTGTCTAACAGTGTCATATATAAAAAAACACAATGCAAATTAGCTATGCAAATGAGGCTCTAATTTTCATGGTTGAACTGACCTGGCAGATCGCTGCTGAGTTCTCAGCCAGCCACATAGCCAGAAAGGTATGAAGAGTTTGGGTGTTATGTGGGTTGCCTGCACTGATACTCTTGTCGTCGCATTGGAGGTACCAGACAACGATACACTCGTTACAAACTTTTCAGATACTTAATGATGAAATAATCTTTCAGCATTATAACAATTTATTGATTACTGGAAGACATAATGAAATGTAACCACATAATGTTTTAACCACATAATTTGAAAATTGGATTGCTGGAGGGCTTGTGGTCTTCTCAGGGGATGCAATGCAGGTAGTCACCTCTAGGGGAAAAATATGGGGGATGTTTATGCCCCCGAAACACCCCCTATAGTCATAAAAAATTACGTACATTATTAAAAACCATTTACACTGATCAAGCATTACCAGTACTATTACAATTATTCACAAAATCACATTCATACATTGTTATCCAATCCATTGTTAAAGCCCTAACTAAATACCTTATCATGCACGCCTGAATTAATCTAACGCCACAATATGGACTCATTGCCACGATGTCCGAAGGCCTGCCTAGTCTGAGTTATTCATAATCGACAGCATTATATAATTAATATATAGCCGATATTCTCCTATTCCAAATCTAAACTATAGCCGGAAAAATAGATGTTCCTAATCTTTTTGTGTAACAATGTCATATTATCATTACCAAAAATGGATTAACAATGTTAACAAATTGCCTATTTGCATACAAAAGAATGAATTAAAATATTGCTATGCACACAATATATGCCCAATGTAATTGCACCTTGATGGATGCTTTCTGAATATGTTCACTTTATTTAGGTTAATTGTCAACTGACGAATGTAAAATTAATACCTCAACGACAATCCATTTTACTGGATTTGTACCAGCACTTTAATTTTCACAAAAATTACATGTAAAATGTTTTATATTATGTCATCAATCATAAAGATATTAAAATATTTTATTTTTACAACATCTCCTAAGTAACATAGTCAAAGGTATATAGAAAATAGTTTTATTGCCTTTACTTGTACAAAGTAGTAGGGAGAAATAACATGCACAATTAATTTAATTAAAAATTAATTTCAAATGCTATTAAAATAATATCATTTAAAATCGATACAAATTATCAACAACAATAATGCAAATCGACCTTAGCAATTTATTCTGGTCAGGGTGTTACTTAATTATATTTTCATGGTCGTAATATACGAAGACCTGCCTATTCTGAGTAATTTCTTATCAACTGTAAGATGCAATATTAAATCCCTACTCTCCTGCCCCAAGTCTAAACTATAGCTGGAAAAAAATTCATGCATTAGCTACAAAAAAAGGCTCTGTACAATATTATCGAAAAACATCATAAAAACAGTAATGCATATAGTACTAAGCACTGAAATAAATATCACTGCAACATATCATATATTATATTCAATGGTTTCACATATTTAAATACAAATCACAAATGCACCAACTGTTTTAGCCAGGGATAAGTCATATTTGCATGTTATCAATAACCTTTACAATTTGCAACTCATGCAGAAAAACCACAAACTTTGGAAGAAAAAATATTCCATCACATTCCCAATAAGGGTGCAACTTTGTAAGCATTTAGTGCAAATTAATGACTTATCCCTGTTACACCCCCTCCCCACGATGAGGGAACAGTTTGGATTTGAGGGGGGCATGCACTACACTACGACCAAAATTAATAAGAATAAAAAAAACTACACAAAATATTATTAGCAATCAAGCACTACTACTACTAATATCATTCATTCATAAACCACGTTCCATTCACTCATTCATCAAACCACATTCCACTCTCTCATTCATAAAATCACATTCTATTCACTCATTCATAAAATCACATTCCATTCACTCGTTCATAAAATCACATTCATTCATTCATACAGCCCTGCCTACCTAAATATTGCTTAATACGCCTGAATTAATTAAATGCCTAAATACGGAATCGTGGCCACGATATACGAAGACCTGCCTAATCTGAGTTATTTCTACTCGAAGGTAGGACGCAATATAAAATCCCTACTCTCCTGCCGCAAATCCTAGCTATGGCTGAAAAAAATACATGCATTAATAAAAAATATACAAACACCCTGTACAATAATTGCAACAAAAAATAAAAAAACAACTATCTTCAGGCTTGGTGTCTTCTTTCTTCCTATCTTCATTCTTCCTTTCTTCACGATAAAATCCTCAAGTCTTTAGTTGTTGGTGCAGTAACCTTCAGGTGACCATTTCATGGACCTCCACAGTTGTCTCCAAAAGCAATCGCTGCCGCTGTCCACAAGCTTGACCTGTGGTAATATAACAAAATATTCTCACAATCCAACGAAGGGGAGACCTAAAAAGTTAAATCTCAGTTCAGAAATATCATTTCGAGGAAGACGTTCAGAAAATATTATCTTTTTCAGTGTCTAGAAAATTTTTAAAATTAAAAAAATGCAAGTGTATAATTCCAAATTATTTGACGCTTATCTAATCGGCGATATTTCAATGTATTTTCATTATTTTTTAAACATTTTAAAGATATGATTGGGCAATATTAAACAAATTCCCGGAATTCTTTACAGTGAGCTGAGTGTGTTACTTATATAACTTTTTTAAGACTTAATTGGAATTCACGGGTATTACTAAAAATTGATAGCAAATGTATTCCATTCTGCATTTAATTTATATAATATTATATGAGTTTGGAAACAATGATGAAATTATAAAAATCAATACGATGAAATTATTTAAAAAGACGAAAACAGAAGTTACAAATATGGCATCTATATTAAGGACACCACGCCAATCCAGGAGGGTGTATTTTAATGATTTCTTGTAGGATGTAATTTAAAAATTAAGTCATCTGATACGAAAGAAATAACATAAGTTAATTCTCAGGATCATGCAAAGAGCCAGAGGTCAAAGTATCACTTCAGAAACAAAACAGCTGAAAAAAATGAAAAATATATACTGATTTTTCCTACACCATTGGCTTGATAAATATTTAATAGCTAGGAAAAACGCGTCACCGGAAATTAAGTTCCCAAAATTAAACAAAAAAGAATATCAATCATTGTAACAGTATTGTTGCGACTTTTTTATAAATATGTCACTTATACTCATTATATTCACGGAAAAATTCAGTAAGGTAGAAAATATGACCGGAATCTCATGTTTCCCTCAGGTAGGGTCTCCGAGGAAGTAATTACTTTAGCACGCAGGACGGTTGGTGAGTTACCAAAAGCAAGGCCAATATGGAAACCTCGACCTCCATTACAATGAGAAAATTAAACAGCAAAGTCAATACTTGTGATAGATTCACGAAAATCCTCATAACTCTACTTCAGTCGAATTATTAAATTTAATGGAAATGAAGTTTCTAACCGAAATATATGAAAGCAAACGCTATCGTCGTCGTCAACCAATCAATGCCTTGATATTCAGCGCGAGATTTAAGTTTTGTGAGTGTTGCAAAAAAAGCGCGAGATCTTAATTTTGGGTGCGGCTTAATTAAATATTTTCGCGTTGGAAAAGTGAAAATATTTATTAATTTTCTCACGCAATCATTACTTTTGTCATCGAGGTTCCTGAACGTAAAAATCATAGTGTACCAATGTGATAACCAAATAATGGTTCTGAACTGAACTCATAACTTGGAAGAGGAATGAATGAAATCTTACCGTCTGCCTGCGACGACGAGCTGTATTCTTTCGATCTCTTTGCACGTGCTTTCATCGAGGCCGCAAGTAGTCAACTCACACAATCAAATCCAATCCAATCCAACGAACTCTGCAATTGAAAAAAAACAAACACTCATAAAGAGAAAGCAATTTCCTACAAAATCGGCCTCATGGCCGAATCAATCAATAAATTTTCTTATGGATCATGGACGTTACAGAGTGAATAGGCTCACCTTTTAATTAGATTTAAAAAACTTCGAGCGAAAAATATAATTTCCCGTATTGCAGAGGAAATTAAAATAATATTCAATTAATTAATAATACTTATTGTAATAATATAATTCCAATTAAAGGGAACTATATCTTTGTTTAAATAGGAAAAATTAAGGATTGATTTTGAAGTGGGTAACTTTTCACAGGACAAAAAATAGTTAAATAGTTCTGATTCATAATGAAAAATCACGATGGAAAATAAAATTTGTAATGAGTAAACAGACAATTAAAAACTAATTATAAATAAAAGTTATTCGGACTGCTTTATAGTGTGAAAATATTTTGCGGAGACTGTTAAGGGAGGTGATATTTTGACTCCACATTTGTAAAGAAGATACGTTGATGTGTGATTATGAGTCAACCAGAAAAATGTTGGCCAAAAAAAATATCTTACCCATTGCAATATTTTTTTTCAACTTTCAACTTTTCAATACAATCCAAAGTTAATATAGGTCAATGCAATATCACTTCCAGTTACTAAGTACCAAGTACAATTTTCAAACTGAGTAGTCAACGACTAAATTGAGGAGGATATTAAGTTTATTTGTTAATTTTGATGGCATTTTGGGCAAATTAGAAGTTAAGTATAAGCATGAGCACGTTTGAGTTCCGTTAATGAATGCAAAAATGAACATCCTCAAGCAAACTCGTTTATTTAAAAATTTATATGGGAAAAATAAACCAAATTTGAATGAATATTATGAGATCATACCGCTCCTTATCTGCTGCAACTCATGTAGAGCCGCGAGAAGCCGGCTCGGTAAGGTGCACCGTCCTATCTTCTTCCAAGTGTCTTCTTTCTCCTTATCATCATGTCCAGCGATGGCTTGCGGACCTAGGGAGAGAGCGGGTTAGTGCACACACAAATAAATAACCCTTCCGAGGATTTGCACCACTCCAAAGCAGCACACAAGAACGTCACAATGGCATCAATAGGAAATCATAAATTTCCTACCTAGCCACAGCCACATTCCTGCATGACGCTTTGCAATATGTAATGCAAAACCACGGCACAAAAAAACTAAAACTAACGCACGGAAAAAACGCCTAGCCTTACGCAAATAAAATTCAACGGCCAGAAGGGCCCAAAGCTAAGATGTCGTCTTCTTCTGGTCCCGCGATGCCATCCTCTTGTGTCTTCTCTTCTTCCGATAAATCTTCATTCTTCTCTTCTTATCCAGCGATGGTTTGCGGACCTAGGGAGAGAGCGGGTTAGTGCACACACAAATAAATAACCCTTCCGAGGATTTGCACCACTCCAAAGCAGCACACAAGAACGTCACAATGGCATCAATAGGAAATCATAAATTTCCTACCTAGCCACAGCCACATTTCTGCATGACACTATGGAATATGTAATGCAAAACCACGGCACAAAAAACTAAAACTAACGCACGGAATAAACGCCTAGCCTTACGCAAATAAAATTCAACGGCCAGAAGGGCCCAAAGCTAAGATGTCGTCTTCTTCTGGTCCCGCGATGCCATCCTCTTGTGTCTTCTCTTCTTCCGATGAATCTTCATTCTTCTCTTCACAACCAGCGATGGCTTGCGGTCCTAGGGAGAGAGCGGGTTAGTGCATACACAAATAAATAACCCTTCCGAGGATTTGCACCACTCCAAAGCAGCACACAAGAACGTGACAATGGCATCGATAGGAAATCATAAATTTTCTACCTAGCCACAGCCACATTCCAGCATGACGCTTTGGAATATGTAATGCAAAACCACGGCACAAAAAACTAAAACTAACGCACGAAAAAATCGCCTAGCCTTACGCAAATTTTTAATCGTTGGCCAGAAGGGCCCAAAACTAAGCCGCAAATATCGCACACGTCTTCTTCACGATGCTTCTCTTCTTTCTTCTGTGAATACTTGCGTCTTCAATCTCCTCTTCTTCGTGCAGTCTTCACTCTTCCTTCCTTGAAGTCCAGCGATGGCTTGAATCTGTGAAGAGGTAAGATTAGTGCATGCACAAACAAATAAATAAATAACACTAACATGCAAGCCCTAACGCGACGTAACGGAAAAATACTCGCAGCACACGCAAATATAAATAATCACACGCAGAAAAATATCACACGAAATCACACGATAGATAAAAAAAGCACACGCAATCGGATTCTTGCCGTTCTTCGAGCTCAATTTGTTGTCTTCAATCTTCTTGGCTGGAAGGGAAAGAGTTACAGACATGTTACAATTAAGCACAAAAAAAACACTCAGTTCAGGCGAGGGATTATCAATGTCCACTCATTCCCGATACACACACACATTATCTTCCCTCTTCATTCTTCGAGGCCCCCTGCGATGTCTTCAATCTTCGGGGCCTCAGCTACGTCTTCTTTCTTCATTCTTCACTCCTGCAATAAATGTTGTTAGTACAAAACCCACCCAAATACCTTTAAAAAAACTACACACACAAAAATACCCACATGGATTTCCTGCCTAAGAATGCATTCTTTGTCTCCTAGGACCGGTCTCATTCGTAGTAAATAACTTAAGTACACTTTCTTGTACCTTTGTTTCAGCGCTGTTTCGAAACTTTTTTAAACTTGCTCCTTCGAGCCGTTACCTTTCGTGTACTGTTGTTCCCTAAAGCTCGTGCTTTGATAATCGAGGGTGAATTCACATTCCACCAGGAGTCTCTCATAACTCCAGTTGTGTGGTTCAGGTCGGCCCTAATTTACCATTTCACGTTCAAGATAACCTGATGTAAACCTGATGAAAATATACGGCAATGCACAGCGTCCGAGGAAAACTGCACTCTCTCCAGCCTTCAACTCAAGTCGATGAATGGTGTTCTAATTCTTCAAGGTTCATTCTGAAATTGTAAAGGCAAAAATATGGATTAAAAATCGAGTCAAATCTCTCCAAATAACATAATAGGAATTAGCATTGGATGTCCCGCGAGGCCATCGTCTTCTTCTCTTCTTCATTCTTCCTGCTCCACCCTTCATTCTTCCCCTCCCTTCATTCTTCTCCGGGGATGGCTTGCACCTAAGGAGAGACCAAAAAATTATATTAAATTCGGGGGTTAGATTATTAAATATGGGTCACTCCACCTTAATTCAACAAGCGTTTGTCCCTAAGAGACTCAGATTTTGATATCTGTATGGGTCTGCATTAACCTCAAACTAAATACCCTGAGATCTTTTTTTAATGTTGTTTTAATACGTTATCGAATTTTTTTCAAAGATATTGCATTAAATCGTATAAATTCCACAATTTAACTATCAAATTGTTGTAGAGCCATTATTTATTGCTTATTTTACAGCTAAGTCCTTTCGGAAGTCATCCTGAGTAAAATATTTATAAAGTGCACTTCCCTATTATTGTTATATTTAAATAGTTTAAAACATTGTAATGAACTTTTCACAAATAATCCATCTCAGAATTGGCCCAAACATTTATTCTTTAGAATGTAGGCTTATTCATTACCTTAGAATTACAAAAATTAAATTGAAATCAACTCCTGAATGATATTTTTTGAAAATATTTAAACGTTTACTTTTTCTCCCGTGCGGCTTTCCGATTACTTTTAATACCAGTCTATGGACGTGTACTCATAGACTGGTAGTCTATATCATAGTAGCATGACCTACAGCTTCAACTATAAACTATCAACCATGAATTCATCAAAATCTGAGACTCTACGGGACAAGCTTTTTTGGTATTGAGGTGGAATGACTCAAACTATTATACCCGTCTCTCTTTAAAAATCGTGGAAATGGATGCTAAAACAAAGGCTGTTTATTTAAAAAGAAGGACACCCAAAAAATTCTCTAGAAATTCACATATTTGTTCAATGACTTTTAAACAACAGGCTATTTTTTAGGGACCTTGCTAAAGTGATATTGAATAGGGTAGGTATATTAAAATCTCTCGTAAACAGATTAAATTCTTGTACTTTAATGTGGAATTCTTTATATCCACTTGATTTTAGCAGTGAAAGATTTGTATAAATATTTAAACCGACTTAGAAATATATAACTTTAATTATTATAATAGCAACACTAGAGAATTCGTAGAATAAGCAGCACTAAAGAAATACATAGCAAACAAACATTTTGGGAAATATTACATCGTATCAACTATTTTGTTTTAAAAAATAGGCAGACAACAAAATTTAAATATATAACTCAAAAAATTGAAGTTATTGACCACATGATATCAGTATATTACAAGTTGAGTAAGATTCTTTAACTATATTGGATTTGTACACATTGGAGTACAAAGTTGCTTTGTTCCACCGAGATCACGACTTAACTTTATCTATTTTATTTTGGATACGTTTATTTTGGATAAATTAATACCGAAGCTCATTTTTAATCAATAATCAGAGTCAATATTTATATAAAAATTTACTTCTCTCTTCACATAAATCGTACAAATTGATACTGGAAACAAAGGAGGAAGTCAAGTGAACCTTATTTCTATATTTCACGGGTTATCTTAGTGGTAAAATGAAAAATCAATAACTTAAAACCATGACTCATTACCATGCGTTATTATCGCGACAGAATGTAATGCGTATTTTCAGTGTATATACGTTAATCTAACCTTCATTCGTTAGATTTATAAAAAAACAATGTTTTATCATTTTTTATGAGAAAAATTACGGGGCCCCCACGTGATAATGGGTGAGAATTGGCTTGACCCCCTCGCCCCTTCTAAACGCCACATCTAATTAACCCTTTCGCCACTAACTTGTAAATATTCGCCCGTACTGTTTTTGACAAATTTTCGTCTCATTTTCCTACACAGGCCAACGAATGCCGCAAATATCCGTTTCGTCGCCCTTTTATGCCGGTCGCAGCTACGCGAAGTCTTATCGGGACCCAATAAAGCGGAAGCGGGGACATAGGCCGTACCCTCGAAATTCGGGAGCAGGTACCCGGACACATCGTCTTCTATTACCCCTTTTTGTGGTAAGGGATAGCGATCACTCAGTCAGTTTTTGAAATAAGAATTTGTTCCTTTCTCAAAAAAATATGAACTAATAATTGAATTCTTTGTCTTTTAAGGAGCGTTTACAATTTTCAAATAAAATTTAACCGTAAATATTAACTTATATCTCGATTTCAATATAAACATCAACATAGATATTGTTGATGCATTAAATCCGTTAATTAGGACGATATAGCCCCGTTAAAAAGTTGACAATGCACAGAAAAAAAACCGAGGAATTGAATTCGAAGTGTGCAACATACGGGCAAACAACAATTATCCATGTAATTAATTCACAAAAACTAATCATGGCCAACCAATTCCGCTGCTACGGCTATCAACCCGGAAAGGAGGAAGACCAAATATACTTTCAGTCTGAGATAATGCGTAGTCCCCGCTAGGAAAAGTCGAAAAAGGTTGGCGCTGAGAGAGTGTGATTATCCGTGAGACCCTTTTTAACCAATGTCCTGCAAAAATAGTCCGTACAGAGGGGACGGCAGAGACCTTGGGACTCAGTCCAACAGTCATGCTAAGGAAACAACACCACTGTGTCGAAAGGGTTAATGGATCTACCCCAAAGATGTAATATTCGTAAGAATTGGCTTGTATGATAAAGAGTAAATATATAGCTGACAGACGAAAGTGGTATATTTTACTTGAATGTTGAAAAAAATAAGGAAATAAAATCCTTTCAGGAAATAAGGAAGGTGGAGTAGTAAACCAACGAAGCATTATTTTACATAAACGTCCGAAAAATATGGCTCTGTTGTGTCTACAAGTCAAGGGGAAAGTGAAGGGTCTATCAATTTATAATGAGAGGAACTTTGAGAATAAAATGATAATAACATTCGGTTCTCTTATTTTTCACCTGTGTAAAGGCTTTAGTATCGAGTACGGACACGTAAAAGATAAGCGTGAAAACTCCATCTGCGAAAAAGTTATGAAATGGAAATTATGAAATGCTAAAGATTGAATAAATATATTATAATTTTTAAGCGTTTCAACTTCGGTTGTGAAGAATATGAATACAAAATAATAAAAAGCACGGTCTTATCCTGTAACTCATGTCATAAATGATTAGTCTCATTCACTGAATCGAATCACGTTCTAGCTTTCTGTACGAGAGAGACTATTTCGACACTTAATCAGCTTCTTTGTTTATTTATGCTTCATGTGACATTTTTCCGATGCCCTTTCAAAGTTTAGTCAAAGTAGCGCCAACGAGAGTGAGACATGTATCCCGATGTCAAATGCTAACTCAGAATAATATCCAGCCAGCATTGTGCGAAAAATCCACGGAGAAAAAAAATAATTCGCCAGGATTCGAACCCGGATCCCCCCGAATAATTTTTTCCTCAGTGGATTTTAGCACAATTTGTGCATTGTGGCTGACTCTCGTAAATCTACCACCGTAGCTAGTCCCGATATACTTATAAAAAAAGAAACACTTATCCAGCCAGCAAACTGAAAAGGTGTTTGGCAGGGTTGGCTTATCACAAGCATGTAAGCTACCTTCCATAAATTTTTACGAAACATAATAGTAATGGAAGAGGAGTTTAGTCCGTGAATTCAAATGAAACTATCGTTGAACATGTAATTTACTGCGTGCCTTGGTTCCTAACTTCCTTTCTTCGCAAGATTTATCGCTCACGGACACTATAAAATTAATCTGAATGTATTCATTGGCGGTATACAAAGAACTCGAATCAATTTTGTGATGTGGCAATGTTCCAACAAATATTCTAGTAATTTTCCTGGGCAATGATTAGTACTTCCCGATTCCCAATGAAATTATTCCAATGATAGAGATTTATATTATTGTATCGGCTTTAAACTAAGGAGACCCTTTTCATTTTTTCCATAAAAACCAGCACAAACTAATATTTCAGTTTTATACGGACAAATAATGATTGAAAAGCTAATTTTAATCAAACAATCGCTACTACTATGTAGTTTTCCTATCATTGTTCTCAGTGCATAACATATGACGTTATTTTACTCAACTTTCTTCTCTTCGGCAACCATTATTATCCTCTGCATTGTGAAATTCTTTAGAACTAATATCATCTACTTCGGACATCGCAAAGTAAAAGTTTCAATATTTCTGACTCTCGACAAGAGGGCAGGTGAAAAATTCTAACGGAATGAAAAAGGAAGATTACATGCGTTCTTGTCAGCGCAAAGAAAAGTATTAACTCGAAAGCACACAATATATTTATGTGCGCATTTGTAAAAATTTATACACCTACGCATTTTATCATTAATTAATCGTTACTCGTCATCTGGGCGTAATTTAGACGGTGCGTTACCATTTTACAGAAATAATCCACAGCATAATTTACATTATTTAAAAATTGTTTTGAACACCTAAATGTACATCTACATACTAACCAGCAAGCCGCCTCAATAGGCGTGTGGCAGGGGGTGTTAGGTCACCTGCCGTTGACAAATAAAAATGATATGCTTTAACGAAATTCGACCCAGCATTTAGTAAAGTCCTTTATTGTCGACGGGGGAAAAACTAATTCCCATGCCTACCCGTTCGGCAAAATATCTCTCTCAATTTATCGTTTCTGTCAGACCTATAAATGTGGTGGGGCTCTGATATGATGTTCTCCGTTTTCGCTTCGAAAGATATCTATTGTCAATTGCTCAAGCATTCCAAGTCTAACGCGCAGCCTCCGGATCTACAGCGGTTCCCAACCTAATTCGTTTAACATCTGTGTAACACTTTCTGTACGCCCGAAGCGGGTTTATTATGAATCGTGCGGCTTTACTTTATATTTAATTAATTTCACGAATTAAGTCTTTTTGCACCGGATCCCATACGCTCGCTGCATATTCAATGTGTGGCCTGGCGAGTGCGAAATAGCACCTCTCTTTTACTTTCTCATCCGAAAATCCACCCACTAAACGCTTGACGAATCCCAGCTTCTTCAGGGTTGCGATAAAAATATTTTTTAAGGCCTGTTTACACGGTACATTAACACGTACGAGTCTAAATGTGCGAACGCGAGAATAAACGCCAAAATGCACCGTGTGCACCCAACTTGTGCGAACGGATGCACAGAAAACAGAACCGGTTCTAATTTGGTTCATGCATTCATACGTGTTCCGTTCCGATCCGCAAAAATCATTCATGTAAACAGACATTAACTCGTACGTGTTAATGTATCGTGTAAACAGGCCATTATATGCGTTCCCCAAGATAGAGCCGAGGTTATGGTAACTCCCAGATACCTTACTTCATCTGCCGCCATAATGTTAAAAACAGCAACAGAAAATACATGGAGTTAGTAGGGCGACCCGAGAAAAAAATTCACCGTCGTGCATTTGATCAGATTAAGTTCGAGTCCTCACACTTGGCTCCATACATGGACGTTGTTTAAATTCGTTGATGGAATTGAAAAGCCAGAGTGATCACTCATACGGCGGGATGGTTGGCAACGTCGCGACGTTGCCATCCATCCCGTCGGCATCCATCTTCACTTCCCCTGTAGCCTTTATGTTAATACCATCCACAGCATTAGCATGGTTATAGTTGGACGAACTCGGCAAAAAATGCTCCGACATGAATTAAGTTCGAGTCCCCACTCTTGGCTTCACAAATGAACGTTCTTTAAATTCGATTATAGAATTTCATTGTTAGAGCGATCACTAATATCGCGATAGATGACGGCGTCGTTAGCAAAAAAGCGTATTTTACTGCTAATGCTAGGGCATAGGTCATTTATGTATATGCCTAATGAACAAAACGGGGCCCATTACGCTTCCTTGTGGGGCACCTTATGTCACTTCAACTACATCAGAGCTAATGCTGTATTGAACTACTTGTTACTTACGATTACTTGGAAAGTCGCGTATCCAGTTTACCACTGTTTCATCTAATCCGCATGACCGTAAATAGTATATGAGTTACTTGTGAGGTACCGTGTCAAATGCTTTCTTAAAATCTAAGAATAAAGTGTAATCATGTCTTTTCGATTCGACAGATTGAAGGACATCGTGAATAAAGAGCGCGAGCTGTGTTTCCGGAAGCCGTGTATACATAAAACATTTTCTCAGTAATAAGGTAAAAGGATAGATTAAATCGAAATCCCTCCGTGAAGGGATTCAGGGGCAAATGTTTGGCAGGTGTCTCCTCAAGTTTATTGAAGCCTCCTGAACATCTAGTTATGACAATTATAACATTTCACACAAACATTTTATTTTCGCTTCATATGTTTTCTTATTAGGTATACCCTACCTTTCCTTCCCGTACTTCATTTATAGTAAAAGGGTTCCTAAAGCCCGTCCATATTACGATAGTATTACTTACATTAAACTAAGTCAATAACAATATATTCACAGCAGCGTACCAGCATTCCACGCCTACTTGAACACCTTATAAAAACTGTAACAACTGTCATATAAAGCCTAAATAAGGTTTTAAAAAGTAGTCAAGATATCCGTATAAATAATCGGTTATAAACTCGGACTCAACAACAGCTGTCAGCTCCGAGTTCTCAACGCGACTCAAGTTAACAGAAGAATAACCAGACCGAAAACCTTTTGCAGTACAAGACTTCGGAGCCCCTGATGAGCTCATTTATACTCCCAGAACTTTACCGTAACAACTGCGAACAGTATAGACGTACTCGGCGACGGAGCCACGTAGTAGTAAGAAACAAACGGTGAGTCCAAATGTGAATCTAAAGATAGGCAAAACCTCGCCACGGAGCCCGAAAGAAAACACTGCAACGGCCCAGCGTGAGTGTGGACGTGGGTTACCTCAGTACATTCCATCCGCTAATCTTAATTCTGATTGGGCTTATGCTAATGGAGTTTGACTCCAGATTAGGTCGCTTCCACCTCCATCCTCGTCGGCTCTCGGTTGCTTACGAGTGACGGATGCAGGTCGCTGTATGTGCCAACCTCACAAGTTTTCACCGACCCGACCCCATCAGTTAAGTAGGACTACTGGGTGTCTACATACTTTGGAAAACGATAGTACTTACATTCTACGTATGAGGGAAGAATGGAAAACTTTCCGAGAAGTAATCGCGCGATAACCAAATGAATCCTAATGTAAACCACCTATAACAGTTTCTGTGCAATGTATAGGGCCATCTTACGATTATTTGCGAGTGTATTGGAAATTTTGTGGATTGGCTACGTATATGACGGCGTTGATAGAAATCCCTATTATCAGTAAAAATCGTAAATTACTCTCACTGTAGCGTTCATTTTATTAAAAATGAATTAATGTGTGATGTTAGTTGTGATATCTATTTTTCGAAATTGAATTTAAAATGGTGTAGCTTATCTACACACATGACGATGTTGATGTAAATACCTATTCTATTTATCAATCGCTGATTGATAATAATCGTGAAATATTTCAAATTCGTGTCGTTATGGCGTGTTGTGAGACTTAGACGTTGACAGCAGCAGAGAAATCAAGAGTGGATGCATTCGACAAGTGGTGCTACCGGAGAATGATAAAGATAAAGTTGGTGAAGCGAATAGGTGCTATAGACGAATGAGGAATATTAAATGGATCGACTGAGTAAGTATAATGAGGAAGTGCCAAGAAAAGTGGGAGAAAAGATAAATATTCTAAAATCCTTCGGAAAAGACGGGAAAATTGAGTTGGCAATAATATGAGCTATGATAATCTGATGAAAACAATCTTAGAAGGACAGGTGGAAGGAAAGAAGGGCAAGGAAAGTCCCCGAATGTGATATTTCGGATAACGGAATGATGTTTTTACATAAAGGATTATTTCCTTTGAAATAGATAAAATTAAAATATCTTTATCGTTAAAAAAAATAATTTTTTCATAGTCTGTCATGGAACTTTGTTAAAAAAGGTGGATTTCTGAAAAATATCTGCATTTCTAGAGATTGCATTTAATATTCTGTAAATATTTGTGGGCCCTTAAGGATGAAGGCACAAGCATTCTTCTACTTGACAATTCGCAGTGTGAATGTGTCGTCATCCGAAAAATCATTATCAGCCCGTTGCGTGCGAGAGGTGAGTATGTCGTGTGCGAATTAGTGATGGGTCGATCGTGAACGATTCGATCAAAAAGATTGAATCACTAGGTGAATCAAATGACTCATGATTCATTTCGTTAAACAAGTCTATCATCAATCATCAATCACTCCGACTTCCGGTTTCATATCAATCATCTCGGTTTCCGGTTTGATTCAAAATTTGGAACGACCGATGCTTAATCTCTTTTCGTCAGGGCAGAAATAGTTGTGATAAAATTAAATACTATGTTATGAAGAACTGAATACTTGTGTAATCTTTTTCTTAAATGTTTTCCAGCAGTTATCAGTATTAATAACACCAATACACGTAAAAGGAAAATATTAAGATGACTCCTGTAGGAGAACGTTAAGAAGTAGAAGTTAAAGCTGTTTATATTTTATTGTGCCGTTCATAAAATTATCCTGCAGATCAGATTCATGCATAGTGTGTGGTGTATTTTGTGTTATATTTTGATCAACTATAGTCAGAAATTATTTTATTAGTGTTAAGAAACTGTGGCAGTTTCGCCTTCCCAAATATTTTCATGACACTGCTTCCTTCATTTTTGCAATCTAATTTACTCATCTAGGAATTCACAATTAAAATAGTATATGAAATGATAATATGGATAGCAATCAGCGTTACCAATGCTCTTCGCAGATGAGGCAGTATTTATTCGATTATTCAAAGTGATTTATTACATCCATTGATTGAGTCTTTTCGATCTTGATTCCTTTTGAGTCTTTTCGATCATGATTCCATTTGAGTTGATTTGAGTCTTTTCAATCATAGTGATTGAATCTTGATTTGAGTCTTTTCGATCATAGTGATTGAATCAATTGATTGAATCACTTATGTGACTCGAGTCAAAATGATTGAATCACTAAAATGATCGACTTTGCCCATCACTAGTGCGAATCTCCACGTCCGCCTTCAAAAATAATTCAGCGTGCTACCTCTGGCTTTAAGCTAATCTATTTAATGTTAACAGAATACTTTGTTGTGTTTCATCGCTAGAATTTTGTGTATTGGAGTGCTTGGAACGGCAGAGCAAAACGTGTCTCATCTCATTTGATGCCTCATCTATGCAGTGAATAACCCAATATGGAATAATTACCAAAGTGTACCTCATCGGAGTTTTTGGTTGGTAATCGAGTAAAACTCATTGGATTTCTTGAAACGATTACTTTTGCAGTAATTTGTATTTGTAACAATTACTTTTTACGAAATGCAAGTTTTATTTGTAATTTACTACTTACGTTGGAAGAGGAATCGGTACTATCGATGTAATCGTTAATTGCTCCTAATCGACGCTAAAATTACAGATTTCACTGATTTACCTAGGCCTACGTATAGCTTCTAATCCTCGAGTGTCATAATTTCCTTGCTAAGGTTCAACCACTCTTATGTTGTAGGCAATCAATGGGTTACAATAGTTATCATTGTATGTATCGCGAGTTAAAGTGCAACTTTAGCTATTTCTGACTCTAGTATTCCATATTTTTACTCCAATATTCGACATTAATTGCCAAGTGGTCTTTAGAGTGGACAATTTTACAAGAAGTTAATATATTTTCACTGATTACTTTTAAAATCAGTAATTTATACCCGTAAATGATTGCCTTATAAAAAGTAACTGCAATTGAGGCCAGTTTCTTTTTCTCAGCACTTTCACTAACACTGCTCATTGGGTAAATATACGATAACGGGCAAGTTGTGGAGGGTTAATTTCACTGGCATCCGAGGAGGTGATTGATTAGCAAGGAGCAATATGACATATTTGACATCTGGTGAGACCTGCCTTCATTTTCCATGTCATTTTGGTAGGTACCACTAGATTTGTGCAGCCGAGCTTCTTAACCAGGTTAGATTCCACAGCCTCGAATTGATATTGATATAACTTCCTTCATTCTGTGTAACGGAATTAATTACTTTCGACTTTTTTAGTTTACTGAAGACTTTTCGCTTGATAAAACTGTGGTATTAACATTAAAGCAACGGACGAAGTGAAGTACCTGGGAGTTATGATAACTTACAATCAATCGTGGGGAACACATATAAGGAATATTTCAGGCAGAGCCCTGAAGAAGTTAAGATTCGTGAAGCGTATTGTGGGAAGATTTTCGGATAAAAAACTGAAAGAGAGGTGCTATTTTACGCTCTTCCTGTCCTCAGTACAAATATAAGCTGCGCGATTCGTAATAGAATTGCTACGGGCGTACAGACAGTATTCACGTATGAATATGAAAAGAGGATATACCATGCCGCAAAGTCAACCTTTTTCCGGGGAGATATCGCGGAACAAAATATCGAATTGATGCAAAGATATCGTACTGCCCACCAATTTCATTCCACTCCTCACAGCACGTGTTTCGATTCCTATACAGTCATAATCGGGTACAAACAAATTACTATTTCGGACAGAAATATATATCTTCAAAAGTAGCAGTGGCGAATACATATTGCCCCCCCCCCCTTGCGGGACCGCCCGCATCGCCTTAATATTTCAGAACCTAAATTGTAACTTTTTTATATCATAAGATAGCATTGTCTTGTATATGCGTCTAAACATTTTGAATAAAACTATCTTTGCATGTGACTTGATTAGGTACTCTTCATTACGCTTAGGTATAGGTAGCTCAAAATATCTTTTGCGCTCCCCCTTGAGTTTTTTCTATATCCGTCACTGAAAAGTAGTGACGGGGAAGGATCAGAAGGAAGTAGGTGGAGGGGTTGTAGGAGGAGGTACAGACGGTAAGTCAAGATGAGTTCATCATACAGACAACCTAAATTCCAGACTTGCGTCATGTCACTAGGTAAAAAAGGTTTTGGGGAGGGAAGTGGGGTTAGGTAGCAGTCAGGGGAGTACATATAAGATGGAGGAGTGCCAAAAAACTGATGATAAGCACTGTAAGTATATTTGGATTCGTGGAGGTAAAATTTATTTGTTAAAAATAGAAAAGGAGCCAGCAATTGTAGTTAGCATCATGGATGATGTAAAACATCTTTGATCATTGCTTTTGTGATTCATACTTCAATGGTATAGAAGGTATACATAGAATATAAGCCAATTTTATGGATATAAATATTACTGCAAATGCCTTTCATGGAATTAATTCCCAATTGATCGTCCATCAGAATATCCGAAGTGCTAGACGCAATTTTAATTTACTACTTTCACATTTAAATAGCATGTCACAATTACCCGATATTATAGCTTTGAATTAAATATGAATACAATCTGATCAAATTAATGTAATAACAGTGAGTGGGTAGGTACTATTCATATGGAAATTGTAATACTTCTGAAAGAGCAGGAGGTGTGTTAGCGTTTATAAGACATTGACGGCCTCGGTGGCGGCGGGGTAACGTCCTCGCCTGCCAAACAAGAGGTCGTGGGTTCGAGTCCCGCCTGGGTAAGTTTCTCCAGTCCAGGGCATGGTTGTTTGTGTACGTCTACTTGTTACATTTGTTGAACACCCCGGTGTAAAATGGCCAATAAAAGCTCTATTCGGTGGTTTGATAATATAAATATATATAAGAAAATAAATAAAAATAAAATAAATAAAAATAAAATAAATAAAAATAAAATAAATAAAATAACAACCCTACTTAGGCCTTGTAATATAAGCCCTACTGGTTGCTTGTTGATCAATGTTTCGTGCAAGTTTTGTATATTTGATCTCTTTGTCGTCTACAGGGACAAAAAATTTCTATTAATCAATTTTTTTTAGATTTTGAACCCAAATCAAGGGGCATATCTCTAAAATTAATAATGGTCGGTGATATGAATGTTCAGTTACTAACATAGGCCCCCCCCCCCAGACCCATAAAAATATGCAAGATTTTTAATGCGGTCCCATTATCATTGCGTTCGTTTTGTATTACGAGGTATCCTTGTGCCCCCCCCCCCCCCAAGAGCAAAATCCTGGATACGGCCTCGCTTGTGCCCCCCCTCCCAGAAAGAAATTCTGGATACTAATGCCCAGCTGCGATTCCAAGCAGTTTACAAATCTCATGAGCTCGTGTGGCTTTACTACCTTAATCAATGAAGCAACGAGAATTACTAGGCAATCAAGTATTACAATTTTAATCTCCCATTTATGATTTGGGGTTTTAAAACTGTGAAACCAAACTCAAGGAATAGAGAAATAGACAAGAGTTTACCAAACGCTCTAGCTAATCACTCACTTGCACAAGTACTTTGCAAGCTTATAAGAGGAAATTTTTTAAAGACTTTTTAGCAATAAGTCATTCTATGTTGATGACAGAAATCGATATCACTGGCGATACTAGTTACCTCTAAGTAACTTTTGCAGCGTTAAAAATATTGTAGTAATTTGGAAAACCAAAACGGAATATTTATTTTATAAATGCTACTTCATTAAATTTGGCGTGATTCTTGACGAATAATACTCGGACTTCGAAGCTAACGTGTAGAATAAAACCGCTGACGTATCATTAAAATACTTTTAAGAAATCCTACACCAATGGAATCAACGAATATATTCTACAAATACTGAGATGTGATAGTAAAGAACCTCGCAGGCTACAGCAACAATGTCAGGGTGGACCTTAGGAAACTGTAAAACTTGCCCAAGAAATCCGTTACGTAAGGTGAAAAATCGAAGGAACTTGAAGAAAGAAAATGGTCACAAGCAAGAGATCAGAGACAATCTGCAACTGTGGACTCGTTATTTGATAAAGATGGGAAACTTGTCAACGAAAATGTTAACAAGGCCAACGCGTTAAATTACCACTGATAAAGTGTATGCACGATAATGCATGTAATTTCGACGTTGCATTCCCTGAGTAACCAATGAAAGAAATCAATATTCAACGCGACGGCATTCAAGTGGTAAAGAATACAGGGGCGCCGACTTATAAAAAATATTGGGGGGGCCCATATCCGAGGTCTTGCCCCGGGAAAAGGTTAAATTGAAAGTGTGTCGCAGCACCGAAACACTACCTTGATTCACACCACTTCATTCAGTTAACCTGCCTCACCTTATAATTATTTATTTTAACACATTGTTGAATTTATTTTAAAAGGTAACTATCGTCAAACATGGGAAATAAAAATTACCAATATATTTTTGTGATTTCAAAAAGCATAATATAACTTCATTATTTTATTGAAATATTGAGGGGGCTCCGCCCCTCCAAACGAATCTTTGCGGGGGCTCGGGCCCCCTCAGGCCCCATGGAGTCGGCGCCACTGTAAGAATAGTAAATCTCCGGGGCCCGAGGGTTTACCCGCGCGTGTCCTCAAGGAGTTAGCGACAAAGATCACACCGTTCTTAGAGATAATATTCAAGAAGTCACTATCTGAAGGATAGATACTTATACACTGGTAATCGCAAATACCGATATTCAAAGGGGGAAACTGACATGACTCAGGAAACTACCGCTCAATTTCATTAAAGTCGATTATTATTAAATATCATTAACGTCAAGGAAGGTAACTGGAGCATACCATCGTTAGCAATAACATGGCTTTCCTGGACAGTCATGACTTCCTCCATAGCTGTCAGGTTCTCAAATTGGTGAATTGGAGAGAATGGTCGGCGTACAACTTCCAGAGATCTCAAGAAAGCCTTCGAGACGGTACCTCACCACAAACTTTTAAAGTAATAACAATCGTACGGATTAAACGAAACAGTGGTTAACTCGATGCAAGACTTTCTGAGTGATCTTAAGCTAAAAGTAGTTCTTAACGGAATTATCTCTGATATAGGTAAATTGACATCAGCTGTCTCAAGATGAAGCGTAATCAATAACCATTTTGTTCGTTATACATACAGATAAATGATTTCTGTTCTCGTAATAGCAGTAAAGTACGTTTATTTGCTGACGACGCTGCCATCTATCGCGATATTAACTATCTGCACGGCTTTGAAATTCTATCATTGAATGTAAACAACGTTCATGTATCGAGAACCAAGTGACGAGTCAAGACTGTCAAACTTAATCTGAGCAAATTTACGGCGGTACAATTTTTATGTAGGTTTTCTAACTATTCCCATTAATGTTCAGTTGATATTGTAAACATAAAAGGGGCAGATGAAGCGAAGTATCTAGGAGTTACGATAACATCGAGGCTATCGTCGGAAACACGCGCAGGAAATATATATTTATTGCTTAGCCCAGAAGAAGCTGTTGTTTGTCCAGCTTAATGTGGGAATATTTTAGTATGAAAAGTAAAAGATTGGTGCTATTTCGCACTCGTCCGACCACACCTTGAATATGCAGCGTATGGGATCCAGTGCACAAATAAATAATACGTGAACTTATTGAATTACAAAGAAAAGCGTCGCGATTCTACAAAATATGTGCGATACACAGATGTTATACGAATCAGGTTTGAAGCCGCTGGTGACTCTGATATTACGCGCAAAGCTTATGTTACTTGAGCAATTGAGAATGGAATTATTTCTAAGCGACACGTAGAATACCATTATAGAGGCCCACTACATTTCCATGTCCGACAGAAGCGATGATTTTAGAGATATTTTTGCCGAGCAGATAGTCATGGGAATTCGTTTTCCATCGCACGATGAAGTACTTGAAAAAAAAGCCAGGAGTAATTCCGTTGTAGTATTTCCTTTTTATGTGTAAACGGCGACTGTCATTGAGTACACCCCCTGTCACAGGCCTATTGAGGCGGTTTGAAGGGTAGTATGCGGATTAAAACACTCTGAAGGCCCAACGTATGTGTGGCGAGAATTTTCTCCAGCTAGCCCTGTCGCGTCCGCGTCCGTCCTCGTCGGCTCTTGGTGCCTTGAAGGCAAAGGATGCAGGTTGCTTCACGTGCCAACCTTCCAAGTTTTCACCGACCCGGCCACATCGGTTAAATGGGACCTTATCGAAAACGACAGAATCCATACGAGGATTGGCAAAATAAAAAATGGAAATATAATAAAGGAAAAATCGAAGCGGCCTATTGACAAAGTTAGGATAAATACAAGCCGAGGAGTATTTGGAATGCAAATTACAAAATACCTTCGACTTGGGTATTTGAAAAACCACCTACAAAATAGTATTAAACTATCCCACCTACTGAATAGTAGTACCCTATAGTAAAAAAAAACTATTTTTAAAATACAAATTAACTTTTTATGGAGACCAAATGATTTTAAAAAGATATGACCTGCCTTGGCACATTATGGATAGCACAAATATTAAGAAATCGATTTCAATGAAAATGAAGCAATATTTGAAACATAATGTCATAGAAATGATATCGGAGCTATTTCAAAAGTAAGTTAACATTTTCATTTTTCATTTTAAAATGGGAAAATACCAAACATTTATACCTGAAATATAGAAGACAAGATGCAATCAGGTCGTGTACTTGAAATATCAAACACGTGGTACAAATGTATATAAAATATGTACGTATTTGAAAATACTTTTAATTGAAATACTGCCCACCCCTGCCTATAAAACTGTGAGTAGCGATTTCAAGGAATGGAGTACAAAATTTAATACACTAATGGACTGGTATAGAAATATTTTGACAGCAGAAGAAAGCTTAGCTCAAAAATTATCGAAGAGGAAAGTGGGTTAAACAAAGATGACATGGGAGCCAGCATCTTAAGATCGGAAATTGACGCAGCAATAAGAGAACTGCGAAAGAATAAGGCCCCAAAAAGAAATGAAAATCCAGCAGAGCTAATCAAAAATGCAGGAGAGAAGTACTTAGCTCAACTGAATAAAACTATTTGCGGTATGCACTCAACAAGATATTTACCTAGCGACTTCGAGGTGAAGTTTCTTAGACCACAAAAGAAAAGAGCAGAGAATTGCGAAGATTTCAGGACCAGAAACCTGACGACAAATGAATCGAAGATACCGACAAGACTGATGAACAGGAGAACAGAACGAAGCGCAGAAGAATTCCTGGATGAGGAACAATTTGGATTTAGGAAAAGCAAGGGGCAAGAGAGAAGCGATTTTGGCTGCTCTAGACTGTTCATAGAAAAGAGAATGGAAAAGAATAAAACGAATTTCATATCATTTGTCGATCTAGAGAAGGCATTTGATCACATGGGATGGAATTCAATGCTTAGAATTCAGAAAGAATTTGGAATGCTCTACAATAATCGTAGAATCACTCAAAGTTAGTGTAACAACCAAGTAGCTGTGGTATAATGTGGACCCAACTGTGCAGAGGCAAGAATTGGAAAGGAAGTGAGAAAAAGGAGTGCCCGGTCATCTTTAATTTCTAATGTTTACATAGAGGAGGCCATCAATTACATCACGGAGAGGGCCTTGGCTGTCAGCATCCACGGAGAAAGAATTAGTATGCTGCGATTGGCTGACGAGTCATATCCGAGACAGAGAATGATATGAAGAAGTATGAAAAATATCCAAAGGACAATGGCCATATATTAGCTAAAAATCAATAAAAAGAAGACTAAAATATTAGAATGCAGCCAAAGAGAGGGGTCAAGGACAAATATTAGACTAGGAAACAAAAGCTAGAAGAAGGGAAAGTGTTTTGTCACCTAAAATAGCCAAATTACCAAAGATGTACGACGCTCGAAAGATAAAGCAGAACAGCACAGACGAAGAGGGCTTACTACAAAAAGAACAATCTCCTAACAGCTGAGAATATAAGCATAGAACTGAGGGAACAGTTCAACAATCAATGGAGGGGAGAATGCTAGAGATAAACGGATGGACCGATTAAGCAATGAGGAAGTGCTAATAAGAGTGAGAGAAAAGAAAAGTCTTCTAAAATCCCTAAGGAGAAGACGGGGCAACTAACATGTCCGCATTATGAGGCATGATCGCCTGATGAAAATAATCATAGAAGGACAGTTGGAAGGGAAGAAGGGCAAGGGACGGCCTCGAAAAACTCACATAGGACAGGATATTAAAGGATGTAAAAGTGAAGAAATACGTCGCTATGAAAAGGTAAGCGGATAGGAGAGGGGAATGGAGAACTGCGTCAAACTAATCGTAAAGTTGTTGACTTGTGATAAAGCTAAACAGACTCACTGCCTGAAAAATAATTAATTGCCTAAAATCTCTATGAATTTCTTCAAATAATGAGATATTTAATACCAAACTCCCGTATAATTCACTTGACACATCGTCAAAAATCTATATGAAAAATTCTAAGTATTATTTCTTTGGAAAAATAACTCCAAAAACATAAAATTCATTCGACGATTACTTCGCAGGCTCATACATGCCGACGGTAACTCTTAGAAATCGTTAACGGAAAGCTAGTCAAATTGAATCCTGCATGGCAAAAGGTAAAATCATTTAAATATCGCACCTCTCCATAATAGACTTCTTTAAATATATTTGAAACGCAAACACTTACTATTTAATGTCACCTACGTAAATAGCTACTTCCTATCATTAATACAATGAACTCTGAATTCTTCTTGATCGCCGACTTAGGAGTAAGCGTCACTGAGTGCCGCGCCAGTAATATACCTGATTATTGGTAACATAAATCTCAATTGGTATAGAAAGCATTGTAAAAAATCGTCTATGTCATAATTATCAAGCCAGAAGAAATAATGTTTACCTAACTATTTAGAGCTTTGAGAGGCGGTTGCTAAAAATACACGCATTAGAAAAAGTAGATCGGTACATGGGAATATTTAAAGATACATAAAATATTTTAAAAGTGAGGAATATTGACTTACCATATTTTCCCAGGCTTCCCCATCCATGAAATCTCATCGCAACTCCCCGCCAAAACCCCACCCATTTCACGGAATAGATTCGCCACCCCAATATTACTCGCAAACCTGGAAAGAATTAAAACATATTAGAGGATGACAATATTAAAGCCCAAAAAGATTATAGTTAACTGAAGCATTGTTTAAGGATGACAACGAAACGTGATGCTACAACAGGAGTTCTTGCTAATGACCTCGAAAGAAGTGGAAGAAAGGAAATACCGAATGAGTGGTTATATGTCCGATGTTGATCGCAAATATTTTCCAAGTTATAATTGTAGAGAAAGCATTAGTCATCAAATTCAAGTACTAATTATCATAGAGGGGCTACACAATTATTAAATAACGCACAGTCGATTAAAGGTAGAAATGCAGCATGTTTGCTACATCGTAACTGAATTGGCGGATTACAACTACATAGACCTAAATATCGTATAACGCTTTTGAAAACCCGTTTCACAAACTACTAATATATTAACTCACTGTAGGGTCAGCATAAAAATTAATGCATGAAGGTCGAAAGAGGGTTGATGACTGGCAACTGAAGCCTTGGACACTTTTGACACGACAGTGCGCTCATTATCACTATGGAAAAAGTGTGGTAGGTATGGTACACTATTAACGCACGGTATGATACACTATTCAGGAACTACATTTAGCACCCCGCATTAACGGCCACAGCGATTCCACATTCATCTGTATGATCTTGGTAAAATGGTAAGAGCAAGTTACCGAATTACTAAAATTAAGTTACCGGAGAGAAAAGAGATCATAGGTTCAGGAAAGCAAATGTTGTATTTGATAATAATAATATTGATTAAGCGTGAAACACGACAAAAACAACAGAACTACTCAAAAGTCACCAACACTAGTCAAATGCAGAGTCTAGATCGAAATGCAATTACACAGAAGTAACACGTCTTACACTCGTAAACTATTACGTACGAACATTTTAGAGGAGAATCGAATCAGTTCATTAATGCAGTAATGCTCACATTAATTCTCATCGGGAGAAAATGGGCAATGAAACCTGGTCTATAGCCGAGACACTTATCACAGAAGAAGTTATTTTCATACGAAATTCAGTGTTGAGAAGAAAACGTGGATTTGAAACCGAGTTGAAAATGTTTCCCTATCACACAATTTCTTGAAAACACTATGCTAATTTTAACACTAACAAATTCCTCACATAGAATTGTATGCAGAATCGTGAAGATGGAAGTCGTAATAAAAATTAGTTTTTCAAAATGATAGTAAATCTTACAACGATTACTTAATAAATCAGAATAAATTGTATTTGCGATTAATCCTCGACTCAAGAATTGAAAATGCCTTAATAATGATAAGGAAAGTATCACCAAAATAATGGGTTAGGTACTCACCTCTTGTCCCCAAGACAGCTTGCCACGAAGTGAAGTCCAAAGAGAGGGAATTCTGATACTCTCAGCCGCATGACGTATTGCTGTGACGTCACGATGTATTCCGATCGATTTATTTTTCAACCAATGAGAAGCCTTAAAACCACAGAAAATCGTATATGTTATACTATTCCAATTTTTATAAATTAAAATGAATTTATAAATAGTTGTTTTCCGTGTAATTATAAAAATTATATCCCATTTTTTTCGAGGGGAAAAAAAATTTAAAAGTGGCGTTGTATACGTAGCGAAAAATTTCGAAATCAGCCAACGGTCACAGCACACATGGAACAATATTCCAGAGTGTTCCAAACATATACGAAGGTCGGTTTGCGTGCAAAAGACGTCATCGAACAGTCACAGCTCGAACAGTCAAACGATCTTCTTAGAGTCTCCATTCAACTGTTATTTCCAATCCAGCACTCCCCCACCCCTCCTCCGCAACACGCCCTCATTCCCTCACCAAACGTCATTTCGATGAAATCGTATTTGTGCAAGTTTAAAACATTTCTTTGGACTGTTTCACCCGTTTAGTCGTTCATTGAAGTCACCGTTTCATTTCGTAGGAACGAGGATATGGTGAGCGATACAGGAGATCTATCAACAAGATATACGAGGAAAATAAGCGTGTGAACATGTAATTGACATGATAGAGTTATAATGTACAATTGATATAATATTACTTATGGTGTGTTCGAGAATACACAATTGCAAAAATAGCCGTCTCTAATATGGCTTAGCATGTATAATGATTGCCTATAAAATAGAATAGCGGAGATTGCGAATTCATAAAGCGGAGTTTTGGAATTATAAGAACATTAGTAAATGCATTATGCGGTAAGTGCAAACACTTAAAGTATAAAGGTGTTCGCATTTGTCCATGAAAATTCTCCCCTGTAAAATGCACTTAATGGCAATCACCACTTCTGTTTCGTGTGGCCATCGATGTGTGAAGCCATTGCGGATTTAATTATAAAGACCTCAAAATTGCAGGAGGTTAACTTTAAGTGGCTTGCATTAAATTCAAGGCTTGTATTAATCGATCAGTGGTAATACCATCTATTTCTCCTTCTATAACATGGAAATATCGTACTGATTTCCTAAATTAATTTCGGCTGCGTGTGTATTAATTGTTGTTTTCATTATCCCTCTCCTACATTCAATATCACATATGACACAAGTGAATTATCTTTTATCTAATGAATAGTACAAGCGTTATAATAAAAACCTCATAAGTGTCACTACAGAACTTTCATTGGCAGTGAGTATCAAAATTCTAATGGCATGTATGTAAGTACCAATGAAATATGCAATAATAAAAGACCATGCAGTATGAATAATTATTATATTAGTATTTCAAGTGAACTTTATTAGAATGAAGACTCACGGATGAAATATAATAAGAACCTAATAATTTTTTCTGTTTATTCGCAGATTCGTTTCCTTCAAAATTCAAAAACTGTCGCCATTGCAGAGTTGAGTACTGTCGTAATACGAAATGGAATACCAAGTGATTTATTATGGGCAACAGTGAAGCGTCCATTATCAACTCAAGATATAATTTTCCTTCGAAATGTGAAGAAATAAAGAAGAATATAAGGACCTTCTGATGAATACAATTTCTCTCTACATGTGTGGTCTTCGCCGTCGATTCGTTTTTGAGGTAGGTAATGTTATTTTATCACCTGAATTGAACAGATTTCATTACGAAAAAAATAGCTTGCAGTAACTTATTTGCCTTATAATATTAATTTAGCAGTATTTAGTTAACTTAAGAGCCAATTCTGCAATCTAGGCGCCATTAAAAGCAGTGCATATTGAATTTTCTGAGGTTCTGCATGGGCATAAATACAGGAGAAACCTTTAACGATCAAAGTTACTCCAATTTTCGACATTATGATGCATGCAGAATGCAAAAGAAGTGGTCACGATGTTATTTAGATTATTTCACCTTCAGCGCTCGCCAATTTCATACTGTAGTTATCCCCTCCGAAGTGACTTCTACATTACTTAATGCTCATCAAACGCGTTCATGGATTTTAATAAACGTCTGTTTGCAAGGGAATGTTGCTAAGGTTTTCACCGGTAGCGCTAAAGCGGCTGGGCCTGAAAGGGTTGTGCTAATCAGTATTGCATAAATCATTCGCATAAGTCATAATAACATTGATTGGAAAAGTGATCCTTTGTATGGGCATATAAACCTTTAAGCATGAGTCATACGGACGGAGAATTTTATGAATACCAATTGAACTAATCTATTATATTTTTTCCATTAAGTCCCACGATAACACAAAATAAAACACTAATGCCTGGTTAACAGAAAATACAAATTTTTATAATGATGCTGCCTAAAGTAAAATGATTAACATACTTTTATATTACGTAATTAAGGAGAAATGTAGAAAAGCCGTCTTAAGACTTCATCCACAAAATCATCCACCTGTTGTCTATAAATTCGAACAAAGACCAGGTCAAACAGGGGCTTGAAGGCAGACATCACTGCCTCACATGGATCAACACGTCAATGTTTGGAGAGCGCAGTGGGAAGAGGGGATCAGCTAATCTCCTTCCCCAAACTAAATACCTTCCTCACGCTAACCCACTTTTTTCATTCTGTGATTCAGTTCTGTTCTCTACCACCCAATTTCCACTATGCCCATGTCAACTCGGTATGCTTTTAGAATTCAAGAATCAACCGATTTTTTAGTTTAACTAACTAGTAGTAGTAAGTAGTTAACTAACCATTTCACCGCTAAGAACACGCATAGCTGCTGAATCTTTTAGAGTATGTTAGAGCATAATATTTATAATCTAGGAGAAATTCAAAGGTTATTATTTATCCCATGGCACCGTAATTCAACTAAGTAGTATTTATTGCAATTTGTTTTTTTTTCATTAAGTAGTAATGTGTATGATTTCGGAGATTTCGAAGGTCATTATATATCCCATGGCAATTCAACTATATACGTACTCTATAGTAGAACTTATTGCAATTTATTTCTTATCATGGGGAATAATGAGGGAAAGAACTGAATTTTTATATCCAATAAACTAATTTTAGAATTGTATTTTTTTTTCAATTCTAACCCACGATAGCTCAAAATCACACTATGAAGCCAAATATCACAGAAAATTTTTAACTTTAAAAAACCGCCATTAAGTGTATAATAATTCAAATCCTCGTCAGAAAAAATGTGTGCAACATCTAGTTTGGTTTCAAATAGTAGTCTCTAAATATGTTTAAGCTTCACATTGAGTGCAGGAGGAGAAGGCTCCTTACCTTTCATTCGATGGCATGTCCATCGGCGGCAGAGCTCAGCTATCCATCGGAGATTCCACAAAATACACACATTCACCAACACTTCACAATCAACACACAACTGACCATGAATTTATCCATACAAACTTGACACTTTCTCTTCACTGTATAGCAAGATGAGCACTGCCTTCTTCCAGTGGTTAAAACAGCAAAAACATTCACATTATTTCCTTGGGACTACGTAGCATACGGCTTGAAATGGAGCGATAGAAGCTTTTTTTTATATCTGCATCCAATCGGTTGATAAATTGCATCATTCACTCCTTTCTCGTTAAACCTGGAAAATAAGTAGTGGTCATAAAGCTATAACCCAAAAAATAAATTGCACCTACGACGCTATACATCCAACTATAGGAAATAAGGAATGGTGACACCGGAAAAGCGTTCAATGCGTATAAATTTTAGCAATTATTTAAAACCTGTTTTTTGTGATAGATAAGCTATTCTAAGTCCTTGTTTATCTCTGAACAGTTTTTATGAAGGGAAGCTCGTGCGAAATAAGTCAGTGAAACAAATTAAAATATACATATACTATATTCTGATCATACTTTCGTAAAATATGGGTGGTTTAGATGTACATTTTCACGTACATTTTCGGATCATGCATTCCTATTTATAATTTCACTTAGTATTTTATCGCATAACCAGCCCCTGATACATAAATTAGGGAATAAAACCCCAAAAATTCGGGTTGCAAAAATTACTTTTATTTGACTACCTATATCTCAATGCCAAAAAGTATATTGTAATTTTGTACCTAACGTGCAAAACATATTGATTTAATATGCATAAAGATAATGGAATAAAAGTTAAGAGTTTAAGACATACCTCCACTCTTCAGCAAACAGACCATCCATCTCTCTACACCAAACGAACAACTGTGAGACTCGGACTTCACTTTAACGGAATGAGGACTAAGAGGAAAAACCGAAAGCGGTGCACTGCTTCTTACTCATTGCTATTCGAGGATGGGGAATTGCTAAGGAATGTGGGGGGTGTTGCCTGGCATGAATATCCCAAGGCAGGGTCAAAAAGTGTTGAACTGATTTTGAGTCGCAGTGAATCACGAAGTCTGACGGGTGAGTTTCGGTATAGACGTCGTTGGGCCACATAGCATGGCAGGTATTGAGCTGGTGGTTAAGGAGAGGTAGGGAAAGAGCGTCGGAGAGGACGAGGGTGGAGAAAGTGACTCAGGGAACCACCCTCTACACATTAACACCATCAATTCACTTTAAAGATTGCAATATCACTGCATAAATTGGCCGTATGTGTTCTATTACATTTACTCTGGCTATTTTTAAATCTCGAGTCGAATCATCAGAACAAGTTGAAAACAATTCATGCGTAAAATTACGACGAGAAATTATTTTCACATTCCTCGTTCCAAATTAAAACAAATTAAATTGTATTTCTTTCTTTGCGCCGTTTAGGAATCACGATGTATCCATCAGAGATCTAGATTTTCCCCGGTTCTTCATGGAAGGCTCTTATTCTTCATAGGGCGTAGGAGAACCAAGTGTTCCGCTCTCCCGATCGCATTTTAACACAATCAGCAAAGGCCATCAGTCCATACCGAGAGGATTGTGCTAAGTAAACACTGGTTTGCTCATTATTGTCTTTCTTGTCCTCTAAGATAATGGATTTTATGCCGTATATGCATTTAAATTTTAAAACACAATTCCCAATCACCCGGGGAGGGGATCCAAACTGTCGCAAGGTCAATGACCTGAGGGAGGGGAAGTGCCCTCAACTGCCCCGACTAGTAATTCCGTGTAATCTCCAAGTTTCATGTCTTTGTCAACTTTTAAACCTCATTTTCACAAAAAAACACTGAAAAAGACAATAATAATAAATATGCGCCATGTCGTTTTCTTTGTTTCTGGCAATCTGACTGATTGAGGCGAGAAAGGAAAAATGTACGCGCCCATAGGTGCGATCACGTATCATAGGGTGGGAGTCGTCATCATCTGTAGCAGAAGACGTCGCCACGCGACGAAAGCGGTCATAAACAATATTCAGACCCGGGTGCTTGTTGGCTTGCAAGTGCCAGATGCACGCCAATTCGAGGGTGTGGAGATTGAGGGGCGAGTCAGTGGGTGACAGGGAGGCAATGATTGAAACTTTGAAACATTGATTAAAGATGGAATCATGCGAAAAACAATATGTGGGAACCGGGAGAGATGCGTGTGGGGAAGACGGACAACAGGAGGCGCGGTGATTATTTATTCTAAGGTTGAGAGGGGTGGAGCATTGGCCTATATAAAAAGCGGGGCAGAAGTTGCATTGAAGGAGGTATATGATGTTGGTGGAGGTACAGGTGGTGGAAGGAGATATCGGGAGGAATTTAAGTTTGGAGAGGAAAGAGGCTGGGGGTGGAGAGAAAATTTTACAGGTTTTACATCTAGGACGGTTGCATGGCGAGGGTGGGGTAGTAAATAATCACCGCGCCTCCTGAACACTTCTGATTACATTAAGGAAGAATTTCAATTGGGTGGCCGGTTGGGAGAGGTTTAGGTTCATGGGTCGACGGTGGTCGAAACCTGGAAAGGGCACTATGGGGAGGAATTGGAGTATTAAGTTCTTTCTGTGTATCCCAAAAGGCTTTCCACCTTAGATTTCTGCAAAATTGCATAATATCCGTGACTAAGGGGACATGGCGCACTTTAGGGGTGGGAGAGAAGGAAAGGCCTTTGCTGAGGAGGGAAAGTTCTTCTTTGTTTAAGGAGGCAGATGATAGATTGATCACTGGGATGTTTTCATTTTGACACTCAAGCTCATGGCTTTGGGAGGGGGGGCGTCGAAATTGTTCTCTCTCTGGCAGTCGTCTCGGTGGAGACCAAAGTTGCTGTGGAGGTGGCGGAGGAAGATTAAATAGGGCGGCTAAATCAGGTCTGTAGAGATCCACCTCCTCTACATCTCTAGTAGTTCTCCTGAACACTTCTGATTACATTAAGAAAGCTGAAAGACAACTGACTGATACCTCCTCATACACACTCATGCCTCATGACCCTAACCCCACCTTCCAGGAAAATATCAAGTCTTTTCTCAAGGAACATGCCCCAACGGAAGGCCTCTCTTCGTCTGACATCTCCATCCTTTCCCCCCCAAACCCACATACTCCACATTTTTACATTTTGCCAAAAATACATAAACCCAACCACCCTGGCCGTCCTATTGTCTCATCTTGCAACTCACCCACGGAAAGAATATCTGCATTCATTGACTATTACCTCCAACCACTAGTTTTGTCTCTACCATCGCATATCAAAGACACATATAACTTCCTAGACCGTCTCCAATCCACCCAAATTCCTCCTGACACCAAAATTACCATGGCCACCATAGATGTCACTTCTCTCTACACATCAATTCCTCATTCTGAAGGTCTTTCCTCCCTCCGCCACTTCCTTTCCCAACGCCCAACTCCTCATACCCCTAGCACCGACTTCCTCTTAGACCTAACTAATATCGTCCTAACGCACAATTCGTTCTCATTTAATAATAAGCATTATTTACAGATCAAAGGTTGCTCAATGGGTAGTAGATTCAGTCCCTCCTACGCAAACCTCTACCTAGGCCACTTTGAACAAATTTTCCTTTCCCAATATCCATTTAAACCCCTCCTTTGGCTCAGATTTATTGATGACATATTCCTCCTATGGCCACATGGTAATGATTCCCTCGAAAATTTTATTGCTACTCTCAATTCCTCATCCTCTCTTTCTTTCACCTCAACCATTTCTAATTCCCAGATTACCTTCCTTGATGTCAATATCTCTCTTGTCAACAACAAATTTCTCACCTCTGTCCATGTAAAACCCACGAATAAGCAGCAGTACCTTCATTTCAGCAGTTGTCATCCTTCCCACACTAAACGCTCCCTTCCCTATTCCCTTTCCATTCGAGGCCACCGTATCTGTAATAATCCTGATGCCTTAAATAATTTTCTTCACAACCTTCACCGTTCCCTCCTCCAGAGAGGCTACCCAGAGTCCCTCCTACGTAAAAAAATTCTCAAACACAAATGCCCCCCAGAACCGTGCAATAGAAACAAACCACGAGACCTTTCCCTCTGCACCACTTACTTTCCTGGAATACAATCCCTGCAATCTATCCTTAAAGACCTCTTCCCTATTCTAAAAAACAATAAGGCGACAGCCAATCTTTTTGCCAAACCCCCTACTGTCACATTCAGACGACCTGCAAACCTTTTAAATTTATTCCGCTCAACTAACCCCTTACAGAAGTCACCCACTACTCCCATCAGCACACCTTCGCCCTGCGGTCGTCCTAGATGTAAGACCTGCCCAATTTTTACCCCTCCTTCTATCCCCAGTCATCTCGTCTCCTACCTACCACCACCCCCTGCGGCCTCCTGTACTTCAAAAAATGTAGTTTACCTTATTCAGTGCAAGCACTGTCCCTCCTTTTATATAGGCAAATCCTCAACTCCCCTTAACCTTAGAATCAATAACCACAGAGCATCATGCTCTTCCTCTGACTTTGCATCCTTCCCGGTGGCGAAACATGCGGCCACTCATCAGCGTCAATTCAATGATTGCTACAATGTTTCAGTTTTAGCCTCCCTTCCCCCCACAGACCACCCACTCAAACTTAATTCTATTGAATTAAGTTACATTTGGCTATTCAAAGCATTTCTTCCTCCCGGCTTAAACATCCACCGCTAATCCCTTAATTGCCTCAACCCACTTCTTTCCCCCCCTCTTTGGACCCTACCTCCCCTCTATTTCCCCTTCCCTCAGCTATCCTTTACCCTCTACCTACAGTCTTTTACCTAACTCCGAGGAAGGTGGTAATGCCACCGAAAATTTAGTGAGTGTGAGTTTAGAATTTTAGAGATTGGAGGCATAGTATACATTTCTGACGAACATCGATGACAGCGCCCCTATGCTGATATTTGGAATCAAAAAACAAATGAGTAACCACTAGCGGAAATATCCCTGTTAACATTTTTGATGAACATCTTCATGCCGGTATTATTCACCTTTTTCATTATTTCGTGAATAGAATGTGTCTCAAAATCATTAAGTGGTTTTGTTTTGATGTCATCTAACTGTGTGCAATCATGTTTGAGGAATATATTGGTGTAAATATTCGATGTGAACTTGGGGTAACATTTCTGATGAACATTTTGATTGTGAGACATTTATCTGTATTTTCATCATTTTATTCATAAAAATTAATAGTGAATAATAAATAGGTAAACATATCATGTAATTATACAACTAGAACGCTTATTTGATGCAAATTAAAGCATTGGGAGTGATTTTGGCTTCAGAACGTTTCGGTTAACATTTTTGATGAACATCTTCATGCCGGTATTTTTTACGTTTTACATTCTTTTGTGAATAGAATGTGTCTCTAAATCATTAAGTGGTTTTGTTTTGATGTCATCTCACTATGGGAAATCATGTTTGAGGAATGTATCAGTGTAAATATTCGATGTGAACTTGGGGTAACATTTCTGATGAACATTTTGCTTACGAGGAATTTATCCCTATTTTCATCATTGTGGGGTAAAAATTCAATAGTGAATAATAAAAAGGTAAACTTTTCTTGTTATATTTCAACTAGAACGCTGATTTGATGTAAATTAAAGCAATGGGAGTTATTTTGGTTTCATAACGTTTGGGTTAACATTTTTGATGAACATCTTAATCCCGTTATTAATTGGCCTTTTACATTATTTCGTGAATAGTATTTGTCTCTAAATCATTAAGTGGTTATGTTTTAATGTCATCTAACTATGGGCATTAATGTTTGAGGAATATATCAGTGTAAACATTCGATGTGAACTTGGGGTAACATTTCTGATGAACATTTTGCTTACCAGTCATTTATCTCTATTTTCATCGTTGTGGAGTAAAAATTCAATAGTGAATAATAAATAGGTAAACATATCGTGTTATTATACAACCAGAACGCTGATTTGATGTAAATTAAAGCAATGGGAGTTACTTTGGTTTCATAAAGTTTGGGTTAACATTTTTGGTGTACATCTAAATGTCGGTATTAATAGGCCTTTTACATAATTTAATGACTAGAATATGTCTCAAAATGATAAAGTGGTTTTGTTTTGATGTCATCTTCCTATGGGAAATCATGTTAGAGGAATGTATCAGTGTAAATATTCGATGTGAACTTGGGGTAACATTTCTGATGAACATTTTGCTTACGAGGCATTTATCTCTATTTTCATCATTGCGGGGTAAAAATTCAATAGTGAATAATAAATAGGTAAACATTTCTTCTTATATTACAACTAGAACGCTGATTTGATATAAATTAAAGCAATGGGAGTTACTTTGGTTTCATAAAGTTTGGGTTAACATTTTTGATGAACATCTTAATGCCGGTATTTTTGACTTTTTACATTATTTCGTGAATAGTATTTGTCTCTAAATCATTAAGTGGTTATGTTTTGATGTCATCTAACTATGGGCAATAATGTTTGAGGAATATATCAGTGTAAATATTCGATGTGAACTTGGGGTAACATTTCTGATGAACAATTTTCTTATGCGGCATTTATCCTTATTTTCATCGTTGTGGAGTAAAAATTCAATAGAGAATAATAAATAGGTAAACATATCTTGTTATTATACGACCAGAACGTTTATTTGAGGCAAAGTAAAGCAATGGGAGTTATTTTGGTTTCAGAAAGTTTGGGTTAACATTTTTGGTATACATCTTCATGTCGATCGGTATTTATTGGCATTTTACATCATTTAATGACGAGAATGTGTCTCGTAATGATAAAGTGGCTTGGTTTTGATGTCATCTAACTATGGGCAAACGTGTTTGAGGAATATATGAGCGTAAATATTTTATGTGAACTTGGGGTAACATTTCTGATGAACATTTTGCTTACTAGGCATTAATCTCTATTTTCATCATTGTGGGGTAAAAATTCAATAGTGAATAATAAATAGGTAAGCATTTCTCCTTATATTACTACTAGAACGCTGATTTGATATAAATTAAAGCAATGGGACCTATTGTGGTTTCATAAAGTTTGGGTTAATATTTTTGGTGTACATCCTCATGTCGGTATTAACTGGCCTTTTACATTATTTGGTGACTATAATACGTCTCAAAATGATAAAGTGGTTTGGTTTTGATGTCATCTAACTATGGGCAATAATGTTTGAGGAATGTATCAGTGTAAATATTCGATGTGAACTTTGGGAAACATTTCTGATGAACAATTTTCTTATGTGGCATTTATCTGTATTTTCATAATTATGGGGTAAAAATTCAATAGTGAATAATAAACCGGTAAACATTTATTGTCATATCACAAGTAGAATGCTTGTTTGATGCAAACCTAAGCACTTGGAGGTATTTTGGTTTCAGAACGTTTTGGTTAACATTTTTTGTGAACATTTCATTTCGGTATTTATTGACTTTTTACATTATTTCGTGACTAGATTGTCTCAAAATCATGAAGTGGTATGGTTTTTATATCATCTGACAATGTGTAAACATGGTTGAGGAATCAGTTTAAATATTCAATGTGAACTTGGCGTAACATCCCTGATGAACATTTTGCTCACGAGGCATTTATCTTTATTTTCATCTTTGTAAGATAAATTTCAATTGTTAATAATGCATAGGTATACATTTCTTGTTATATTATCAGTGGAACACTTATTTGAAGCAAAGCTAATGTTTTAATCTCTTGCTCTCCAAAACTTTGGCAGAAAATAACGACAAATACAACTAATATATGTAAAATAAGCTTTTAGATCTGTAATGAAAATTGTTAACCTGTATATTTATGATAATAAATCTGAACCAGTAAATAATTCTTTCTGTTTATCATTTATACTAATGCAACTTTTTTTAAATAGTTCAGTACCTTTTCAATAATGGATACACATTTGAGATATCAAGGATCTCATACCAATGTAAATTATTCAATTGCAGATCTGTCCATGTTGACATTCAGGAAAGGGTAACTGAGAATATTTTTTGTAATCTTTACAATGCCTTCATATGAAACCAAGGGACTCTAATATTTATTTGCTTACAGTTGAATCAATATCTGTATCTAATGTTAGTTTGTAGTCCAACAGTACACCTTGGATCTGTTTTTAGTGTACCCTTTGTAATATGTTTTCAGATAATTAGTATATTTAAAAAAAGGGAGTTTCTATTTACAAAAGGTAAGTACACTACATTTAATGATGCTTATCTGCAATAAATTATTTTTGTACTACAAAGTAGAAAGATAATCTAACCGTTGCTGAAGGCCAATGACATCATGTAGTATTACTGCTGACACTGCACTATGTGAATCAATGGAATAGAAGATTTTCAAGTTAACAGCGGAGATGGAGTGCTTTCTCAGATTTAAGGCCATTCTCCATTAATGGACTCTATGGAAAATCCATGATAATTATCATTCACAAACAGTAATAAAGGAAGTGGTCCCAGGTGGGAGCCCTGTGGAACAGTAGATGTTGCATAAAATTGTGATGGTTCTGCATTCTGGAATTTATTTGCGAGTTCTCTCTTTCACTTATAGCATGGGACCAGATATTCCATTGGCTTTCAGTTTTGCTGCTGATAGAAGTATGATAAACTTTATTGAATGCATTTGGAAAAATCACAATACACTCTACCTGAAAATGATCAGTGAGATCTGTAGCTACAAAGAGCTGAAAAAGCAAAAAGGTTTGTACCTAGTAGTTGAAATACCGCACCTAAATCCTTGCCCTTAATCATGATTACTGCAGTAATCAGGTTTTCAAACACTTTGGCAAAAACTGACTGAATAATCATGGTCTATAATCACTAAAGACTGTTTTACTTGGGGCACGTAATTGTGCAGGTTAGAACTGCATTAATTTTCAATATGGCATAAAATTGCGAGAATGTGAGCTTGGTATTAGAAGAGGGGCTATTTTGTCATCTCGTGTCCATGCCTTCTCGAATGCGACCTAGGAATTCTCTGCTTTACAGGACACAATTTTGACTGTGCCTTTGTACATAAGTTTGATTGTGCAGTGACTTGCCACTTTTTCATATCTTTAACAGTGTTAACCTTTTTACACATAGGTATCACAATTGCTTTTTTGGCGGAGCTAGGAATTGTACCAGTATCTAGACTTGTTAAAGATAATATGGAGAGCTATTTATCCCCAAAACTCCTCCTTGCTGCACCTGTCCTAGCTACACCCCTGGTAACATGAGGCCAAAAGAATTACCCAATGGTCTAATGATTACCTATTAATATCTCTTGATGAGGTGATTGAATTTCATGTACTCAGTCCGATCACCATTTTTTTAAGGTTTATCAGTAAATTTTATTTTGAGTGATCAAAATTTTGAGAGCAGGGAAGAATCATTTAGGATTATTACTCTTACTTAAGAAATTTACAGGAGTGAAAATGTACACAGCATCTTAAGTACTGCATAAAAACTATTCACAGCATCATATAGCGATTTTGGTTTCATAAAATCTCATTGTCGGACCAGTTAATATAACTGAAATAATAATTCAAACCAATAAAATCAGTTTTGAAAGTCATACAGCAGTGTGATAAATACCACAGCCTTAATGGCAAATATTTTCCTCATACACTGACATCCTTGATAGAATACTGTTTCCATGTGCTTTTAAGAGTTCCAGTCTTTTTCTGGGCAAACCTTTATTTTTATTGTTAGTACAGCACACTCCCGATTATCCGCCTACGGTTTCTCTGGGTAGCGGATTATCCATGCATTATTGTCACTCTTGCTCATTTTTTTATGCTATACATTAAAAATAAAATCGGACGCAAAATCATCGCAATTACTGCATTATGGCGAGGATACTCCGGGCTTATTATTTCCGCTAGAATCCCCTATTTAAAACGGAAGCGATCGCGCGCTAGCTGCATCGACGGGACCACCGTGTTCCTATTTTCCAAGCCTCGCAATGAACGACCGTGCTCCGTGATCACGGGTACTCCTTTACCGACCTTGGGATACAAGTCCCGCAGCAGTTGCAACCTGGGAAACTTGTGCGAGACGCAACTAACATAAGTGGCGTGGTGCCTGAAAGTAGTTTCCGACGTCGAGTAATGGTTTTGAAGCATTCGTTCAAACCACTTTACTGCATCCGTGATCACACAGCCACGGATGTGTGGTTTTCGAAACCAGGCCTTATATAGAGCATTAATAATGCAAGCACAACAATCTTATCGCCGCTAAAAAGATCGCGAACTGGCGAAGAAAGCTCTCGTTGAGTCCGGGAAGAACTCTTAAATAACATAATACCTGCATACATAATATTATATTGTTCTTTTACGTAAATTATTAACATTACCAGACATTTCAGTAAACTTTTGGGTTATCCGTGTTTTCCGATTATTCGTGCCGTCTCTCCCCATCATTAGCCCGGATAATCGGGAGTGTACTATACATGAAGTCATTTTCTTTTTATGCATGGGCTAATAATTCTCATGTACTGACAAAACTAGCTAGTGGTGCTCATTTAAATACAATGGGTCGCAAAGAGATAAATATGGATTAATTTATTATGAAACATCTGTTTTACTGTTTTATAGCATGTTAAAATAGAATTGTTTCTTAAGCAATTTTTCGTAATAAGCAATCGAGATATTAGTAATGGTCCAAGTCTGACCTGAATGGAAAGAGCACTAGAGAGCTCTGCTAATGTTATATGCACAGGAAGAACTGAAACCCTGAAATACATTTACTCTATCATGTAACTTTCCACGTAAACATGAAACCCAAACACCTTACTTCTTCTTGGTGTTCTACTCATCTAAATAAACAAGAACAGATACCTACCGATATAATATCCTAGAAGCAGGAAAAATTCAGCTACAGTAGACTCTCGTTATTACGAATTTCAACGGCCCGATAGTCCGGAGGTTCGTAATAACGAAGTTCGAATGAACGTTTCTTTTGGGAATCGTCAGAAAAAACCGTATGTGATAAATGCGATTAAATTACGCGGAAATATATATAAACAGGAAAAATCTTTTCAGTTTCGGCATGCGGCATGACGTAATCGAGGTTTGATATCCTCCCGAGTACAGTAATTCCGATTTGCGAACTAGATGCGTTCCAAGACCTTGCTCTTAAGTTGATAAACCTACCAAGGAGAGTTGTCCGATGACATGCAGAATAGTCTACGTCGGGGCAGCGTTGCCAGGTGAGAAAGTGAAACGGCTACAAGGGTCTCCGTGAAGAATGGAGACGGAAAGGACGAGTGTGAAGGACCCAGTGGAAGAATTACTTGTTTTGGAGATTCGAAGGAAGGGCATGTTTTTTGGATCAGGCTTATTTCGCTGCTCTGTATGCATTTGACAACGTTGTACGACTAGGCATGTGTGAGGTGCGTTTGGGGGACAGCGATTGGCTGCAAACCGTGCTGGCGAAGGGTTATCCGCACCTCCTATTGTGCCATCATCGGACCGGTGGTACTGTATGCAAGGCATCGAGGAGTACGGTTATCATGCAGAATCCAACACTTCACGTGCGCTTACGATTGTGACGAATTGATCTAGCTGGGCGTGCAACGCAGCCGGAGCCGAAAACAATCGCTCTCCGCGGCAAGGAACAACGGGCAAAACGCTGAACAGTTTCTTACTTCACACCGGAATGAATGATACTTTGTTCAGATTATGCCCAGAGTACGATTTCCTCTACGCCGCACGGCGTAACAACGGCGAAGTCAAAAGGCGCCAAATTCGAAATTTTTGAATGCTGCCATCTCTGCAAGTTCGTAAATCGAATGTGCGTAGGAAGAGAACTAACTGTACATAAAATTTACGAGCTGTGAGTCTGTCACCATGATTCCCAAGGAATGAAGCTTGTTTTATGAAGTTGCGCGAATGGTGAAGAAATAACCATAAATGACGCTCTCGGTCACAGTACATGAGGACAACTTAAACGTGGCGTGATTATTAAAACTTATAGTAGTGAATATCCATCTAAATGCCATAGCTTACGCGTGGAACTTCGTAGTAAAGTTCATTTTGTAACCGCCAGGACCGGGACTGAGGTTCATAATTTCGTAAAAACGAAACTTTTGTAATAACGTTTCTTTTCCTACAGCTTGGATAGACCTTTTCGTCAGAACCAACGATTTGCTTCGAAAAAACGAGAACTTCTTAATAACGTTGTTCGTATTAACGAGGGTCTATTGTTATATACCAGTTTTCCAACCACAATTGTATTCCATACAAGGAATTTATAGAAAAACTTATTCTTCTATGTATAGAAAATTCAGTAAAATGGTAAAAAAAAGCTCATATTGATGACTTCCTATGATCAATTGAGTAAGTTGAAGTTATAGTTATCAAGTAAGAGTAATAAATGGGCTATGTGCTTTAGAAATTTTCCTCATGCCAACTCTAATACCAATATATATGTTTGTGGAAACATTTCACCACATTCTGAAAACCCATTACTTTAACTGGAATGTTGAGAGGAGATTAGATGATCTTGTAACAATTATTTTCAGAATGCAAAAAACAGCGTACCTGTCTCTAAAGTACAATAGGATGATTGAATAGCCACCTCTTGGATTTGCAAACGTAAATTGTTTACGCCATTACAAAGGCATCAAAATCCCTGATGAAAATATAATGGTAGTGACTAAAGGCTATAGTGTTGGAATGTTAGAGCCCAGTCTGATCCTTTAGTCTTTGTGCTTTGTCAAGTTGGCCAATGGTGATTGTAGCCTTCCAGAGTTGTGCTTCGTAAAATGCTGTAGGTTATCTTGTGCGGGTCTTTGTTCACACATATGCAGTGACAAACATTCAATATGAAAGCACGTTCATAAAGTTCACTCTTTTCAAGTTCGAAATCGTCATACTTCATGTGCCCCTGCCTTTGAAGCTGAAAGTACAGCGAAATTGGACCTTTGCTCATCATCATTTTCCAATAATGATCAATCTAAAGAACAGTAACTCCATTCTATAGAAATGAGTTTGAAGCAAATAACATCATTAATCAATCAAAAAAAGTCAGAGCCTCTCCTTCTCCATGTTCTTAACACTTTAAAATTACTGCTCGAGGAATGGGATGCAATTGAGCATACCACAGAACCTCCTAAACTACAGCATGCAAGAGTACCCCCTAACTCTAAACTAACAACTCAGTACAGGTTGCACCAAACCTCAAAGGATCACAAACCCACCAAGCACTACTTCCAGAGGCCTAGCCGAGAACAACAAGAGTCCATTAAAGAGTCATTAATAAATAATGAGTGTTGCTCTTTCACAGATCGAATTTCTTCTAACAGTATTCTTCTGAAAACTGTTTGCAGGAGTGGCCATTATACAGTCAATTCTGTGCATCTAAATCACTTGATTATTTTATAAGTCATTTAGAAGTTGAGCAATTAGCCTGTGTATCACCAGATTTTCAAAGAGGCTGGCTGTATGATACTGTAATCGCAGTTTTTCTAACAATTGTAAGCTTATCTATATCTACGGCTAGAATTATAGATCCTGCAGTTTGTAGTTAGCAATATGAAATTAAAGAAGGTATTATGTATCTCTTTTTCAGAAAATTACCTTCACAGATGTAACTAAGCTAATTATTCCATTTCATCCATTGAATTCACATAGGCTTCTCCTATAGTAGTTAGGCTTAATGAAAAATAAATTGATTTTTATGACCCTTACAGTGATAGCATTAAGCATCTGTATAAATACAATATTGCTCGGTGGGTTATATTCCATGCTCATAAATGTGCACATGGTGGTCAGATTGCAGACTGGAAGACATTTCACCCAAAACATCAGTTGCAAATTGATGGCCTTAACTGTGGGGTTTACATATCAAGGTTTGCTGAGCAAGATCTGAAAGGACAACCAGTCGATCATCCTTACGATCCCATTGCCTACAGGAAGTTAATGTTCAACATAATCACTGGGAGAAGCCACTGAAAACCATGCTTGCAGGCTACCCAATTGCCAGAGGTTAAAGGAATATTTGTGTCTTCAATAGCTGCACCTTTTCATTCTTCTTTCCTATTTCATTTTCCTGTGTGCCTTAAATATTTTGCATGACATTTTTTCAGATCTTGAGACGACTTGCATCACATGCATCTTCTACTTACTTCTTCCTACTATCTTTTCAAATTTGATGGAGCATACTTCCTAGTTCAGAAATATAGCATTTGTATCATTTTATGTGCTAGTCATATTTTATTTTTTGTATTGGAAGGTATGCCAAGATAGACAATTTTTATTTGATTATTCTAGTCATTGCCATGCATAACACCTCAAGTCTTCCACAAGGTCATGACTTTTATTTAGCTTTATCTATAAGGAAGTGCTAAGGTGCTTTCTATAAAACTGCAATATTTTAAGTCCTGACATTTGATGTCTTGTACATTACAGCTTGCTAAGAGAGAAAATTTTTGTCCAGTCGTTCTGTAAACAGCATGATAAGAAATGAATATGTCAAGCAGAGTTGCATAGCCATTTCTAATCATATGCAGCATGTCTATAACCATTCAATAACAACTGGCTCTTATATATCCTTGATAAATAATGTACATATATTTCTATTTTCCCAAGTCTTGAAGGCTCAACATGTTAAGAGAATGGGCAAAGAATTTATTTATCTTCAGTTAAGAAGGATTTGGTGCTTTCCCGGCGAATGCTGATGATGAAATCTTCACGGGAAATCAGCCGGGTAATGATGGTCATCTTCGGTTACATTATTTTTTACGTGAGAGCTACACCTATATTGTAAATATGCAGATAAGCAGTTTACATGTCCCTTTCCAAGGACTACTACCTTGTCATGGTGGAAGGGCTTGTGTGTTCCGTGAAATCTGCACAATATTGGCAATGATAAATTTTTCTCATTGTCATGTAAATTCACACTAATAATTTACAAGGGTAGGAACCAGACTAAAGGTAGTCAAATCCAGATAAAATCAGCAAAGGTGATATCAAAAGCAGTCTTATCAACAGTACCAAAATGGATAGCTGTTGAGTGTTACTTTCATGTACTTAATATTTAAGCTACAAATAGATATTTTTCTGAAAATAGGCTATGTATTTTTGGAAAGTGTCTCTGAAAATAATTTTTTGAAATGAAAATTGTTCTGTGAAAGTATTCTTGCCTCATTTCAATGCCAAAAGAAAAACAGCTAATTTTCTTTTTAACTAAAAATTTCTTTGTCAGCAAAAACATAAGTCCATCACCTGGCCCGGATGATTGATGTCAGTCCCCTTATGTTAATATTATAAAAAATGTTTACCTGTTTATTAGTCACTATTGAATTTTTACCCCATAATTATGAAAATACAGATAAATGCCACATAAGAAAATTGTTCATCAGAAATGTTACCCCATGTTCACATCGAATATTTACACTGATACATTCCTCAAACATTATTGCCCATAGTTATATGACATCAAAACCAAACCACTTTATCATTTTGAGACGTATTCTAGTCACCAAATAATGTAAAAGGCCAATTAATAACGGGATTAAGATGTTCATCAAAAATGTTAACCCAAACGTTATGAAACCAAAATAACTCCCATTGCTTTAATTTACATCAAATCAGCGTTCTAGTTGAAATATAACAAGAAAAGTTTACCTTTTTATTATTCACTATTGAATTTTTACCCCACAATGATGAAAATAGGGATAAATGCCTCGTAAGCAAAATGTTCATCAGAAATGTTACCCCAAGTTCACATAGAATATTTACACTGATACATTCCTCAAAAAAGATTTCCCATTGTAAGATGACATCAAAACCAAACCACTTTATCATTTTGAGACATATTCTAGTCATTAAATTATGTAAAAGGCCTATTAATACCGACATTTAGATGTACACCAAAAATGTTAACCCAAACTTTATGAAACCAAAGTAACTCCCATTGCTTTAATTTACATCAAATCAGCGTTCTGGTTGTATAATAACACGATATGTTTACCTATTTATTATTCACTATTGAATTTTTACTCCACAACGATGAAAATAGAGATAAATGACTCGTAAGCAAAATGTTCATCAGAAATGTTACCCCAAGTTCACATCGAATGTTTACACTGATATATTCCTCAAACATTAATGCCCATAGTTAGATGACATTAAAACATAACCACTTAATGATTTAGAGACAAATACTATTCACGAAATAATGTAAAAGGCCAATTAATAACGGGATTAAGATGTTCATCAAAAATGTTAACCCAAACGTTATGAAACCAAAATAACTCCCATTGCTTTAATTTACATCAAATCAGCGTTCTAGTTGAAATATAACAAGAAAAGTTTACCTTTTTATTATTCACTATTGAATTTTTACCCCACAATGATGAAAATAGGGATAAATGCCTCGTAAGCAAAATGTTCATCAGAAATGTTACCCCAAGTTCACATCGAATATTTACACTGATACATTCCTCTAACATGATTTCCCATAGTAAGATGACATCAAAACAAAACCACTTTATCATTTTGAGACATATTCTAGTCATTAAATTATGTAAAAGGCCTATTAATACCGACATTTAGATGTACACCAAAAATGTTAACCCAAACTTTATGAAACCAAAGTAACTCACATTGCTTTAATTTACATCAATTCAGCGTTATGGTTGTATAATAACACGATATGTTTACCTATTCATTATTCACTATTGAATTTTTCCTCCACAACGATGAAAATAGAGATAAATGCCTCGTAAGCAAAATGTTCATCAGAAATGTTACCCTAAGTTCACATCGAATGTTTACACTGATATATTCCTCAAACATTAATGCCCATAGTTAGATGACATCAAAACATAACCACTTAATGATTTAGAGACAAATACTATTCACGAAATAATGTAAAAGGCCAATTAATAACGGGATTAAGATGTTCATCAAAAATGTTAACCCAAACGTTATGAAACCAAAATAACTCCCATTGCTTTAATTTACATCAAATCAGCGTTCTAGTTGAAATATAACAAGAAAAGTTTACCTTTTTATTATTCACTATTGAATTTTTACCCCACAATGATGAAAATAGGGATAAATGCCTCGTAAGCAAAATGTTCATCAGAAATGTTACCCCAAGTTCACATCGAATATTTACACTGATACATTCCTCTAACATGATTTCCCATAGTAAGATGACATCAAAACAAAACCACTTTATCATTTTGAGACATATTCTAGTCATTAAATTATGTAAAAGGCCTATTAATACCGGCATTAAGATGTTCACCAAAAATGTTAACCCAAACGTTATGAAACCAAAATCACTCCCGGGGCCTAATTGTGCATCAAATAATAATATAATAACGGTTTCCAATTGATTTGTACTTTTCTATGCGCCTCGAGCCTTAAAATTCGCCTTTGTTTACATTTTCAAATAATATTCCGCTTTCGGCCATCTTGAATTTAGATGTACGTCCACGGGTGCGGTCCGTTGAACGCTACCAATGCTTCGGAGCGCCACCAAGCGGTCCGTTATTCGCTACGGAGCGCTACAGGTTAGGCTGTGACGTCACGGCAAACGTCATACACCCGTTTCCCGCCTCGCTCCGGACCAGCTCCAGACGCTCCCCTGAAAACTTGGGTCAGCGGAGGAGCGAGTCAATTTTTGGCGGAAATTCGAAGGGAATGCACTGAGGCAATGGAGAGTTTACTCACGTTGCAGATGATGGACGCTGAATGTGGACGCCTTTCACCTATATAAGTGACTACGAAGTAACGGAGTAGACGCACTTAGTAAATAGATGTAAATTTAATTGTGATTTAAATAAATATATAGCAAGAACTAAATATCCGCAAACATTCTCGTATCTCCCCCAAAATGAACTCAAATGTCTTTGGAAGCAGCCTTTACATACAAAAGGCAACAAAAATTATTAAAAGGGGCATGTAATATAAAGAAAGGATTGTAAGAACATATATCGACAAATTTACTCATGCCATAAATTAAAATGTAAAGAAAAATAGGATATACATGAAATAGATTAATGTTTTTTAATAGTCGTTAACCATTATGAGTTAATATGTTTCAACTGGGAAAACGGTAGAGTACCTACTTTTTCCTTTACTAGGGTAATGAGTTTCATTGAGAAGGGTAGGCGAGGGTTGGTGTGAGAAATACGGTCCAAAGTTTCTTCCTTTACTTTGTGGAGCCTCGATATTGAAAAATAAAATTCATTTTAATGATATTCAAACATATTTATTAATATTCAATGATCATAGTCACCTCAATTCGCAATTAAAACCACATTTTCGATTTCATAATCCCAGTTTGCCCACCCTCGTTCATTTCCGCCATCTTAACTTCGCTCCTGACCGGTCCGAAAAGAAATTCTCGTAGCGAACGTAGCGCCTATGGACCGGTGCTCCGGAGCACTTCCGTCTGTAGCGTCTGGTAGCGAAAGTAGCATTCATTGGACCGCACCCCACATGTATACCAAACCTCCATTCGGAACGATTCGTGAGTTTATAATCTTTTTCGTGTGTGTTCTGATACTGCCCATCCTAGGGTTTTTTATGTTGGGGATCGGGTTGGTGTGGTGGCTAGAGTGTTGGCTTCCCACCCGGCGGGCTCGGGTTCAAATCCCGGTAGTGGCAGAGAATTTTCAGAGACTGCCCGATCCCTGCTAGAATGTTGTGTGGAGGACATTTCAAGCGCAACACTCCGTCCGTCGGATGGGACGTTAAGCCGTGGTCCCCTTGGCGCCTTAGGCTAACGCCGACGCCAGGTTTCTCTCGACCCTTCCATCCACACCCTTCCCTCATGGCGCAAATGACCTCAGCTGTCGGTCGCCTCCTCCAAATACCATACCATTATAACGAAGAGACCGTTTGTTATAATATGAACCATGCAACAATCGGTATTATTTTAAGCGTTAATGATAGGAGTGCGCAATATGCGCGAGATGGTATGAAACGGGTGTTATGGGGGCACGAGTCATGGAATTAACAGCAAAAATGGCCAAAATCGCATACTTTATTGTTTTTCGCGGTGTTCCACCACCTAAATGTTTCATTTTCATTCAATTAGCCAAAAGGTATTAAAATACTCCTTCGAAACACATTTTTTTCTTTGTGGCCCTCTCAAAAATATTTTATGAAAACTAGCGTTTGAAATTTTCAAATCGACGCCATTCCTCCTTATACCATTGAAAAGTTGTGAAAAAATTCGGCATCGGCTTCATTAAGAAAGACATCAAATGGCGCAACCTGCATTAAAAAATATTGTTTCTATCCCGAGATATTTAAAAAACAGTGGAAATCGAAATTTCAAGCTAGCCGGCCCTGGCGGGCCTCTAGCGGGCTGCAAGTGTGGGGAGGTTAGTCCTTTCTGATACCAAATCCTATGCTGCAAGTCCGAAAAAAATCCCGGAGGGGGGACTTTTCAACCTCTTATTCTGCTATGCCCTTTCATAACGACAGCAGTGTTTAATTAAGTTAATATGCGTTAAAGTGGATTTAAAAAATTGTTACCGCCATACCATGTAACTGAAAAAAAATATTGCAGAGAGGTTCGAAACACCGACTTCGGACCGTAGTAGGTCTTCTCCTTAACCACTAGTCCATCTCACTCGTTGACTGAAGGGGATTCATTACGAGCTTCGTCAGGAAAGGGAATGAACCAGTCTTCTAGTGTCACTAAATCAAACTGAATTTTAACACTCAGTGGCATTATTTGCTGTGATATTGCGGCGGATATTTCATGTGTATGTTTTAGTAGGTCTTCTCCTTAACCTCTCCGTAGTAGGTCTTCTCCTTAACCACTAGTCCATCTCACTCGTTGACTCTGAAGGGGATTCATTACGAGCTTCGTCAGGAAAGGGAATGAACCAGTCTTCTAGTGTCACTAAATCAAACTTAATTTAAACACTCTGTGGCATTATTTGCTGTGATATTGCGGCGGATATTTCATGTGTGTGTTTTTTTCGCTATTGTTGATCGAAAAGCTTCAGCGTTAATTGAAAGCGACAATATACTTCGACGGATCGGCCAACTTACGAGAGGAAGTAAAGTAACGTTCTGAACGTAGATTTATTATCTAGCATGAGCTGCACAATTTATGTGGTAATAAACACCGCACATATCCCGCATACATTTCCCTTTAATGATGTTGTTATCAAAATTTTGCGGGAAGTGGGAATGTTGCTCAATTTTCCCTCCCACTGGTGCAATAGAAAATACCGAAACTCAATTTCAAAACTGCGGCGAAAGTGGCGCCGCTACATTTGTTGCAATACTTTTGAATCCGACTGTACATGGATGTAGGGATTGCATGCATACATAGAGAGTGAAACGAGGAGGTAGGTATGTAGAAGAATCACCTAGGGTAACAGCACGCAAAAATAGAACATGGTGGATTGGCCACACATGAGTTACGTGCAGTGGCGGTTACATACGGGGTCGAGGCGAGCGCCCCCGCCCCATGCCGTGCCGCCCGTATGGCCCAGAACCACAATTTAAAATTTTTATACCATAATATGGCATTGTATATGCGTATAATCAGATTATATAAAATTTTCTTAAATTTTGCATGTGAATTGATTATTTTTTTACGATAAAAGTAAAGGTAGCTCAAGATATCTTTTGAGTTTTTTTCTGCATCCGCTACTGGTTACGTGGGAAACATAATGAAAGGAAAAATTAGTCGAAAACTCCTTAAGAATAAGACCATGTATCAATAAAATTATTAATGAAAGAAATGGAAGTACCTTTAAGTGGAAGAAGAGCTTCAAAAAAGTCCCCACGACACTCGATTCTATCGTGAAGCGTATATGAAAAGTGTAATAAAAAAAAGACTCAGGTTACTTGAACAAAAGTTTTTTTTTGCTATCATAAAATCCAAAGTTTTCATTATTTTTTCCCCCCTCCCAAATCCTCGGAGAAATTAAAAAGATATTTAAAACTATTGTTTAGTTTTGACATCCAGGCATATTCCTAGTTACTAACTGTAAAAAGGCCTTGTAAAAAATATAGGAGTCAGTAGAACAAAGAGAACCTGATTCTTTTTTGAAAAGATAATTCGAAAAGCTTATTTTAGAGTTTTTTTATATTATTAATTGTTACAAGCTGTGAAATTCTCACTTTTATAGTATTTTTTTCCGAAGAAATTGCTATTTTTATTAAATATTATCTAGTTATTAAGAGCCATAATAGCGTCAAAATCAATATCCGGACATGCAATTCCCTAAAAATTTTCCGGGGGATAGATTTCATGAGCCCCAGCCGAGTGTCCCCATTCACCCTTGGCTGCAGTATAGCATTCTTAGGATAGAAATACTATTGGGATTACGAGCAGGTGTAATATAAATCCTAACGCGATCGCTAATCACGATTGTTTTTTGTGGGCGTAATAACATACTTCAAAGCTTAATCTTTTCACACGAAAATATATCAAATGATCTTTCATTAAGAGTACGCATCACTCCCGTTCGAACAGTATTTTTTCGTGACGAATAGCTTGTTTGAAAGCTATCGAATAAAAAATTTTCATTCAGATATTTCGAGAAAACCCTTTTCAACATTTGCATGTTATTCGAATTTGAATACTTTACCTCAGTATTTACTATTTCTAAAATTTTGATATTATAAATGAATAAAAATATTGCCAAAAGTCTAATCAGTATGCCTATAGGCGTACTGATTAGACTTTTGAGAGATAGAGATAGAGTATACTCTGAAAAGTTCTAAGTAGATGATATAAGTTTAAAACGATGGTATGGCATTTGGAAGGGGCGACGGATGGCTGATGTTTTATGCACGATTAAGATAGGGTAGGGATAGAAGAGTGGCAAGAATCCCGGCTTCTGCATTACCCTGCTCGATATGTCCCAAGGGACCACGGCTTAACGTCCCATGCAAGGGACAGTGGTGTCCTTGAAGTACCGTCCACCAGGAACACTCGTGCCGGAATTGGGCAATCTATAAAATTCCCCGATAACGCCGACATTTAAACCCGAATTCACATGGTGGGAAGCCAGCACTATAGCCAAAATACCAGCTCAATCCCCGTTTAACACACTCGATGCTGAAACTGCTATGAGCAAACGACGCGTATCCAATTACTGCGGAAGACACTGGGCACAATTTCAGGGTCTAGCAGAAGACGCGGAGACAGAGGGTGGGCTAAGGAACATAAGGGGACCGATGCTTTGAATTAAAGGCATCCACATTGAGCGTGTTGATACAAGCAATTCATCGTGGAATAGGCAAATTACGACGAGAGGGAATGATGCGTCATGGGCTGATGGAGATCGTAGTTTTTGAGAAGGGGCGTGGGCGGAGTTTTAGATTGGCGGAAAGGGGGGGGGGGGCAGAAATCATATCTGGAATTTTGGGACAAATGAATACCCCCCCCAGTGAAACGGGGAGTTCCCATCCCCAGAAAACTGATTTTTTAAACTAATTTAAACTTTCCATATTTTATTATTTCATTACTCTAGCATGTACAGGTTACGTACTTTCGTACTCCCACCGGACAAATTACCATTTAAGTTGGGGTAGCAGGCTCCCCCTGACCCCCCCTAAAACTCCGCTAATAGCCGAATGGGGGGAATACACCTCTTTCCCCGGCGTCTTCGTGGTATGCTATCTCTCAACAATATTCTTAGACAATTGATTTCTCGAAGATATTCTCCAATTATTTTTAAACCTTGTATCTGAAGCTGGTGAAATAAAAACTTACATCGGAGAGCTACTTAAAAAATTATCATCTTTTCAATGTCCTAGAAGTTGCGGGGGGAAGGGAGAGGCTGCCTCTGTTTCCAGCAAGAATCGGTGAATGCTTAAGAAAGATTTTGCCTCTCACTACCATTTAGTGAGAATATCCATTTAACAGAATATTGCATGACAAGTTTTACCAAATCTAGTGTAGGAATATCCTCGGAAGGATAATATTCATAGCTAAATTAAGACATGTCTTCGGCTAATGTTTTTGAGTGACAATTTGGTGGGTACACCTGAGTAGAGGTTGTTTAACTCAGGGCATGCACAGGTTATAACTGCATTAGTTTCTCATTATAGTGTGCATTATGCATGAATGCACAAACGAAAATAGAACAGGGGCTATTTTGCCATCTCACGTCCATGTAGTCTTGCATGCACTGTTTTACACGAAGCAATTTTGATTGTGCATTCGTACACACCTCAGTTAGTGAAATTGCATGCCTTGAGTCAAACAGTCTTTAGAAGCAACGCAAAGGGAGCAATAATTAACAATAAGGGAAACCGCAAGTCTCTACTTCCGCTGTCTGATCTGTAATTGAGTGATGCGTGAACTCTGACAGAGAGAAAAAAAAGAGCTGGTATCTATCAGTCAACCAGAGGAGCTAACCACCACAACGCCTCGCGGAATGTACCCCCTCTCCCTTGACCTATTCAGGAACATTATGAGGGGCACAATGAAAAAAACTTCTGCACTAGAACAAGTACTGTGGGGGAGGTGGGTATTGTAAAATAGGGTTTAGATTGTATTCAAATGAAATCCAAGGATGGGTTCAAAGATGATGTGTGAGATCTGTAATGGCACCTCAGACTGCCTTCCAGACCCCCATTAGTTTTCAAATGAGATTTGCTCAACAATATTTCAAAAATTTATTTTGTTTATAGACTCCATCTCTTCATCGGAACGAAAAAAGTGTCTCTTATGAGTGGCTTCCTTTGTGAAAGGATTCATATCTAAAATATTTGATGCCTTGGTCCGCTTAAGTGGCAGCTATATTTAGTGAGTGAAGAATACTGGAATCACATCATAACCTTATGGCCTCTGTACAGAAATCCTTTTCCAACCTAGGGGAATTCATTTTCATGAATAACTCTATTTGAAAGTTTGGTGAACACAGTCCTTTTCCCTTCCCAGTCTTCAAAAGGGCCCAGTGGCGGATTTAGAAGGGTCCCGGAGTCGTGACAACCCACACAAATTTTAAGAAATTTTTTTAATTTTGTTGGTTTTATAGTTTTTGTTTCCTTGTAAAGGAGTAAATGCAAACATATGGCTACAAGTCCCAAATGTGAGTGAAGAGTTGCATACATATATGTATCATAGAGCATAGCACTCCCTACATTAAAAACTCCCTCTCTCTCTCGGGGGGTACTCCATACCTTCCGGACCCAGGTCAAGACGCCCAAATTTGATGCTGAATCACCACCTTTTACAATGACGGATACATATAGGGGGCACCCCCTTGCATGGTCACCCACATTTCCTAACAGTACAGAACCACAGTTGTAACTTTTTCATGTCATAAGATGGCATTGTCTTGTGTGTATAATCAGTTTACATTGAACTTTCTTAAACTTTACATGTGACTTGATAATTGTTCATTACAATAAAAGTAAAGGTAGCTCAAGAGATCTTTTGTGCCCCCCCTGTTTTTTCTATATTCTGCTACTGCCCTGTCAGGGCCTCAATACTTTCTTTCCCGAGCTCACTGTTTTACTGACCGAGGTTTACCCTTTCTAACCCAGAGCTGCTTCTGGGAAAACTTAACTTTTAAGACTTCTCATTTTAAAATTTTCTTCTCAATCATAATTATTGTGGCAGCTGCATATTTCGCCATTAAACTTTACAGCTCAAAAGAACATGTAGTTTAAATCTTTCCTGAATACAGCTGAAAATGTATACATTTTTGATATTATGTACTTAGAAGCAGCGTTAGGTTACAATGGTAGGCCTTAGCAAATTTCCTTTTATTTCTAAGACTAACTCTAGGGTGGCAATATCTTCCTGAATGAATCGGCTGCCCAGATAACTATTTATTTCATGGCTTTTCTCTTCCTGGAACTGACTGAAGGGTTAGGATTCCAACCTAAGTTTCCTCCCCAAGCAATCCATCCTCTCCACTCTGGCACATCTTCCTGGGCTTCAAGCCTCCCCAACAAATTTTTCAAGTCCCTCCCAAATTTTTCAGCCCCCTTATGGTGACTGCCCACCACAAATCCCCTTACAAGACAACCAGCCCAGTGGCACTGACTTTCTCTCAGCTATTAAAAGTTGTGGACCAACATTGGGATTTCAGATCAGAAATTTGCTAAAAGTCATATAATATTATCTATTGCTTCTAGAGCCCTAAAGTTTCATTCACCCTGATTCATTCAAAAATCACCCTGATTTTATTCAGAAAGTGATCCTACGTGTCTCATTTTCAAATATGTAACATACTAAAGCACTTCAGCACATAAGCACCATTGAATATAAGCATAAAGGAAAAGGAAGATAGAGGATAGGAATGTGGGGATATTTAACGATAGAAAAAAATGGCTCTCAAATGGATAAAAACAATGAAAATATTATATTACAACAAAAAAAAGGTTCCAGCTCATTACAAGCTCATAAAGGCTCGGAACTCATATTTACATCAAGTTTTCTTTCCCCGCAGAGTGTATTTTTTTATATTTTTTTGTTTTGAGGGTTTATTAAATATACATTATTCATCAGATATTGGAATTGCAAGCATATCAAGGACTAAAGAAGGATCCCAATAATACAAAGTATTATCCATAGTGGATAGGAATAGTTCCCACTAAAGATGGGATAGTGGAGATACAGGCGGGAAAAGGTATAAAATGTCCATTACATCATGAAACACTTTGAATATTGCAGCAGTTTATACTTCATATGTATGCATTCCACTTCTTAGACTCCGCCTCCACAAGCACTGAGGTAGAGCCTTTCACTTCAATAGAGGCTCTTATACATATGGCCTCCCATTTTAAAAGCCACCTGTACATTGCGTATTCATTTGATAAATATACACATTATGAAAGGTTAGGGTAAAACATATATTGGTTCAAGGAGGTGGCAAGGTAAAAAGGTAATCTCAAGTCAGGAGCAAAGGCAATGCACTCGGAACTTTCTCGGGTAGAAATTTTTCATTACCAACATACGAAAACAATACTGCTTTATATTAAGTTACACTAACAACTCCAAATGACAAAAGTGTGATAAGGCCAGTGAGATGGCCACAGAATGAATGGCGTCAAAACCCACATTAACCTTAAGAATTGAAGCAAACTAATGCATAGACGGCAATTATGAAGACGAAAAATGACAAAAGTGGCATATTCAACAGCTTTGATTGATTGAAACACCTACAACTGTTTGGTAGAATTACATAATAAAAAAATAAGCTATATTAATGACTATTGCAATTACCAAACACTTTTATAGATATTCGTATGATGCTGTTGACATTGATTCATTTTTCAATGCTCACAAGCTTGAATTAAGTTATAAACCTCCTGAAAAAAACTATCACTGCATTCATGGAAAAAAAACAATTAGCAAATAATTTTAATATACAAACAACCACTGAGACAGTGCAGCTTATTATGCAATCATTTTAAATATATACAAAAGAGTCTAAAATTCTTTTTCAAATGAACAGTGAACTAAACATTGAATGCGTGAGTCCACTATAGGAAATTAAATATACTATTCATATTTTTATCTAATCACTAAATTTGATTTTACCACAGGAATAAAAAAATATATTGGGGAAGCAGTAAAATGTAGAATAAATAAAAATTCAACAATAAAAACATCTTTTACAAGCAATAAAATTCAATGAATTTTTGTCACTCAAGTTTCCCAAGTTTATCAGTAGAACTTAGTATGTATTACTTAAAAGCAAAATTTTAGCAGTGGAATGCACATTAGCTTAACACAGGAGTTTTACATAACTTATCCATGTAAGTAAGCCTTTTTTCAACATTTGCCCCTTAAAATAAACCATTTTTATCAGGATATTACAAACAAGAAGCACATACAGTGCCCATTTCCCCAGTTAAGTCCTAGTGAGCCACCTCCAAATAAAAGATGCTCAAAGCTAATAGAATTTAATCTTGAAAATTTGTTGATTATATACTGTTTGGAAAATCAAGAAACATAAGATTTAAATAACCAATGATAAAAGGAAAATTATTTCAACTTCAATTAGAGCGAAAAATTTATGGCAATAACTTCATGTAAATTTAAAAAAAAACTGAATTCCACAACTTGACTCCTAAAATTTTGCTCTTGAATTCACCACATTTCTTCATCAGAAATTGGCGAAATTCTAATTTTTTGATATGTTTCCATGTGAACATGTTAAAACTACTCCTGCAATTAAAAAAACTCATTGAATTCCAACATCATGATTTCAATTAAAATCCACAATTCAACCCTTTAATGGCAAGCCAACAAAGGATAATTTAAAACATCATCTTTTCAATAAAAAATATAACTATGGCTGTGCGCACAGACAAAACAATTTTGGATCCTAACAGATCAATAAAAAACCAAATGAAAGGCAGCCCCTGATTAAGATTAAAACGGACGGCATCAAGGTATCTCTGCCTTTGCTGCAATTCAATAAATGACTCACTCGTTCCCCAAGACATTCGTTTTCATTCAAGGCAGTCTAGTCACTACTAAGGGGAACAAATTAGTGAGACTTGTGTTTCATGATGACCAAGGAGAGGAATACGAAATATTTCACAGAGGCTAGTAACAAGCAAGAATGCATAATCAAGGCATGATGAATACTTCAGAACTACTCCGTTATATATCCATCATAAAACAAGAAAATAAGGAAGAAATAATGATATCTGCCATTCTTTTGCAATCTCTTTCATGGTAGTACACCTATGCACAGCTAAGTTTATGGATAAAAGAATAATTAGTCAAGTTTAACCAAATCATCATCTGTATAAACTCAGCCTATACCAATGCCTCATTACTCCATTTTCTTATAATCGCTTGCAAAAAGCAACATGACATAAAAACACTTATCATTGTCATGGTCCACCTCAATTCAAGCTCTGCGTAAGGCATTTTTCACCCCTCTCAGCAACAAGCTTTTATTTGATAAGGCTTTTTCACAAGCATCCATCAATCACATCACTGATTAAATAATTCTTCGCTAATACTCATGAAACTAAATGATTTTTTATCATTGTTACGAAATTTTTCATTAGGTGAGCAAATTGTGTAAAATATGTAGGTCTCCATCAATTATTTCAACTAATTATCCATGCTGGTATTTGCTTTCACAAGCCTGGATCTTAAGATTAAAACTCAAATGAGAAATCACCATTCAACATAGCCCTATGGAGTGCTGGAGTAAACTAATTAATGGCAGTCTTTTGAGAACTATTTTCTCTTCACATCACAGGATTTGACACTTCACACCTTTCAAATTAAGTCAACAGGCTGACTCAACTGATTTTATGTCCAGAGTTGCTTCAAAGAGACCTCATGGGCATAGAAACTATATACGGAACAGTCCCTTACGTGGCATTTGAGAGATAACGTTCTTCTACGATTACAGTGAGGAGAGGTAATTTTCAAGCAAATTCTCCAAGAAGTAGGTCATAGTATAGAAAATAAAACAAATATTTCTGGAAAGTTTTCTAAAACTTAGCTACTCCTTATTGCACCAGATTTTGCTCATGGAGAAAAAGATGATTGCTTGATGTTTAATTAACACATTCACCTCGAAGATAGAACATATCAATGGGACAACCTCCCTTCATCTTCCGCTTGGTTTTGATCAATGCCAAACCTCATGCTATCCCCAGCATTGGTGTTGATATTTTGGAATATTCCAAGCACTTTCAAGCTCCCAGTTTTACTCTTAATTTGCTAAGCAGAGCAAATACCAACGTCTGCAAAATGACATTCACTACCATTATTTTCAAATACACTGAAAAATCAACCGATAATTTTTTCACAACCACATAGACAACCTCTGGCAGCCCACCCATCAACTACAATAGACGAGCGCTGCAGTTTCAAAGTGCCGACGGGTCATCTCTATAGATTCGGAACCACAGGCAAAAATTGAGTGACCCCATATCATACACTAAGTATACAGGCATACTTGGCAAGACACCTCCCTTCACTCATTTATACTAACCTTATCCAATGGAGTAACAAATGGCTTTCCAAAATGATTGACACATCCAAATGACCTCTTCCAAGCATAGTGAAATACATATTCACACAAAACCAACAACTACTTTTCCGATCACAAATCCATTTCCAAGACAAAAAACTGCGACTGGTCTCACTTCACTTAACAGTCTTCCAACACTTTAAAAAAAAAGAACACTTGGAAGGTCACCTCCCCACTATAGAGGGATTCTTTTATCCTGGGCAGGATTTCCCTGCTTTGATTTTTAATTACACCCAGCGGGGAAGGGTCGAACTGGAGCGGTACTAGCCTCTTCACCGCCTATCGACGTGATGACCTGACCCTTCCCCAACCAAACATGTGTCGAAGGAAGTCTACCAGCGCCCGTACCGCAGTCCAAGCCGTACGTCGCTGCATCGTGCCTCAAGGCATTGGAGGTGGCACCGGGGGCTGTTGGGATTGCTGGTGCTCGGGGAAGAGCGTTGTCACAATGTACGATGTGGGCACAAACCCTTCCTCTTCCCTCTCATCCTCTTCGTCATCATCATCGTCATCAAACTCATCGTCGTCGTCATCATTGCCGCCATTGTGTCTCCTCCTGCCTCTCGACCGCCTTCTACCGCCACCGCCAATGTTTGAGGGGCCTTGGCGACGCACCCTCGTCCACCCGTCACCTTGATCCAGCTCCACCACCCATAGTTCCTCACCCTCGCCCATTGGAATGGATCCTTCACTTGTTGCTGTTATGGGAAAAGCATGTGAAATAATTAAATCTCAGTACAGTGTACATTGTAACAGTCTATACGAAAGTGGAAGTGAGGCATGGACAATGACAGTAGCAGAGGAACAAGGATAGAGGCCTTCAAAATGTGGTGCATAGAAGAGTGATGAAGATCAAATGGATTGACCGAGTTAGTAATGAGGAAGCCCTAAGAAGGGTAGGAGAGAAGAGAAGCCTCATGAAAACGTTAATAAGAAGATGGAACAACCATAGAGGCCACATTTTGAGACATGATGGCCTGATGAAAACAGTAATCGAGGGACAAGTGGGTGGCAAGAAAGGAAGACCTCGACCTCAAAATGTACAGAACAGGGAAAGAAGGATGTGAAAGAGAAGAAAGAAATACCTAAGTGTGAAAGGATTAGCTATTAGGACAATTGAGTGGAGAGCTGCATCAGACCAATCTTAGGATTGTTGACCAGTGGTGATGATGACAATGTAACCACTTATAAAAAAGGTAGTCTACAGGAAGGAGGTAGAAAACATGGAGAAGACAATGAATGTGGCCAGAATATGGATGGACATTTTACATCATTAAGAGGAAAATATTTAGGATACATGCATTTACGTACATATTTAGTGCATTTCATTGAAATACATTGTCCTAGTTTACTTCCATCATTGCTACCTTCAGAATATTTTTTGAAATGTTATGAGAAGGGAGGAGAAAAAACCAGGTAAACCATGAACTGGATAACTGAGAACCAGATTATCAAGAGTTGACCTAAAAGGAATAATAAAAGAGAGGAGAATATAGTAATAGAAGAGAGGAATATTTATCATGAATGCCTGCATTTGTAAGCTACCAAAAATTTTCTCCAACCAATGATGATTACTGTATTTCTCTGAATATAGTCCGTCCCCCCCCTCTAATTTTGAGGTTTCAGTTTTGGGAAAATATTTTCAAAATATGCCTGAATATAGTCCCCCCTTTACTTTTACCACAGGCAATCTTTGAAAAAAAGGGGGGACTATATTCAGAAAAATACGGTAAATGGTGTAACTGGTAGTAAACCTGAACTGTAGTTGGGAGATGATGGATAAAATACCTGTCCAGTCTAAGGATTTTTCCCCAGAAAATGTCTAACTTTAGTAGCACATGTGCAGTATTCACAAGTCTGCTGTTCATTTTAACAAGATCCTGTAATCCCACAAGATACAGAAAATAGCAGTGATGAGCGGTGATAGTTTCAATAGATGAAGCAGAGTGATGATCTGATCCTTCCCCAACCAAGCATGTGTCAATGCAAGTCTACCAGAGCCCATACTAGAGTGCAAGCCAAGTCAGGGCAGTGAGATTTTATAGGGCAATGTTTGTTTGCTAACAGCTGGCATCCTAACACATGCCTATAGACTGCTAGACTTCTCAGGTAGTATGTAGATATAAATTAAATATATAACACAATTTGAGCATAAAATGCAAATGATTGCAGTCACTCAAGCACTGCTATACTTGCTGCATCTGAGAGGTTGCCACAGGTAAATAGCATACATAAATCCCAAAATTAAAATTATCAGTATTTTTCAGGAGACACTGCTGACTGAAAGGAGTGAACTGATCACAACAATTTCAGAAAGAACTCACCTTCAAAAGGATATAATGCTCGACACGTTCCAAGGGGTGGTAACACTTCCTCGATACCATTGTCTGTGCCGTCATAGTAATACTCTCCACCATTGTTGCCCCCTAACCTGTCTTCACCTTCTGAGCCAGGCAAACTTGTATGAGACGTTCCGAGACCAGATTCTGGACTGTTGGAGGACCTGCGAATGGCCAGAGGGGGGTTGGGTAGGGAAGGATCCAGGGCAGATCGAATGGAAATCGAGGTTTAAAAGTAAGGTCATTGGGAGTGCATTGAACGGGATTTATGGAGGGATGAGGAGGTAATGGATAATGGGTTAGGGAAAAAAAAGGCAGAAGAGTGAGATAATTATGATCAAAACTGAAGCATCAGACAGTGAAAATGAAATATAAAATAATTAAAATATGAATGTTAACAAAAATAAAAGCAGAATAAAAAAATCTACACACCTGTACCTTGGAGGTAAAGGACACTATGTGTGTTTTCCTAATTTTTCAGGAGAGCAGTTTTAAGATTTTTAATATTTTTAACCAGTAATGACTAGAAGGTTAGGTTACTATACCAATAAAATTTCAATATAAGAATGTTGTAAACTTTTTACCAAACCTTCTAGTAACGATCGGTTAAATTTTAAAAAAATCTTAAAACTGCTCACCTGAAAAATTAGGAAAACGGACATAGTGTCCTATCTCTGAGGTATAGATACATAAAATGAAATAGTAAGAAACTAAAAATAAAAAATTGAGACAAATAAATGCTCAACAATAGGATACACTACAGTAAATGTAGGAATTGAAACAGAATGTAGAGCTACAAGTAGACTTTATAGTTCTTCACTGTTTTTTTAGGGCCTCCTGAGAGGGTAAACTGTTCTATACCCACCAGAAACCTGAGAGTTACTGAATGGTAGTTGAAAAGTGGTATTGGTAACTTTATGACTTAATGTGGCATGTTTTCAAAGGCTAAGGCTAATTAAATTATTAAAAATAGACTCAAACATGCATGAGCCAATAATGATTAGTTCTTAATGTTTACAGAAAAAAATCCAGCACCCTCAAACAAAATATATAAAAAAATTGCAAACTAAAAAATGTTTGTAATCAATTCAAAAATAAAAAAGTATTAAAGAGATTTAATGAAATATACCATACTTCTTCAATATGAGTATTCGATTCAGTGTACTGGGTGATGATTTTCACCACCTGTTGCATTTTGAAATAGTTACTTTGGCTGATTAATGGATGAGATACTAAAACATGCCTTTCGACCCACAGCAAAAATAAAATAAACCCACAAAAGCCTTACCCATGCGAAGGGAGGGGTGTTCCAGGTGCTGACTGTTTGTTCGCTTGACTCAAGTGGTGCTGGAGGGATGCTGCCGAACTCGCTGCATTCTTACCAACTCCAGAATGCATGGCTGCTGGATTCGAAACACTCGAATCCGATGCACTTCGACTGAGGGAATCCTCTGACCCTGAGTGGCCATTCAGGGCAGGGGAATGTGGTCCAGGCTGTCCCTGTAGAAATGAGAGGTTATCACTAGCATTTAGGCCTGCTTCACATGGGTGCGGATGGACCGCGTTTCGTGCTACACGCATGGGGCGCAAAGAGCAGTCACCGTTGTTCACATAGATGCGGATGAAATCCATCCGCATCCAGCACAATGTCAGCTGTGTGTAGCTTGCCAAGGCAGAAGAACATCATACTGCCAAGTGCAATTCAAGCAATTGCTGTATACCAGGTATTATTTATTAAATTATTTATCGTACTTACACAATTTAATACACGAGATTAATCCCAAAGCTGAAGATATACTAGGAGAATAAAAGCACAAGGGTAGAATATCATATTGACTAAGGAAATTAACAATAATGCAATTATAATTCTTACTTCAATACAGGGCAGATAATTTGTCAGTTTTCACACTCAACAATGGCTGGTATAAGTAGGGAAGCAAGTAGGCATTAAAAACGTAGAGAAAACTGATGTAAAATGAAGCATTAAGCTCTATACAAAATAATATTAAATATAACTTATTTTAGATTAAACATTACTTTTTTAGACTGGGGCCGTATTCTGTAACTCCAAACCGATCGGTGCGGCACCGATTCGTCGGGTGCGACGTCACACCGACTCCCGGTAAGAAGTCGTGCGATTCTGTACGAAACCGATCGGTGCGGCACCGACGAGAGGACGGGAGATCGTCGGTAGCCGTACCGACAGCAAAAAGGTGTCGGTACGGCCACCGACTAGTGGGTTTCATGAATTCCCCGGTGCGCATTGTACGTTTTATTTTGTTTTTACCTCATCACCGAGTAAATAATGAGGTTTTCTGCAATGTTATATTTTTCTGCCCCTTCGAATACACCTCTATAATTCACTGTGTCATCATCTATATTAATTACCTTGACAGAAATATAAGATAATGGTTAATAAACATGAGGTTTGCTAACATATAATGACTTTCTCTCATTTATGTTACCACTTTCACTCGCTTGTAATAGGCTTTATTTCTCTCTATCATCATTTGTTTGCTCCTTTGACATAAAAAGATATTTTTGATTAAATATGAGTTTTGCCGCAATGTTACCACTTTATATCACTCTGAATAGGCGACTGTTATTTCACTCAATCATCAATTTGGCGTTTCTCTCGGCATAGAAATAAGATCTTTTTATTTAAGTATGAAGTTTGCCACAACGGTATCAGTTTCTTTCATTTGTAACAGGCAACTATATTTCATTTCATCGTCAGCCATTGATTCCCTTCACGATAAAAGAAGATATTTGTTAATAAGTATGAGGTTTACCGCAATATTATCATTTTCTCTCACTTGGAATGCGCAACTTATACATATGTATTTCACCCAATCAAAATTTATTTACTTCCTCGTCATTACACTTCTTTTAATTACACCCAGCTCCATATTTTATAACAATTTCCTAACTTGTTCCTCTAATATGACATTTGCATTTGAATCCTACGTTCACGTTCCATGGTATGTTATTTTCGTCTGCTACGGTGCCAATGGCATAACCTTCTGTTGATAACATTTAGACGGAACTTACTTAATGACAACTATATTACCAAATCATGAATAAATAGCATTAAACAGAACCAATATTTAAAAAAAGAAACTACGATCTCAAGGATAGTTTCAATAATGCATTCTAGCAACAACAATCTCTATCACATACAAACTTTATTGTGATGTTGTAATATTGTTTCCTTCGATTCTGTAGGTACAGCATTACTACCACACATTATATAAGCATTGTTAACAACTTATCTGATATCGTTTATCTTAATCTAGCAATAAGTCGTAATTTCCGCAAATAAAAAGATTGAGAATGACGACAACAAACTGTGCCAATGAGTCTTCACTTGTTTTTACCCTTCTTTCATTGGTGGAGACACGTGAAACTTCGGATATATTCGGATTTTCCATGTTTGGGAAGGAGAGGAAACCGTACCGACTGGATTGAAACCGACGACCTTACAGAATCGCTGAAAGTGCCGTCTTCGGTACGGAAACCGTTGTCGGTACGGAATGATGTGCTGTCGGTGGGCTGGGAAGGGAAACCGACCGGTGCGGTACCGACGAAATACAGAATACGGCCCCTGAAACGAGGCCATTAAAAAGTAACGGCGGAGATGAGACATAAAAGCAGAAACTCCAAGGTATCGTTGAAGTACAATGAAGGTGGATCCAAAGATGAGAAAACTGAAAGTATTCTAATTTCTCTCTGCGACTGCTACAAAATGTTGTCAATCATTTGGACGATCGTTTCGCCATTGAGGTGGAAGATATCATAATCAATCCTCCTTCCACCGGTAAATATGAGACCATCAAGGCGGAGTTGATACATCGCCTAACTGCATCCAAAGAGCAGCGAATCCGGTAATCTTGGAACTCGAGGAGCTGGCCAACCGGAAACCATCTCAGTTCCTGCGCCATCTACGAACTCTCACCGGTGATGGCGTCCTGAGTGATTTCCTGAAATCTCTGTGGATGAATCGGCTGCCATCCACCATTCAGAGCATACTATTGACCCAAGAGTCAGCAAGCTTAGAGGATTTGGCAAGGCTAGCATATAAGATCCACAAGGTAAACCCCCGTACCCATGAGACAACGCAGAAACAACTCCTGTAACGTGTCGAGGAGTTGACCCGACAGGTAGCAGCCTTTTCTACCAGAGGTTTGGGCTCCCATCCTCACACGAGACGACGCAGCTGTTCTCGCTTGCGTGCGCGTTCCGCTGACCGGGAAAACAACACGGGCATGTGCTGGTACCACTGGCGTTTCGGAGTAAAGGCGAATAAGTGTGTCCCTCCGTGCAATTTCCCCAAGGAAAACCCCGAGGGCAGTCGGTAGACACGGCAACCGACTATCGCCCGCCTTCCAGCCACCTGTATGTGACGGATGTAACCACAAAAATGCAGTTTCTCATTGACACTGGCGCAGAACTTTGTGTACTCCCCGAGGTATGCTGAAAGGACCTCGTGTGCGTACGGACTATGACCTTTTCGCCGCAAATAATTCTATAATATATACTTACGGCTGGGTGATGCTAAAGTTAAATTTTCGGCTGCGTCGTGATTTTTCGTGGCATTTTTGTTGTCGCCGACGTCTCTTAGCCCATAATAGGAGCCGATTTTTTGATGTACTATGGCTTATTAGTGGATGTCAGGAATCAGCGTCTCATTGATAGTGTGACAAAGCGTTCCGTTGTTGGCCATTTGGCCAAATCATCGGAGGAGCATGTGAAGTCGATCAGTGGGGCAACGAGATTTCACGCTGTTCATTCCCGCTTCCCGCACATCACCCGTCTGTCGGGTGTCCCCAAGCAGCCACGAAACTCAACACTCCATTTCATCTGTACCACTTCTGGCCCACCCGTGTCATGCAAACCCAGGCGCATGGCTCCGTACAAACTAGCAGCTGCTCGGAGAGAGTTCAAGCTGATGGTGCAGCTGGGATTAGCACGAAGATCGGACAGTGTCTAGTCATCTGCCCTGCATCTTGTCCCTAAGAAAAGTGACGATCAATGGTGTCCGTGCGGTGATTATCATGCTCTCAACGCCCGCTGTATTTTTCAGTTTGTCGCGTTTCGTCACTGAAGACAACATGATCAAGAAAATCATCATCGTCATGAAACAATATTTCCATTGTGAAGTTGGCCGGTAATCCGTGGTATGTAGGCTTTAGAGCCTGTAATAACTGTAAACGGTAAGGACGCAGTTACAAGCGTTTCCTTAAAACTTTCCAAGCAGTCGACACAGTAATTTCTAATTCACAACTAGCCTTCCGGACTGATTTCTTTGGGCTACGAGTGAACCACTCTCTCACTCGCTCAACAGTCTCTTCGCTAACTCTTGGTCGTCCCATGCTCTTCCCTTTACAAAGGCAGCCTGTATCTTCAAATTCACGATACCATCTACGGATGTTATTGTCACTAAGAGGATCACAACTGAATTGAATGCAGAACGCACATTGCACAGATTCAGTCTTTGAAAACTGTAAAACACAAAACGCTTTCTGTTCACTAGTCGCCATCTTTGCTACCACCGCTATCTAGCAGATCGCGGCGGAAACATTTCACGCACATGTGCATTGTTGCTAAAAAAACAAAACTGTTTGAGTTACTCTTTCATTTGACATATAATTTATAACTGTAAGTGTAATGTAATAAATATTATAAAGCTTTAAAACCCCGATATTCACTTATAAACACCCTGTATAAGGGGCGTTGTCCATCAGAATACAACTTTGCGGTTTTATATTCGGCAACAGCTGGTTGACGAACCAATTTCTGAAGTTCTCATTTGCCATTTCACAATGATAATCTACAGAGTTTTTACTTGCCTTAAATAGATATGTGGTGTTTCGAACAAAACCTTCAGATGTCCTCGCGTGCAGAAGAATCAATCTGGAGCCCTTGCCAAACAGGCGCTAGCATCGTTCCTTTCGCAGTTTCATCCATCGAAATAACAGTCTTCGAATGTCCTGCATTCACCCATGTCTCATCCTGCCAAACTGCGGAATTCAAATCAACTCTGATGGTTTCTCACAAGAACTTCCCATTCCAAGCAACAATGACTCCTTTTTTCACTAAAATTTTCCTATTATTGGAAAACTTTTTCCACATGAAGCCAATTTTTCTCAGGACAATTCAAAGGCTTGTCTGTCCACCATCAAAAAGATCTGTTTCTTTAAACAATATCAACAGTTTTCCAACAGTTGGATATTACCTCATCTTGTATAACAGTGGATATACACGTAGATTGCTTCCTCATCGAAATTGTCAATACATACTTGTTTTCTGACTTCACTTGTGCCTTTTCTTGCCGGGTGTTCTTAAAACAGGAAATTCTATGTTTCCACCATTACGGTCTCCACATTTTTCTTTCAGGATCCTCAAAACTGATCGGAAATGATTTTACTTGCTTGAATCTTTCCATCACTCTTGCTAACGGAATTAGAGAACTGCCATGGAATTTTTCCTTTTCAAAGTATTCGTAAATACTTGCGATGACTTCCCATGTTTACAAATTCAGTATCACACCATGACAATGTTTCTTCCCGCTCATGATGACTAAAGATGAAATCAGTTAGAATTACTATTTTAAACAAATAAAGCCAAAACCTTCATCAACCACATCAATGAAATACTTCCATTGAAAGCACTAAGAAGATTTCATGAAAAGCATTGGAAAAAGTAAAAGACACACAGCAACACCGCCACAGTAGACTAAGAACGCACACAAGAGAAAAGAGAAAATCTATAGAAAGTTTTGTTTTAGTGATATATATGCATGTAAAAATATTGTATGACTAGGCGAGGGTGCAAAGTGCATTTGGGGGAAAGCCATTGGCTATAAACCGTGTTGGTGCACGGTTCTCCACCATTTCTTTTGAGCTGTCAATGGACAACCCTCGCCACTGTAGTCTAAAGCCTGAGTCACACAATCATTTTTTTTTCGTCACAAAAGTGATCACTATCACGATCACTAGGCGAAATGATCGTCGCCGATAAATGTTTTTCGCATTCACCATAGCGATGAGGATTCCCATCGCTATTTTTCATCACTAGTCCGGTCGCTTTTTCCGTCGCTAACACCGTCACTAAAACCACATATTAGCCAATCGGAATGCATGCCCGTACGGAGCAATTGCAATGCAATGTTTGACAATTGTGGGAACGACATAGATAAATAAACACGTTATATATTTTCTTGATGCCGGTCCTATGAAAACGAGCTGTGATATTGGAAATGATGCGAAAAGGGACGGCGGGAGTGACCGTGTGATTCAGAAAAATTATCACTAGAACGATCGCTTTTCGCGACGGGATAAGTGATCGCAACAGTGATCACTTTCGCAACAAAAAAAATGATCGTGTGATTCAGGCTTAAGCACTGCTTGCCTCTGAGGGTTGAGGCTAGGGTGGTAGTTCGGCTGATGGACTCTTTGCCACTTTCCTCACCTGTAGCGTGGACTCTTTCATTCCTTTCATACTTCCTTCTTGTGTGGTAGCCTCTAAGCCAGATGAGCCAGCAGCATTTGCTTCATCAGCAAGCATCTTTTTAATGGCATCATACCCAGTATCAGGATGAACTATCTGTACAGAATGCCGTCTAGACAGCCGGACTGTAGTCTCAGCTCTGCTTGTCTCTGAGGGTTGAGGCTGGGGTGGTGGTGTCACTGATGGACTCTTTGCCACTTTCCTCACCTGTAGCGTGGACTCTTTCATCCCTTTCATACTTCCTTCTTGTGTGGTAGCCTCCAAGCCAGATGAGCCAGCAGCATTTGCTTCGTCAGCAAGCATCTTTTTAATGGCATCATACCCAGTATCAGGATGAACTATCTGTACAGAATGCCGTCTAGACAGCCGGACAGTAGTCTCAGCACTGCTTGTCTCTGAGGGTTGAGGCTGGGGTGGTGGTGTCACTGATGGACTCTTTGCCACTTTCCTCACCTGTAGCGTGGACTCTTTCATTCCTTTCATACTTCCTTCTTGTGTGGTAGCCTCCAAGCCAGATGAGCCAGCAGCATTTGCTTCGTCAGCAAGCATCTTTTTAATGGCATCATACCCAGTATCAGGATGAACGATCTGTACAGCTTGCCGTCTAGATAGCCGGACTGTAGTCTCAGCACTGCTTGTCTCTGAGGGTTGAGGCTGGGGTGGTGGTGTCACTGATGGACTCTTTGCCACTTTCCTCACCTGTAGCGTTGACTCTTTCATTCCTTTCATACTTCCTTCTTGTGGGGTAGCTTCCAAGCCAGATGAGCCAGCAGCATTTGCTTCGTCAGCAAGCATCTTTTTAATGGCATCATACCCAGTATCAGGATGAACTATCTGTACAGAATGCCGTCTAGACAGCCGGACAGTAGTCTCAGCACTGCTTGTCTCTGAGGGTTGAGGCTGGGGTGGTGGTGTCACTGATGGACTCTTTGCCACTTTCCTCACCTGTAGCGTGGACTCTTTCATTCCTTTAATACTTCCTTCTTGTGTGGTAGCCTCCAAGCCAGATGAGCCAGCAGCATTTGCTTCGTCAGCAAGCATCTTTTTAATGGCATCATACCCAGTATCAGGATGAACGATCTGTACAGCTTGCCGTCTAGATAGCCGGACTGTAGTCTCAGCACTGCTTGTCTCTGAGGGTTGAGGCTGGGGTGGTGGTGTCACTGATGGACTCTTTGCCACTTTCCTCACCTGTAGCGTTGACTCTTTCATTCCTTTCATACTTCCTTCTTGTGGGGTAGCTTCCAAGCCAGATGAGCCAGCAGCATTTGCTTCGTCAGCAAGCATCTTTTTAATGGCATCATGCCCAATATCAGGATGAACGATCTGTACAGCTTGCCGTCTAGATAGCCGGACTGTAGTCTCAGCTCTGCTTGTCTCTGAGGGTTGAGGCTGGGGTGGTGGTGTCACTGATGGACTCTTTGCCACTTTCCTCACCTGTAGCGTTGACTCTATCATTCCTTTCATACTTCCTTCTTGTGGGGTAGCTTCCAAGCCAGATGAGCCAGCAGCATTTGCTTCGTCAGCAAGCATCTTTTTAATGGCATCATGCCCAGTATCAGGATGAACGATCTGTACAGCTTGCCGTCTAGATAGCCGGACTGTAGTCTCAGCTCTGCTTGTCTCTGAGGGTTGAGGCTGGGGTGGTGGTGTCACTGATGGACTCTTTGCCACTTTCCTCACCTGTAGCGTTGACTCTTTCATTCCTTTCATACTTCCTTCTTGTGGGGTAGCTTCCAAGCCAGATGAGCCAGCAGCATTTGCTTCGTCAGCAAGCATCTTTTTAATGGCATCATGCCCAGTATCAGGATGAACGATCTGCACAGCTTGCCGTCTAGATAGCCGGACTGTAGTCTCAGCACTGCTTGTCTCTGAGGGTTGAGGCTGGGGTGGTGGTGTCACTGATGGACTCTTTGCCACTTTCCTCACCTGTAGCGTTGACTCTTTCATTCCTTTCATACTTCCTTCTTGTGGGGTAGCTTCCAAGCCAGATGAGCCAGCAGCATTTGCTTCGTCAGCAAGCATCTTTTTAATGGCATCATGCCCAGTATCAGGATGAACGATCTGTACAGCTTGCCGTCTAGATAGCCGGACTGTAGTCTCAGCTCTGCTTGTCTCTGAGGGTTGAGGCTGGGGTGGTGGTGTCACTGATGGACTCTTTGCCACTTTCCTAACCTGTAGCGTTGACTCTTTCATTCCTTTCATACTTCCTTCTTGTGGGGTAGCTTCCAAGCCAGATGAGCCAGCAGCATTTGCTTCGTCAGCAAGCATCTTTTTAATGGCATCATGCCCAGTATCAGGATGAACGATCTGTACAGCTTGCCGTCTAGATAGCCGGACTGTAGTCTCAGCTCTGCTTGTCTCTGAGGGTTGAGGCTGGGGTGGTGGTGTCACTGATGGACTCTTTGCCACTTTCCTCACCTGTAGCGTTGACTCTTTCATTCCTTTCATACTTCCTTCTTGTGGGGTAGCTTCCAAGCCAGATGAGCCAGCAGCATTTGCTTCATCAGCAAGCATCTTTTTAATGGCATCATGCCCAGTATCAGGATGAACGATCTGTACAGCTTGCCGTCTAGATAGCCGGACTGTAGTCTCAGCACTGCTTGTCTCTGAGGGTTGAGGCTGGGGTGGTGGTGTCACTGATGGACTCTTTGCCACTTTCCTCACCTGTAGCGTTGACTCTTTCATTCCTTTCATACTTCCTTCTTGTGGGGTAGCTTCCAAGCCAGATGAGCCAGCAGCATTTGCTTCGTCAGCAAGCATCTTTTTAATGGCATCATGCCCAGTATCAGGATGAACGATCTGTACAGCTTGCTGTCTAGATAGCCGGACTGTAGTCTCAGCTCTGCTTGTCTCTGAGGGTAGAGGCTGGGGTGGTGGTGTCACTGATGGACTCTTTGCCACTTTCCTCACCTGTAGCGTTGACTCTTTCATTCCTTTCATACTTCCTTCTTGTGGGGTAGCTTCCAAGCCAGATGAGCCAGCAGCATTTGCTTCGTCAGCAAGCATCTTTTTAATGGCATCATGCCCAGTATCAGGATGAACTATCTGTACAGAATGCCGTCTTAGCCGGACTGTAGTCTCAGCACTGCTTGTCTCTGAGGGTTGAGGCTGGGGTGGTGGTGTCACTGATGGACTCTTTGCCACTTTCCTCACCTGTAGCATGGACTCTTTCATTCCTTTCATACTTCCTTCTTGTGTGGTAGCCTCCAAGCCAGATGAGCCAGCAGCATTTGCTTCGTCAGCAAGCATCTTTTTAATTGCATCATACCCAGTATCAGGATGAACGATCTGTACAGCTTGCCGTCTAGATAGCCGGACTGTAGTCTCAGCTCTGCTTGTCTCTGAGGGTTGAGGCTGGGGTGGTGGTGTCACTGATGGACTCTTTGCCACTTTCCTCACCTGTAGCGTTAACTCTTTCTTTCCTTTCATACTTCCTTCTTGTGTGTGAGCCTCCGAGCCTGATGAGCCAGCAGCATTTGCTTCGTCAGCAACCATCTTTTTAATGACATCATGCCCAATATCAGGATGAACAATCTGTACAGCATGCCTCCAAGGTTTTGGTTGACCTGGCTGCTGAGTAAACCGCCCACCAACACCAACCAGACAGGTTTTCTACATAAATTTTTTTTGTTGATGCAAAAATTTATTTGTGAAACTGATTATTGTTTATGCCATGAAATTATGTAATTAAAATGGTGTTCGTGTCAAATAAGACTGTTATTATTTTTAGGACATAATGTGTCTTAATTTCTTATAAAATTTGTGAAGGGGGATATGTTATATGGTTACGTATTTTAATAATGAGGGCTGGAAGGAATGCCGGGAAGGACAGAGCACAACCGATGAGAGAATGCCAAATGGCTCAGTGGTGACAACGCTATGAATTTTGCAAGCTGCATCATTTAACATAAGTGAATACAATAATACAATTCCTGTTCCTGAAATTGGTATGCCTTATCATTTGAACTCTGTAACGGTCATAACAGGAGGAATGAGGGAAATGATGAACAAGCCCTGACTTCACAACGGTGTAACTTTACATGATACTTAGAGTCCTAAAGTTCGAATTCATCTACACCACATCACATATCATTGGCAGACTTCAAAGGTGCCGAATTCAAAATTTCTGGTATGCTTGGATTTTTCAAATACAGTAAAACTTGTATCGTATGTTGCTGTAGGGACCACAAAAAATGAACTTGCTATCCAGGAAAACATGCCTACTGGGCAATTAGATAATAGCAATTGTGGTAATTGCTCTCTGTAAAAATTCGTCATAATTACAATTACTTTCAAAAGTTCTCGTAGGAATCCCTTCCTGAACTCTTTGCTCATTGAAAATTAAGAATATGAGTACTGCATTGCAAAAAAAGTACCATGTGAATGCAAATCACAATGTTTCATAGATTTCCCTGAGATAATTACATAAAAATGGTGTCAATCTCCCTTGATTTGTCATGTATATATTTTAAGAGGACAAGTTAAACAAAGTAATTCCTTCTTTCTCACAGCTTATTCAGAGAATATGACAATAACTCTAAGCATATCATTTGGTTGTTTTAAAACATCATAAACATTGGCAAAACTTCATTAACCATAAATCACGGTGACCGCCTCCTGCATTCGTTCTTGGAATAAAACCATATTGATTGTTATATTGATTGATGTATCGATATTGATATGATGATTAATAACGCACTTAAAGATTATCACAAGTACATTTTTATATTTTACAGTTTAAATTCACCTTAATAAATTGTCCACTGTAGTCTACTTTCCATTTCTTGTGCTGAGATAAAGTATTTTTATGTTAAGCTTCGCGTGAAGATCCAAAGCATCGTCGTCTCCTGCAACACTTGTCAAGCGATGACACATGTACCCCTCGCATTGAGAAATGCATTTGGATGCATCACAGTCGTAGAAACAGAGGTGTGGAATGAAATTAAGATGGTCAATAGCTGGTATTAATAAAATAACTTATGAATTCGAAGGTTTAAAGTTTAAACACTTCAGAAGATAATAGGAAATGACTTGCGGTTGCACCATGGCAAGTAATTGAGCTTACTACCCAGGAAAGCACCACTATTTAAAACGTACTAACCAAATTGTTTTGCCTGCATTTTGTTTGGATGGTACTGGGACCGTGATAAATCACCGTATAAAGGAGGAAAATGTGCTAAAGAGAAACGTACTAACAAGTTCTACTATATTTGCATTTCTAAAAGTTTGTAAGAGTGGAATTACAGTAGTTTAGCCTCCTTTATTTTGTGGGACATTGGTAAATTATTCAGTAAGCAGCACTTGCCAACCAAAATTGGCCACCTGAGTTCAGAGCTTTTATTTTAACGTTAGACAAATCAAACGCAGAAGAGCACAGCTACACTATTCACCTGATTTTTCCGTTGATTAGGAAGTGAAGGGGCAGCGGGACCTGGCTGTGCACCCATTAAGCGTGGTGAGCCATTGCTTCCATTGGCTCCAACAGGAACTTGAATTCCTTCCAAATCCGCCAAGTACCCCTGGTATTTCTGCAGTTCCAGCCGAAGTTTATCTAACCGGTTCCCACTTTCATGTAGCTGTCCTTCCACAGACATTGGGTCACCCATGGCAGGATTTGATTCGTAGACACCTTTCATTTTCATCAATGCATCCCTGTAGGAAATTTTATGCCAATTAGAACACAAGAACACACTATCAACACAAAATGTATATGGTATTAGTATGGAAAATTAAAGGTTTATTAAGTCCCATTAAAATACCATATAAATGCCACTCCGTTTAAAGCAGAAATATCCATTTAAAATACTGAGCAAGACAAAAAGACACATGTACCATTTCATGAAAGTAAAATTTAAAAAATATTAGTTTTGACCAGGATATAAAATAAAATGCATCCGTTACTGGTCAAGTGCAATGTTTTAAATGAATGGTAAATTTCATCCAATAGTGTTTACAAATGTGTGCTAGTTCACTGCAGTAGTTTGTGAAAAAAATGATTTTTCAAATTAAGCAACTTACAATGATCATCATTGCTATTGTACAGGGAGCTCCATCAAACATAAAAAAATCTGGTTATGCACCTTGACAAATGGGCCTATTTCTCTTTCATAAGTATCCTTATTAAGTTAAAATAATAAAGACTCACCACCTTTGAATGGTTCTATGAGATTCTAAGAGGAATAGTTTTTATATAATTTTAACACTGCGGTAACATCTTGGTAAGATAGAATCTCATGCATACATGCAAGTTATCCCAATTAGATGAAGTTCAATTAACCAACTACATGTCCTACACATCTTTGGATAACACAAAGTTATACAAACTAGTTTCCAAATATTAGTAGTAAGAATGCGAATAAGTGAAGAATGTTAACTATTCTAACAGAAATTTCTTGAAACGAAAAGCTATTTAAACATACGATTCATAACATGGTTTTTAATATTCAAGGAATATTAGAAAAAATTATTTTTTGCTTTGCTATGGGTGCATTGCTAGAATTTAATACATTGGCCAGATGCTGCTGTCAACAAAAGCAATTTATCAAGACACTTGCAGAATTCCTTGAGTTTTCTCCGCGTTTCTATACAGGACCCAAAGTCCCTGAGAAGCCCAGGTTATTCTAGTTTTCCAGGTTTTCGTGCACCCTGCAATCTTAACACATGCCATTTTTTATCATCAATGTCATAATTTTAACTTAAAAGTTTGCAAAATTGTTGCCCAGATTGCTGCAGCAACAGTCAGATGCTCTTAGTATTTTGCATCCTAACATGTTTAGGGGTGACATCAGCTTTGCTAACAATATAACAAGCAGCTTCACATCAGTGTTGAAGATATGGCAATCAACCTGCATCCTATCCTGTGATATGGCAGGCAAATTTTCTATCCACAAGCCATTAATTTAGACACAGTACCTAAGATCTGACATATGGTGATCTCACATGTATTCAATATTTACAGCTACTTGGGTATTGCTGTCTCATGCTGATGGATTTTCCACACCATATGGTTACAAAGTAATGAAACTCTGTAGGATTCAACTGAGCTACACACCCCCTTATTTTGAAATTTAAGGCCAATATGTTAGATATTAACAGTTTGATGACACTAGCAAAAATTCAAATGCAGGATGAATGCCAAATAAAATACATATTTTCACAAGTGCATCCTTGGCAGCTTACGAATTAATGTCTGTCTTTACCTTGCAGCAGTTTCCTGCTGTACTTTTGCAGCAATTTCATCTATCCTTTGCTGTATCTTCTTCTTCCTTTGATTAGGAGGCAAGTCTCCAAAGTCCTCCTTCGCTTCCCCCAATGTCGAAAGATTGTTCTGCAAATAAAACATCAATGTGAGAAACCAATTGAAAAAAAGGCTTGCAAAGGTATTGCTCATTTAAGCTTCAATGCCAACAATGCAATGGCAAGATAGAATGGAAATAATTAAAAAATTTTTCATTAATACCAATGATCTGATGCAACAAATAGTAACGCTTTTTAGACTTCATTGAAGGAACTTGATTTACAAAATCAATCATTTTGTCACAAATCTGTTTGTAACTGAAAACAATCCTGAATCCAAATACAAATTAACCTTGAACAAGAAAACATTATAAAATTAACCTTATTTATTAATACTTTTTTGATTTTATTTTCAATTGATTGATACTTATTGCAGCAGAGAAAAAACTAACAAAACATCATAACATTCTGCTCATCACAAATTCGTTGTGTATGAAATACAAAATAACAGATTGATTCATAAAATATACTTTGTAAAAACAGTCCCTCAATCCTTCAATAAGGGTACTTCTATGTTTTTTCATCAATTCCAACAAATTTAGATTTAAAATATTTTATACATTGAGAAAATCTTGCCAAATTGACATAAATACAATTTCTGTAAAAGCAAGGGTATGGATGAAGCAATCATTCTAAAACTGCTCTAATTCTAAAAGCATGCCCATCCTGACAATTAAGACAGCTCACATGCACAATGCAAGCAGGTTTAGACCAGAGACACATTCCTAACACATTCAGTAAGCATTATAAAGTCTAGAACACAGCAAATGATAAGGATTCTAGCCATGTCCACAAGGCTATTGTGCATAAGCATATGAATATTTATAACCATTGCTATTATGAAGGTTTTACAAAGATTGGAATGCATCAGTTGAATCCAAAATTTACATCATATATTAGGCGACGACCAAAAGATGACAGAATGCAGAACAGACTTCTCTTCAGATGTTTCACATTTACATCTATGTAAAAATGCATTTAATTAGCCGAGGATATATTATGATGAACACACTCATCATGTTAACCCTTTTTTCAATCAAATTTACTTTGCACCACATCCTTCAATGAATAAACTACTGACAACTTATGGCAAATCAGTAGGAGGGCATTTTGTAGCAAATATCGGCTATTGATAGTAAACTATTAACCGGTAAATAGTTTTGATCGATAATTGAGCAGCAAAAACAAAGCTGTGAATGGCTAACTTTTCAACTGAGAGTAAATAAGAAATTTTAAGTGATCTGAGCAACTGTGGGATAGTGAAGTACACAACTATATGGAAGTAGTTCAATAGGTTTCTAAACACAACTAACCAGTAGATTTTTTTACTGAAGGATACAGCAACACAGTTAGAATGTCTTTTTGAAACAAAATTTATAATTTCAACAATTTTTTTCTTATGCCAATTTCAACAAATTTACAACAATGAGTTAGTGAGTACCAATAATGAATACACTCCAATCACAGCCATCAAAATCTTGATGTATTCACTGACACTCAATGTGCAAGAGGCTGATGAACATTAAACTGTAAAATTACTATCAACTTGCAGTAGTGAAGACCAGAAAGTACAAAGAAATGTCTACAAAGTCACAAACATGACATTTTTCTTAATGCTTCATCTTCCATGTCAAGAAATTTGTAACACAAATATAGATGGTAACAAAAAATATAACTAGCCATTTTTTCATAAACACATACATTCTTTGAAATAATAAGCCAATGACTGAGTTAAGAGAGTAAAACATGTATGCAAGAAAGATAAGTCAACAGTCCAACACATATGAAAACAGCGTGAACAGTTAATGAGGTTTTGCATTTATGAAGTAATGCCAGCAGAAAAAAGGCATAATAAAAAAGTATCAAGTAGTCACAGCCATAATTAGAACATATTCACCCAAAATCAAATAACATAAACCCTAGATGACAAAAAAGCATATGACATAAAACCCAAATAATCATATCCCCCTGACTTAATATCATCTTAATTTTGAAAATACCCCTATGAAAAAATTGTATAAAACTGTTTCAAATTTTTATACATTGCCATGGTAATGTATAAGAATGCATAAAAATTTGAAACAGTTTTATAAATTTTTTCATAGGGGTAAATACGAAAAATAATCAGAAAATTATACTCACTAGTGAAAAATTAAGGTTTAGTTCTTTTTATCCTGCAAAATTAGATCCTACGTCCACACAATAAAAACAAGGAGATATTCCTTCCTTATATCTATTTTTATCTAGTTCCAAACACCATTTATTAAGAGAATATTATTGTTGTATATATATTTTCATTAATGTTGCTAGGTATTTCTGGTAACTTGCCTATTGGCAACTGTTTTGTTTGTGTTGCTATTGACCCGATTGTTATGCCAAGGAGGCTGATGTGTGTGTAATAGTAAATATCCATACACAGATGGAATTAATAAATAATGAGTTGCATCCATATCAGTAACTCAGATTCTTGATTTACTACAATTATACATCATCCCCACTTATCACAGGAACTAATAAGATTTAGCCAGAAAATATTCATCGGTGAAAAAATCAAAATGACACGAAAGTTTGCTTCAAAACGTGCATCAAACTTGTGCAGATATGAATTTAAATGATTTCCATTAAGGTTAACGCTGACAAGTTAGACATGGATGCATATGTTTAGAGATACTATCTTTTCATAAAAATGTTCTATTTTGAATAGCTTTAATAAAGGCATTTTAATTTCCATTTTTCCCTAAATCTGGGTCCCCCAATTGTTGATGATTCAATTCAGGAAAAAAATAGGTCACCTGCAGTCAAATATAGCATAACAGATTACTTTTCTCCCAGAGAAAAAGTTTGGCGAAAAGAGGAAGTTTTATACTCAGAGAAATATAGTAGAACAACTAAATCATTTCTATGAAATAAGTTGAGAATACTAATTAGAAACATTAAGGACATCCCTACGTGCAAGACAATATTAACATAGGATGTGTAAAACCCCTGTCACTGACAAGGATCTACCGCTTCCATAGATAGGCTTTGGCAGAAGTTGAATTCATCTTGTGTTTACTCATAACACTTCATTCTTGATCAAAAAATACAACATATATGCTTCCTTCCCATTCACTCCTTACATTATACCCCTAGCCCTATAATTCTCCCATATGCTACAGAATTCAACGATAGCAGCTCCTTGAATATACCACCAACCACTTGATTGTGTACAATAAAGTGATTATGGTGGAGCATGATTAATGTATCAAATATAAAATGTTATACAGATCTACCTTACCCATCAAGGCTACCAATAACTAGTATGATATGGTGTTCTGGAGGAGGCAACCAACAGCGTAGGTCATTTGCACGATAGAGAAGAGTAGGGAGGGAGGGGTGAAGAGAAACACAGCATCGGCATTATCCTGCTCTTAATGAAAGGGGACCAATGTTTAAAAGTACATTCTGAAGGATAAAGTACTGTGGGTAGCGCAAGGAGAAGACACTCTCTAAAAAAATCTCTGCCTCCCCTGGAATTGAACCCAGGTCCAGTGGCTATGAAGAGAATGTGGAGTCGGTGCAGACGACGCGCAAAAACGATCGTCAGCTGTTTTGTAGTTCCGCTCGCCACCGAGAGGGGAGTGGAGACGGCCGGTCGCCAAGAGCAGCCAGCCCAGGAGTTCTACGCCGACTGTCAAGTTGTCAAGGTGGTCAAGGCTACTGCTGGTGCTGATAGATTGTAGTGTCTTCCTCAATAAAACAACGCTCACCACGAGTGGTTCGTTACCCCGTAAAAGTCTTTTTCCTTTTAATTGAGCCAACGACGAAGACTACCACGCTACAAGAACATACTAGTCATAGCACTAGGTCCCCTTCATAAATCTGCCCCATGAAATGTGACACTCTAAACCAATTCTTCCTCAGTCTTAGCCTTACGTTCCAATGCAAGCAAAATTGGGTGGAGCTGCTAATTGGTTAAAGGAATTTAGAAGTGCATGCCCTTAAACCAATTAACCCCTCGTGCTGTAATGACGAGTCTAGCTCATCATGAACTTTCGACGCCAAACCGCACAATGACGAGTGTATCTCGTCACCGGATTTTCATAATTTTAGCACTATTTAGAGGAACAATATATTTATTTTGAAAGCTTAACAATGTTAAAACATACATAGTATACATAAATAATTCATATTTTTTGAAACATGAGTCATTGGACGGATTAAAATGATTTTATTCGAGTAGCGATAGCTGTGTTCTCCGTGTTTAATAAACACATTTTATTTCACGGTTGTTCGTCAAACAAATTACAAAATATCATTTCATTACCTACCATTTAAAAGAGAACCACAGAAAAAAATAAATAAAGAATAGGAGCACGGTATTCTGAAAATAAATCGAAGTGGAAGGGGTTATAGAAGGAATCTCAGCCTCCAAAACCTGTTTTCCCAACCCGAAACCAGTTTCAGAGACTTTAAATTCTATTTTAATTGACTTTAGGACAAACACTTCTAAATTTCCTTCCTTTGAAAGGCTAACCAATCATGGGGCAAATCCGGTGGTACAGTCCCACATAGCAGAAATACGTCTCTGAGACGTCTCGAATATCGCATGTTACGTCTCAGAGACATTCTGAGAACTTCAGAGACATCTCTGAGACTTCTCTGAGATGTCACTATGTCCAAAAAAATGGTCTCTCAGATTTCTCATGGGAGGTCTCATATAAGTCTCTGAGATGTCTCATTAGACTTTGTACTATGGTATGCTTTAAAATTAAGGCAAAAAAATAACTGAATGCAAATTATACAGTTATGGCCTACTTATATCGATCATTTTTAGCGACAAAATTTTGATGGATGACCTTTCGAAAATAAGAAATCCGTATTAAATGTCGTGATTTTAATAATCACAACTGCATAATTGCACCGAAAAATATATATGGAAAGCATTGATGGCGTTTAAATGCGTTTTTTTTTAATTCCTGAACGTCTCACGACTACATCTCTGAGACATTTCTGAAACATTCGCGATATTCGAGACATTCGAGACCATAGTGAGACATCTTTGAGAGGTTCATTGCTATGTGGGGTGTTTCCCCTCCATTTTTCTCTCCCCAATATCAACACGACCGAGACTGATTACCTCCAAACATACACCGAGTAAGTTACATTTACCTATTCTAGCTCAAGATCGTCTATTTTAACAGACAGTATCCCTTTGTCTTACAGAACCACTTCACTAAGGTCTTATTGTAGTCCTCAAATTGCTTTAATGCCAATAAAACTTTCTGGGAATGACACACATGCATCAAATCATCCAAAAATTTATCAGAGTTATTACCTATCAATCCATTTTGATTTCCACTCTGTCTCTTCCTCTAAAACATAGGTTCAAATAAAACGCTAATTATCAGAGTATACAGTAAAAATCCTGCATTAATGCAACTCTTTTGGAAATTTTCATGCAACAAAAACCTGAGCAGATACTTTATGTAAACCAATATTAAACCACCTCCATCATCATTTTTACTAAACTTAACCGCAAGATATGTAATTGAAGAGTGCCTAGTTGAACCATAAAACCCTTGCCATGGATTTCCATTCACGAATTCTTCAACACAAATGACATCAGTTGTAGAAGACTTTTGTTTGTGTATTTTTGAAACATAAGTCATGCAGAGCTTTTAGGTTCCCGATATTGATAAAAAATTCAAAATATAGCAGGAAGTTTTTTTTTGCTCCAACACCCCTTGAATTATTGGAATGAACCACAGTAAAAGACTCAATTTTTTCATTCATAAAGGTGGAATTAATGAAACTAATTTCTATCACATCAGGAGAAAAGAAATACACAGTGTACTCAATACAATATGTGTTAAAACAGAAGTACAAACATTACCCACAAATGAAAACAGCTTTTTTACGTGTGGAAACTCAGAAGACCTGGAAAACTATGCCTATATGAGATTGAAAAATGGTGAGAAATAAAATCCTAATAGGATGGTGCAAGCTCCTAAGAAGCAATACACCAGCAGGCACATCACTAGCACTATGAAATGCTAATAGTAATTGATAAGGGTACATCAAATTCAGAAAGTAAGTCTGGATAAACAGTCATGTAGCAAATTTGGAGGTTGGGAATCGAGCCAACATTCAAAGAGACCTACCTTGATCGTTACACACGCTTCAATTAACTTCTGACAGACAGAAAGCATGGAAACAATGAAAGAGAGAGAAAAAGAAAAATACACCATGTGACTCCTGGCTTTCAATATAAAACATCCAACAGATAGCCAACGAAACCATTCACGTTTGAAGGATTTTTCACCATTAGAAAAAACTAAAGGGTATGAAATTGAAAAAATTAGCACTTCATATGAGACAGTCTCACTTTAGTAAAGGCCCAGAACAACAGTTTCATAATATATGCTCATACGTAGTTTTAAAACTTCCAAAATTAATGCAAGATAGATTAACATTTGATTTTTATTTTCCCGGCACATTCGTTGCTAATAATGAAAATAAAAAGTTGAATAAGAGCGCAATATTTAGCTTAAGGGTAATTTGAAACATAGATATATACCTCTACATACTAATACTTTTATGCTGCCTTCAGATTAATATGTCTATAATTGTCATGATGAAGACTGAAAAAATCTGAGTACAAATTTCCAATTTTTGTCATAAATTATCCACAGTGAAGCTAATTATTCATTTTTAGCCAACACAGATATAACATTGAGTTTATTTGGGGCATCAATTGAGAATAAGTAATTTTCCTTCACCTGATCATAACTATGTTAATTCGAAGGGGAAAGAGAAAAATGTTAGCATTTGGAAAAAGTCTAGAAAATATTCCCTAATCCTAGAAATGCAGGTCAACATGTAAAGGTATTGGACTTAGAATAAACAGGTGTAAGAGCCAGTAAGTATTTACTATGTACGTAACTGCTTAAATGCTACAATTGTAAAATCAAGACATCAAAACCTTTATCTTTGGCCTACCAGAGGTTAGCCGTAGACTTAGCACTTCTGCCTATCTTGTCAATGAGTAAACTAAACTGAGAGGAAATTTTACATTTGTAACTGACGCGATTTCATTTCATTCACAGATTCTACTACCCTATTCTAGAAATATCCCAACAAGTTTCTGTATCACTCAATGTCCTCAGCTATAAATCATTTACAATTTTCAAGGCAACAAACATTCTATAGACATACCACACTCCTAAATATTCTTACAAGATGACTATATTAGGAAAGGAAACTCATATATGTAAGTAATTATCAGAAATAACAAAGTTAAAAGAAGGAGATGGGAATATCAATCAAGTATGAATAGCACTGAAGTTTATTAGAATTAAGGTTTCCTGCCAGAGAGGTATTTGGTCGTATGTATCTCAGCTTTATGACCAGGTTGGGCCCTTTATCTATCACGCCTTAAACTACAATGAATTACAATATTTCTTTCATGCTCAAAAGCTGAAGAAAAACACTTTTGAATGTGCTTGAAAAACAACTTTTGGAGGAACACTGATCTCATGACAAAGAAACTTAACAAAATTGGTGTATCAAAGACAAAATTCCGTAAGTTGAAATCTCCATAGCTGACGTAAGAAGTCACTCATTTATAATAGGGGAAGGAGAACTTTAAATTAGAATAATCTTCCAAAATTAACTTTAATTGATAAGACGACCTTATTTCAGCAAAAAGTTTAGATGTACCAGCCACTCACACCGGTTATCAGAATTATAATAGATAATAGGAGATTAATTGCAAGTTTACACCAAACAACACAATTGCCTCTTCTGAGACCAAACACAGATCAATCTTCACGAGTACCTGAACATGCTACCCCACAAAAATTCAAATTTATTATACAATAACTTCACTGCTACCTATAAACATAGCATCATCTGGCCTGCAACAGTGTAAATGCATGAGTCATGAAACCATTATAAACTCTTACTCTTATGTGTGCTGAAAAATATACATGTGTATTATAGTTTTACAGAAAGAAGCAGCCCATTGTAAAAACTAACTTAGACCCTATTTCTAATAAAAAGAACTATGAAGCACAAGATATATCATTAAACTAAAATTAAAAAAATACATTGTAAGGATATTATATGATTATAAATTTGTGCAAACATTTAACGACGAGTGACACATGTGACTAAAAGAGTTTCACATGCAAATTTAACACATGCGATGGATGCATGCCGTGACTTGATAATATCATAATTGAAATCATTAATTCATTCAAAGATTATTAGTTACAGATTTATGAAAAATACAAATAAAACAATGAGGAGCCATTAAATGAAACCATATGAATACCGTATCTCCAGAAATTTTCCAACTAGAAAAATATCTTCTGAACAACCACAAAAAAGTCACTAATTTTTCTGCACAAAAATTGTACACCGATTCTAGAAATGGTAAAGGTTTACTTAAAATCACTCTCATTCAATGGCCTCTCAATACATACAATTAATGCCTACTAATAAAAAACATCATTTTAAAAACAAAAAACCTTATTAACATGTCATACACCCACATCCATTTGGAGCGCAACAACAATATGCCACAAAGTAATAAAATTCCATGGAATTTCAATATACCTATGGCAGAGGTTAAAACATTTGTGAAACAGCACTAAGTGACATGAACACAAATAGCTTTCAGATTAAGTGCACTGACTCTACACAGGAATATTATACTGGAATAGAAGAGGTGTTTAAAAAATTTGCAAAAGGGGAAAAAGGCAATGCCACTGTTGACAGGGTTCCCACTTTAACTACATTATAAAATTCACGGTTTTTTCCAGGTTTTCACGGTCTAAATGTCGTCAAATTCACGGTTTCTTGAGAAGCCATTTTAGGCAGAAATACTGAACATGTGACAACCTCCGGTCGCACATTCACTTAAAATTTTACAAACGCAACAGAAGCTGTGAATGCAAACGCGGCAATCAAAAGTGCTATCTCTCCTGACGTCACGTATCGTTTGCAAAATTCAGCTCCGGCTAAAATTTGTGAGTGGGAAAATAGAGAGAGGGACCAGGGTGCCAGGGAAGTTAAGAAGTGTCTGGACTTTCGCAAGTGTTGATGAACACTTTGGTTACCAGTCTTATGGCATTGGTACAGGCTTGAGGTCAATGTGTCGTCATGGCACACGGACCAATAATTGCGCCTCGAATATAAGTGTGCAGTGTCTGAGTGTCACCTTGAAACATGATAGACGTTTTTATTTTGTTCCGTCAATCGCAGTTATAAAATCAATTTTGAGAGATTTCTAAGGTTTTATGACGAAATTCACGGCTTTTTCCAGGTTTTTTCACGGCACACAAAATTCACGGCTTATTCACGGTTTTAAGGTTTTCACGGTTGAGTGGGAACCCTGGTTGATTGTTCTGGAAGCAAGCTAAGCATGTCATATCAATAAATAGGAAGCGGAATGGGTGAAACGCGTACATAGACGTAAGCTTTCACAGAAAACCCAGGTATACAAAGGCCACAAGGAACGTGCTGCTGAAAGTTGAGGATTGGAGAAGAAAATCAGACCAATGGACAAGGGGATAGTTAAACTTTTTTTCCCTTCAAGCGTAGGTGATACTTACATGGGTCGGGAGCGGTGATCATGGTGGGAGATAGGAGCAGCGATTTCGTCATCCACATTGCAAGAGGAAATGGGTCATTTCAATGTGGTGATGTTGTACGTCATTGAAGAGAGTATCGAGTGAATTGAGTGTGAAGAGATTAGAATTAGAGAAAATTTGGGGAATCCGGAGAATTTGAGAGTATTTAGAAATTGAGATTGGAAAGGGGAATAATTTGAGAGGAGTAAAGTTGTATAGAATCAGGAAATAGGGAAAACAGTAGGTTGAAGTGGTTAGTCAGAATTTATTGTCCGGTGAGGAAGATATATTGAAGGGCAGGCAAAGGGGAAAGGTGCAAATCAGTCACCAGCCAATAAAATGATTTTTCCCCCATGAGGAGAGTGTGTTGTAAGAAAAAAGAAAGAGAAAAAATTGTTAATGCATACAGATAAAAAGTAAATGATAAGAGGGAAGCTATAAAAAAACATCAAGTTTCTTCTCAAAATGACACTACTTCCGTATACTGCATTTCAATATTCCTTGGGTGAATAAGATAGATGGGACAACATCCATATTGCATTACAAGACAATGTATTAAATTCATAAAAAATTATACCATTGAAGTGAATCAAATATCCTGAGAGAAGAAAATGTCAAAAAGCAATATGTATCTATTACAGAATTGCTCAATATGTTGTAACAGAGAGTTACAGGAAGTCGATATGCATTATTTTGATGACCGGCTAGCTTATAATGAAACTTTATCACTCCTTTACCTAACTTGACTTCAAAAAGTAATGAGCACAATATCAAATAACACATTACTTGAAGGGTAACAAAGTGTACTTTGACAGGAGAAAAAATCATGCTCAAAGAATTTATTCATCGCTAATAATTTAACAAGAGAAGATATATTCCTTTATTTCATTAGTAATTCTTATGTTTCAAAGCTTCAAATTATATTGATTTAAATGAAAATGGACACTTAGAGCTTTTTTGAAAATTGAAATAAGGCTATGATGAAAAATGTTAAGTTTGAATTGTATTTGAAATATAAAATCTCATAAAAATCTACAATCAGTATCAAGATTTCAAAATATTTTATAACTCAAACTTCCATCAGTGCCATTCCAAAGTCACTAGTCTAAACTATTCTAAGATCATGCAGAACTGAAAAACCTGAATAACTATGGCTCATACGGCATGCCTAGTGATGAAAATTATGTGAACTAAGGCTCTTTGGAACGATATTTATTTGATTTGCACATGTAGCTACCTGAATATCTCTTATGCATTTTGTTTTCATGAGATATCAAGTGCTATGAGAATGAAAAATAAATAGTACTTTTCAGCCGATGAGATACACATTTTTTATAACTAGTTTTTCATTAAGGTATACTTATTATTTCTTCAAGGCTTTCAGAAGTGTAACTGTACTCCACCCAATAAAGTACATTTCAATCTTACGTCTCATTGTGGATATTTTGTCTCTTATTGCTATAGCAGACAATGACCAAAGATAATACAAAAACTTTTTCGTTCCACAATGACACGTTAATCTGTTAAGTTTTTCGAGCCAATGATACAGAAATTAGTTCGCATAAAGAGCATGGAGCGATTTTCTATGCCAATCTTAATGAGAAAAATCACATCATTATCACCTGGATCATTAAGAAAATAATTAGAATTAAAAAGTCTCATAGGCACTTAATTCACCACAGAATCAATGGTTCTTCAGTTCTACAGACTCTCTCTAGTGATGCAGGTATCATTTCACATACACTTGTCCACCACCATATCAACAGTGAATTTGATGTATTCTACTTCAGAGTGCATTGAAACCATTAATGCAACATGATCATGCCAAGATACAATTCAATGCATCTCTCTATGAGTGAAAAAAGAAAAACTTCTGCAGTCAAACCTGTCATAGGCTAAAACTTTATGTCCTCAAGCAACATCAAATAGTCATTCCACACTTTATTTTAGAGATAAGTGAACATTCGAATCAATATTCACATCCATAAATATATACTTAATATTAACTGACTTTGGAACAAATTGTAACAAAAATAGAAACCTATAATCGTAAAAAGCTGCTTAAGATAAGCTGGTGTACCAAATACTTGAAAATGGCCATCATTAAACATTACTGTCTCACTCTTTCGAGACCTCCAGGTGTGTCAATAATGTAACTTAAATGTTCTGATGGATATCTACAAATGAAGCCATTTTCAGATTCATCAAAAAACTTAAGTCTAACAAGCTGAGGAAAATTGTCTCATTACATACGGGAAGCATTATCAATGTAAGCTTATCAGGAAAAATAGCTTAGGAAGCCTCAAATTTAATTTGACACTTGGAGAACTTGAGATGATTCTGTAAAAGCACAAAAAGCAATGGAAAATTAAATGATAGCAAAATCTGCAAGAGATCCCTGTGACCACAGAGCAAAAATATTTCCCTGGATTACAAAAGTAGCATCCAACCTATAACCTATGTCATAAAAATGGAAAAAAAAATACGAAAATTACCTTCAAATTAACTTAGAAATAACTGTTTACAAATAACCCTAGAGTAAAAATCATTGTTCCAAAATCATCGTTGCATTCCTAACGCATAAATTTTCAAAAATAAGCAAATGAACCATGATTAGCGGGCATCAATTAGATCACATTTCAGAAAATACCAGCCGACAACCTAATCCTAAACCCTCACATAGATATGTGAGTCATATTTTGAAATCTCAATCAAAAACTAGTTCCTGTAGCAAACATAATCCTTTTAATTAATAGATTTTTCTTTCCGTTTACCTGCTTACCCATGACTACAAGAAAAACTAAAAATTAGTTATGGAAACCAACTATTAAACATTTCAATCGGCATCAAAAAAGAGTACCTACTCTAAATTATATCCATATCAAAGTAACAGGGTGAACAAGTGACTGTACCTTGTTGGATCCAAAAATTCCAAACAGACCAACTCTCTTCTTTAGCTTCCCAGCAGATATCGTCCCTTTCACTGTGGCAGAGTCTGTTTTGTGATACAGCGGATGGTGTTGTAGGTGACCGGATAGCGTGGCCGATGATTGGGGAGCCAATGTGCCGTCGACGCCGCCAGGGCCACCGACTCCCGTTCCACCCACACCACCGATCCCCACGCCAATGCCGTTGCCGTCTCCATTGCGCAAAGCACTCAAGTCTTCGAACGGGAAGTCACCAGGCGGGGAAAATCCAGACTTATACCTCTCTATCACTAAATTTGTGTCCTGACGAAGAACAAATTGAAAAAGAGTTAGTTCCACACCAATTCATTCCCAAAAAACAAACAAATTAAGGCAAAATGAAATGTAAAAAGCTTTGTAATTCCACATAAAGTTTTAACAGCATGATAACAAAGCTTTCCAAAATATGCAAATGAGCTATGATTAGTGAGCATCAATTAGATCGTACTTCAAAAAATTACAGCCATTATAAGTATCCTCAAATAGGTATCATGGGAGTCTTACTTTGAAATCTCAATCAAAAACTAGACTGAAAAACTGTGGAGTAATTGAAAATATTTTACACTTCATTATGTTAAGTAAATTCCATGAAGACACGCCTGAGACAACAAATTAAATTAAGGCCAAAACCTTGATTGCAAGAATGAAGGGTGAATACACATTCTCAAATCAGTTATAATAATGCAAATACATTATGAGTAACTGTTTGCTAAGATTTAAAAAAGAATAGTGACCTTGGCACAAAACTAAAGAAGTCCATTGATCATATCATGTACCTTTTAGTACAGGGTACAGGGGTCCAAAAAATATAGCAACTAGCAAATTTAAAAAAAAATTCAAATTTTTAAGATGTAAGCCAGGAATTTTTAACAAAACTTAACAAACATGTACCCACATTGTTTAACATTTTTCACACACATAAATAAGTCAATGAATTGGATTAATTTCTGCAACATTATTTTTTTCCTCTACAGAACCAAAAATCAAGAAACTCTTCTCTGCAAAAATAAGTAGGAGAAAATCTTTGCATTAGCTTTGTCTCACATTCCTAAAACTAGGGTAAACATCATATATTCACTACCAGAGTTTTAAAACTTGAGCAATATTTCTAAAAAGTAATTGAAAACATGTTTGTATACGAAGACAAGCATGATGTCACAGGCTTCCACTCCCCCAGAAATTTTTTCCCCTTTTGACAACTGCCCACAATACGTCCATTTGGAAGATGACAAGCCCAGGGGTGGTTATCCTCATACCAAGAACTCTACAGCTATGTTTTAGCCACAATGAATAAAATATATAAGTGTACAATGCTACTTAATTTAAATTTTAAGATAAACAATTTTTTTTAAGGAACCTCATCAGAATTTTCTAGCTGCGGATGCATTGAGACTAACTTATATTAGAATACAAGGATGTTTAATAATCAGAAATTGAACAAAGACTTTCAAAATCAGATCATATTAATAAATGTTGCCACAGCCTTAAAGTTTAAAAATTTTCAAGAAGTCGGACAGATAACAGGACAGAATGCCTATGAAGATCATCAACAACTATACCTACGTTCATTTCAGCTGTAACAAACGAGTTAAACTTTCAGCATAGTATAAATGAAATTTATAAATTATTTAATGAAATAAATGGTTTACTATGAGTGAGATTTTACAGAAAATCTGCAGTATAGGCAACCCTGAAGAAAATTTCTGGCTACGTGCCTGGATAAAGAAAAAATAGTTAGTACACCCACCCAATAAATTTCTCATCATCTTTCACCAAGTGTATTGAAAAAAAAAACGAGTATAAACATTGGTCTTACCTCCTTCTCATTTATCTCATCTGCTGAGCGAACAATGCCATCCAAACACTTGCTGATTATTGGTGCAACCTGCCGTTCAATATCTACAGTCTTTATCATGAAATTTCTGATGTTTTTCACTCTCTTTTCATCCAGCTCTTGTAACTGCCGGAAAATGTCAGGCATTAAAACTTGGTAATGTTGAGTCTGGAAGAAGTACAATACAAATCACCAGTTAGAAGAACATACACACTCCATAAGCTATTTTCTCTACATTATTGATTCTCCAAAATTCACAAAAATAAAATGATTAGTTATAATTTGAGAGAAAGATATTAGAGAAAGATTTTATTGTGCAGTTAAATCATAGATGTGAAACTGGTTTGAATTCATAGATTAGTGGCATCTTTAACTCCTGAGTCTTTCTGTTTACCTTCTTCTTTAAACCAGAAGACAAGTTGCTTCAAGCTATTATTGCCAGCCTCAATATGGATACTATGAATTAGATATTTGAACACTACAATACTATTCAAGAGATTGCTATACACAAGAATTTCACTAAAACATAACTAATTCATGAGTTTGGAAGAATAACTTGAAAAATCTATTGATGAAAGAAATGAAAATATTTAGATTATAATAAGAAAATTCTTGCAGCTGAAGTATGTTTTTAATGCTTTTTCAGTGTCTGATTCTTACGACTTTTTCTTGGGCTTTAAGTTGGATTAATGGGTCTATGTTGTCTGACATTTTTACAGCTGACTAGGGTACCGACTTCAGAGATTCCTGAGTCATGAGCCAAAATTTTGGAAAACATGCATGCACATTAACAAGGCAGGACACCAGAGAGAAGTTCCTATGATTAGTAGCATTTCTCTTATTTACAAAGGGTGATGCTTCTGGATTCGAAGCTGTTCGAAAGCAGTATTTCCCTACACTGTAAGCATATCTACTGCAAATATATCATGTCTCAAAAATTTAGATTTATGATAAAGGTTTAGGTATTTGGATTTAACAAAATGAATAATTAGGAATTCGAATAGGGTGTGATTCAAAATAAATTTGGTTATGATCAAATTTTGGCATCCACTCATCACTAGTAAGTTTTTTGTGATTACATTACCTGCATTTCATTTGTTCTCTGGAGAAGATGTGCATAGTCCGTGCGTGCTTCGTCAGAGAGTTGCTGCTTGATCGTCATGTTTGTCCTCTGTTTCTCAACCTCGGCCCGAGAGAGGTTGAAATCCAAATCTGCCTTCTGGAATGCCTCCAGAGCCCTCTCCGCCTCCTTGAAAGACTTCTCGTACGCACGCTTGGAGCGCTCAAGGGCAGCAATTTGGGCAGCAAGGGAATTTGTCATCCGAGAGCCCTCTTGAAGGTGCTGCAAGAGGAATAAAAATGCCGTTTTAAATGCTTCTCACACTGATACCTGGTAAGTACGTGATTTCACTGGGACTCATACCCATACATTTATCCAGCTAAGTCCTTCACTTAAAGGTCATGATTTGGAGTTTTGAAGGAGTCAAGAAACAATTTGTATTTTCCACCAGAACACAATGCTGTTGTCACAAATATTACCACAGAGTTTAATCCAATTGGATTCTAAATGCGTTATCACCCACCCTGCATTTAACGAGTTTAAAAAAGTCATCACTCACATTGTTGATGGAATTAGCGATCAAAATTTCATGGAGAAATAAGCCATAATTTTGGTTGTTAATGCAAATTTATATGTGTGATGATGAGAAAAATCAAATCCAAAACTTACCAATAGTATTCCTAGTGATTGTGAATACCCTAATGCAAATGTTGAGAATAAATGTATCGCTCTGCACTTAAAACCATGCCGTTGATATTTTTGAAAACAGATTAATTTGAGCCCAAAGTGGCAACAAGAATAAGCTCCCAGTGGATGAACTGGAGCCATTCAGCCATCCTTCTCATTTTACTCTACAGAGAAATGTTTTAAAAAACTTCTGTTTTTACAATATTTACTTCTGTACTGCTACAAAAATCAGTCAAAGGTTCACTAAAGTATAAGATCTAAGGTATGTAATAATAAACCACAGGCAACACACCATAACGCTTTTTAATTTACGTAACAGCAAGGGAAGCTGCGAATGGAACCAAACTTTTTTCTTACAGGGAATACAGATCTAAATTCAGCTTTAGCACACATATTCACAATGAACTTAAATAAGTCACCTGGGAACAGAGAGGAAGTTTAATATGATTTGAAACACAAATTGAATGAAAACTTGGATCAAAGAGGCTGTTTGGTTTGAACACAATGAGCAATCATGAGCATTATCAGTAGCAGGATCAAAACAAAGTAATTATTCACTTTTTGATAGTAAATAGGATCTTATAACAAGGATTCGCCATTTAAAAGCAGAACTGTTTTTAGTATAGGAACCATTCTCACTGAAACTATATCTTCCAGGAGATATGGCATTATCAGGGCCTATATATTGTTAGATTTGAAATATATACTCAATCCTAAAAAAAATCTCTTATATGTATTACTTTTCCTTTTATACCCTGTGAGATAATGATATAACTGAGGCGAGTAAATAAATATTCAATGGTAGAATAGCTCTCATATTAAACCTAGGAAACTAAAAAATAATAAATGTAATAATGGTCTTACCTTTTTCCTCCCTTCTTTGCAGTATTTAACAAGGACATTTATTTCTTGAATAACCTGAGCTTGGAGATTCTCCGCAACAACTTCATGCTGACCAGCAAGGTCATTGATCTCGGTCATGGCAGCACGAAAGGCACGACAGGTACTGTACCTAGAATGAAGAATAACAAATTTAGCAAACAAATAATACATATAGACAACAACTGATAACACAATTACGAGATGTAATGCTTTTTTATTTTTAGAAATAACTACAAAGCTATTCGCGATTATTCCTTTAAAAATTATATTTAAAACAGAATTTCAAAATTAAAAACTTCTTGAATGGACCAACTGTAAGTCAAAATTTTGTAAATCAAGAATTTAACTGTAAACAAGGGTATTTTGAGAGGGTTTGGCAAAATGAACTGCATAATCATTCAACTCAATTTTCAACCAACTGTAAAATAATGCAATCAGAAAGGGCTCCCAATTTGGTGATGGCATCTAGAAATATTTAACTTTCATCTATATTGCACAACATATGAAACCAAAATCACAAAAAATTTGAAGAATTATAAAATTATCTCGGAAAAAAATTCTTATTGAGAATGAATGGAACCATGGGACTATGGCTTCACAGGCAATTGCAAAGACCTCTATGCTATGTAGTTTTATTAGTAAATTTAGGATATTAATGAATGTGGACACTGGAGTGGTCAGCAAAGAGGTCAGGAAAACCGAAGGTGCAGTTCCATTCCCAGCATACAAGCATTTTTGTAATGAATTGGGAATAAAGGATCCTGGATAGCACAATGGTCATTACAGCAGCCTGCAATGCTTAAAGTCGTGGCTTGATTCCCGGATCCAGAGAATTCTTTTAAAAAAAGCTATGGCAATATAGAACCTCGGTAGTGTAATGGTTTAAATAGTAAAGCTTGGTTTGATTCCAGGGTCATGAGAATTTTTCGCAAAAAAGGGATTAACCCATTATAACCCAATGTTGCTTCTAAGTAACATCAAAAATGTATTCATTTTCAGCCCTGTTCAGGAAAGATTTAAATTAGGTGTTCTATTTTACTGTCAAGTCTTTGGGTTATAAAGCGTAGCGATGTTCACAGTGGCACGGGGACCGGAAAGCCTTAGGATCGTGTTTCGTCTCCCGATCCAAGAGAATTTATTCCCAAGGCCCGAGGACGACCACTGTCGGCAAAAGCCTTTTTGTTCTTCCCTTGCAGACAGGGGCGACTGCACTCGACAGAATAAAACCACGCATTCAGGAGGAAATTTCCGGCGATTGCTGAACCGGTCGCGAGACGTCACTGCCCCAAAGGGAATGGAACCCCACGAGGAAGGAAGCTGACGAGAGGAGGCGGGGAGATAGGCCGTGGAAGTCATTTTGAGCGCATTCTGCTCCGTCTTTGGCGAGTGTTACGAGAGCGAATGGAAGACGCGACCACCAACGCAGGAGCGTCTCCGCCAACGTGCGGAATCCAACAAGGAAACTTGCGCGGTCGGCAAGAGTGCGACAACCCCCTTTCTCCAGAAGCGGCCGCTGACGCCACCGCCGCGGCGGCGGCCCTTCCACCCCGGACGGTGCGCCCTCGGTGAATTCACATCGCATCGAAGGGGGAAGCGAAAGACTGGTGCATGGGATAGAGGTCGCTTTAAATTCGGTTAACTAGGGGAAAGGTATCTCTAACAAGAGTGTAGGCAACAACGATCCACGTGAAGCTCATGTACAAGATTAAGGAACAACTGAGAAGCGGAGGCTGTGAGCGTCTCACGGGATTCCCATCGGGTTAGGCGCACCATTTCTGCCGACGTTTAGATGAAATATTATTTCATCACAGAAATTTCGGCAGAAATGGAGTAGTGCCTAACCTGGTGGGAAGCCCGAAAGACATTCACAGCCACCATTCGCCGGGAAAGAATCAAATCCTTCTTGAGAAGCGGAGATTCACTGATATGAGTTCGTGACGTACTCAACTTAATCAGTTAAGGCGGTCGATTTTTCGCAAGAAATAGATCCAGAAGTTGGCGACGGAACGAAACGCGGAAAAATACGAGTCTCTATTTTTTAAACTAAATCACAATCAGCAAAAGAAGATATCGATGCCTATTATCCGCCTTGACGCATTACCTGCGATCCCAATATGTTGAGAGGCTTTTTCGATAGGTCATTTTGGTTATTTTAAATTTAGATGAATTTAAATCAGTGCTTTAAGAAGCAGTCGTTTGGCTATTAGGTCAATGATGAGTATCAATAAACCGAATGTAGGATTGATGGTCATCGATTTCCGATAGCAACAAAAAGTAAAGTTCATAAAATTTACTGAAGAACGTGACATAAATAATTATATAATGTCACATATTACTCGCAATATTTTTAATAAAACTGCTCCAGAACTGCCAGTGGTTACCTTTTGTGATACCATTCCTTGAAATAACGAATGAAAAATAGTAACGAATGTTGATTTTATTTACTTAAACCTATTAAATATTTAATTATTTTGTGTACACTTTGAAAATAAAAGCGTCTTGCAAGGCATTATTTCATAGGAAATAAAAGCTTCAGCTAAAATCATGTACTTGAGGAGATAAGATTTTATTGTGGGCAATCTATTTGTAAAATATAAATCGATTACGAAAAATACAATGCCGAGAATAATTAACCTAGTTACCATTGCCATAACCAAGAAACTATTATACAAACAGGATAAAACCACATTTTCATCAATTACACACAAGCTTACTTAATTCAATAGATCTCAATGTCTCAATCGCCAATGACGAGGAAAACATGATCTACGAGATCAATGAGCAACTTATTTCTTAACATTTGAATCTTGGTTCACTCCCAGAAGGCCGCGATAAAAAATTAAGCAATTGGCGGAAATTAATAAAAAAACTACTTTGCACATAAATTTCTCGTTTGAACACTTCCAATTAGAAAAATGCACCGGTGTTTAACATCAAATTATGCGAACACCTATTCCTGGCAAATGATGCACTGGTAACAGAACTAGCGCAATCAAATTTAGATAAGTAAACAATTTTGGAGTACTATTTTGATTCTAAGTATATGAACGACGTAGAATGGCCATATATAGCCACGAAATGAAAATAAATAAAGAAATAAATCCTGATTTTGATATTATCTTTCCTTTCATGTTAAGTCGTTGGAACCGTTATGTAAGGATAAATATACGTAGTACCATAGTACACAAAATTTGTTTTGATAATAAACGTAAATAAGGTATGTCCATTCATGAATAGTAAGAGAAGAGCGGAGAAAGTACGTCTACCTAATACTAAACGCAACAAGCAGCTACCGTCACTAAGTTAATGAACTGCTCCCCTTTCGCGGAGAGAAAACCTTACATGTGCTGACCTAACGAATTACGGGCAACCCCTGATTAGCGAAACGGCTTGCCCCGACAAGCCACCAAACGAATCAGAGTACCGACATTCCCTAGCGACTAAATGAAGGTACGTTTCCCACCATCAAAGTAACAACAACGCGAGCCCATTGAATTGAATGCGTATAATATTATAGGTTCAGCAGCGTACGCAGCACAGACATCACAGAGTTAAGAAGAGGTACCACCCTATTTACTTAAATCTTTTTGTTGTAGCATTCTTTTGTATTTCCTTTGTGAATCAACATGTTTTGCACGGCCTGGGATCATTGTTAACCACCTTTACTCACAATAAATCACCTGTCAGTTAAATAGCATTAGTATGGTAAACATAATTTTAGCACGATTATATGCCGGAATTAGCAACCTTAACCCTATAGCGCCCAATCTGGTATGTACGAAACATACATTTCAAGGGCCTGAAATTCATAGGGAATGCATATTATTTAGACAGCTTTAATTTTCATTGAAAGCTGTATCTTAGGAGTTAATATTTACGCCACAAGGTGATGCTCGGTGAAAATCTCGCTATGATGGGGGAGAATGAAATGAGATATGCAGAACGATTTAAAACTTTCGCTGACACACTGGTTGTTAGAAAGATTTTTTTTGTCATTGAGTATCGTTAATTATTTTTTATGAAAGATATTATTAAAATAAATGATTATATTCAATTGTCACTAAAGATACAAGCTAGTTACGTGGTGTTTATTACCTTAAAATTTGATAAGAAATTTGTGTTGCTTCAAAGTAACAACGGGTCTCCAAGGAACGATGGGTAAATCTGGTTCATGCAAGCAATCCTGCTAAACAATTTAGTCATTCTCATGGCATACTCTTACAACTTTGAACTAAACACAAATATACACTTCATGCATGTAATGAGTTTGCGTTTGAAATAACTAGTTAACAGAAATAACCCTCACGATAAATTAATTTGGTTAGAATTACAATAAAAATAATATATATTTACTGATTCGAATTATTTATAATTTTTCCAGCTTGAAATAGTCATTTACAGTGGATAAATCTGAAAAAGTTCCCAGTCGGCCCAGTGTTGCTCTGAAGCAGCACTGACAAAATCTACATGTGTGAGGGAAATTTGAAAAAAAATTGCACTGACGTATTCCATTGATTATATTTACGCAACCTGGCTACCAAACTTTAATAACAATTCATGGCAAAAAAATTTGGGTCTTAAATGGTTTAATTGCTTGATGGATCGCACTAGATGTAAAATACTGACATTATTATTTACTATGCGGGGGTGTTGTAGTAGCAACAATTATTTACTTCTGGAATTGTAAAATTTTCTGTAATAACGTGCATTCTTTTATGGATTTACTTGAAATATCATAATACCTTTAACAAGCGTTTACGTTATCGATACACAATAATCAAAAAATATTTATGACATTCTCCACTCTCTTAAATTTTCGCCGTTTTTCCCCAGTAATTTCTTTCCAATCCTTATGATCCCTTGGTTCCGCTTCGATTTTCTCCTTCTTTGATATTCGCTCCCGAAACTATTAAAAGTATTAAACCACAAACCACGTGACTACTTCGTTAACGTATTTTCTCCTTTAAACAGATAGAATAAGAGCAAATGGGCACCACTTGATTCATTGGAAGCTGTAAACGTTAAAATTGAACAATACTACTTTGAAGATAATCAAGAAAAATTATTTGATATCAATTACGACCGAATACAATTTCGTTGTATTATGCACACGAATCACTTCGGTAAGTTAACAAAACTCCTAGCCACGAGGGGAAAATAATCACTAAAAAAACTCCTAGGGCCGTAATATTCCGAAATCCGCTGAATTCACACGCAAGAAATCAAACGAACAGTTAATTGAATTGGCTAAAGAATGCTGTAAATGGGCTCATGAAACCAGTTCAATCAGGTGTCCACAGAACTCTCATTCGCTTTGATTAAAAAAAGTCTCAGGAAAAAAGTGAACGGCGAGGTAAACACATCAAGTTGATCGCAAGACTTCCCCCTGACCTCCCACCGCGGGAGGATGGGAACGAGCAATAAAAAACCTAATAACAGGTCACGATGAATGATGCCTTATACTTTAAATCGCCGCAGACCCACGAAGCGGGTTAAATAAAAAATGAAGACGTAACTGGAGCGCGCTGACCGGGAAACGCAGGAGGATATCCAGTGGTCAGTTGACGTCTGTTTTGGACGGGTGCTGTTGTCTACATCTGCATAATTGGGTTGATCATACCCAGAGAAATTCGCTGAATAAATGTATGTACATCACAGATAAGGGTGTATACTTAAATATAGTGCTAACAAAAATGGCGGGAAAACCACATCACGCGTGAACCAATCAGGTTACACCTGACCTCGGATGGGGTGTGTATATATACTGGAAATTTTTCCAAGAACGGCATTCGGAAGATCCCCTGAGAATGATCAGCAAGTCGCGGATCGAAACTTCGGGAGACATGGACGACATCAACCGGTGGAAAACCCGAGAAACTTTTCTGCAACAGATACGCCGGGAAAACCTAAGATCATACAAATATAGTACTGGGTTATCATAAAATTATGGTGCGGTTTTGGACATGCTTTAAATGAAAACAGAATTACTTACAGTTTATGTTTTTTTTTTAATTTTTCGAATACGCTAAGTTCTCACGTTAATTTATCAAAGTTACCATGTTCACATTCTTAAAGTTTTCTGTTGTGTGCCCCTCACATTAATTACAAACTAAATGGATTATGGACACCTGGGTGTGCCACCAAGATTAAAATGTCAAGATCTGAGATCACGTGATGGGTCTTATTGGTTGGCCACGACGAGAGCGATCGTTTCCATGTTTTTTTATTTAAAACGTACCTAAAAGAAGAAGTGTCTAGGTTTAATAAAGTAATTCAACGTTAAGTGTTCCACTCGGAAACTTCCGCCATTTCCTTGCTAATACCTAAGTAAGGAATTTCAATGCTGGTCTCAGCTTTGGGTTACAGCGCTGCTTGCCACCTTGAGTGCTCTTGTAATACAGGGTTATCACAAAAGAATAGTGCGGCTTTAACCATGGTTTAAATGAAAACAGAATTACTTACATTTTATGTTTTTTTCGAATATGTCTTCTCAAACACTTTTTTTATACACCAAATAAATATAAATATGTCCGCCCTTAATCACTCGGCAAGAAAGAAACCCGGCGTTAACGTAAGGCTACACCTAACGAAAGGCGCCAAGGGGACTACGGCTTAACGTCCTATTGGCCGGTTGGAGTGTTGCACTTGAAGTGCCTTCCTCAAGGCACTCAAGTGGGGATCGGGCAGCCCATGAAAATCTCGCCCACCCTATCGCTCCTTGCACAATACACCTTTTCGCACGTGCGGGAAAAAAACCGCAAGGGTTTAAACCGTGGCCAGTTGCCTTTCATACTGTACGATTTTAATAGTGCACTAAGATTATCATCAACAATACTGGAGACAGCTCCCGCACGACTGAAACCGTCTAGGGAGAGAGAGTGCATTTGTTTACGTGGATCACCAAGCAGAAAGACGATACGGCAGCCGTGTGGCTCTGGACGGCTGCAATGCGGCTAAAAATCGTGCCCGTGTTTTAACCGTAAGACTAGCTTACCTCTTATCAGAATTCTTTACAAACGGCCTCAAATTGGATAGAGGATGTAGTCACCACTGAAAATGAGCAACTGCCAAGGAACTATTGACTCTGTTGCCAAATCAACTGTGTTTGCAACAAAGTAACATCTTTATGATTAGTTATGAGGATAAAGGTTACAATGTAAGTGCCCTAGGTTCTTCTTATTACTAAGTAAGGAAATGGGGGTCAGCTACTGGTTCAGGGTCAGGCATTGGTACATTTACCTTACAATGTGAAAGTCTCGTAAACTTCTTCAGTGGACTTATAGAAAAAGGCCCGAGCGGTTTTTTTCCCGCACGGGCGAAAACGTTTAATATGCAAGGAGCGTTAATCTTCCTATGAATTACTCATGAATTACTGAAACCGTACCATTCTTTCATGATGGCCCTGTAAACAAGAGCGCTTAATATGGCTGGGCAGAAACCATAAGTCGAGCCCAATGTTGAAATCGCTGATTGGTGGTGGTGACGACCCATCTGATGAAAAATCGAATAAATAACCGGAAAAACAGAAAGTGCGATCTTTCCTCAGCCCTGAGAATGCTATAAAATAATTCTAGCGAAACGTCGGCCATTATATGAACCATATGACCCGGTGTAATACCCGAGTGGATTCAAAACAGGTAATTTTCATCCCATTAATTTCAGGCATCCTCCGGGAAAGCCTGAAATCTTTCACATCCAACTTTAATTTTATCATCACTCTTTCAATGGTCAAGCACGAAGGTTTATTTGGATAGAAGAATTAGAATTCAAAAGAGATTAGCATACGCCACAACAAGTGGCCCCGAAAGCCAAAGGTCCGAGGTTCGATTCCCGATCCACGGGAATTTTTTCCCACGGTAATAATTGAACATTTGGAGCAACATGATTTCGGCCAATTGGTCACCTATCTCGGTTATGAGTTACTAAAATCATAGAAAAAATAAAATTCTTTTACACTTTTACGTGATAACTTCGATTAAACCTGTATTTATTAAGAAGATATAAACAGCTGCAGTAATTTTCCAAACTATTTTATACGCTCATCTTCGAGCGAATTAAAAGACGAATAACAATTTCTACAACGTGAACTCGTAAACATTATCTGATATGTAGGTATACTAAACAAACTAAAAAAAGCAATAAAAAAAGGCTGGCGTTCCTTCACACGCTAGTGGCACACTGCGGATGTAAAAGATCAAGTAGGAAAAGGATTGGGATGCCGGAGGGATGAGAGGGAGAGAGTCTGTAAGGGAAAAGGCTGGATTAATTGATCGAGGACTACTTTCTTTCCCCAATTGATTCGGATGGGGCAGAAGGGCCAACCAATTGGATGGGCGGAAGCACGGGGGAATGAATAGGAACGAGGAGAAATTAGACTTTGAGGGGAACCGAGGCCCATCTCTTACTGCAGGAGTTTCAGAAACGATTTTGAGGATTGAAGTTTGATTTCCATACAATATGGAGACGCAGTCTGTCGTCCAGTAACGGTAATCGAAATTGCTGCATATGATAAGCAATTTTTCTGCGAATGATCGCGAAAAAGTTGGGTGCGTGTTGCACATGGATGCCATCTCACTACAGGGATGCATTCATGTTTTTCACCACGGATATCCATCAATTATCAGTGATTAATTAATTAATTAATTCATCCATCATCTCTTTTCTCGCAATGCAAAGACTTAGTCCTCATGCGCAGGGGCGCAGCTAAGAATTAAGGCTTGGGGGGTTTTAGGCGCAACTAATACTTAGAGGTATGGAGGTACTGTATACCCGCCAGGGTAAGTGGGAGTTGCGGGGGCCCTCCATCAGAAAAAAATTTAAGATTAATGGTTCAAAATGGCGAGTTTTACGGCTTTTTGAGGGATATTATATTAATCCAGACACTATTCTATAAGTGATACTAATCCATTAAGTAAAACGGATTAAATTTAAAAATTTCTCTATGCTTTGAGGCGGGGGGGGGGGGGGTTATCCCCCAAAACCCCCCCTCGCTGCGCCACTGTTCATGGGTACCAGGAGGAGGCGGGGGACATGTATTATCACTTGAGACATGAGGGGGTAGTCAGCGAAGAGTGGAGGGAAACCTGGCATCGGCGTACGCCTGCTCTTGTTGAAAGTTATTAGCGACCTGCTACTGTAACTGAAGTCAAGATATCGTTAAATGATTAATTTTTCTCATTGTGAAAAAACATTATCTACCGATTCCGATCGATAGATTTTTCTTCCTCATAGAAAAATCTACTAGAATTGGTAGAAAATTAATTGCGTATGCATGGTTTCGCTCTGTAGCGTTAAGGTGTTTTTCCCCGTCCCTCCCTTCCGCTCCTATCCTTTCCCAGAGGCGTCGGCGGGCTCCAATCGCGACGGCGCCTCTATCCTTTTTCCTTCCTCTCCAGCCCCTCCCCGGGTGATCGGGCGGATCAAGCCTCGGGCTTGGGTCCCGGCCCCGGTGTGTTGTATCCTTAAGAGGGTTCGCCTTGAACCCTCATGATTCCTGATTCCTGTGAAAAAACATTCAAAGTTGAAGCTCCAACGGTTGGAGTAAAACTTTAGCTTCGTTCCTCCATTGAAACCTCCTAGAGTTTTTTTTTACCCATGTTCCATGCGAATCGAATTAACGAAGGATTTTTGGGGATGAGGACGAGAGGTCGAATCGAGTCGGTTGGTGGTATGGGTTGTCCGCCTCTCAAGGTCATTGCCACCCGCATAACTCGCCCCGGTCCTCCTTCCCCCACCTCCCCGTCTCGCCAGCTCCACTTTCGGAAGCGAACGGACCACGATTCCTTCCCGGCAGATCTGCCGAAATCTAATCCCACGCGAGAAAACATATGCAGGCCAACAGGAACTCATTTTTTTTGGAAACGTTTTTTTTTTCGGTGCTTATTCCAGTTAATAATTCCTTGAATAAGACGAAAAACTTCACTCAGTATGCTACACAATATAAAAAATTTACTCTCGGTTTCGATTGATCAGCAATCTTCATCTAGACTGTGATTGCTAGGCAGTCGAAAAAAGAAGCAAAACTAAAAGAATCGCCGGCCTCTGTGGCGGCGGGGTAAAGTCCTCGCCTGCCAAACCGAAGGTCGCGAATTCGAGTCCAACGTGGGTAGGTTGCCCCTATCCAGGGCATGGGTGTTCGTATAAAAGATTGTTACGAAAACTCCGATGCAAAAAGCAAATAGTGCTACTTTCGGGGATGTAACAATAAATAAAAATATATAAAAATAATAAATTAATATGATGGAAAAAGTGGTGTACCACTGAGGAGGAGAATTATAGATAAGCTAGATTAGCAGACAGACCACGACGGGATGAGAAATTGGCACAAAACAAACTTAGGAAAGGTTTCTGAGGACCTGCTGAATATAATCCCTGATGATGATAATGAAAACTTATTTCACTACATATAAATTTTTCATCAGCTGGTTTCACAAAAAAAGCACGAAGGTAATGAATTGGTCGACAAACGAACAAAAATAATCACCAAAAGAAAACAACATAGCTACGAAAAAATAATTTCCTCTGACAGGGATTCTAATCAAGGTATCCTTAGACCCGATTCTTTCAAGAAAATGTTGGCTAGCTGCTGTAACTGTTAGCAAACTAAACATGATTTTAAGCAACGAATTTCCTTCTGTGGATTCTTTACTATCTATTCTTTGATTTTACTTCGAAACCCGTGCGCGTAATTGGGTAAAGAGTAGCCTTGAATAAATTATTTAAAATTAAAACCATAATCTGCATCCTTCCACAATTGCCTGTATCTCACGACGAACATTTTTGAGAAGAACGAAAAGAAGAATAAACATCTGAAGAAAATACTGACGCAAAATTTTCCAACTCAAGACACATGCTTACAAGATTTTACTATAAACAACCTGAGCATTTCAAGATGATGGCGTGCGTTTTCAAGGGGTTATTCGCTTAGAGAAAATACAGGCCGAACGGGGACGATGCGTTTCCTCAAGCCTATTTCTTTCCGTTTAGGCAGGAATGAACGCGAAGCAGCTTTTTAAAGAAAATATGCATCTACTAACTATCACTAAGTATCGACATCAACTTGAGAGACTGCTCCGGGATTCCCAATCGATCGGTTAATTGCACAGCAATAGCCGAAGCCGGTTCTAGCGACGGAATTTAGCCCCTAACCGTGCTGGGACCTTGATTAGCAGGTATGCATCTTCATCCAGCTACCGCGGCTCAATGACCGGCGAATTAAATGGGGCGTGAACGTTGAAGCTATCGATGAAAGCTAAAAGCTATTTCCACTAAGTGGAGTATGCAGCCATGAATGATAAATTCTCTGATAAAATACCCGAGCCCTGAGTGAATAGAGTTATTTTTCAATGTAAATAGAATAATTCAGCTAAAAACGGTCTGCTTTCTAAAGGTCTGTTTACGTACTTTTTCATAAATTCCGGAACTACTACGAAAATGTAGGAAGATAAGAAAAGACTTAATTAGTACGGGAAGGCAAGTGTTACTCTGGTTGAGAATTGTCTTTTTTCCATTTCACCTTAAAATATCATAGATTCCGACCAAAGGGATGCTATTCTTACAAGTAGGGTACCGTTTAGGGTAGGTTTACATGGAACACGACCTGCTCGTTTATCATTGATCACCCTCACTTGTCATCATTACCTCTTAAACAATTGATTCAGTACACCACTAGTTCTAAGGCCATAGTTTTAGTACTAATCAAATCGACCAATAAGACGCAATGTACACATTCAATGTGTATGCATAGAGTAAATAACGTGTGTTATACGTATCATTTATAATAAACAACCGTATTTAGTAATTATATAGTTTTACAAATATTCTTTTCCAGATTATTGAAATGTTTTTAAGATATTCGATTTTCAATTTCGAGGTATTTTTAGTAAAATTCTCTGTTATTTGTAAGAAATTAACAACGTCAATGATTAGTGACATTTTGTTCTCAGAAGGCTCGGTCACATTAGATCAATAAATCTTATTTCATTGCATCTCATCAAATTATGCTATTAAGTAATATTATCGATGCTCTTTTGCATTTTCTTTCCATAGGCAACAGGGCATGCCATTTGTTTCCAGAAATTGAGTTACTTCCGTGGGGAAACTGCAGCGTCGGAACTGCTTTCCTCGCACCAAAGTCTAGAGTGCATTTTACGGAAACATTTCTCAGTTTTTAGCTTCCGTGCCTAAATAAGATGAAGCATGAAGTTCATCCCCGGCAAACAAGGTTCTCCCATCAAGCAACATCCCGTAGCAAGTCAATTTAATGACTTCTCAAGGACCAAAACAGACTCGGGACATATCCCTCCCATCTCTGAACTTGACCGAATTATATAAGACGCTATCATTGGTTCAAACATCATTATCAGACTCTACCCGGATATCAAAGTGCGTTTTATTATAGTTATCATTAAAATCTGATCCATCGTAGGGAGGCTAGGCTATTTGGTTGATCTCTTAACCATTAGGCCACAGTAGTAACAGAAGGAATACAGTAAATGGTAGATATTGATACGTGCACGTAGCCAGGAAATTTAAGTTTCGTGGCCAAAAACTGTAGAATCGATATTCGCTTGATGCAACTAACTTGATGAACTTCCTCGTTACTGCGGTAGCGTAGGAAGAGAGCAGCAAGGGTCATTACCCTTAGCAACGGCTATGGACGTGCTAATATATCACTGCGCCCATAAAAATCTGAGACATCAAGGGAGAGAATGTAAAGATTTTATGGAACTCCACTCTCCAGAGCCTACCCCATGGTCTACGACCTCATCGGGATAGAAAGGCTTGCGCGTTCCAATGACCCCTGGAGCAGGATTTTTAGGACAGTAATAATTATTCCCGGATGGAGCATAAATCGCCTAGATGGAGCCAGGAAAAATGTAGTCTACGTTATGGCAGGTTGACCACCTTAGATAAAAAGTGCAAAAAAAAAAAACACTGCACTGACTATCCAGCTATGGGTGGCCTAATGGTGTCAGAATGTTGAATACGAAACAGAGATTAGATTCATGTATTGACAGACATTATCACTTTATATATGGTGCTCTATGCTCAACCTCAGTATCACTAGTTATACCCTATATAATTTTAAAACGGAGAGAAGTATCCTAGCGTGGAGTATATATAAGTGTGCGAATATAATAAGTGAGATTTTTCCGTCATGTCTGTTACAATTTCTACAAATTTACGCCTTCAACAATTAATTCTATTAAATACTATTCCTTTTTTATAACCAGTGAATTTATATTAGCTTATCAGTGCTGATACCACTGCTACATTCTGAAGATATACCCACCTACAGGCAAACGATTTACGCTACTAATGCGGAAAAATATTGAAGGGTGAACACCATTTCTATCAACGCATACATGCAATTCTTTCATTGGCATTTCTTGTACATGGAAAATACTATATATGTACCAGAATGAGACGACAAGGCACATGCAAATAGAGAATACCTACAATTTCCTATATAATGAGGACTATATTTCCCGTCTATCGGGTGGGACGTTAAGCCGTGGTCCCCTTGGCGCCTTTCGTTAAGAGCTGGCTAATACCAACGCCGAGTTTCTCTCCAACCTTACTTCCTTACCATACCCTAGGATTGCAAATGACCTTAGCTGTCGCTCGCCTTCTCCAAACACTATACCATGACTACTACATCGTTAAATTGTGAGAAAAGAGATACATCGGTGAAATAATCTTCGATCTTACATGGAGAAATCTACGAAAAGTACAAAAAGTAAACGCCATAGCAAGAATGAGAGAGAGAAAAACCGGAGAGTTATAAAATTCGCTCTTGAAAAAAAGCAGGCTCAATAGATGTCACAGAATAGTAGTCGGGATATCCGGGTTCAAAACCCGGTCACATCAAAAAATATTTCAGGGCAGATTGCATGAATGCATTTCAGAAAAAAAATACGCGCACACCTGATAACTTTTCACTCCACTTTCTCACTAGGTCGCAATCTTGAGTGTGCAGACGGAAAGGTGTGGTAAACATGGTAATCCGCTCGATAAGTGTATGCATGTATATAAGGTCGGACTCCAAGATCAAGTTGAGCAACATCGCCGTTATGCAGTTCTTGTTTTAGGGCTGCAACTCAAGCGTTGGGACCTTGTTGGGAGCTCCGAGAGACTTTCAATCCACGCTTTCTTCGAATGCAGTACGGCCTCCTTGAGATGCAAGTTTCAAAACTGAACCTGACAGCACGTCGGCTTTAAAAGGGGTTCAATGTCGATTTCGTTAACTTCGCTGTCCACATGCAGCACAATCGCCATTGGTCCTGAAAAAGAGGTCAGCGGAATCTACGAACTCTCAGTACAGATTTTAAGGGCGCTTCCTATATCGGCAATAAGCGTCGCTACAGTCCATCACTATTTCCCATTACATTACTTAAGTTTTACACCTAAGTGCTGTAAAAGTTTCATTAAATACTGAGTAATGGATGAATTTGCACATACCTTACAAGACACCGCTAATTTTAGAGTTGAAGTTGAGGAAAACAAGACTTAAAACTAACGTTTTTACCCAGTTATACAGAATAAATTCAGGCAGTTTCGACCACTCAAATAAAGACGTCTCGTAATAGTTCTAAAATTGGCAATTTACCGTCGAAATTTAACAGGATTTATCACTTCTCTAGTGAAAAAAAGTATTTAATTTTTAATGCTTAAACAGATATTTCGAGTTTTTTCACCGATGGATTATTTCACTAAATCTAGATACACCATCATTTCCGTGTGTACTAGATAAAAAAAACATGCAAACAAACGCTATCATCGCGGTCAGCCAATAAAACCCATTACGTGTTATCAGATTTTGCCACCTAAATCTTGGTGGCATACCCAGAAGCTGATAATCCATTTAGTTCATATTTACTGTGAAGGACACACACCAGAAAACTTGAAGACGATGAATATGCGAACATTGATAAAGGCACGTTAGAACTTTGCATCAATTTACGAGTTAAAATTCATGGATGCCAAGTAATTCTACACAGAGAAATTTTGAACCATGGAAAATACAACCCAAAAAATTTACGTGTAAATAGCAGAGGCTGATGAAAAAACTGATCAAGATAGCAAGACGTTTATCAACTGAGCTCAATGTCATTTTCGTTTACTTCCCAGTACTCATGCATCACAATTACCACTTCTCGGTGGTCCTAAAAAAGAGGTCAGTGAAATTGACAAAGACAAGCAGTGGACGCCTGTCTCCTTATACAAGGGATACGACGAGGGAAGAAAGTAAACGGTCGAATATTATTTCGGAACGTATTTGATTAATCAAATGAGAGCGACAGATGGGCGTAGCAGCGGCCGTGAACGCCCTCATACCGAAACGGAAGATCTCTGGACGCTGCGCATCTTTACACGAGCATATTACCTCATCCGAATCTTACAATAAAATGCTTTCCTTATTCCAACAGCCGAAACGCTATGTTTTACGACGAATGACTATTAGCGTCTGTCAAACGGACACGTATAGGAATATAGGAATTCGTTCACTACCCCCCCCCCCCCCTCTTTTCTAACAATAAACGACCATAATAAATGTTAGATCGTACTGAAAGGGTATTACGTAGATATAGTATAATTGTGTTTCATTTACTTGGTACTTTTCCCACTTTTCACATCTGATTTCACAATAGGTATTTTATAGATACAGGAGCAGTGAAAGATCTGAATAGGTGATTTCAAGATTTAAGAAAAAGTAATTCGCTAACGTAGTCATTTGGCTCTGTAATATGTTATTTACAGGTACCAGTGCTGTTCTATGAAACTTACCAAGCAAGATTAAATATACAGGGGTTCCTCACTACATTTATTGTAATAGCTATATATCTATTCGCTATTTTTGTTTAAGCGTACGAAAAAGATCGATTAAAACTATGCTACATATGCTACACAAAAAAATTATTTCAAAAAAGTATTCGCGATATATTTTTTTTAATGACGCAGTCATGGCGTCGTTGTCATAGAACTTGGCATCAAAATGAACACGAGCACTTCCGACATCCCGGACAGCACGGAATTGTCAAACTTTCATCGGTGAAATAAAAAACTTCAATCAATGGCACCTCATTTAATTTAAATTTAGAAGAAGAATTCTTGAACTTCCTTCTTTTCCTGAATCGTGCAAACTGCTCGGTTCTTCGGGCGGAAGAGGAATTCCGTCCCACTCACGATTTCAAGTCGTTCTTCTGGAAAAGGCCTCACTATCCTCCCGCAGCCCACTCTCCAAAAATCCTTTTCCGACAGGAATGGCGTGCCGAATTTTATAATTCGAAAGAGAGCTAAAGGAGACGGTGAAACGGATATCGACGATTCACGACGGATAAGAGGGATTGAATGAAGGAAGGCCTACGAAAAGAGAACTGTTAAATTACCATACGAAATAAGTGACGCGTCCAGCGATTTTTTATTCTGTCATCTGCCCAATATTTTGCAGTAAAGTGTGACGAAAGCGTTATTAAAATCAGTAGGAATATTAATGACAGTAGCGGGGCTAACTTGGTGAAAATCCTTTATCGTAGGAGTTGAAGGAATAAAAACTTGGCTTTTTCCTCATGGTGATTTATTTTGTCCGACAATTTTTTCGTTACAGTTTAACATTTTCAAGGTGTCTTGAAAATAAACGAAAATGGAACGAAACCATGGTCGGATAAAATAAATCACCAAGTGGAAAAGAAAAGTTTTTTTTCCTTCAACTCCCACGAGTAGGAATATTATTAATGCTAAGGGAAGAAATACGCAGGGAGAAACCAGTAGTTTAAAGGAGAGAAGAACTGCATCAAAGAAATCTGAGGATTTTCGAGGCTTTTACAAAATACAATGCTGTTACTTTCGTGGAACGCTTCATGCGATTCATTTTTCCCAGAATTTTCTATCCGCATTTTACATTCTTGGTATGCTGACCGATGATCTTTTGGATGCTATGACCTTTTTTTTAGATTATTGTTATTACGCCCGATAGCGACTCATAAGGTTTTTGAATTCCACGAAAAGAAACACCTTTTCTCCATTAAGGTTAATTAATGGAATTGGTTACATTATGCGTATGATAAACTAAGTTTATGACATCAATACTTATAGGTACCGAGAAGTACGACAAAAAACAAAGCACCAGAGTAAAACCAATTACAAAGACCACACAAATCAGCTATGGACAATTGAATACACCCGCATTACGGGTAAAGTTTACTTACATTGAATGATCGAGTGGCGTTTGGACCGTGTAAAATTACTGTTCCACTTTGATGTGTAAGGAAGATACAGCTGGCACCCTCCTTTCAACTGAATGAAATATGATTTTAACGGTAACACATATCATTCGAGAAGATGCCACCTGGTAGATAATACTCGTAAAAGAAAGGAAGATAAAAAACCATATAAGGTCGACAATGCTTCGAGACAAATTTGAGCGGACGATTTTTCACCATCTCGTAATTACAGCGATACTTTTTGATAGAGACCATGAATCAAACTTCCCTTCAATTTTTTATAATGCGATGTCAATGGAGGATACTTTACAAACCTCCCTAGAATCACTGACGAGCGTTTTTTGTGACGCAATGCATTCAGGACAGGCAGGAAGAGGAAAATATAGGGTAGCCGAAAGGAGGGAAGAAAGAAAAGGAAAAACAGAGACAACGGAATATAACCGCACATAAAAACACACGTCGATGCCATATTTTGTCGTTTACGGGGAGGTAACTACGAATAACGGGAAAGGGAGTCAACAGAGGGAAACTTAAGCGGTACGAAAAAATATACCATCCCTCATAATATTATTGCCCAAGCGGAACAGTGATTTAAAACGATTAACGACGAAATATAAAAAACCGACAAACAAAAACATGTCAAGAAGTAAAATGATCTAAGTCTCGCATGAATGAAAGTTAAACCAAATCATGTAAGCCCTATTCACATACTAACAACCATTCAATTAGAGAGGTGAGAATTATTCGAAACACATTCAATCAGGGCATATATCAATTCAATTTAGCGGAGAATACGTACGTTCCCATTGTAAATTACTCGAAATATTCGAATTTTTAGGAGTGGATTGTGAATAACAACTTACGAATTCTAACTATAGTAACAAGGGGAGACTTTTGAATCGATGAATCACTAGAGAAAAGTATCTGAGAAGGTAACGTTCCAAAGTAAGACTACGAATTGTTTAGATTTTTAGAGCTCTAGCACTTTTTCATTCATGTGAACAGTGGCGCAACGAGGGAGGCTTTAGGGGGATAAACTCCCCCGTTCCCCAGAGCTCAGAAAATTTTTTAAGTTTCATTTATTTTACTTTATTGGATTAATGTTACTATATAATAGTGTAAGGATTAATAAAATATCCCTCCGATAGCCGTAAAATTCACCATTTTGAACCATTTATCTTAAACATTTCCTGGGGGAGTGCATCCCCCACTTACCCTGGCGGGTATTCTATACCCCCCAGACTTCTAGTACCGCTAAAAAAAAGTAGTACTGGGAGTCTGGGGGTATAGTAGTTGCACCTAAACCCCCCCTAGTCTTAATTTCTAGCTGCGCCCCTGGATATGAGGTCAATAGCATCCAGGAAGCATTTAAGAACACTTCCTGACTCTGACTTAAATTATCTAAATGGTTGACATAATTTTCTTTGTTTTAACTATGAATAAAATTTGCCTATATTTTTCCAAGTTGATAAGAAAGCATATCTTGCCACTGTAGATAAAAGATAAAAATAGCCAAATCCACAGTAAATTTCATTGAAACGGCGTAAGATTCGAGACGTTGGGTAGCCTTCCGATGATGTACTTCACAGCGGAAATCACCTGCGTACTTACTGTTATGAAGGCCCGAAGGTAGAAGAGTAGGGAATCGGGATGGTGAAAGGATTACTGGGTTTAAAAGTAAATATTTACAGTTTTCTTTCGATTCACTTCGACAATTTAATGATTTCGTTACGTTTACATTCGATTTTTTGAAAGGGAGATTCGTTCCGGTAAATTCCATCCGTAAGAGTTACAACTATTTATGCCCTCCTGTTTACTTCCTGTAACTGAATATATCTAGCATGAGAGCAAATATATAAGATATAAAAACGAAGAAAAATAGGTATCACAAAGAATCAGATCTTCGTGGTTCTCTTAGGGGTTCATAGAACCGGTATTAGATGAATATCGCAATTGCTCGGCTACATTAAATGGTTTCTTTTCGTATCGACTTACACTTACAACTAGGTTATTCTGCAGTCTGGCCAGAAAGAGATTTTTGGCAGCTGAAACATGATAGGCAAGGGGAAAAGCACAATAAAATTGTTCTCAATTTAATGTCGCTGCAAAAAAAACACCAAATTTTGGCCGCCATCAACTTCAATAACCACAAGGCGCACGAAAGCGACTCTTTGGCTATGCTCCAGTCCAATTCAGAGCTGTCCGCGTACGTACTTGAAAAGATATATTACAACCTCCCACGCGGCACACTGGCAGCCCACCATGAACAGCATGGCCTACATGAATGAACACTCTTGGCTCGAATTATCACGGAGTCTAGAAATGTAGAATAGAATATAGCATTTGGAATTTCACTAGAACGGAGAGGCTCACTCGGACGCAAAATGTAATGTATTAAACTGAGTTCGGTAGATAGAAAGGACGTATAGGTTAAGAAGATAAAAAAATATCTTACCCAACCAGCCATTCTCTCATAAGTTTAAATGAAAAGAAGGCGAACGTAGCTGCCCAATTTCCATGTGTTGGTGACGTCTTTAAGGTTCTAATTAATCATTAACGCGTTCAATCAGAACCGCTAATTGAGGTAAAAAAATCGCTATCAAGACCATAAACAACAACGAGGCAAGCAAGGCCCAAGAAACGGTTAGAGGAGTGGTGACGCGATCAACATGAATTCGTAGCATCATCAACTTAGATGCGAAGGGGTCAACAGCATTGATTTTTCTCCTGCAATAGCTCCGAAACTACGCGACGGATCGAAAAAAATCTACAGCAATAAAAAAGGAAGGAACGAGCCAATTACTGGCGAAGTTTCAACCACTCTCCGGAATCGTGCCATTTTTGTAGGATTGGCGAATTCCTCGATCAAGAGCGTCCTCAATACACCAACCATGCAACGGGTAGCAGGAGAGTACATGAATACATATATCGGTCACGTAAGGGTTATTTCCGGTACCAAAGAGAACCAATACAATACACTTAAGAGCTCATCAACCTCACACCGCCACTACCTCAGTTTCGTGCCATATCCTGGAGCAAGCTTGAAAACTTAAAAGGTTTCCAAGTATCATCGACATAGAAGACGAGGACATTAATGAAAATTACCCCAACATATTACGATTCAAACAGGGAATTAGATAACATAGCCCGAGCCAAATAAAACATGTGAGGAAATTGCAGTATATGTACGGCTGCAGTTCAAGGTTCACAATCATCTGGTTTAATCTCGTCGCAATATTTTCCTGGAGTAAAATAAATCTTACCGCAAAGTGTAAAATTACCGGGACGAGGGAGGGCGAATAGCGTCAATGAGAATCAATTATAAAACTGAATTCTGTCAGATTGTTTATATAGTTTGAAATTATCCGCCTCAGTTTTTGGAGGATGGAACTAAGAATGGAAGCCTGTATGTCTATAAGATTCACCGACTATATTTTCTATAATCACTACTATATTCTCAAAATTGGCAGTTTTACACACAACTAATTTGTATTATTTATAATTTTTACCCCTTCCCACAGTCGTTTCTTTACCTTTTCCCATCACGTTTTCATTCCGACAAGTAATTCATAAAAATATGCATCAAATGTTTGTTTCCTGATTTTCATCACATAACGGAATCTCCTAAAAAAATTGCTATTAATACTTTATCGTTTTCCAACGATTTTGAACCAATTTTTGAGTGAGCACATAATAAATTACACAGGTAAATGTAACATATTTGAATATTTTGGTACTTGCTTCCAATATAAAGATTGTCACCATTACTATCGTAATATAAGTTTGATGTTCCTTATTTCCATTCGTATTTACTAACGTAGAAAACGCTGGTATATCACAACCACATTTGGTAAGTACATTGGGCACATTACAAACACATTTGGTACCAAAGTAGAATTTTACAAAATGATGATAAGAACCACCGAGTTCGCTATCGAACCTCGTCTGTTCGAGGAGCGAGAAGAGTCGCTTTCAACGGGGTTGGTTCCTTTACAAGGGATACCCGTTATGGTCGAGGCCAGGGGAAATGGAGATCAGGTGTCCTGGGGAGAGGGAGATGAGGGGAAGGCTCCTTTGATCCCCCCAACCCCAGTGCAATTCGCAATACTCACAATCCGATTCCCACGAACGGATGAGACTTTCCGAGTAAATCCGAAAAAAACGCACCATGAACAAGTCGTACTGGATGAAATGAGGGAGGAGGAGAAAGGAATTTAAAATCGGCAGCATAGGATGCGCACATACTTACGGGGAGGAATACTCCGTCGCAAAACCTGTTGACGCTGGTAAAAGACCATAATCCGCGCGTTTAAATTTATACAAGGCAAGCGGCTCACTAGACATCGGCTATGATAATAATAATAATATATTTATTTAACCGGTTAAAAAAACCTTTATATTGGTGTACATTGATTACGAGTGTTTCAAGTAAAAAGGAAAAGTAAAAAGAAAAATACCCATCAAAAGTATAAAGGAACAGTTCAAAAATTATCATGTCAATAGTAACAACTAAAATAAGAAAAAAAAAACAGGAACAGTCAAGTAACATTGCTTCTCACAAATTTTTTAAAAGTGGTTGAAGAAGAAGAAAAAATGTCAATGTCCCTTGAGATTTCGTTTGAATCCCTCATTGCACGGTATAGTGGGATATAGAAAGAATAATTGTTTAGTAAAAAAGGAACATTAAACAAATTACACTGTCTGGTGTTCACCAGAGGTACTCTTAAGGACAGAAATGACAATAAAGTTGAGCACTTTATGTGATCGACCTTAATACAATGAGGTATATACATAGTGAACCCCTGAGCAATAATTGTTCCAAAAATCACCATGAACAACGCTTAGATAATATGAAGTACATTTTTAATATCATATCTCCTACAAATGGATTCAAAATTATCTGTAAGAGCTATGAGCATGATGATCACTGCAAATATGAAGCATTATCCTTAAAATGTAGGACTGGATTATGATTAAACTTGCTGCAAGACATAAAATTGTAATAAATACTGCAACCTTTGCTTAATATCTTCATATTTTCTTAAACGATAATGCATTTGGTATTGACAATAGCGCCAAGGCCAATTACGAAGTTCGCTTTATCATTAAACTACTAATTAGAGGGTGCGCTGAGATATTTCATTGGCATGCGTATATTTTTAGATTATAAATACCTAAAAAATGGGATTAGAATGACAATCAACCAAATAATATTCACTGCTATACCATATACAGTACTCTCAGCCACACATTACGCAAAGCCGAAAATTATTTTGACGGCGAAAGCATAATCAAACTGGTAGTAATTTATACGTACTATCGTCAGTGATGAATTTGATATCATTTGTATCAGTATAGAAAATTTATGAGAAAATAATCATTCACTCCGTTTCGCCAAACGTCGACAGCAAACGCTTTTGTAAACTCCTTCACGGCAAACGCCCACGGTAAACGCTTTTGTAAACTCCTTCAGTCAGTAATCCCTCTGAAAATCTGTCTGCCACGAGCTTTAGCGAAGTTTAAGCATGAAAGGGTCTTCTCACTCCCACATACTCTTCTTGAAAGAACAGCCTTGCCTCCTTCGAATTCCCGTGGCCACTGGTGGAGCCAACGGCTAACGGTGAAAGCCGGAGCGGAACCGACTTGACTGTAAGGTGGAAGGGTTCAGCCGAAACAAACATAAGAAAAAAATTCCGAAGACTTTCCGACAAAGAGTCTCAAGCGTCTCAAGTATTCGGAGAGGGAGGGAGGGATGGGGAAAAAAGGAAATCCTGGAGACTGGAAGACGAAGCACGTAAATCGCGAAAGGAAAATTGATAAATGCATTTGTAGTCCAAAAACGGCACAAGTTGGCTGAAATCTGGAGTCCATACGAGGAACTCAGGAGGAAAAGTGATTTATAGTAAGTTCTCAACACACGAACACTTGTCTTACGATATTATCCGATACTTGGACATTAATGCTCAATAGAAATATTCATACGTGGCCGAAATTTCAAATTTGGCGCCTTTGTGAGTTGGCCGATGCGACTGTTGGTGCGGCGTTGAGATCGCACTTCGTGCCTAAACGCAAATAAAAAATTCCATGCAGTAACGAATGTTAGCCATATTATTTATTTATTAGGCACATGGATATTTTCCTTCAGAGGCTCGCGTTCGAAAAGGTTACTTCATAGGGAGCGTAACAAAGTATGGCTGCTAGTGTATCGCGAAACTGACGACCGATAAATGGATAGCGTATTAAAGTGAATACTCACTATGATTATTCTTAGAATGCTAATTTTGGTGCGAATAATTTCTGATGCCGCATGCATCTCGTGCGATCGTATTTATGTCTATTTTGATTTTTTGCCTATATTTTTGTGAAAATACTACGTGAACAAGTGCAATAATTGTTTATGCTGTCTGAGTACGCCCATGGGAATCCATAAGTCAGCGAATACGTAGGGAAAATAAAAAGATGTAACAGATTAAAAACTAAATAAAAAAACGAATTCATCGTCAAAGTTCGCTCCAACAGGGAGGCAAAGGCAATTATTCAGGTTGAATTCTCAACGAGGGAACCGCTAGGATTTGAATGATCTATCAGCAGTGTTTGAGAAAGGGGTTCCGCAATTTCGTGGGACACCGCAGATGGCATTGGGATAAGGACCCTTTCGCCCCTCCTGAATGTGCAAATTTGAGGCCTTTAGAATTTGAGGTGAACCCTTTCCCTACTCATGAATACTAATATCCTGAAAGAGAGACTAAGCCTCCGAAATTTAATCTTCATTCATTGGATTTATAGTAGAAACCCACAAAAAAGCGAATTTTTCTTTTTCCTACATGATAAACATTGTTGATACACTTCGGGAACTTGAAGTCAAGAACATTATTGCTCACAAACGAAAATCAAGAATAAGTAGTTTATTGAAGAGAAAATTATCTCCCAAAAGGATTCGTTTTACCGATTAAAAAAATAAGAGGGCTCCATTAAAAGACAAAATAAACGTTTGTAGATAAATAACTGAGGCAGCTTTTCAACAATTACAAAAGAGTTCACCATGTCCATACGTACGAGACGGTAACTCTGATATTTAAGATAACGAATAATAATTTTAACCAATGTAACTCCGCAATGCATTTAGCGATAATAGTATTGTTTAAAAAAACTTGCATCAATTTATGTGCTATGAATCATTGTTAATGTCACAATAAATTGTAATGAATTAACTTCATATGAGTTATCATTAATGTAATAAATAAGTAAACATACACGGGGGGGTGAAAAGCCAAGGGAGGGGTACAAGTGATTTTTTTCTCAACAGAGTTAGGTAAAGTTAATGCTTAGAAGAAATACGCAAAAACTTGGTTGATAAGGGATACGAGTGAGTCTCTGTTCTGTGCTGACATCGAGTGGAAAATCAAATGCACTACCAAATATCTTGTTGGTCTACTTTGTTTTCTATACCTAATTTCTGTACCCAACTCTGTACAGAACAAAGAAATCACTAGTACCCTATGGCTTCTCACCCATTCATCGTGTAAAACCATTCCAATCAGTGCACTTAAAATTAGTTAAATGAGACATTGCAATATTTCCACCGGATCTGCAAATCCAGTGGAAATATTGCAATGACTCATTTAACAAATATTAAGAACTTCCACCACGTTGTGCCGCATATCATTCCAGACAGTGGATTTAAAGTATATTACGTTTGAAAAGAAAATAATTTTATTATTTCGGGACGATTAAGTCCCTTACGAAAACGAATGATAATATATCTTTCCAGAAATTAGTTCAATTAAATCAATATTGAAATAATAATAGTAATAAAATTTGTTCAAAAATTAATTAACAGGATTAAAATACGTAAGTATGACATTACACGAAAACAATATTTGATTCCCTTGCAATATTAAGGTATCAGATTTACGTCAACATAACCAAGCATTTCAAAGGCAGAGACATCATTGCGGTGGCAGGTGATGAAGACAGGATCACGAAAAGATGGACGTTTTTAAGAAAAAAAAAACGAAGAATCGGAATGGGGAAAGGACAGTCATTCCACTCCGTCACAGCCCATTGGTTCCCCGTGGGAAGACGCGAAAGTGAAACGAGGACTTTTGGAAACAAACGAAAAAACGAGAATAAAAACGGTATATTTTATTTTCTTCAAAGGGTTTCACGTAGAGCACGACAAAAGGACGGGGTCATGCTCATGAGGCGAGGGAACTCCGAAACGTGCCCGACTTCAAGAGAGAAGGCTGCCGCCGGCGATTTTAAAGGGCCGCTACACTCCGAATGCGATGATGCTACGCGAGCTAAGAACTGTTCTAGCAACGAACTTTAGCTACTACTAAACTCGCGAATATATACACGAGTATAAACACTTAGCGTTATAATTAAACAGGGTAAATATGTTAATACAAAAGCTGTTTTGGTCTAGTACGTATGCGGCCAAGATTTAAACGCTAAAGTCGGAGATCACGTGATGGGTATGCAATGTTGAAGGTTACTCGGGATTTCCACCGGGTCAGGTTCTCCAACTCCATCTCGGCCGACGTTTCGATGAACGAGTTGTCCACCGTCATCAGGGCAGGGCATGACCTCAGACGTCGGTCACCTCTTTGAAATACTATACCATATAACTTTCAGGACGCGGAATAAAACCCGAGAAAAATGCAGAAATCAATTTCCACCACTGTCTAAAATACACCTGGGCCCACAGGCTGGGAGCGCTCACCCTAACCGCCACACTAAACCCACTGCCTCCTTGAAAGTTTCTAGATGAAGTTTTAAACGAGCTTTACATATCAAAAACAGACACTAGTTGTGCAGGAGTGATTCGTCCCCTTAAAAAGTGCCGACTCACATCAGCTCCTTGCCCGTCCCGCACGGCTGTTTTCCCTGTCGGTGTGTGTGTGAGTGAGTGAGCGGCTGACTGAGTGAGGAAGCAGAGAGGCCGGCAGCCGTCACTTCCGGGATGCGTGTTCTGGGGCAGATGCCACGAAAATCGGAGAGGCAGCGACACGCGAGAGAGAAGCGCAGGGAGTTTCTCCTTTGTTTTTTTTCTTTAATCATCATCGTTCTCCTCGGTGCAAGCGCACTGCTCGAAGCAAATCTATCCCAGCAGAGGAGAGAGAGGAAGGAAAAGGCGGTTCACACTGGACTAAGTATGTACCTACTCTTGTTCCCGCAATACCTTTAAAACCAATGCTGGCGGAACCTTCAAAAAGTCTGACCAAAGTTTTTTCAAAGTTTGAAAATGAATTTTTTTATCCGAACTTATATATGACGTTGGAAGGGTTCAAATGCATCATTTTAGCAATAAACTAAAATATTTCTTAACAATTGTGAAGATTATACCACAACATAACATATCTCACAATCAGAACATAAGTTAGAAGAATAGAACTTGACGTAGCCTTGGCGGAAGGCTTAAGAGTTACCATACTTTAATCTTTTCATGAAAACAGCATGTAATTTTACAATTATTGATTTGTATTCTACATATGGCAAGCGTACACGAACGATTTTTTTCTCGATTTTATTACAGTAACGACCGAAAAAAAACTGAAAAATGTCAGCTAAAAGTCAGTTCTTCAATTAAATCAACACGTAAAGTATGTCAATATAACCTTTTCGATTTTTCAAGAATACATTGGCAGATAATAGTGCTCCAGTGCAATCATCAAGCAGTGCAATTATAAAAAGGAAATTAACCTCAAAAGTAAAGACACCAAATCATAACGACAGAGGGTTGTTCTATTTCGTTTCTATGTCATTCTATATTTGTTAATTCAGAGCTCGAATACGGAAAATACATACGCATCTTCTACGCTTTATCAGGTCTGTGTCCACGACTTCAGCGAAATAAATGAAATTATGCTGCACAATCATAAACGCAAAGGAATTAATATATTAGGGATGCAGAGCTGCAAATTGCTTTCACACAACGTTTAAGGACAAATTAACGTTAATATCTGTCCCCTTGACTTATGTAGACGCACAAAGCCACCTAAGTTAAGCCCTTACTCTGTGTCTTAGAGTTCCTTGGAACAGGCCTTTATGCACCGGGAAATGCAAAGGGAGAAAGGGAGATGCTCAGCAGTTGGAATCGATACGACAAAATGACGACGTGGCACTTACAGAGATGAATAAAACGCGAAAGAGGAGAAGTATGGCGAATTTCCGTGATGAGATAGAGCGAGGGAGGAATGAAATGTGGGCTTTCAGACCATTGTAACAGTGCATCTACAGGAAAAGAAATAAATGCGAGACGGAGCACGAATAAATGATCTCCGGATTTAAAGAGGAACACCAGAAACCCTCACATAATACGATACAACTCCCATACAATGCATGTGCCGCAAAACAGAGCCATCGGACATCCCCACACAAAAATTCTGGACGTAAGAAGGATTGAATTCGAGAATCCTCACACTCATATAGCTTAGTCTAGGGCGAATTCTACCCTTACCTATCTTGAACTAGAGTTTTATTTTTGACACGTGGCCAATGCTAAAAATGAAAATAAAATACCGTCCACAGTTTACATTAGTTTTATAGGCATGCAATGCAAATACCACCAATTTTTTGCCAACATTTTTATTGGATTTAGTGAAATACTTAAACTAACAAAATATCCATTTAAGCAAGAAATAAAATGAAAAACATGATCATTAGGTATTTAAATAATGAACTGAATACGCCGATTGCGATTCCCCAAAAAATATACTTAAAATGTTTCACCGACGTCGCCAACCACTCAAATTGTTCAAATTATAACGTTTTAAATAAAATTAAAATTTCAACAGTCTTTCTTCCCACCGGTTTCCCTCCTGGCCAAAGTCTACTATATTCGCTAACACTTCAACTTGAGATCGCCGAAAGGGCGGAGGAAAATTCGAAATAGATAAAAAACGGAGGTTTAAACATGATGGGAAACGTGAAAGGAGTTCTTAGACAACTTTTTCCAGGAGAGCACGAGGTGAAATGACAGTTAATATAAAATAAATGACGATAATTCACTACATGATGAGTTTAGATTGACTACGAAAAATTAAAATCAAAACTCAAATTAACGTAGAAAAAAAACTTTTTCTATCGATTCAATGATATATTTTCAGGCCAAGCGGACAATTTTTGCAACGTGAAGCAAATATGCTATATATTTTAGGAATGATGTACCGAGGGAAGGGAGTACTACAGAAAAGCCTGATCCGAATTAGAAAAAAATTAACACGAAACAAATGTCGCTCATGCGAGTAATGGAGCACTTGTCACGAATATAAGATCTTCAAGCATATAAAATCATGAAAGAATTCTAAAAAAAAAACCTGACTCTTCGTGCGCGAAGGAAACGCTAAAAACACGCTAAGTCATTCCAAGCAATTGTATGCATACACGGAGTAGAGAAGGAATAAAAAATATCCACAGTTCTAGGTTAAGAATGTGCGGCATGCATAAAAAGATACAGTTCCAGGATGTTACAACAATTGGATATATTTTGAGAAACTTAAATAGCAAGATAAAAATAGTTAAGTGATAACCCTAAGACAAAAGACTTGAGCAGCTTAAAATTAAAAATATCGATTGAATTATGTCACAAAAGCACAACACAGAAGCACAAATAGGGTAGTTTCCTTCATCAAAGAAAACAAAAGGCATTGATGGCGATTCGTTACCCACCATTAGTGTATTCATAATACACAAATTATTTGGTTTTTGAAATACCGGTTTAGACGAATGGCAAGGGTCAAATTTTATCCTCATTTGAAAAAGGCCAGATTGGCGCCCATGCGATTCCACTCCACGTGACGTCACAGGGACCTAGTTTCTACACGAGAGGATAGGAGTTATGCATCGTCAGAGGCTACCAATGCATGCATGAGGCGCAGAGCTCAGGGAAACATGTCTTAATAATCACCTATTAAAACTGGCTAAGGTCGGAAAGTTTTCTTCGCTTGATAAGGTATTAATAAACCTTTTTTAAGCCATGCGCTACCAGACAGGAAGGTACTCAGCTACCCGTTAGCATCCTGCGTCCTATCAGCGGTCAGAGCCTCGATCAAGGTCACCTACCAGGCGGGAGGGGGAACGAGAAATGCGTCGCACGGACTTTTTCCCTTCATTCCTACTTACGCGTCGCGTTTTCGCGCGCTTGAAATTTTTCACTTTTCATTTGATCGCGAAAAATAGATATCGTCATTTAAAAATCTAAAAGCGTGAAATACGTACTCCAGGGGTAATAATCTTTCGATTTAGGCAATAAAAAAATAATAGGAAACCACCCTATTATGTTCCTTAACTACTGCAAAGAAATAGGACAATATATCGAAAAATTCTAGTGGAAAAGTGCTACGATCTTTTATGTATTTAAATATATAATGATTTAATGTGACGCATAGGCAATCTAAGGAATTTGAGATTAAAGTTTGTACTTAGCAATTCGCAAAAAATATCAATATTAATAATACCTTGAAACAGTTATTTGCTAAAGAAGCAAGAAAAGATCAAATATTCAAATTCTGCTATGAAAAATTAAGAAAAATGTCAGTATGCAAAATATCACGTTGGTTGAAAAGTTAATCACACTAATATCTGAGAGTCCGTATCATCCAATTTTACAACTATTAAAATGAAATTCTGGGTTCGTGTTACAAAAACAAAATATAAGTAAAACTTCGGGCTCATTAATTTCGGAACAATTAGGGCTAAACATATTAATTACATATTTTCGTCTTCTTTGAAAACATGGTTTGATGTTTTCCTGATACGCTACGATATAAAAATTATACTTAAACATTGCTTCGATAATTGTGATCGGTGTATTTAGTAGATTCTTTGCGTACCTTGATGATCATTTTAAAGTATAATAACATATAGATGGGTTAATTGCTTAAGTTTCATGATTCAAGAATTTATATCAAGCTCCATTGAAATACAAGTTAAAAATATATTAAATTTTTAACAAAATAGTCCGTGAATTCTATTACTTTCACTACTATCCCGCAATACCACAAAATAAAACACGCGTGAGAAGTTAAAAGCATTAATGTACATTAAAAAAGCTTCTGGAATCTTAAATATATGCATGCTCGCAAGCTTTGAGCATGGTCAGCGACTAGCGTAACCGTTAGGACTTATATGCCCCCCGAAACCATTCCATCCAGCAAGTATAAATTTCCGACAACCGTAAGAGCAGCAGCATTCGGTATCCAACCACATGATAACCACGCAGACGGGCACTCGTATGAGCAGCTATAAGAGAAAGGATCCTTGGAAGAAAGGATAACGAGAGGGAGGGTGGGGATTTAGAAAAAAAGACATGTGAAAGGGTTAGCGAGTGACGTGAGGGGATAAGGGGTCACACACGAAAGGAGGGTGGAGAGATTGTCGCATGGAAAGTGAGCGGGGCGTGAGAGACAATAACGGAAACATCTGCCGCCTGTCTGGGTCAGGGACCGAGCAGTTTGAGCGGTGGACAACGCGAAGGGAAGCAGAATTTGAGTTTTTTCCGGCGTATAACCTGAAGGAATAATTACCGGGTTTTCCACCGGGTGTCGTTTTGGGTAACTAGTCTTAACGTTAAGAATGCTATCTCTGCTATCATCTAAAGGGGTAGAAAGAAGGGTACGAGGAGAATCATTCTAAACCTGAAGACGATGGCAGCCTTGCCTTCGGACCGTTGGGACCATTTACCCAAAACAACAGCTGGTGGAAAACCCGAATGAAGGGTAGGGGTAGAATCATTCTACCCCTGAAGAAGATGGTAGACTCAGCCTTTGAAAAGTTGGGGCGAGAATTATTCCATCAACACGGGGAAGAATCAAACGCATAATTCATATAGATACTTACCAAGACTTCCACGCACTAAAATCAGGGAATGAATAGGCTATAATTTGTTTTTAATAGGAAAACACGTTTTAACATTTCCGATGGGCAACAGCAAAAATAAAGGGCAAAGATAACGAATTTCTAGCCATAAAAGTCGATAACAGAGGCATAGATATAGACTGAGGGTTTCTTGGCACAAATTTAACTATGAAAAAGCAAAAAAAACCTAATTATTTCTTGTAGTAACTTTTAACTAATGTATGAAATCGCTTCAGGCTTGAGGTGGTGGAGATGTTACCTATATATGCGTGATAGAACATAAATAACAAATGACAATTTCCACAATTTAACATATAAATTCAATACCGATCATGTTTTCGACACACTACGTCTATTCAAGGTAAGAAAATGACAAGGAGCCGAAATCATGGTTGGTAGTGGCGTTATATATTTAAGTGTGGAAACTACCATTTCTCGTTCAAATTTTTAATTAATGTTCAAGATTCTCAAAAATAAGTACACAGTTGGCATAACCGTATTTCACCATTCCTACTAAACTTTTATTCTGAGTAAAATAGATGAGTTAGGCAAGACACACTAGTTCAATCATCTCTCAACCTCCCCGGTATTATTCCCACTTCCTCTCCTTCGAACCATACACAGCAGTCGCGACTGAAGTCCGCTCCGTCGTCGATTACGACAAAGGCCTGCCGAGACAGACGTAGTCCACAGACGGCCGTCCAAACAATGCAAGACGCCCCACCACGACGCGGGTATCGCAGAGCAAGCGCGTCTACCAGACTGTCCCGATGCACGGCAGCCGATGGCCCTCGATAAGCATCGCCATATGGACCACGGAGATGTTTCAGATGAATGAACAAATAAGGAAGAGCTTATCTCTGTCTAAAGGTCTTCCGGTGTACACAGAGCAAACCATTTTGGCGCCATACCACATACTTGGGGTATTGATCGAGGGTTTTTCCTACAACCAGATTAAGAAATATTAACAGAATTAAGGTAGTGAACGAATAAGCCGCAGTGAAAAAAGTATAATTTAAACCCGCGGAGTACCATTATCGCCATAAATTTTCACTCTATTTGAATTTGTGAGACAACCCTGTGGACGACAGCTATAAAATATCTGTCAAAGCAAATAACCACATACGCCTCTCATTCCCACCGTACTTCTGAAATAAGAGAATCCACTAAATACAATTCCCCATGGATAGCTACAAGAATTCATCACTTCTATTGACAATGGATTACAATAAAATACAAAATACATCGCCGACCTCGATGGCGGCAGGGCTAATTCTTAACAAGCCAATCGGGAGGTCACGGGTTCAGGTCCCATATGAGTAGGAATTGTCTATATCCTGTCTGCTATCATCAATTGTCCGAAAAACTCGCTTTAAAAAGCCATAATTTGCTGTTTTTAGGAGTTTTGGAGGGAGACAATATGACTTGACAAGTAACAAGAAACTCAGCACATTTGATCGCGTCAACTTCCGTATTCGTGCACCTAGTTCGTCTCTTCCAATTATGGAGGAAGGCTCTCCTTCCATGATATTATGGTGACATGATGACGAATAAAGAGTCAGCTCAATAGATGGTTTATCCTAGTGACTCATGCTTTCTCACAGACACACTTAAATCCAACATTTGAGTAGAAAGAACATAGGACGTATCGAAATTTTGTTGAAGAACCAGACTAGTAAGATCGTTTTTAAATCAAACATCTACATAATACTCCGCAAGCCACCAAAAAGGCGCGTGGCAGGGAGTGTTAGGACACCAGCCGTTTACAAATAAAAAGGACGTGCTCTAAGAAAATTACGACTAGCATTTATTAAAATCCCTTATGGTTCGAGGGAAAAAAGAATTCCCACATCTATCTGTTCGGAAAAACATCGCTCTTAATTTTTCGCTTCTGTCGGACCTGGAAATATAGTGCGGCTCTAATATTATGTTCTCTGTGTCGCTCTAACATAACAGTCTAACATAAAGTAATACCATAGAGTAAGAGATATTACACTGTAGTAACACATATAAAAAATAGTAGTAATAGCTAATTATCCGCCACATATTTACCAAGTAGCGAGATTAATCACAGTTTTATTTCCTCTGCTTTCTTATAATCCCCGAGTCCCTTCAGATAATGGCAGGCAAATGAGTGGTGGGCCTACTTAAGAATGCAAATGGGGCGCCATCCGATGCATGCAAATCACGGATCTTCGCCCCTCGCCCCGCAGAAAGTGGTACACGAAATTAAGTCCGGTTCACGAATGACCTACCTTACACACTTCCATAGAATCCGCCAGCAACCCAAAGAGGCAAAAAGTCACGAAAGAATTAGAGGTGCATTGCATGTATAATGTGCAGTACATACTCACCAGATTAAATATATTAAGGGTGTTCCACACCTCCCTGCAAGACACTTCGGAAATCGTCATCTGCGCGTTTAACCCTCAATTGGTCGCTTGAGATAAAGTGACGTATATCGGGTCATACTGGCCCAAAATTAAGACCTTCAAAGTAATAATGGCCACGTTAAATGAAATAAATCTGGGTTATAGTAATAACAAATCGAAACTATTTAAACAATTTTATTTCCAACTTACCCGTAAACAGCACTTTTAGGCCTTTTCAACGGAGGATAAACAGTATACAACACAAACATCCATGCCTTGGATAGGTGGGATTCGAACTCATGACCTGCGGTTTGGCGAGGACTTTACCCCACCGCCACCGCGGCCGGCAATATTTTATATTAATGATCCATAATATTCAGTGGACTAATACAAAGTTTTAAAGATAACTTGCAAGTACTGTCTTCGTTAATCAACATTGTCTTACAAACGCTCGCGACGAGTCGTAGAGCGGTAATTTTCAAGATGCAAACACTAGAGTAGGGTCAACACCATAAATTATGATACACGATGCAAATATATGGACACAAAAATGGTATGGAAGAAAAGAGAAAAGTAGATACGCCACGGGATTACATTAGTCGCACATTGCTAAAACATTTAACTGAATGTAAGTTTTACTAATTAAAAAAGTCTCTCGTGTCATATAGACCCTGCGCGACTACTAGAGGGTTGACATAAATACTGAAACCCATTTCACGCAGCAAAATGTAAGGAGAAATATAAACTGATCGAGTTGCCAGTAAGATGAAAAAGAAAAAAAGAAACGAGGAATTATTGGCCACGGTGAGTGAGAATAGAAAACTGTTCGATGTGGCAGAGGGTGTAAATGGAACGAATACGAAGCTAAAAGAGGATATTGAAAATGTTCGTAAACGTATAAAAGTCGGGCTTCAAACAACGAGTATTCAAGAATTATCTCGCAGCAATATGAATTTTATGATAGTTTTCCGCAAGGATTAATACGGATTTTTGAGTTGATTCGGGCTGAAAACGTAAAAATCGAAAATTATCAACGGGAAAGAGTAGTTACATAAAATATAATATATACGGCAAGGCATACGAGTAATTATGAGATCCATTTCACCTTCACACACACCGATATAGTTACATCAACTCAAGAGGCTTCAGAACAGAGGAATATCAATCAATCGCCATGGCCTCATTATTCAGAAAATGTAACCCCAGCTCCTACTGGAATTCTCCAATTAATATTCCCTCTATAATTGCATGGGAAGTCGCGACGCCCCCATTAAAGCGAAGATACAAGAAAAAAGCAAGTGAAAGGCTAACAAGGAAGGGTATCTCACTTCCTGCATAAAATAGCTCAGCGCAAGCTTAGCCTACCTCAGCGCAAGACGAGTTCTAAAAACTTGGTCACATAGTTTACAACAAGTTTTTTTCACGACGATTTTCCCTTGATAAACACCATTATCACAAACGCCTATAATGAACTACCGCATACTAGCAACATCACTTCATACCCCATCGATGATAATACTTATAAAGCTAAAGATAACGATCACATCACTTACGCGTATCAGATAACTGCACTAAAAACTATACAATGCTGTAACTTTGCCCCCGTGCGCGTGAATAAGTACCAAGTTACATGTTCCTTGCTCCATGCAGTGCTTTAGTCAACGGTGTTATCTACCCTCACCTATCCAAACCAACCCTAAGGTTTAAACATTGAGAATGTAAGTGACGTATCATCCTCCCCACACCCCCATAAAAACATTTCAAAATAAATGAATTTGAAAACTTTTTTTATTGGTCCAGTGAACCATGTGTGGGTTACAAATCAATGATTTACCAGACGAAAAAACTATAGCTACAATTTTATTACTTAGCGGAGACCTCAAAGCAAAAGCAATTTATCGGGTAATAAAAAGGAGTGAACTGTGCATATTACCATTTCTAATGAAGCTTTAAACGAATATCTAAAGAAACCTGAAAAAAATTACCTACGCATTAAAAAAACACACCTCGTCTTCATTTCTCCGTCTAATGAAAGGCAAGAGGAAATGAGTGAACGAGCTCAGCGGCGCGAGAAGGGAACAATGCATCCTGGGTTGATTTTACGCTCCAATTACGAGCACATTCTAAAGAACGTACGGGAATCACAATTTTGGCTGGATTCGTTCAAATGATAGCTGCAGGATTGCAGAATATACTATACTTTTATTGAAATACGATTAGATTTACCTACAATGTTAGAATAAGTCAAGTTCTGCGCTGAAAATAGGATCTCGTATTTCCCTGAATGTACTCAGTACTAGGACGCTTAGCGCATAGTCGATGCGTAATATTAGCTCCGCACTTACTGCTTCTTAGAACTCAATTTTTAATCGTTAGTGACCAATTCTCGCCGCGTTAGAGACCAGCCGGCGAGCGTCGCACAAATACCCCTTACCCCCAATGGCGTAGGGAAACGGGGGTATGGACCCCCCTCCCCTGAAATATAAAAACACAATTACTTGGCTTGATAAAAGTAAACAAAATATTGAAAAAAAAACATGTATTTACAAAATATTTCTTTGAAAGATGATTTATTTTCGATTCTGAAAAGTTAAAATTAGTTTAAAAGCCTCTATTTAGTACGTTTCTAAAAAAAATTCCTCCTGGTTTTGGAACCCCATCAAAAAAAATCCTGGCTGCTCCACTGCCTTCCGCCGCCGTCAACGAAATTTTACTACGTATCTGCACGCTTGTTCAGTGGAGACATATTGGACACAATACATTGTAAACAAAAAAATGAAGGAGAAACACTTAACTCCCAACGAAAAAAGAAAACTTCCGAAAGCGAGGATTTCCGAGCATGACCGTAAATACTAATGATGATATTGAAGACAAATTTAGTCACTGTACCGTAGCGTCACGTCGCAGCAAGGGATAGGAAATGGCCGATTATAAACTCTATAACACCACATAACATTGTATTATAATAAAATAAATACTTAAACAAACATGAAAAAATCAGAACCTGCCAGCGTCCTTCAAAATCCATTAAATAAAAAATCTAGATTTCCGGAATGGTCACGAGGTTCCGTCAGGAGAGACAATGGGCCATAAAAATAAGTAAATGAATCAAAGAAGAAGAATGAACCTTTATTACTGAGGATAGATTGAAGAGGGATTCCTTTGCGAGTAAGAGTGATACGTGGTTACGGAGGACGGTGGATTTATGGGCGGATGGGGGAAGGAGGGTTGGCTGTAGGGGCAGCGACGTCCATCAACCACTTGACCCATAAAATGAAAGCCCGCGCGCGCCAAAGGCGAGGTTGCCGCGAAGGTGACGGTAGCGCCGGCTGCGGCGAATGACGCCCGCGAAAGGGGTGGGAGAGGGGGGAGGTAATGGTGAAAAGTAGGGAAGCCATTGCTATATCGATGCATCGCACAACAATACGATTTTTTGCCAATCTGCCGAAAAAATCGAGTCTTTAAAGGGGCGATGAATAGAAGACTTTATATAATCTCACAACATCGCATTGATAAAGGAGCTGGTTCAAACACATTATTTTCGTGGAAATATAACGGGAAAAGGAATACAGGAATAAAAAAATAGCTTAACAAATTGTGCAATCCATAACTTAAGCGTATAAAAAACAAGTGAAGAATTTTAGTCGTCCGTGGTTTCGTCTGTTTTATTTTTAAAAATTTTAATGGTAAATATGATCCGTCGTATAGGCAGCTTACGTCTACTGATACTCAATTTTTGGAGAATAAAACAAAAGTCGTACATAAAAAATTGAGGAGAAGATTGCGGAATCATTCTAAAAGGACCTCAATAAATACTTTTGCCTGATACTTCGCGAAAAAAAAATTAATACCCTGGGTAATACAGCCATCCTTCTGGGACATTTACAGTATATATTTAAATATTACCTTAAATTATAATCTAGCAATTCACTACAAATAAATTCCAAGCATTTCCACATTCACGAGTAAAGTTATTTCTTCCGCCAATATCACGACGAGTCTGACTTAAGACTGACAAGACAGACTGCACTTTCACAAAACTCGCAGATGGAGAAACTATGGAGCTACATAAAAGTTAAGATAATTTCGAATGGCCCAAATGTCCAATGATACAAAATATTCCCCACTTTTGATTATTGATAACACATCCAAGTACCAAAACATCGATGTATTTTAGCCGATGCGGCACCACCATTGACAAGGGGGCAAGAACCCTTTCCCTTCCTTTAGCCTCTACTACCCCTCACTTTCTTCTCAACCTTAAACACCCCTCTCCCACTACAACCGTTGAAGAGCCCTTGGCAAATACTTCACGCCCGTTTTCACCACCGCACGGGAAAGAAGAATGGGGTTGAGAAATGAAGTCGGTTCAGATTGATAGAGCAGATCCACCACGCCAAACACATCCAATATTTCAGATGCATACCCAAGGAAAGTTGAAACCCATCCCTGGATCCCCTTCGCATTGCAAGCTACTCCTTGTAAAGCAAATATTAAGTTGAACTTAAAAATAATGCTATGATTATTTCATTACAGTTTTGTAAACTTAAAAGTCCCTTTTCAATAAATAAGCTGCGATGAAGTGTAATTAACAACCTAAAACTTCATCCGATAAATAATAGATGAAATGCAGGAACCGTATTTTTCCTAGGCTGCAGGATAAATGATGCCATCATTATTAAAGTTATTCATATTATTTTAACCTTCTATAGTAAATAACATCACCTAGGAAGTGAAGTAGGAATAGAAAATCTCTCCTCATTATTAAATTATGAAATGATCCCCGCAAGAGTATTACCTACGATACACAATATATATTAAAATTCAAATTTGGTGGCAAATGAACATTTTAATCGTAAATAAAAATAATTTTCTATGATACAATAATTTTTTGAAAATTGGAGTTAATTAATCCACCATGATAGCTCTTCAATGCGCATCGCCGTCGGTTATCGCAAAAACAATTAACTACACATAAAAAGACGACAAATGAAAAATTTCCATCAAACAATTACCACGTAATTTAACAACAACTACAGCATTATGCTAAATGGAATAGAAGAGTTATCAAAATACAAAGCTCTTGAAACCGTACAATGCATGTGAGTTTTGAACAGACCAAGTTTGTTACTGATGATAAACGAGCAAGTTGTTTACTGATAATAGGTGACATAATAAATTTTTAAGAGCGACAAAAGAATTATAAAAAATTTAGGTAATTAATCAGTAACTCGTTAAATTCTTCAGGTTATTTTTCATGATTCCATGCATACCGTTGACTACAGACCATGGCCTGGATGGCTTTAAAAGCATGATGGAAGTAATGGGTTGAGTCACGAGTATTGATTCCAAGGAAAATGAGGAGGCGAGGTTGAAAGAAACCGTTGTGAGTCACATTCCTCCTTGACGGGAGCAAGACGAGAGCAATGCATACATACGAGGATGTTTTCCGTAGAGTTCGTCAGAGATGTTCAACGTCTTACCCAGAGGTGAGCTGTTCCAAGACCAGTCATCATGTCTGGATGAATTCAGTGGCGCCCGAAATTAATCCGCGAAATGTGTAAGCATGTACTAACCTCACGTCTTGAGCGTATAACGATTGAAATAGGTTCTTTTACTATGATAACTATAATGAGGCAATATTTGCATTAAATGCTAAATGATTTGCCTGTTAACACTCCTGAAAGCAGTAACAAGAGCCTCGGCCGCCTTACCATTAATGCAAGAGGAAGTAACTTCAAAAATTTAATTTTATACTTCTTTTGTCATTAAATCACTAATACTTTTATAACTATTTAATTAATGTTTCGCTCTTGTTATGCACTTTTGCGTCTAACGAGTTTATTCCACATAATGGCATGTTTATGGCGACCGTCGAAAACTTTATTGATAAGGTATCAATGCAGCCAATTCACGATAGCAAATGAGTTTTTGACTGGTGATTCCCAAAATTCAATCAATGTTTTTGCAGCAATCGCTAGCCAATGGTAGCTCGATTTTCGATGGCCTCTCTATTTTCGACGGTCACCGATGATCCTCGGCCACTAACAACGTATAAGACATTAGAAAAGAATTGATTAATGAAAAGGATCACAGGAACTAATGCAATATCGCAAATGTAAATGTCACCGGCTTTACCCTGTAGGTTTCCTAGGGTCTCCAATCCACGCTCCAAGCATCAAAGAGCCAATATTTGCCTAAATAGTCGTAGATAGGACAAGATGGATGATTTTCGCCCAAAAGAGCCTTAACGTAGAACAATCTACTGAATCTACAATCCGACTCGTAACTATAAAGACAAGCATTTTTACATTTTTTACAGCTTCTAACAAATAGCCGCGGCGCGATGGTCTGGGATTTATCCTAAGGCTTCAATTAGTAAATTAATACTTGCAGAAGATAATACAAAAAGGTAAAACATCCTGCAGGTAACGAAAAATTCATTTCAACCGGAAGTGAAGTAAAATTAAATTATTCACGGAAAATTGCCACTAACTTTTAATTTACTTACATAATAGTAGAATTCTACTAGATTAAGCCAACAGCAGTTCTTAATAATTAATAAAAGTCAGGAGATATTTAAATTTGTTGGACCTTATTCTGAGCCCGTTTCTCAACCTTTTCTTCGCCGAGACAGGTTTCCACGAAAATTTTCCGATCGGCTCAACTAGAGTACACTAACCGTCAAAATCAGCTGCTATCGAAAAATCAATGGATCACTCAATGGATCAAGTGAAAACGTCTAACGCCATGAAAAATAACTAAAAATTTATCCCAATGGCCCAATGAGGAAAGCTGAGGTAAAAATTAAAAAGAGCAAGATGCCGGTAGCACTTTCTCAAGACATTAACTGTCTCCTTACTTTCTACACAATTTCACCCAGCCGATCGGCCTCCAAAATGACCCCTTATCGATGAGTGCGAGTGAGAACAGGATGATCGAACGGCGGCCTAATATACCCAAAGGAAGCCTTCCTTTCGATCAATTATTCCACAATTTCACGCAGACGGATGTGCAAAAGAGAAGGCGGGACTAGAATGGACCAGTTTCCCTTCGTCGGATTTAGGTCGCAGTCTGAGGCGCCGCCGTAATCTTATCGCCTTCATGGCATTTCCTCAGCCACCAGGGGCACTGCAACGTGGGGAAGCAGAGGGTACTACGCCCCTCTTAAGCATGATTGTCGGTGGACCAGCCCCCCAGAAATCACAGGCAATGGCTCAATTTCATAATGTTTTCATAAAATCGCTATGTACTTTGTTATCTTGTTCGGGTCAAATCTCGCAACTCAATTTTAGCCCACTTTCCTATTACTTATCAACTTTCAAGATAACTAAGAACCAGATGACAATGCAATACTCTAACACATATATTATGATTTTAATTGTACTACGATTTTTATTCAGAATTTAAAATTAAACATGGAGATGAGTCCAAAAAAATGGCCACCAAAATCCGATGGCAGCGCTGCGATCATATAAAGAAACGAGAATGATAGAGAGTTATAACTACAAATTTGCTTACAAATTGAGCCTTGCAGTGGAACATGCACCCAACGTTTTTCGTTGTTTATGAGGCAAATAATTTAGAGACCTTGTCAGGCTCATAGGATAGTTTTTTATTCCTTTTAGTTCGCGATAAAACATAGTTTTTTTATAAAAAATTCTTTTAAATTATTATTATTTTTATTATTATCATTATTATTTGATCTATACCATGGTGCTACCGGAGAATGATGAAGATAAAAAGGATTGATCGTGTAAGTAACGAGGAGGTGCTAAGAAGAGTAGGAGAAAAGAGACGCCTCCTAAAAACCTTACGCAGGAGACGGGACAACTTAGTTGGTCACATTATGAGATATTATGGCCTAATGAAAACAATTGTAGAAGGATAGGTGGAAGGGAAGAAGGGCAAGGGACGGACCCGAATGAGTTACATAGGACAGGTCATCAAGTATATAAAAGAGAAGTAATACGTCGCTATGAAAAGGCTAGCAGACAGGAGGGAAAAATTGAGAGCTGCGTCAAACCAATCTTAGGATTATTACGGAGGCTTCCGCGGCTAGTTATTTGGTGATGGTTTTCCGGGTTTACACCGCGTTGATACATGTTTTGCGGACGACAGTTTCGGGCGCGTTCCAGCTCCCGTCTTCGGGTCCAAAAAAAAAGTTTTTTTTTTTTTTTTTTTGAACCCGAAGACGGGAGCTGGAACGCGCCCGAAACTGTCGTCCGCAAAACATGTATCAACGCGGTGTAAACCCGGAAAACCATCACCAATCTTAGGATTGTTGACTAATGATGATGATGATGATCTATACTGTTCTATGTAAGGACGCGGGGTAGGAGTTTTCTTTATTTAATAAAATATTAGCGGAGTCAATGAATTTGTCGAATAATTTTTCGAAACAAGCAGAGTTCACGAAAGAAATGTATTTCCCCATTTATATGCACAAGGGGCGCAACAACGGGGATCGGGGGAATTGTCCTTAAGCACAAAAGTTAGCCCCGATGATTCGTGGGCTGTGGTGTCCCTGCCCTAAACATCGGACATGGCGTTGTACCTACCTCCGGTGAGAAGTGAGGAAAATGGCGGAGGTTGAAGATATGCCTGTGTACAAAAACGATGGCGGAGTGGAAGAGAATGATTCGGATGACGGATTTTACTCCGATTGCCTCAAAGGAAAAAATTGGTAGCTAGCGATATAAAAGATTTGAGGGGGGAATGAAGGTAACCATTATTTTTATTGTACCTTGTCTCGAAACACTATTAAACAAAACCAATCATTGATGCCTGTTAAATATTTAAAATTGTTATTAAATTGTTCAAATAGGTGTAAAATTTGTCATCTCAGATGACACGGGATTTTTTCAATATTCATTTTTTTTCATTGTTTATTTATTTTTTTACTATAGGGATTTAAAAAAATGTATTCCTTATTTATTACAATTACCCCCTAAATCAGCACAACGAGGCTTTTCGGGGATTTCGCTAATAATATACAGTAGGCGATCACACACATCTACGTCCTGGATAGGGGCAACCTACCCAGACAGGACTCGAACCCCCGAACTTGGGTATGGTAGGTGAGGACTTACTCGACTTCTAGCATCATACGCATTATTTATCCCGTCTCATTTGATTGGCATTATGTATTGTCCACTTTGTACTTTGAAAAATGTTCTCAATCGGGTGTAGCCAAATTGGCGTATCTCGTTCTTTCCCAGATGAGCAATAGCATATTCATGAAAGGAGGCATGATGAATTACTAGTACATGAATGATTCTCTTTACTGGAGAAAGGAGAAAAAATGGTGCTATAAAAAGATTCTGACGAACACCACACAAATACTCGAAGGGCAAAATAAATTAGTCACGATAATCTCAGCAAAAAATATTCACGCTGGTAAAACTTGAATTGCCACAAATATCCCCTTCAATCGAAGAGCTTTGAATAGAGTTTATTGCACTGAAAACGTTCACTTTCTACTTTCACTCGGGATGAAAATCATAAAATACGCATGAATCAAACGAAAAAAACTTTTATATGACTTTTATAGCGATGGCCATATTGTTAAGAAAGCCTGGTACCCACAAAACGAACAAAAAATGACGTCGAACAACTCCCATAAACCAATCGAGGATTTAAAATTATGAATCTGATATGGTATGAACCCTAAAACGAACATTCACTGAAGCTACAGTAAAAGAAGAAGAATACAAAAATGGGTAATTTGAACCACAAGTATTTTGATAATCCCTATCATAGATATACTTCTATTATTAGTCGCTTAGAAGCGCCTCAAGAGGCCGTTTTACACGGGGCACGTCATTGCGCAGGTAAGAGCTGCATTTATATCACATTATGGCGTGCACACGTGCATTATGGCGAAGGCAAAAACGAAAATAGAACAGGGCCTATTTTGCCATCTCACTTCCAAGCGTTATCGCATGCAATCCAGCGATTCACCGCTTTCCACGGCGCAATTTTGTCTCATCTTTTCCAAAATATCAGACCGACAGAAAAATTTAAACAGAGAAGTTGAGACAACTCAATGTAATTACTCGTTAATTAAGCAAATTAATGTTGTTAAAGTGTTCCATACATCGAAACATAAAAGTATGAAGATTTTATTGGGAATTCCTCGTAGACACATGGCAAAAGTTCAAATAGCCATTTACCAGACGCACAGTAACCGCAACGTAATGGAGGCAATACTATTTTTCGCCACGGCTCTGGAAAGCCAATTCTGGGAGCATACGGAACAGCCAAAAATTCGCCGTACCTACTTCAACTCAACGTTCACTTTGCATTGACAAGTTCCGCAAGTTACGAAGAAGGATATCACAAACCAATGCCGACAATGGAAACCCGCTCACGCGAGTAGCTTCACGCTAGAGTTCCTGATATGCGCCCGGATCATAACCCTCTCTTTTCCCTCCGACAAGGCTTTTTTCACTAATGAGGGCAGACGGAAGGAGGGGGCAGGGGGGATTCCGGGAGGGAGGTAGCTTGGAGGGGGTCGCGACAGCCAAGCCGCTCGTTAGAACCCTCGTCTCCCCATCGTTATGTCATGCTCAAAAGTCGGCCAGGGTGCAAGGCACCGACAAGGTGATCTCCACATCCACAAAGAACGCGGAAAAAATTGTGCATGCAAAGTATTACAACGGCAAGGAAAACTTCCGGTATATTCTAAATGCCCTCCAACAGTGGCTTCCAAGGATACAGAGAATATGCCTAAAAGATAATGCCTAGGGCTCCCTGATTTTCGCGAATGCAAATTTTTACGATACCTGCATGCTTGCACGTTGCGCACAATTTTTACGCTATTTTCCGTTGTTTCCACTATTTATAAAGGCGTTTGGACCCAAATAACGAGCGCTTTTCCTAAAACTGCAAACACTTCGCAAAAATTCGAATCGGGTAGGAAAGACCAGAGTAGAAACTCATTCATCAAACAGAAATTCCCTGACTTTTAGGATATCAAAACTTCTTTCACAATTTACCACACAATTTGATGCTGGGTATTTTACCAAATGTTTATCCCCGGAGAAGATAGAGATTCAGTTTGAAGCGATTTTGATAAAATCCGCTGATTATACCATATCCGTGCCCGTTAAACTTGGATCAATTTGTCCGTCGGCAACGCGAGTAGCGACTTTTGTTAAACCGCTTAAATACGCGACAAAACATTTAGAGGCAGACTTGAAGATTTCTTTCGTAATATTCGTGGTTAAATCTTTCACAACATTCTATGCGTTGGAATAGAGCTTCCTCTATGCAGTCTCCTTGGTTACCACAATGACTGTTGAGTTAATTACTGTCAAGTTGAGATGATTGTTGGTGGAGACTATGGGGGACAGCTATTCGCTCAACAGGGAGGACAGCTATTCGCTCTCAAACACCTGGAAGAGACTCTTACCCAAACGGACCAATCAGAACGCACCTAGCCCAAACCAAGGCCTATATAAGACGGGCAAAAACCTGCATCAAACACTTCGAACCTGAAGACGCCAGCTGCAACGCCGGCGAAACTGTCGTCATGAAGATGAAACGACGCGGAGGTCAACCCGAAAACCTTGCTATTTTATTTGCTATGAGGCGCGAATTACGGCAACGAATTGAGCCAATCGGCGAGAATTACCACTCGTAAACCGCTTCAACAAGAGGTGAATTCCTCCGGTCGCATATGTGCGACACTGAGCCGCTCTCCACTCAATGGAGGCGCGCGGGGGAGGGGGGGGGGCAGTTCCATTCATTAAAAGCGACGCGCCGCAGTGCCTTGTGGGTAAAAAGGGAGGGGGAGTAGAGTGGGAAGGGTGGGGAATGAGAAGACTGGTGCGGCTGTGCGGGCTGAATCACACGAGAGTCCGCCAAACGTTGCCGCCGCGAAGAAATAGCAAAACAGGCGACTCCCACCGCAGAGGAAGGGGAGGATGTTATTTTTAGTTTCAAAACAAATCTCGCACTCGCCGCGGAAACTGAAGTGGAGGTATGAGGAGGAAATATTGGACGCTTATGACTGTGGGCGTATCAAGGGAATGGGGCTGGAGGGGGAAGAGGCATGGTACAACCGCAAGCTCACCCACCCTCCGGGGGGTCTGGGTAGCACCCCCAAATTCTAGAGTGTGTCATTATTGATGGCGTTTGTATCAACCCGCGTTAACGCTTAACACTTTGCATGCTATGGGCGTGATATTATTATTACGCCATCCGTATTTTGAAAAATCGTAGTTTGCCAGTTTTTTTTCATTAAGTGGTACTAACCTATAAATAAATGAAAAAACAAATGCAAAATTCATTCTTGAAAATGTTATCAAACAGCTATTCCTCATTTCACAATACCTAAAGGTTGGTAGTTAAGAAATAACACTAAAGTATTGAAAATGAAGAATGATCGTAGGCTTTCCCGGCGTATAGAATTGTGAAATGTATTGAAAATGGCCAGCATTGGGGTACAGATCTACAGGGCTAAGGTCAGCACAGAAAGTGTTAAAAATGGCCAACGTTTCCTATCCTATGCCGGAGATCTCATTATTTTTATTCTGGAAGGGGTTTTTCTCCCCGGAAATCGGATTAACAATTTAATATTTTAAAGTCTTAACTTTGAGATCACTCAGACGTTCAACCGAAGATTGGTTTGGATAGGCGAGGGCAGAGCTGACCCCAGGCTTAGCCACTGTGGCGTGCATTCCACACACGGAGGGTGGTGGGGCCAGTTCCTTTCCCTGGGCCACGTTCCACTTCTAGGATTTTAATTGGGGGAGTCCGAAATGTTTACCCGATATTTGAACCCAGAACCCTTCAGCATCCAACGGCTTTACTACTCACTAGGTTACCACCCTCCCTAGAGAACTTAAACTAAGCATGATTTCAGATGACATTTTTATGTAATACTAAAAAGGGTTTCCAGCATCGTGTGAAGCGTGGCCACCTCTGATTTGTAAAATTATTCTGGGGGTCCACGAAACTTCTGGGGTGGGAGGGGTCGAGCCCCCTTTTAACTTTACCCGCCCATGCTAATCCTAGACTAGAGATTCTACGGTGGGAATTTCTCAACACGAGGTGGGCCATTAAAATTTCGGGGGGTTTGGAGCACTTGAAAATCAATGTCAGGAGCCCCAGACCCCACCCAAATTTATTCATGGGTCATTCCACGTCCACTCAGCATAAATACATCAACATTTTCTAACAGACAATCTACAATTCCTCTCTACGTAGTGACTCGTGTAATAAGTGATTCCATTCGCATTGTAATAATTCTTGAGTACAAAACAAAGGTTATTACAATAGCACGATTTCGGGATGGGTTACATAAAAGAAATCCTTACTCAGCCGCTTCACAAAAATATTTATAGGACGGCCTCAAGATGCTTGAACATGACGAAGTTTTTAAACGGCGAAAAATAGGTTGTACAATACATATTTCTGTATAACAAAAAACTCTGTATGTTATTTCATAATGACCAAGTTCCATTAGGGTATGCCTAAAATATCAGATGCATGGAATACTAATAACTTCTATATTGCCACTGTTATAAAGAATATTATTCCTACATTAAAGAGTCAAGGCTACCGACCATCATAAACGAGTATCATTTTTCAGCCAGCTTTCTTGTCACATCGGCATGGCATTGCACAATTGGGTGCGGTTTTCTTGCTCAGTATCACTTCCGCTATAAAACTTGAAAGATGAGCTAACTGCTTGAGAAAAAATGAGTACTCAGTACTCCGCCGAACGGACTTAATGCGCAGTCGTCTTATAAAACAGCTTTGCTTAAGTTGATGCGTAGCTTTCCGCGGCGTTGTCTAGATGATGTCTCCATTTTTCTGGGTTTCGCCGCGTGGATTTTCTTTGTGACGACAGTTTCTCCGGTATTCCAACCAGCGTGTTCGACCTGAAGACGCCGGCTGGAATACCGGAGAAACTGTCGTCACAAAGAAAATCCACGCGGTGAAACCCAGAAAAATGGAGACATCAGCTTTGCTTACGCTTTAAAAAGAATAACTTTCGGGGTTCGGGCATTAAAGATAATATCCGTTATATAATAAAACTCAACGCAAAGTATATTAAAATATTTTTCTTGTGAAAATACAATGACTTGTTATTCCACTTAGTGTCTGAATAAAAAGATAATTGCCACTTGGATTGATCACTACTTATTATGAATTGTACCTCAATCTGATGTTCGAAGAAGATTTTTCAAGGTAATTTACGACAAATGAATTGCGTGTTAGCATTAAAAAATGGACTATATCCCAGTAGTTCCTCATTAATTGGGCTGCCACATCACGAGTACACATAAAAATCTTTTTGAACTAAAAAAAAATGGAAAACATTACTTAAATATAACTGCATATACAGCTCGTATCTATGTACAAACAAACACCTGTGTACTGGGCCGCCAAGCCAGTCCGTAGCTGGCAAATCAAAGAGAGAAATTTCTTTTTGGCACTTCCTAAGAAATTTTCAAGAAAGCAAAAAGGCAACGTTCCAATAAAAAGGTGGACATTCCAAAAAAATCCTAGAGGAGTTGGATGGACGTCAAGGTTACCTTGATTCAAGCAGGCTATGCGACGAAAATAGAATAAAATGTTCACGTTTTCACCTGCAGGATCTTGGAGGCAGATGAAAAATAATGATTAAATAAGAAAGATAAGGAAAATTTAAAAAATACGCGATAAATAGAATGAAAAATGCGCGTAGAGAGGATTTTACAGGCTTCCATGGAAATCTATTTAATTTCAAAATTTTAAATTCCAAAAAATATATTTCATTAAGTATTTTAGGCTGAAAATTGGGTCGATACGTCACAGAATTCGTTATTTACTCAATAAATGTGGACATGGCAATAATATTTATACAAGAAACACGGATACTTCAACCTTCTAGGATTTATCGTCATATGTTTTTCAATAGGACACTAAACTTCGACAAAATGACATTGATATAAAATCAATTTTATGGTAATATTGAGGTTTAGCTCTAACTCGCCTCAATAAACCTTCTTCTGAGAGGTGACGAAGCAATTCCCAATAAAATAAATGATAAGTAGTAAATCAATCGTTGATAGGACTCTGGAAAAATGAAAATTTTACTTACTGGTAATCCTCTTCATCTTTCTTTTTGGGCTGGTAGTTTTTGACGAGACGCCTGTAACAGAAAATAGGCCATTGTTAGAGACAATATATATTAACGACACATAATAAACATTCATAAATAGGAAATCAGTAGTGCGACTCAAATATTAAAAATACGTCAATATTCTATGGAAAAAACATTAAAGTAAGGCCCCGGGTACGATACGAGCGGCGAGCGGCGGGCGGCGAGCGGCGTGAGCGGCGCCGCTCTGAAATCGGGCCTCATTTAGTTGCGTGTAAATCCATTGAGGGTGGGTACGATATGTTTGGGCGGCGAGCGACAGTGAGCGGCGCCGCCCAGTGCCGCTCATGGTTCCAAGTCCAGACCGATTTCTTTTCCACTGCCGCTCAGTAGATTCATCCTTCAGTGTAGTTGAAAATGTAAGCGGAGAAACAACAAAGTAGTGAGAATACGGCCAAACAAAGGAAGACTGAAGGTAGAAAAGGTGAGAAACCTGAGCGGTTAGAAAATTGCCGCTCGTATTGTAGCCACCGCTGCCGCTCACGTGCCGCTCAGGTTGCCGCTCGCCGCTCGCCGCCCGCCGCTCGTGTCGTACCCGAGGCCTAAATGAGCGCACAAGCACTGCAGAAGTAAACAGAAAACACTGAATGACAATAAGTTATCTTAATGGTACTAATATGCGTAGAATTTTGTACCATGGCAGCTTTTCTCCCTAAATATGAACACTACATTGTTAGGCAAAAATTGTTCAGCTGGCACTAAAAACTCAATGTCGAAACTCCATAATACATCATTGAAGGGGAAAGGATAAAAATGAGTTTCGCCATTAACGTCCATCAGCTGGAGGTGAGGTAAGCATAATAATACATGTGTTTTATTACTAGACATACATTTATTAGCGATAATTATCATACCATGCGAAAAGAGTCGCGCCAAATATAATGCTCGTACGAAGGATATAATGGCTAACGCAAAACTGATCTATAAATTGGACCTAGTGGCTAAAATGTAAGATTTGATCGTTGGTATCGATCGTAATGAAAAAACGCCAAGCAGTTCAAATAAGCCCACCACACAGCTCGCAACCAACGACACGCGTGTTCAACAACGATTCACACCTTTATGCTACACCACTAGAGCTTTTCCCGGGCAATAATCTTCGAGACTTCGAGTTCCAATTTTTATTTCCCTGTATTAGTTAAATGAAATATTGCAATATTTCCAGACGACATTCGAACACAACGCGTTTTGTCGATATTACAACATTATCAAGTGCCAATTTTCATACCCAGCATCAATTTTTTGGAACAACGAAACTGCTCGTGTTCGAATAAATCTTGTGGAAATATTGCAAATTTCATTCAACTAATAGTACCACATCGTGCCGCATATCATACAAGATTTATTTACTTGACCGTTAAGAATCATGCTTTCATGCATTTTAGGTAGTAATTGTGAATTAGGGGGACAGAGGAATCCTGGATGACAGTGAGCACTACGTGGGATTCCCAGGCGAGGGTGCGAATGCGATAATGAAAAGCCGTATCATCCGGGGGGAAGAGAACCAAGACTGGGACAACAAAAGAGGTAGAAACGACGGGGTTCCGTGCCTAGGCCTGGAGACGCCCTAAGGTCGAGTCCGCGATTATATTACGCCCCCTATTGAGAAACCGAGTTTCGACACTGTGTATACCTGATATTTGCTTCCGCAGAAGCTTCCAAAAATTGCCTTATCCGACGATATTTCACGTCGAATCGGCGGGGTATTGGTATAAGTTTTCAACTAGCAATAATCGCACCTCAGTAGAACTTCATTGGTTACGATATCGCCACTGCGCAAAGTTAGAATTACAGAGAAAACCAAGGGTTGGGTTTAAAAGTGACGACAAAAGTTAACGTGAGAGACAATACTTATAATGAGTAATTGCAGTACATTGTTAGCACCAGAAATATTTTGTTTCACCAATGTATCAAGCATTATTAACCCCTTCAAACCATTATATTATATTTAACATATTCGGTACGAATCCATTCATCTTCGCAATAAAAGCTGTTATTCGACCTAAATTTTCTCCCGTCTCGGGAGATCCTCACATCGAGTCCTAGACTCTTGAGTCATGAAAAGTTAACTGACGCGACTTAAACCCGGAATATGGAAGCTGATACTAGGCGTCGTGGAAGTCAACTGTATGAATATATACTAGATGTGTGCTGGGATAATAATCTCGAAGGTGAAGTGGACGGAGAGGAGGAACGATGAAGTGCTGGAAATGTTGAGTAACTTCCATGTGAGATACGGAAAAGAGAGGCGTGGATGGAGCGAATACTGAGCGGGGAGGGGATGTAGGAAACAGTGTTCGAGGGTAGAATGTTGGGTAAACGAGGGAGAGGAAGGAATACAATAGGATTATTATATATAAAGAAAGGAAGTAGGCCTCATTGAATTTAAGAGGGTAATCCATGAATGAAGGGGATGCTGTCAGAAAATTTCTTACGTACTCCATGGAAATCTACCATGAACGGAAGACTTAAATATATATTGCGGGATCGGGTTGTGTGGTGGCAAAGGTACTGGCTTCCCACACGGTCGAATCGGATTCCTTTCCCGCCGATGGCTGAGATTCTTCCAAGGCTGCCCAATCCCTACTTTATTTATTTTTGGACGGCACTTCAAATGTAGCACTCCGTCCGGGGCCGCGCCGGGGTAACGCCCCCGACTGCCAACCTAGGGGTCCATAATTCGGATTGAATTGTAATTTAGAGCATAGCATAGAAAACAAATAACATGTTCCAGAGTCCATCTCCCGGGTAAACTTCGCGTTAGTTAGACTTTTCGTGACCACAATTTCGTCCCGTCCTGCAGATTCTTAAGTTTATTATTATTTCTAACAGCATATAGTAGTATAATTTGTTAGTATACGTGACGTTTTTTGGACGGTATGGTGTGCATGTGGGAGTCCAATGCATGCTGCATGCTGGTGATTGATCACCCCCTGCCAAACACCCTAGAGGTGGCTCGCAGGGTATTATGTAGATGATGTAGATTCGGGTTCGAATCCCGCCTGGGCATGGATGCATGTAATTGTTAAACAAGTAAATTGTAAGAAAGAACTATATTGTCCTAAATTAGCTGGTAATGAAGACGATATTATTAGTATTCCCTCGGTAAATGCCCAAAAAAGGCGAAAGAAATTAGCTACCTGACTCTAGTGAGGCCTCACTTAGAATATGCTGCTAGCGTATGGTACCCTTATGAAGTAGGACTGATAGCTGAAATCAATCGAGTACAGCGCAGGGCAGCCGTATTTGTGATGAGTTGTTACGACAAAAAGTGCAGCGTTTCCAGGATGTTACACGAGTTAGGATGGGAATATTACAGGAGCGTAGATCGTAGTACAGGCTTAACTTATTTAGTAAATTCGAAGAAGATATTTTCTGAGACGACGTGATTATGTCTTTCGTTTACCGTCGTACTATGGTAGACGTGATCGTGAAAAGAAAATAAAAGAAATAGACTGCAAAACAAAGAGATTTAAAATGTCATTCTTCCCTCGTACTATTAAGGATTGCAACGATGTCTCCATTAATGGGATTAATGGAGTCACTCGCTAGGATGACTCATTGCATGTTTTTTTTCCATAGTTCTAACTTTGCATGTATCTGCTATAGGAATTACTAACCATTGGCAAGTTTTTTAAAATGAATATGCATGTATATTTTTTTAGTATGCGTAATATTTCTATGGCCGTGCGGTGTGCATGTGGCGGTCCTCTTGCATGCTGCATGTTGGTGATTGATCACCTCCAGCCAAACATCCTAGAGGCGGCTCGCAGGGTATTATGTACATCTACATCTACATAATACCCTGCGAGCCACCTCTAGGGTGTTTGGCAGGGGGTGATCAATCATCAGCATGCATTTGGATATTTGGACTGGATTATGTAGATGTAGATGGTTCAAATGGCATTAGCTGTCGGTCGCCTCCTCCAAATATAACATATCATAAATATTGCCTAACCACCGGTAGAGTTGTGTCGCGGACAGAGGGCAACTGACACCAGGGAATGAGATTTCCATCGCTGCACTCGCAGTCGAGAAAAAGAAGAGGACACATTTGCACGCAAGTGGTGGAATGCGCTTTTCTCCGTCACGCTCCGCTAAGAAGGGTTACGTGATGATGCGCTTCGGGCAGAAGAGAGGAGAGGAGCTGACACGGAATTTCACGCTATCGCGCGTCTTGAAGCCCGTCTCGGTCTCCCGATAAGCACGCCGACCCGCTTCCCTCAAAGACTCCCGGGACACCTTTCCCTGAGCTACCCTCGATCCAAGTCTCCCGCGGAACCTCGTGACTGCACTAGCACCGACGACTGACCTCTCGAAAGCTTCAACAAGTCCCTACTGCAGCTCGATCGAACTCATTCAAAATAAACTGAATTCAATGCAATAAAACGACGATACCTCATCCCCGAGATAAGTCCTTCGAAAAAATAAACTGTGCACCATGCACACCGGGAGGTTAGTTTGGATCGGTGATGGTAGACATCATCTTACACATTCAACATCATTGTACAACAGGGGTCTTCTACCATATTTAACCCCTTGGGCTGTAATGACGAGTCTAGCTCGTCATGAATTTTCGACGTCAAACCGCGCAATGACGAGTGTATCTCGTCATCGGATTTTCATAATTTTAGCAATATTTAGGGGAGCAATATAATTATTTTGAAAGCTTAAAAATGTTAAAACATTCATAGCATGCATAAATAATTCATATTTCATGAAACATGATGCATTGGAAGGATTAAAATGATTATATTCGAGTAGCGATAGCTGTGTTCTCCATGTTTAATAATCACATTTTATTTCATGGTTCTAAGTTAATTACAAGTTACAAAATATCATTTCAGTACCTACCATTTAAAAGAGAACCACAAAAAATAAATAGAGAATAGGAGCACGGTCTTTGGAAAAAGTAATCGAATTGGAAGGGGTTAATGCGAAGGTCAAAAATCGATTTCCCATCGCCCGAAGGGCCACTGCTCCACGTGAATAAAAAAAAAATAATTTCAAAGTGCAATGATCTATATTGGTTAAAAAATTTAATCAATCAATACGATTTTTGTCATTGTTAACTTGTAACGAGTGTGTCGATACATATTTTATGTTGTGCGGCGCGATACAATATTTATTTAGCCACTACGGGCCGCAAGAAATTAGCCGGCGGGAAGAAGACCCTTGTTCTACACGGATAGCTACAGGAATGTGAATATCACACATTCAGGGTAGGGAGGGATAATTTATTTCCCAGGGTCAACTCGTACTGGAAGTTTTGGGATGTACGAAGCTTATAAATACAGACTGAATTGTAATTTAGAGTATAGCTTAGAAAACAAATAGTATGTTCCAGCGTCCATCATCCGGATGTAAAGCGCGTTAGTAAACTTCTGACCACAGCTTCGTCCCTTCCTTGAGACGTAATAAAGTCGAGTGACAGAGATTCGAACATATTACATCCCCTAAGAGTCGGCTATTACATCACGATAGTTTCTTGAGTTAATATTAGCTTCCGAAGAAGCGTCCAAAAATTGCCAGATCCGACGATATTTCACGTCGAATCGGCGGAGTATTGGTATAAGTTTTCAACTAGCAATAATCGCACCTCAGTAGAACTTCATTGGTTACGATATCGCCACTGCGCAAAGTTAGGTTTAAAGAGAAAACCAAGGGTTGGGTTTAAAAGTGACGACAAAAGTTAACGTGAGAGACAATACTTATAATGAGTAATTGCAGTACATTGTTAGCACCAGAAATATTTTGTTTCACCAATGTATAAAGCATTATTAACCCCTTCAAACCATTATATTATATTTAACATATTCGGTACCGTTAACCTTACTCACATTCGAGTAGGGAATATTTTACATATTAAAATACATTAAAATAAAAATATTGGCGGAATAATAGCAGTGTAGTGGTCGAATAATTTACGATCCTTCTTGCGGGAAGAAGCACGGTGATATTTTTTGCATTACAGGCATATATACTGGGTCACTCAGTTTTCCAATTCTTACAAGTTCCAGTGAAGTGCAACGAAAACGTAAACCGTTGAAAACAGCGATGGAGGCAGTGGCTATAATTGAGGAAGCAATCATTGCTTCGAGGCTGTCGATTTTAAGGTTACAAAGTCAAGGTTAAAAATCAATCAACTCATTAAGTGTGATCATGGGAAAATTCTCACCGCTCAGTGTAGCGGTAGCGGGTCAAGCACTACGAAGAATTGTATGCGTAGTACCTTGTCCTGTTTTCCATGCGCGATTCATTTCCCACGAAAAATATTTGAGAATTCTTCACGAACAGCGAAGCAGTTATGCAACACACCCTTAATCATGATTCACCTTGAATATTCGAGATGTGAAAGCTTAGCTCCAAGATCAAATCAAGAACAGTATAACCAATAAAAGTTGATAATATTCACCGCGATCGAGCAGCCTGAACTGCATAATAAAACCCGATAAATAAAAAAAGATATATTTTTCACAGGAGAGGCTCACGGGATTTACAGATGTACACTGCGTGTGAACATCTGTGTAGACGACAGTTTCGTAGTCATTGCGGCTGGCTTCTTCTTCGCCACATCCACCAAGCCTAAAAAGGGAAAACATTTTTCCCCTAGTCAATCACCGGTTATAATAACGCGGTATTAGTTTCCTTAAGCAGGAACCGGCAAAATTGCCGGGTGATAAAATTGGTAGAACTACAATAGACAATTACAATAGCATTTTTAGGAGATACTTTCTCAATAAGTAGGTAAATAATAAAAAAGTTCAAGGGATGGGCACTATTTCTACGAACTTCCGCGTAACCCGTGCTCGTAACATTAAAATTCTCAAGTAATGCTCATACTTAGAATTATATAGAAAACACCAAGAATTTTCCATTTATATATCATCGCAAACTATGTAGATCTGTCGAGGGAAATATTGGATCGTAAGCGTACCGCTTTATTTGAGGCATAATACTGAGCTTACGTCTTTTCAAGTGACTAGTTTTATAAATTGTTGGGCTATTAATGATTCAGTATCGAATCGGGGACAAAGAATAATGGTCTGATGGGTAGAATTGATGAAGAACTTGACCACGAGAGGAAGTGAAAAACGAGCCCCCGAATTCGATAGTTACAGAACCAGTGATGAAAGACGATAAAGAGAAGAAATACATACGAAAGCATTGGTTAGCTTAAGGAGAAGTCGAGTATGAAACTGCGAGCAGTTTATCAATGATGATGACTATTGAATACTGTTGATTTTTATTTAAACTAATTTCACTCTTAGATTAATAATACTCAATTTCTCTGTTAGTGAGAGACTATATATTTGCCTAACATAATTTATTCCGTGCGAAAAAAGTGTAAAATTGAATCAAATTTTTACTACCCAAAAGTTACCGTTCCTACCAGCGGAGACTTTTCATTGGTATCACTTTTCAAAAGATACTATCGTGACAACTAAGTTCATTTAGGATAAGATAAAACTTCTCTAATCTTGCAGCACACCTAATCTAATGCGTTCGCAGTGCACACGCAGGAATTGTGGGATCCGTTCTTTTGACTTTTCGACACTATCTACCATAAAAAATGAGGAAAAACTATATTCATCGGTATTAATAAAAATAACATGCCTATTCCCGACACCAAATAAAACTTATCTTAAAGTAAACTTATTCATAATAAAGATTTTTACAGCTCACATATGTCTCAAATCGGTTTCAAAAATATACGAGATAAAGGCTAACTCCAGCCTTGAAAATTCAATGACTAAGTCAAGTAATAAAGTGCCACGAATCGGTGACATGATGAACGACGCCTAGCAACGCGACTGGCAATATACCAACAGGTGCGACTCATCCCTTCTGATAAGGAAACTGATTACGACCTCAAGATAATGCTACCTAAAAGAGTGCATTCATTTTCAAACCAAGGAAGACATGAACACCATGCACTGTCACAGGAATAATATTACGCTTATGATGCGAAATAGAGTAAGGAGAAATTTACAGCATATATGTCTTGCAATAAAACGAAAAGATTACCTAAAGATAACTAAAAGATAGCATAGATATAGATCTGATGAAATTATAGAGTTATAATAAATGTCTTGGTCCATATGTTATATCCATCAACGGTAGGGATAGCAATTAACTTTATCATGCGGAATCACCTTTTCCTCAAGATGATGTTTATAAATGGATAAAAAGCTGACACAGCCGCTGGATCGGGTCAAGACATCCTGAAACGAAAAACTTTGCTTCTGAAAGTCTAACAAATGGTCTTAATCTATACCGACTTATCCACAGATCAGATTTCTGTAAGGATTTAACGTTTTAATTAGGCAAGAACTCAAACATGCTAGTACTTCGCGACCAATACAGACATTCCCGGTTTGCAATTATTAAATAAGTATAATCTAGAAGTAAAATATAGCGAATTTATGAATATTTCTTATTCACAATCAACTCCATGATGTCAAAACTATAAGCTGGACAACACATAGTAACTACTGAAGACTACCTAATGTTCATTGTTGGTTGGAATAACATGATGAAGTTTGTAAAAGAAGCATATTTTTATTGCCAAAATAAAACTACACTCTTCCTAGCAGTGTGATGAAGACCTTCCTAGCTGCATCGCTATCGATACCGGCAACTTCGTTCATTTAGGATGAGATAATACTAATATAACCTTGCAGCACACTAACTACTAAATGTTCTACGCGGATTTTATGATAACCATTACTCATAATACACCTTCTCCTATATGCAGCTGCTATAAAATTACTAAAAGTTATCTCGGAAACCAGCGAGTCATTCTCCACTGAAAAAATACGCCGACAAGAGTAGAGAAATCCTATTAACACTACGTTAAATTATTTAACTCAGAAAAATTAGGTTTATGAACACTGGATTTTAGACATTTACATTGATGAAGAACTTGGCGGCCCTTGATTTCGTAAGCAGTTTAGCACACACGATAGAGAATGACGAATTAAGTCATTATAAGCAAATATGAAAATCATGAAGCGATATTAGAGCAAGCAAAGAGAACATAAGCACGTTCTTAAGAGAATTCGCCATGCGAAGCAACACATTCAATCTTACGCCGAGAAGCATGAGGGGCGACAGTTAAGTGGGGTATTAGCAGGAGCGTTTGACTGTCGCGTCTCGAAGCACACGTGGTCCGTGTTCTAGTGAAGTAGCCCGTAATTTGGTCAGAAAGTGATTGAAATCACAAGCTTTATAGCAAGATAAACAAGAACAAAATAACTGTTATTATAACGGATTCTGTACCTGATGATGTCGCCTCTGCGACGAAACCGGTCGTATTAATTAAATCGTGTGGAAAAGTACAATAACGTTTTTTTTTTTTTTCTCATGGCAATTCTTGTATATTTCACCGCCGTTCACGCGGCAGGGTTTGAAATGTTACACTAGAGGGTACAGAGCCTACAGAACTACGAAACATACCTACCTAGGAGGTAGGTATGTTTCGTAGTTTGTAATTTTCCACGAAATGAACTGAATCATTCGAATTTATTGAGATAAGAGACTGAAAATACGATAAAAACACTATCTAAGATAAGAGTGAAGCGTAAAAAAGTAGATAGGAAATGGAGACAAGATAAATAAGTTACAAAACCGACGACCCATGAAAATGCATTTCCTAACGCTACAGATAAACCTATCAGAGGCAGCCTTTTTCACTCATGGTCTAGTAAAAGAATCACCATGCCAAAGACAACGCATCTGCTATTGTAATACCTACTTTCGTTCAGAGATCCGTGAGACTTAACAAGAATGCTTAATTCCACCGCCCGACAAAACGACTAAGCAGAGAAGAATTTCAAAGCAAAATTTTTCCGTACGAAGAAGTCAAAACCTATTGCTATTCCATGGCCTAGAGTTTTATTGCTTATTTAATTACTTCTCATTTTTACATGAATTATAAAAAAATAAATAAAAGCGGATTCGAAGTCCCTAACGGTACACCTGTAGCCAAATGGATGGTACACCTGTACTATCAGATAGGCCATGGTGTACAAAGTAATGAATGCAAGAAAAAATTCACAGCATAATAACACAGCTTTTTTATTCACAGCATAATAATAGAATTTCATCTGACCTCTGTCGTTTTCCCTTACCGCTTGTTTTACTGCGAATACTTCAATTGACCATCATCTCTTAAAATGCGGCCGATAAAGGTGTTCCAACATTTTCTTGAGGTATTCTCTACGATTCTCTTCTCACCTTACATTATCAGTATTCTAAAATTACCAACGCGGCCAATCCGTCTACTATTTAAAGAGATAATGAACCAAGATCGTTTTCTTACGGCGTTGAAACTTATTCTCGCCGGTACTCACTACAAAATGGCAATCACAGAAGCCGAAATCCGCTCAACCCATCGTAACTCAATGGCATAATGGAATGCCTCACGAACAATAGGCGCTTGAGCCATATTTTTCCTCCGTTCCGATGGCTTTGCCGCGTATTGGGGACTTCCTTGACCACGCCCCCCTCACCCGTGCCCACCTCCGAAGCGTCCGGCCAGGGCGGACCGTTGTTCAATCCAGCCGCGATGGGGGAGAGAATGGAAAGAAAACAACGGGATGGAGAGTAAGGATTGGACGTGGGATGGGTGAGGCTCAAAGGAAGAGGGAAGAGAGGGGTGGGTGACCACGATATAGGAATGGGAAATGAGGGGAGGTTGGTCAAACCAGCCCATACAACGGACGAGGCAACGTACTCTCTCCGATATGAGAGAATTTTATTGACCTATGGAGGATAAAATTAAACCGTGGAGAGCAACGAACCAAATGGACATAGTACAATATAACACTCACCAGTGAAAACGTAAATCTAAACAGTTAGAAGTGAAATATTGACAACTATTTCACGTTTTAATGTACAATTTAATACTATTAATATACATCAGTGAAATGAATGAAGTAGGTTATTTAAAGACAATATCTACAAAACTGGAGACCAAAATATAAGAAAGGGTAATTAAAATACACTGCTTGTGAGTATTATAGCATAAAACATTTATCTAATAGCATGAACTATTTTTTAATAATATGATATACTGACTGCTTAAGGAAAACGATTCGGGCGAGAACGGTTGCAAGTGGTCGATGACCCAAAGCAGCTAATTGATAGTCGTGGATCCAAAGCAGCTATTATCAGCGATTGGCGATAGTAAATAGAAGTCGATATCGAAAGACTTCCATTATCGTTGGTCAAAGTTATCAATGGCCATTATTGACATATATAGGTCATTCGTCATAATTATCTCGTGTCAAAGTATCACAAAGTGTGTTAACCTCATCACAGGTGGTCAGGAAACGGTTGTACGTGGCTGCGATCGTATCACTTGAAAACTCTCTCGATCCAAAATATAAAAGACGTTAAGCCCTGGTAGCACGAGACAAGCATATATAAGTAAGGGTCTAAATTCATTAACGCGAGATTGAACGCCAAATTGAACCATGTAACCACCCAAATTGTACGAGTGCATGAATAGAAAATAGAACCTGTTTCATTTCGGCTCATGCATTCGTACATTTAAAGTCTCAGTCCATCAAAATCGTTCATGGATTTATAAATTAATTGTGTAATGTACCGTCTAACCAGGCTTTAACCATAGCATAGGACACAGTGACAGGATTTATACGGCTGCGATCGAGTTTTTATAAACTCTAGGAATGGTATTTGGAAGAGGGGACCGACAGCTAAGATCATTTGCGCCTTTAGGGAAAGGTAAGGAAGGAAGGGCGGAGAGAAACCCGACGTCGGCGCTAGCCTGCCCATAGCGATATGTGCCAAGGCTTATTGTCCAATCCGAAAGACTAAGTGTTGCACTTGAAATGTCCTCCACACATCATTCAGCTGAGGCCTTTTGCGCCATGAGGGATGGGTAAGGAAGGAAGGTTGGAGAGAAACCCGGCGTTCGCATTAGCATGCTCTTGACGGAAGGCGTCAAGGGGATCATAGCTTGACGTCCTATCCGACGGACGGAGTGTTGTGCTTGAAATGTCCTCAACACAGCATTCAAGAAGGAATCGGGCAGTCTCTTGAGTTTTCTCTGCCACCGCCGGGATTTGAACCCGTGCCCACGGGGTGGGAAGCCAACACTCAAGCCACCACACCAACCCGATTTCCATTATAAATTCTTTCGATCCCAAAAATCATAGGCGCTAAGAGCCGGAGAGTGGAGACAACGTGAGGTTGGTCAACCTTCCCATCCCTAAGGACGAGGCAACGTACTCTCTTCTATTGGAAGGGAGAAGAGAGTGGTAAAGTAGTGGGCTGGCTCCTTGGCACGTGCGTCCATTCACCGCGGAAACTGCTGCACTCAGAGAGAGAGGACTCCCGCTACGGCACTGCACCGCGCAACAGCACCACTAAATCCATTAAGCAGAGGGAATTGCGCTCCGGGAAGCCTCGCATGTGGCGAGGATAAGGCAATGCGGTGATTCATGGCCTCACGCAGGGATTATGGAAGTAATATCACTCTGCCACACCGTAGGAAAACCTAGATAAGGGCATGTTTGTAACTTAATTAATTGTAACGTAAAATATACACTAAGTGTTCAGGCTTCATTTGGTGGAACCAAATATCTATATTATTATTATAGTATTCTACCGATTAAGGTAGGTTTCTATGGAGTACTTAAGGAACATTCTGTGAACCTCCCTTTCCTTCAAGTACATCCCTCTTAAATTCACAATAAGGCCTACTCCCTTTCATTCTATCGAAAAAACCCTATTATTTACCTTCATATACCTCGTGTACCAAAAAATCTACCCTCTAACACTGTTTTCAACACCCCCTCCCAGCTAAGTACTGGCTCCATCCAAACCTTCTATCTCCTCCGTATCTCAACTAAAAGCTGCCTTTCCTCACCCAACGTGTCCAGCACTTCATCGTTCCTCCCCTGCCAGTGTAGCTCTGGGGGTCGTAAGAACGCTCAAGTCTTTCCACCGCGACAAGGTAGCAAGGTAGCGCAAGGGAAAGGACATATCTACAGATTTTTGTGCAACATTACTAAGTGAGCGAAATTTATCCACAGAGAAAAAAGCATTAGCCTTGAACGGAATCCGAACCCGGACCTCCCGATTTCCGGTCTAGTGCTTTAGCTAGTTAAGCTACCGAGGCATCATTTTCTTCGGAAGAAATATGAGGACTACACCAGACAAAGTCGTGTATTTTTTAATACTTTAATTATTATCAAGTGATTTATTTCTTACTATTTGTGGTGTAAAAGTTAAAAGAAAAGGCCAGTGAAGAATGTGACCTGGAGTGTAGGGCTTTATGGTGCGGTAACATGGAACTTAGGAAGGAGGACGATAAAACTATACTAGAGGAGGTCGAGATTTGGACGTGGAGAAAATTGGAGAAGGTGAATTGGGCGTAGGGGAAGAGGAACGAAGACGTGCTGGACAAGGTGGAAGATGAGAGGTAGCTTCTAGAGAGAATACAGGAGGTTTGGATTAAACGAGTACTGAGGGGGGTACGTTATAAAGTGTTAGAGAGAAGAATGTTAGGTAAGCGAGGAAGGGGTAGGAAGAGGATACGATTCGCAGAAAAAATGACAGGGAGTAGGCCGGCCTCGGTGGCGGTGGGGTAAAGTCCTCGCCTGCCAAACCGTAGGTCGTGGGTTCGAATCCCGCCTGGGTAGGTGATCCCTATCCAGGGCATGGATGTTAGTGTTTGTTAATACTGGAAACCCTCGTTGTAAAAGGCCGTTATGTGCTGTTTACGGGGGATGTGATAAATAAATAAAATAAAATAAAATAAAATTATCAGGGACGCCGACTTATAAAAAATATTGGGGGGGCCCATATCGGAGGTCTTGCCCCAGGAAGAGGTTAAATTGAAAGTGTGTCGCAGCACCGAAACACTACCATGATTCACACCACTTGATTCAGTTAACCTGCTTAACCTTATAATTATTTGTTTCAACACTCATTGTTGAATTTATTTTAAAAGGTAACTATCGTCAAGCATGGGAAATAAAAATCACCAATATATTTTTGTGATTTCACAAAGCATAATATACCGTACTTATTTTCTTGAATTATTGAGGGGGCTCCGCCCCCCCAAACGAATCATTGAGGGGGCTCGGGCCCCCTCAGGCCCCATGGAGTCGGCGCCACTGGATCTTATTGTAAATCGAAAACGGAGGTCGAAGGTAGGTCAGGAGTAATTTGCAAAATGCTCCGTGTAACCTTACCATAACCGTTAGAATATTTTAATTATAATAATTAGAATAGCAACTGGTTTGGGATCAATCACCAACAATAGAATACAATTAAGGAAATACTTACATTGCGTGAACACCCGAACTCCAGGTAGTAATATTGCATACGCCCAAAAAAATATTCACTTCGTTAGAAGCTACTCCCATGATGAAAAGCCATCATGTTGCTACTGAGAAAATACATGACGTAAAGAGCACTTCAGAGATACATTACAAATATATTCTGTAGTCTTCCAGCATTTGAAATTTAAATTTCAGAGAGATAAAATATGAATTCTAAATTTAATGTTACATTTTTTATGAAGGGAAGCCAAAACCTGTATGATATAAAAACAATTATATCTACGAAATACTTCTACTACAATCGAAAGACTACAATCAGAGCGTGGGAGAGTCAGCGTGGAAAAATAACTGTTCATCAAACCAAAAGATTTACACAAAAGAGATTGACAAAACAATACAGGCACCAATCTCAAGGCAGATGTATTATGTTCTAACCACTATGCGCTGAAGTAAACCTCAACAAAAATTAATGGTAAGGCTGTTTTTCTTTCGATTTTATCCTCTTTCAGATCCACTAACACAAGTTATCATGCAAAGGATATGCCATTTCAAGGTCTTGAGTCCTGTTGCTATACAAACGAAGGTGATCCTAGGGACGATTGCAACGTACAGATACACAGATGATTTTTTATGCATATAAAATGAATATGCAGAGCTCAGTTAAAGGTATGACGAAACCGTCGCAGTAAAAAACGGACATGCATTTCGCAATAAAGGACACCATTAGATGAGAATCCGAACCTCTACAGGCAATGGCACAAAGCAATAGGAGGGTCACGATCACATCTGGATGGGAAACGACGACATTGGTGCAATTATGCTGCAGCGTTTCGACATAAATAAGACTAGTTGAGCGATGGACAAAGACGCGCTTAAATCCGGTACTAAAATAGCTCAATATTACAAGATCGACAACAAATTCAACTAATCACTTACGGAATACTTTCACAACATATTCATACAATTTTCAAGTGACTAAAAGACAATTTGTTGGCCTAAGACTTAACTAAGTTTTCTTGGATACTTCACTATTAGTTATAACTCTACTTTTTCACTACGCGACCCAGGTTTCGGTGAGTTAGCATAAACTTCAGGCGTAAATTAAGATGTATTCATCTTTTTATCGTTACCTTGTTACCTAAAGGAGGAAAAGATGAATTTTAAAACGGACGCCAGAATAGGGGAAAAGAATGGGCAAAGATATTCGTTTATCAGAGTGCTGTCCTGACTTTCAATATTTTTTTAAATTTCCAACTGTTCTCTAGAGTCAAATTCACGGCGTTCGTTGCATAATTTTAAAATATTAATTTTAAAATCGCTCCAATGGCAGTTGCATATTAAGTTTTTAACAAAATTACTTTTATCATTTTTTTTATTTTTGTAATGTATTTGTGTTATTTTTGTATAAGGGGATATATACCCCCCAAAGGCTCAGAGAAATAAAAAAATTAAAACTACTGTCTAGTTTTGACATATAATAATTGCATCTGCTTAAAGTGAAAAATCAATTATTTATACCATGGCAATAAGTGATTTGAGTCATTTAGATGAGTTTTTATAATTTCCCGGACCCCCCGTTTCCTGGAAGAGGTTTGCCCCTCCAAGGCCCCTCCATCCCCCCCGTAGCATATTCCTAGTTATGCCACTGACCCATCGCACATGTAGTGCAAGCAAAAACTAAGCGTTCTCCACGAACTAATTCGTTGGAAAATTCAGAGTCACCGATTATCTTGGGCGTTCCAGATATCGTCACGTTTGTTCTACGCCTGGATGGGGAAGCCCCGCAAGGTACAGCGTTCACACCGATAAGGTAAATTCACCGATCGCGGCGAAAATTGGCGAATACAAACGATGCACGGGAATATTGGGAAAGCAGTGAAGCGAGATGATTCGTGAGATACGCTAATCAGTATTAAGATGACACATCATACCAACTCGACTGGTCGCCTTTCGTGGAGTATCACTTGTTTACAAACGTAAGTTCTCCTCATGAAATTGCCAGGGCGTACAGAGTGGTCTCTTGTCAGCTTTGACCTTTACGTCAAATTCTAAAATTTCGATTAAGTAATTTCCCAAAATGTCACCATCTATATTTAAGGTACAGGCAAATTGAGTACTATAGAAGCCAAGGGGAAAAGTGTAATGTTTTAGATAAGTGTAGATCATAAAAATAATAATAATTCGTCTTAATGGGCGAGATTGGAACTAGGAAGTCCCATCTTCCATCTAACCTCTGATAATGGTTAATGGGGTACACAATATTGTTGTAACAAAGAGATACATGTGTATGCATGTCAGTGATTCACTTGCATCCCTTTGCCACAAAGGTATTGTGTACCCCACCATCTATAATTATCTCCAAAAATAAAAAATTGCACATATCCCCTTTGGATTCTAGTATTCTCAATTTAGGCAAAGATATACCAAATATTTTCCACATAATACAAAATACATCCGGTCGAGCGCGGGCTTAGCGCCACCTTAAGCCTCGTTCACTACACTTCAACTAGGGGTAGCTTGGCTTGTTACGATACAACCCGTTATTACGTTCATGGAAGTTTTTTTTGCCACGGAGAAAAAAGCATAAAATGATGAGCTACAAATAGAGGAAAGAGCAAAACATTTATAAAATATGACTTGATTCTTTTGATGCGAATTATTTTGACGGTGTTTCCTAAGGATTCCCAACGGTTCAAATTATTGTATGCCACCAAAGCCTCCAAGAAAGACTCGCTCATCGTCAGCAGGGAGATTGAATTACTTTGGGTTGGTTAAAATCGTTGAGATGTATCCAATAGCAGTCACAACAAACAGGTTTCTCCTATTACTCTTGATTGGCCGAAAAGGTCTTGGGAATTTCAATAGAAAAGAAGAGTTTTATCAATTTTTACTTCTCTTTAAAGTTAGATTCCACCCATTGCTAAGTTTATAACCCTATTTTCGATTGCAATTATAATTATTTAACCGGATCTCAATGGCCTCCTTAACATTCTCAGTCCCAGAAGTTATTGGAACGGCAGATTAATTTTGCGCTACCCCATTTTATCCTATTGAAACGATGACGATACGCGCATATCATGATATAAATTGGTGAAAATCCCGAGAAAACAGCATCAAAAGAATTATGCTTAAAATTATTACTAATGATGTAATTGAGGATATATTAAAATTAAAGAAAGAGTAATGCATGGTAGTTGAGAAAATAAAAAAAAATTTAGCCAGTTATATTCAATATATTTTTTATGAATGCTTGTGTCTTCAAAAAGTGGTCCAATGCCTAAATGTATTCCCTATATTTAATGTTAGCTAGTTTTATCAATATTGTATGTCGTTGAGTGTTTTACACATAATTATGCAATATACTTGGTATGTATATGTGTGGAACCTTCTGACATTACATGTGGCTCAGGGGGTCCGTGACATGATAAACCCAATAAATGGATAAAGTTAACAATAATAAAAATTACTACTATCCTATTCGGGACTGAGCGTTGATGAAGAAGCATTTCTTGTGGGGTGCAGATTCTTACGCATGACCTCTTTTCTGCCGAGACTGCCAAACTGTTCTTGGCACACTTTTCAGCTCCCCTGTTTCCATAGCGCGGCACGCTTTCTTAAATCACGGGCCATTCACTCTCCTACTCCCAACTACTCCCTTCATCTCACACATTTGATGCCTTCCTTCCCCTCATTTCTCCTCCCCTCTCACGGTCCCAAGCCTCGATTTATTTTGCTTCCTTCGAGATCTTCCCTCTTTTTTCCCTTCCCCTAAGATCTGTCCCCTCTATGCCGCGGACAGAACATTTTTGAGGGTTGTTTCAATTGAAGGGGTTCATTTAGGAGGGTTCATTTGAGGGAGAGAGTCAATTGGGGGATGTCTCATTGAGAAGGCTTCATTTTGAGATTTTCAGGATGTTTCACTCAAGGGACCGAATACTCTGCTTGAATCAACACCTTCTCCAACTGTTTGAGGCAACCGTATCGCCATTTTTACATAGCTAACCTCATGAACGATGGCGTAACCAGGGGAGGGCTCGGGGGAACCGGACCCCCCCCCCCCCAAAATATAAAAAACACAATTATTTTCCATCATAAAAGAAAACGAAATATTGAAAAATCATTAACTTGCCTCTAATTAGTAACCTATTTTTCAAAAATTTCCCCCCGTGGTTTTGGACCCCCCGAACGAAATTCCTGGCTACGCACTGCCCATGAATTACGTATTTTCACTGCAAATACAGCATAAATTTAATGGAAGAAAGAGTGAAAATTTCCTGATAAGAATACATCTATCATGAATAAAAGAAATGTTCCACTGCATGAAATAAATAAGACTTTTTTATTATTAATTAATAAGAATTATTTGGGAAGTTTTTTTTATTAATAACTTAAACTTTGTTTTTCCCCTCAAATTTTTAATCAACCGCGACCATGGTTTCTACGGTTAATGCCATGTGGTGCGAAGAGCATATTTCTTTTAACTTACGAATTATGCTCTCCTAATTTCGATATTTCGATTGTGGTTTTCAATACTGGAAAATTGCTGCGGGTAAATGAAGTGTGGAGGCGTTTGAAATGTGTTACACAAGAATGATGAAAATGAAATGACCAGAAGATGACGCTAACCGTCGATGGTCGCGCTTTAATAAAAAATTCTGTGAAAAAACAAAGTTAACGTCATTCATCCAAAATGTTCAGCAAATTCCACAAAGTATTGCCGGAAAATACCAACTTCATATTGGATTGGATGGCGGATCTAGGGGGGGTGGGCACAGGGCACGTTCAGACCCGCCCCCCAGACCGTTAAAAAATGCACAAGATTTTTAATACGGTCCCATTATCATTGCGTTCGTTTTGTACTACGAGGTATCCTTGCCCCCCCCCCAGAAAAAAATCCTGAATACGGCCTTGCTTGTGTCCCCCCCCCCCCCCAGACAGAAATCCTGGATCCGCCCCTGTAGGATGAGGTTGATCAAACATACAGTACCAAATGCCTATGCCAAAACTTTATGCCGAAGTACTCAGGCAATTATAAGGTTTGGCAGCTTCCCTTGTCTCCTATTTGAATTTGATTTAATTCTTGAACTTACTCATTGTTCACTCGGTCGATTTATTTGATTGTCATAATTCTCTCCTCATGAAATTGTCAGGGCGTACAGAGTGGTCTCTTGTCAGCTTTGGCCTTTACGTCAAATTCCAAAAATTTGATTAAGTATTTTCCCAAACTTTCACTATCTATATTTAAGATACAGGCAAATTGAGGACTATAGAAGACAAGGGGGAAAAGTGCAATTTTTTAGATAAGTGTAGATAACAATATTAATAATAATAACAATATAATGATAATAATTCGTCTTCATTGGGCGAGATTGGGACTAGGAAGTCCTATCTTCCATTTAACCTATGAGAATGGTTGGTGGGGTACACAATACTGTTGTAACACAGAAATACATATAAGATAATTAACTGAATCTATGAGAGTACGCTTACCAGTATCGAAACCTGCAATCCAAAACGCGAAATTTGAGGAGCATATTTCGTAAGTTCTTAAAAAAAAAATGCACTTCACAGCACATGGCGTCCACTCCCTTCGCCTCGCAACTCGTTTCATTCCACTGCACTCCAGTGTTTCTCCCTCCCACATTCGCATTCCCCCCACTCCCTCATTTTATATCGCGATTCCATTTCCGCTCGCGTGCTCGCCGTCACTTTTTTTTTGTCAAAGGGTCTTTTTCCCTTTCCGCCGCGGCGGAGATGCCGCGCCGAACCACATGATGCAGCGACGATTTCACACTCTTTGTGTCACTGTCCTCCCAACAGACCACGAGCCTACCCCAATACACGTCAGCTCTCGCGTTGTATCCAATTATTTCCTAAGTTCGGAGGGGAGAAGCTAGGCATAAATCTCTGAAACTCAAAAAAGGCGTGCTAAAGCGTGATTACGAGAGTTGCCCCGAAATTAATGCATCATGTATTTTTCTTCTACATTAATTCTTTGTTCATAATAATAAATTCAATGATGGCACGCTGCTTGAAACGCACATCACTCACAGATGCCATTACGAAATGGTCCTGCAGGTACGCTATCTGTCGTAGGAGGCAGAAATTTTGCACAGACAGCCATGATACTTCAGATAATGCATACGTAATGTTTCGAATTTGCACCATTGTTGTCGGCTGAGAAAAAAATTGTAGTGCATAAATTCCTGGGCAACTATCGTATATGAATAAAAATATTTCGATACAGAAACATTCATTCAAGGGATGACATTCATAGTCACGTAACCGAGCTCCAATACGGCACATTGGATATATTCCTCTGTTATATTTGAAGCTTCGGGTTTTAAAGGGCTATTCCCTATTTTAGGTAATTGTTTTCATGGTTGTACACTTTAAATTCATCAATTATATGAGTAAGCTGCCATTTGAAATAATTATTACCTTGCAACTCGCATTGTCAGTATCAAGGTATTCAACTTCTCAACATAGAAGCCAAATGTGTAACATTTATATTCGTTATTTCTAGGTTAAACAAGCAATGAATATTTTTTTCTTAGTGGATTTTTATTACCTAATACGAAAACCCAAAAAATCCCAATTTAACACGTATTTTAATGTGTTGCGTTTACAATCCTCATATTCCTAAAAATTCGACATTTATTTTTTAAATAGTTGGGTACTCCACAGCTCAGGAAAACAGACTAATTTTTCCCCGGATCACCCACTCTCTGCTCAACATACATCTCTTGGAACAGCTGTTGTTTATTTTGGCTGTTTGATGTTCTTTCGGCAAAGGGAGACCATATACCTCCCTACAAAATTCTACGTTTTCCACCCGTACCCAACGATTTCCATGATAATGTTTTTCGTTAGAATGACCCTTTCTCTTATGGTATCTTCCACAAATGGAGTTATTCGCCAATAAACTAGGTGTCTTATTACTTATAGTATTGAATGACTAACCACAATACAAGTGATTTCATTTCATTTTGGAGCCTACGTGACTTTAATACGCTAACCTAATACAGTCGTGGCATGATAGTATTTAAACAATTCCTCGCGATATAGTTTAACACTCACTACGTTCGAAATAAAAAGGTACGATATAGTCCTCATTCTAAATTGAAATTTTAAAAATTCAACAATCAAATGTTGCAATCACGTAAAACAAATTTGTCAGGAATTGGAATTATGAGTAAGTATATTGAAAAAATTCAAAGGCCAATTCATAAATGAGAACCCATGGCCGAAATGACAGTCTTTCGGAACGGCCAAAAAGGAGTATGTTTCATACAGACGTCCGTCTAAAGAGGAATCGTTGAAATTACACGCGTTCTTATAGACCCTCAGATATATTTCCAGCATCTCTTTGTTCTTAATTGAGTTGAATTCCCTTCTAAAAGACTATCTCGGAAAATATAGCCCCAAGTTCATAAATAATCTTAACAGGTCTTGATGGGACAAGCAAGACGCACAAGTTAAAGAGGGGATAAAACAAGGGAAACCCGTAAAAAACTCAACAACTTGCTCAATGATCCCCTTTATGACCCTGCTTCAAATAATTCACCGTTCCTCACTTCCTGGAAATACATCATGAGAGTTTTAGCTGCTTTTTCTGTTTTACATTAAATTTGCATTTACAAGGCGAGGGAGTGGGATGTGATTTTTTTTTTAAATTTTAAGCGCAAATGGTTTGGATGTTAAACGGGGGAGTGCACTGAATCAAGTTCATAGGCATTGTATAGGGCACCTCATTGAAGGGTGCCGAGTTCAAATCCGAGAGAAGCTTCTGGACACCACAAACACGCAAGTTCTCAAGGTACGAGGTGTTCCAGAAAAAGTAACTCACACAAAAACCCCCATACACTGAATGCGTATAATCCAAACGCCAAAATATCACCAAAGTTAGTGAAACAAGTAGAAAGATCTGAGGTTTTCCCGGCGTATGATGACCATCATCATAAGAGTCAAGCCCTGATGACGATGGACTTCACGGCCATCGAAACGTCGGCAGAGATGGAGAACCTCACCCGGTGGGAAACCCGAAACAACTTCAACATCAATGAAACAAGTAACTTCATATACAGTCACGCGCACGGGTTCAAAGGTACTACATCTAGGTAGAAATGCACCATGAAAATAACCGGCTCGACGGTGTTATTATGTGCGACTATTAGCATGCCTAACCAGCAACTTGGTGATCCAGATTCGAATCCCTACTAAGCCGAATTATGTTTACATGGTGAACTACCCTTATCTATCGTCCCTTGGGTTAAAAATTAGGTGTAAACACTGAATAAAGAGATTACGCGAAGTGGAAACAGCATCCAATAAGAGTTTATTCTACAAATCCTACTCTTCAAGTATTCGATCCTAATATTGATTGGTAGCTGTTTGTATGGTTGGCACTCTCTATTCTTCTCGTCTCTCCGCCTTCCTTATCATTGCCTCTTAGCTTACGCATACTACATCCTTCACTATTTGGTCTATAAACTGGAGCCGTGGTCTTCCTCTGGGCCTTTTTCCTTACAATATGGAAGGAGAAATAACCAACAGCATCCGCATATGGGATAGCTAGTAAGTCACGCAGCTGAAAAATTCTTCCGGTCACTCGAATACTACACGATTAGGCGAACTGGGTCGGCAGGGCAACTTAGAGATGAGACAGTGGCCTCGACACTGACTCATTGCAAGGCGAGATGCCACCACGGTCGCTAGCCGTGTCGCTAACAACACGCGAAGCTATGCGGAACGAGCGCTTCGGCACGAATTTCATCAAATTACAAAGCGTCGGTGTGGCACGCATGGAGGCGCGAAGAGAATGGAGTTTAGCTGAGGGACGTTTTCCTGGTCGATGTCATGACTAATGCAAGACACGGAGGAGCTGCGTGGGTTGATAACAGAGGCGGGGGTTGGGACAGGACGACAACCGACCCCTAGGTCTGGGCGGCATAGCGATACATCGTTGATTACCACGAAAGTTTTTACATCGCAACACGAAGGAAATGCTTTGGTTATTAACACTCGAAGATAGGTGAAGGACGACTACCGACACCTAAGTCTGGGCGATATATAGCAACATTTAAAAAAATATCAACATGACGGAACTGCGCGGGCCAGTAATAGTCACGTAAAACAGTAATGCTCAAATAATTAAAAAAAACAGTAATAATCACGATTAAAAGGTACGTGGATGACGACTACCGACCCCTAGGCCTGGGCGGAATAACGATATAACGTTGATTATTAAGAAAGTTTTCATCGCGACATGAGGGAACTGCGTTGGTTGACAACACTGGCGGATTAAAAGAAAGGTGAAGCACGAAAGCCGACCCTTAGGCCTGGTGATATATCGTCAAATATTACGATATTTTTAAGTAGCAACGTGTAGGAACTACGTTGGCCAATAAAGGTGGCGGGACAAGGAGTGCGTGGAGGCCACGGTGATATGGCAATATATAGTCAAACACCAAGAAATCTTCAATTTTATTTGAATTTAAAAAATTTCTATGCGTAGAACTATCTCCATTAGCATGATTATTACGATACAATATGACATATCGATTATTGCAATACGTCGTAACATACCGTTGCCTGGCTATTTTAAAGAGTTCTTGGAAGTAAAAATCAGTGGAGCTAATTTTCGGGCTACCTAATCATTTGAAAAATATCCGTATTCTACACTAAATTTCTTATCAAGCTAAACAGTATACATTACCGGCAGAGCGAGAATGAATTATAATCTCCTTAATTGTATGCTATAAATCATAATGTAATTTGAAACAAATAATTTCCACCATAAGTTTCAAAAACTGGGGAATTAACTCTCAGTTTCACATCCTCATTTTAACCAAGCCCATCGGAATTGACTCGCAGTATATACAAGCATCATAAACAGATGGCTGGCGCGGCGTGCTCTTTGAACACGCTATCTTTCAAGGCTAAGGTGCATTATCATGCTTAACACGCGAGAAACGTAAAGAACACTCAGGATTAGTCACATTAAAAAAATAACTGAAGCGCTGTCTCAAAGATGTTCTTCTCGGTGAATTGTCAAATATTATCTTCAATTTTTGTCACGAGTAGCCTCAATCTCTAAGGACTCACTAATAAATAATGTACCTACATGTCACAATCATAAAAAAATTCAAATCGTAATGTTTTCATAGTAGGTAATTCACCGACTAATGATAAAAATTGGACTCCAAAGGCTTCATATTATCGGAATTCCATGAATATTTTTTTAGCATACGACAGCGATAGGTATTTTTCTAAGCGTTTGAAAACATGAAGAGACCGCTTTTACGGGTCTTTGTACAGTCTTTTAGCTCAGAGACTCTAGTATTCATCGCATCATGGTGTTTAACAATTAAAATATGAATACCGGTTGGTAAAAACTGATAAAGATCACGAAAAAAACTTATGTCTTTGAAATATCCAACAGCTTCAAAAATCTTAGCCTAATGTGATTAAATTCGTAAAGAATTGTTTAACACCATGACCATCCTGATTTTGTATTTGAACTAGGATGTCATTTAAGATTAATATTAATATTATTGCTTATTAATGGGCAATAAAACCCATTACAAGAGTAAAATGCATACAAAATAAACCAATACACTAATGTCAAAGAAAGACAAGATAACCACTATTACATAAGAGTGTACAATCATAGATAAATGAGAAAACAAAAGACAGTGAAATAATAAGCAATTTTTAAAGAGCGAGAATGTATTTGTTTTGGATCGTACGGTCACGACAGAATCTCCACACGCGCGAAGCACAAACAAAATTCAAGCTTAGTCATATTGAAAAAAATGAGGTAACGCGCTATCTCAAAGGTTTTTGTTCGGATATTTCCTCTCGCATTTAAGATACTCCCATTTCAAAGCGAATCCGAAAACGAAATTTACGGCCGGCTGTGTTCCCCACGTCACTCAAATAACGGCATGTTAGAGAGATAGGGGGGAAGAGAAGATACAGAGTTCTTCGAAGCGACAAATGCCTCTGGATCCCCTTTCAGCATGAACAAAAAATGTACCCAAGAGTAACGTGGGGGTGGAAGAACTCTGGTGAGGTAGGGTGAGTGACATAAACACATGGGAGGCGGACACCGAGTGCAGCGCCACTGAGGGGGAGGTGGTGGTGAGCGGGAACTAAAAATACGTACTCCTCCCCCGCACTGCACGGGATTTGTACAGCCGCCCCTCCCTCACGTGCGCAATTATTTTGATGAAGTAGCACCCTCCTCAGTTTCTCCAACGCATTTTTTTTCGAGCCTTATTTTTTTTAAATCGCGGCCAAGAATGATGGCTCGAAGTATAAAAGGGTGGAACGGGGATAAACCGCGGCGAACGGCACTCGAAAGAAATGCCGAGGTTTGAAGGAACGTCGAAAAAATAGAAAAAAATTTCTCGGCATGGCAACAAAGAATATGAACATCCCGAAAAGCGACTTTATGATTTCGATGTATTGCAAAATATACACAGAGCAGTTTTATTCGAGAACGTTTTCGGCACAGGATAATTACCTCTAATTATACCAATGTCGAATGATAAAATAACAACAAACAGAAAGACGATAAAAAGGACACGAGTTATAATTTGTTAAACAGCATTTTATTCAGCTGTTAAAGACGGAACCAGGAGTAAAAATACCTATATATTAAACTGAATGGAGAATGATATTATGTTTTATCCTAATGAAAAGGAGAATGCTCATTAGTATGCAGAGCCATAAAAATAATGAAGTAATAACTCAAGACAATTTTTTTAAGCAGTCTTGTTTAATAGGTGATTTCCACCATTGAATTCCAAATGCTGTCTTACCTTAGATTGAATGCACTATGACGGCGATGATAGGTACAAACATAAAAGATAATCTATTCAAGTCATTTGTAGATGGTCTCCGACTGATGATTATCAACGACTGCCGGCTTTTAATCGCGAGTATATACTTTTTCCTCCATATTCATCAAAATTCAACGAGCATTGGCAATCCAGTATCAACAGCAATCAAACATCCAGGAATCGATGCGTATCATCGAAACAGAGAAGTCAACATCTTCTCGAAGTCCATAATCTTTGATGATGGATCTCGGAATATTAACCTGCTCGATGCTCCAAGACGAGAAGCATTGTCTATTACGCCTCGCATTTCTTTTGCTATTTTGAGGGGCCACGTTGGTTATTTTGCTTACCTCGTGCTCACTTCACCATCCATTCCTTTCCTTCACCCCTTCCGCAAAATAAACCTCTCTTACTCGGTAAATTTGAGGGGGTAATCGGTACATTTGAGGGGGCTTTTTTACACTAATTTTGGTGCTGTTTGTTTATTTTAATTTGCGGTATTTTGTTTTAATTTGCGAAATTCTTTTTAATAAGGATATGCTTCTGGTTTTGAAAAGTTTTGTTGATAAAAAAAGAGGGTGTATTATATTTGGGGTTGAAACGTTTTAAGTTTAAAATCAGATTCAAGTCATTGCCGATTCGACTTAATCATTTTCCTAAAATGTACCACCACACAAAGGTCAGAAGATAGGACAGCGCAATAGAGAGCAGCGTTACACCAATCTTAATATTGATAATTTATTATGATTAAGATGTATAGTAAATGAATGCATTTTACATTGTAATTGAGGGATATTTTTGACGATACTGTCAGAGTTGCATTTGCAAACGAATCCACAAAACCGCTAGACATTGCTCCACGCATCATCATGCCGGATTGCACCCATCTCGCCAAGCAGTGAAGTCAAATTTTTCTATCCAGATTTTTAAGTCGCCCTTTAAAGCCAATTAACACGTCTGGATTCCCTATCGACCCCTAAGCCCTCCCCTCCACAAAGAACAAAGTCGTCACAAGGCAGTGGCACCAATTACGCGCTCAGTTGTCGACGTCGGGGGCACTACTGGCTCAGGATTCAAAATGAGGAACCGCAAATTAAGAGAGTTGCGAGGGAAGACAATTACAATTAAGACAAAATTCATCAGAGTCAAAAAATTTAAGGTCCAAGAACCCTTCTTTTTTTTTTTAAAAAAAAAGCTTACCAAACGACATTTCTGCGGACGTTGACAGAATAATTACGAATCTTTTGAGACAAGCTGCGTTCAGCACCGAAAATTTTAATGCTCAAAGAAATACTAAGCAATTGAAACAAGAGGAAATGCTGAAACGAAAGTTAAAGATGACAAAAGAAAGCTACCTTAGTTTTTTAAATCGGAGACAAAATATAATACTTAATACATAACTCACAAGAAGGAAGATATTTTCACATTTAAATGCTTAAGTATAACATTCAGTATTCAGGACTTGTTTAGGTAAGAACGATCATCTGATGCGTTTTCAAAAAAAAAACAGCTAAATAATGGGTAATTTTTACATTGACTTTTAGCTTTCACGTGACTGCTGTCATCTTATTTTTCCAAGTGAAATCCAAATAATAACAAGCTCGGAGGCAATTTTATATCTTTCACCTTATCAAATCTCCTAGCATTAAACGTAAAAATGTGACGACAACGACAAATCAAGTAAATTATAGAAATTCAATTGCTACAACAACTATAGAAACCTCAGTCGTGAAGATGCCTTAAAATGGGCGGCAGTAAAGGAGGCAAGAGGGATTGCAACCCTCTCAAAATCATGTATTATATCATTTTTGGTAAGCTCACAATTTTCAGCATAAAAATATAGACAAATAATTTTCATACGTGTAGCACACCTCAAATGCATTATAAATATTCGCAACTTAGAAACTAACGTTCATAATATAATATCAAAGAAACGCATCCACGGTTACTTTGGTAGGGAAATAACTAAGGTTGCGTTATGGATGAGAATAGGCCTCTTAGGGGTTTAACCTCGTTCAGAAACTAGCATTGTATTTATGAGAAGCTGACAAAGTTTCGCGGTTGTTCTTGATACACATTCCAATTAGAATTTTAACGAACGCAATCTAAGTTACGCTGCCGGGGAGATTACGGAGGTTGCGTCACGAGTGAGAATTGACCCCTTAGAAGGGTAATCCCTTTATGTGGCTATTTAGATATCCACGTGATGTCGACAGTTTCGTAACTTTTGCAAACACTATAAAAAGGCCACCAAGGGGAACCAACATGGTTACGTTGCTAGGGGCGTTGCGAACGAGATGTGCCTCATATGGGTCTATTTTCGCTCTGAAATTTCCACAGTTTCCAGGGCCTCTATTCTTAAGGTCATAGTGAATATAAGTAAAATTAGACACTGCAATATTTCCACTGAGTTTTATTATGACAACGCGTTTCGTCGTTACTAACAACATTATCAAAGGCGAAACGCGTTGTGCCATAATAAAACTCAGTGGAAATATTGCAATGTCTAATTTTACTAATATTAAGAACTTACACCATATCGTGCCCAACATCGTACAAGACATAGTGAATAATTCATGCATCTTTTAAACATCATGATTAGAAACGTAACGTAGGTAACGTTTCTGGGGAGACAATGAAAATACCCGTATGAACAAGAATATGCCCTGGACTATCTCACCCCCCATTTTTGACCACCGTTATCCGTAGCTTCCAAGAACCATCCATTTCCGACACACAGAGAAAGCACATATTAAGACGAAAATTATTCTTTTTTAAACAAGGTAAGCACTCGAGAGGGGAGAGGGAATATATTCAATCCCACCGCGACAAAACAACGTTTAAACAAAAAAAAACGCTGGAACACGCAACATTTTTAAAAAGCAGAAAAGCTCCTCAAAGGATTGCGGGGTTAAATCCCCAAAGGGTCCATGGGGGCGAGATGGAGACCATGGAGGGTGGAAGGAGAAAGGTTACCGCGACGGACGGCGCTGTTCCCACACTGCACATTCGCCTTTTAAGATCCCCTCGACGAAGCAAAAAAAAGACATCGCTGGCAAACAAGCAGGAGGGGAGCCACGGACTTGTTTACAAAAATTTCATGCCTTGCGCCTGACGATATTCTCTTTTTTTGACTTCAGCAAAAAAAACACTCGCTAATCTCTGCTCATTTTTCCTCCTTTGGTGCACAGGTGCGTACAAACACGCTGGCTCGCCTTCACTCCAGTTTCTTGTCTTAACCAAGATGTTAAGAAAATTTTCTTAATTTCTCGGGCATGCCCCACGGTTTCAAAACCTTGCATAACTTTCTAAAAGCCGATGATCAACATCAAAGTACTTTAACATTAACGTGCCATAAATATTCCACTGGCCTCACTATCGAGTGTCAACAGGCTTTTAGGAAAATATTCATTACATGATTTGAAAAAAAATATACAATATATCCCCTACCGAATTTGCTATAATATAGCTAATTCGGTATAAAAGCTAATTACACCTCCAATTCTTTTCATACTGTTAACATAACTTTAAGAAAACTACTTTTCTTCATGTAACAAGCATTCTAAGTACTTATATGTTGAAAATAAACTTATCAGAACAAAACTGACAGTGATTTCCGTTCCTCCACGATAGGTGTACATTATAAATAGCAAGACCGCCGGGTCCCAAGTGCATCATGTTTATCCTACAGAGAAGCGTGATTCCAGCTGTTACGGTTGCCTAGGTGACTCACTAACCCGATACTCCCCGAGGTCAGCCACCGAGTTCACCGACCGAGAAAAGAGAATTCGCGGGGCGACAACGAATAGCGCAATGTATTTAAGGTGACATTACATACTCGGAGTATTAAGGGTAAAAACAGATGTGACACAAAATGAATCAATAAATCGCGGAACGAGTTAAGTTTTAATTTGTTTAACGTTTCTTGACTAATCTTTTAACTGATTGATTTTTTCTTCAGCCGATTCAAACCTCGAAAAAGTAATAAAGTTTGACAATTTATAAAATTAGTGTATACATTCTGTAATTAATAAGAAGCATCAGTGTACTTGGGTGGAAGCTCACGTCAACCGCAATTTACACGCAGGTGCTATACATAAGTTTACCACACAATCAAGTAGGCAAAGCGTATTACCCTGCGGTAAAATGTACAGAAGAGTAAAATAGAAAAAAATAAATTTGTCCATGGAAAATTCCTTTGGGACAGGTTCAATTAGCAACATAGAGGCAATTGGTATGTTTATGAAAACTCACACCATACTAGTAAAACTGGAATACCTAAAAGAGCACATTATGGTATATTATGTACACGGCAGGTCAGCAGAGGAAGGCAAGACAGTAGGTCAGCTGACTTGCAAACCCAGGACAAGAACTAGATTTTGCCAGCGTGGCAAATATATTTTCCGAATGGGATAAGATATGGAGACTGGAATACCAGAATCTATTCTTTCCTCGGAGAAAAAGCAGGACAGAAAACCGAAAAAAATAGCCAAGCGCTGTTCAGGCTTGCACGATTCAAACTTTATGACTTATCTTTTGATAATGACTACTGTTTCTCTTCGTTCCTAATCGGTTTTAATTTTTCAATAATTTAGTTGATTAGAGCTAGGCATGGTTTACGTCGTTTTCATGAATATTAGCTCGTACATATATGCATAAATTACGCTACAAAACATCGCTCTCCAAATAATTCATAATGCAGGGTATTAAACGAACGCAAATTTAGACAGAACGTGCATTTTTTAACTCGACAGGTTTCGTAATTAAACCTGCGAGTCAACTGCTCGTTATTCCTAAACTCCTAGAGGTCAAGCACTCAGGCTTACCGGAATGAATAAAAAATGAACTAGCAGAAGGATACAACGGATGGAGCTTAGCATAACCGTAGACTGTGACAGCATGTAAGTTCTCTGGTAAGCTTTAGTTAAGAGGCAGGGGCAGAGAACCACTACACCTAGAGAAGTCAGAAGCTCAAAGAAAATAAAAATTAAATCTTAGAAAGACAAGTGACGGTTGGAACTACTATTAGGAAATCGAAAAAAAACGTCTAACACCATTTCCTTGAGCATGGCTTCCCTATTAGTAAATTAAAGGCGCCTTTCTTTGAGCTTGACATATAACAAACTTTCTTACTACAATAGCTAACGAGAGAAACGTTGAGTTGGACTATAAACAAAAGGCTAGTGAATAGTGGAGTACAGCGTTTTGCAGAGGAAATTTGGACGTTGAGGAAAGATGACGAGAAAAGGCGTCCGAGATGTGGATGCGGAGGAAACTTTTGAAAGTGAAGTGTAAGGAGAGAAAAACCAACGACCAAGTGCTAGACACTGTGAGCTAAGATAAACTTCTTGATCCTACCTAAACATATAGAATACCTTAACATTTAGCCGACTTACGTACAAGATAGAGGGCTGGATGGATCTGGTGCTAAGCGGGCAGGGGATGTTTAAATAAGGTAAGGTTAGGTTTTAGGTAAGCGAGGATGGAAGGGAATAGGATTGGTCGATTGAAAGAAAGGGAAAAGTCTACCCGGAACTGAAGAGGGAGGTTTAATTTGTGGATGAGGGGGAGGTACAGCGATTCGTAAAATGCTCCATTGAAACCTACCTTAAGGTTTAGAATCACCATCACTGGTCCTAAGATTTGTTTGACACAGCTCTCCACTCAATTCGCCTATCAGCTAATCTTTTCTCATCTACGAGTTTCTCCTGTTCCAAATCCTTATTTAATTGTTCCATATATTCGGTTCGAGGTCTTCCTTTCCCGATCTTGCCATCTACTTGTCCCTCGAAGATTGTCTTCATCAAGCCATCATGTCTGAAGATGCGGCCTATAACGTTGTTTCGTATTCTTGTCAAGGTAATCATGCGACTGCTACTCTCCCACTGGATTTTAGGACTTCCTAAATCACTAACTCGATCGATCCGTTTGATCCTCATCATTCTTCTGAAGCACCACATTTTGAAGGCCTCTATCCTTGATTTCTCCGAAACTGTCATTGTCCATACCTCACTTCCGTAGATAAACATAATCCAAACTACTCTCTCCTTCTGTTTTTAGGACTTCCTCATTACTAACTCGATCAATCCATTTGGTCCTCATCATTCTCCTGTAACACCACATTTCGATCGCCATTACCTTTGATTTTTCCCATCTTCCATACCTCACTTCAGTAGAGAAACATACTCCAAATGTAAGTTCTGGTAAATTGTTTCCTTACTTCTTTGTTAAAATTTCCCGCTCTGAGTAGATTGATTTATTCACCTCAATAACCCCCCGAAAACAGCACGATGAGGCTTGTACATCGGGGGTTTTAGCGACTAACAACAGACGATAACATACATCCATGCCCTGGATATGGGCAACTTATCCAGTCGAGACTTGGAACCCGCGACCATCGGTATGGTAGGCTAGGAGAATTATCCCCGCCGCCACCGAGGCCGAGCTTTCTTTTGGTGGAATGCTCTCTTCGCCTGGGCTATTCAGTATACCTACCTTAATAACTAGTAAATACGAGCATTTTTTATTTATCACTTCACGTAATTCAAAAAGCCGGCCGGTCAGCTGGCTCGCTAACCCAATACGCCTGAGGTCAAGCACTCGGGTTCAACGGCATGACAGGATGGAAAAAAAACGGATCTCACGGGGAGAGACAAGGTACGAAGCGTGGCATTTCCGTAGGCGAAACGGTGGCAGCAGCCCTCTGAGTCAGGAGTGGAGTACCACCAAAGCGAGAGGGAAGCGTGCTCGGGGAAGGTTGTGCAGATCGATACTGGACCGCACCGCGCAGTCTGCAGCCGCGCGCGAGGGACGCAACCCCTGCCACACCCCTCGCCCCAAAAAGAGGGGGAGATGGTATAACGCACGCCCCCGCTCAAACCCTCCTGGAATGCAACGGTGCCGTACCACAACCACGCCCTGAGAGGAAACCTTCCACGAGCGCATAAAAACCCATACCCTCGTAATAACGGCCGTAACCGAACCCCGCAAGATTCCCCTTCTCACATCAAGACAGAAAATGCGTCACCTGCTGGGTCGTAGGCCTCTCCGATACACCGAAAATATCATCCGATGAAGATAGCTGTGTATTCTTCAAGAAAATAAGCGCGGATTAGCCAGAGCGGTTTACCTTCACTGAGACACTCGTTAGTGCACATTACCGTATTCACCAGCCTTTAAGATGAACTGACACATAAGAGGCACAGTGATTTTTTGTTACTTTTCTGAAAATACTTGAATCGGACAAAAAAGTACGAAAGACCTCATTTTTAAAAATATGCATCATTAATTCATCGAAAAAAATCGTGCATGAAATATAGGAAAAAAATTAATCAGCATATGAATGATTCTAGGAGTTTCTATCCAATAATAATATAGCCACAGAGCTGAAAGATCACAGTGAACACCAACAAGTTCGATCGAGATGCAAAATTGGTGATGCATGAACCCTTGCAAAGCAGCTGTCGCCGACACAACAATACGTCCCGTAGATATGAGGAACGACTTCACTGGGGTCTCTAAGGGTATGCTGCGGGGACAATCTGAACGGATTAAGGAGGGCCTTCAATATGGTGGAAATCAAAGATCAGGCAAAACGGACCTCTACTAGTTTGAAATTACGGAATCTTAATGAAGAAATAAAAATTCAGTGCCTCAATTCGGCCTTGTGGGGATCTTTCCGAATGTTCGAGATAATTCCAGCAACTAAGAAACGCCATGATTGCCGAGTTTCGACGTATAGCTTCATCACTATGCGACGAGACTTCGTTTCTGGAATAGGGCTTCACTTCTGAAATGGAAGGTTTTTTTCATTTTTGACGTGCTTAAAATATTTATGCACCGCAGGCAGAAAAAAATTATCCGAAACTATGAAATATGCTGGATTTCGAAAGTTTGGAAGAGATACGATACAAAAAAGGGGCGAAAACTATACACAGTAATATTTTAAAAAGAAACTCCACTTAAATCAGTAAAATGAATGAAGAATAATTTTTATTATGCTAATCCCATACACGGTACCCGAGTTCCCTATTAAAAAATAGATACCCATTATCTATCTAGAATATTGTTAAGAATTGAACTGACTGAATATAAAGGTGTACGTGTTTTTTTCCATCATATAGTAAGGCTGAGAGTGATTATATTTTTGTGTAAACAATTTGAACGGAGTGGTCTCTTTCAACCCGACCAATTTTTAATTAAATGTTGTCCGTTGTTTTCTTGTAAATAGACTCACCTCTGAATCGATTGCTCATAAGACAACAATTTACAGTTTGGTGCCCTATGTTATACAAGTAATATACCAATACCATGCCTCTAATATACCATACATAATTAATTTCAAGTGCAAATATATGAGTGCATTTCTAAAAGAAACGGTTCGTTTTTTCGAGACTGGATACGAACACGCGCACTTTCTTATTTCAGCCGAAGCGAGCCAGATAGACCGACACAAAGTTTTAATTTTGATGGAGCAGCCATATATCACTGCTGCATCCGCGTGACGCACACATCAATCAGGATGGGGGAAAGAGAGTCGCAGCAAAGCTGACCCTGACACCCCGGATGCCGTTGCGATCCCCTTGATTTAGAAGGCAGCAGGTGCCAGAGAATGTCTGTTACTGCTGCCCCGACGTCCGTGATCTATGGTTTGAACCTCGAGCGAAAGTCACGTAAGCAGTTTTCCACATTGAGCAGGACGAAATGTTACCTTTTTGAAAATTTATATTAATCGGAATTTAACTTCATTGCAATCAATTCAAAATTAAGAGGGGAGAGTGGTGACCGAAGGGGTGGAGGGCTTGATTGAAAGTCTTTGGACACTACCAAGCAAAAATTCTGGAAGTGTGAAGGGTGCCCGGAAAAGGGGATGGCTTCCCGACCCTTAATGAGAGTTATCCACACGACCATGGCTTAGTTCGGGGGGTTAGGAGTAAGCTCTATCCCCACCTATCCAACCAACCTTAGGATTGAATCTCTGAAAATTATTAAGAGTGCGAGGGAATATTGAGGAGTATCTAACAAACTCGAAAATTGATAAGAATAGAGCAGCTATCGGCTTTAATAGTTGGAAAAAAGGTAAGTCAATAATATAATGATTGGATCATTCACATTCTCTGAATCTTTATCCTGCATTTAAACCTCGGTGAATGTCGTCATCGATGGTATAGCATTTTTAATAACATGGAGTCTGGCATTAACTGTGCGGAAATGTGCACACTTGGAAGGAGGAAAATAAAGGACTCGTGGAATTATAGATAAGGGAGTAGAGAAGAATGGAGAAGGTGAACTGAACATTGAGGAAGAGGGACGACGAAAAGCTGGACATGGTGGGTGAGTAGAGGCGGCTTCTAGATAGAGAGTACAAGAAGATGGTTTGAATGGAGAGAGTACAGAGCGGGGAGGAGATGTAGGGAAACAGTGTTATAGGGAAGAATCAGTGGCGTAACTATGGTGGGGCGGTGAGAGGGATAGATCTATGGTTTGAACCTCGAGCGAAAGTCACCCCCAAAACCTCAGTGAAACAAAAAAAATACTTAAAGATGTTATCTAGTTTTGACATATAATAACTTCATCTGATTTAAGTTAAATTTTTAGTGACAAAATGATGTAAAATGTATTTCTAGGCATGTCATTTTTCAAAAAATTTCCCCGACCCCCCGCTGCCTGTGGGGGGGGGGGTCACCACCTCAGGCCATCTCATCCCACCAAAGCATATTCCTGGCCCATCCCCTTCCCCCCGAAACATATTCCTAGTTACGCCACTGGGAAGAATGTTAGGCCAGCGAGGGAGGAGAAGGAATAGGAGAGACTTCATGTACAGAATGAAAGGTAGATATTTTTTTTATTAAAGAGAGTTGGGATGAAAGACAGGCGGGCTAACTCACAAAACGCAATAAGACAACCTACCTTAACCGGTGGAATACTTTAATAATGCGAAACGTACTTGTTGTTGCCAAGTAATGCCCAGTCGCGAACCTACCTCTTTAATACCAGCAATCAGTGAATGCGAATAAGGTCCCACCTAAACGATAACAGCTGTCCATACAAGATAAACTAATAACGGATAAATCGATGAATAAAAAACCGAAAAGGTAAGCAAAGAATAAAAACTGCCTTCCCTTCCCTTCTTTGTGCAAGCACGGAAGATCAAAGGAATACCACCGAACAGCTCAATTTTGAAAGGTCAAGCCGGGTAACGGCATTAACCCGATGGCTGAAATCCAGATATAGACACGCAAAAGAGGGAAAATTTATAGAGCCATGTTTGGAATTAATAGGCACGAAAATGGCCTCCGTAGGAGACATTACAATGGTGAAATTTGGTAATCGTTATCTTCCTGTACCTGCCTCAGAGAATTTGTACAGAAGGGCGGATCAAGGCGGCTGCGTAGTGACTGAATGCTGAAGCTAACATTAAAACTCTATCTGAGCATTACAATAGGAAATTGAGATAGGTAACAGAGGAGATAGTAAAAAAAAAACAATTTTTTAAAACCCTACGCTAAATGTATTACCATCCTAAAGAGCTAACTCTGGGTATAATTTTCCAAATCAAATGGATTCATTAAATCATGGTGAACAAAATAACGGTTTCAGAACCATTTGATTCGAAACCAAATACCGAGTAAGCTGTGTGGATAGTACATAATATACCGAAACATTAGCTATTAAATAATGCTCGATTATAGACACCTCACTCAATGATTCAAACAGGAGGTTGGTTTGGGTACTGAGGGTAGAGCTCACGCCAGAATAAGCCACAGGAGGGTGAATTTGACAAACTGAGGGCAGGGCGGCAGTTTCACTGCCTGAGCCACATCCAGGATTTACTACTTGAGGGTATCCAATGACTTAATGATAAATTTATTCAACACACAACACAATTACATTTCAGTTCTACATGTCTCGTGGATTATAGGTGTCCAAGGGGAGAAACTGCGTAGTATGTACTGAGATCACCGATTCTGTCCTATACTTCCCCCAGGATGTGAGCCTGGGACCACTCGGAAAACAGCAGTCGAGAATAAATAGTTCCTATCCATAATTTATATTATTTTTTTACAAATGAAAGCTCTTTATTTAGTGTTTTTCAAAGCTCTGAAGCCCGCTAGGATCTGAAGCTCACACAATCGATGGTCAAACCTTCGTCATAAACACTGTAAGTCAACAATCGTTAGATTGATTTAATGCAGCTCTCCATTCCGTTCTCCTACCTGCTAGGCTATACATAGCGACGCATTTCTTCTCTTTAAAACCCTTAATAACCTGTCCTATGTAAATCATTCAGGGCCGTTCCTTGCTCTCTTCCCGACCATCTGTTATTTCATCAAGACACCATGCCACATAATGTGGCCGGCTAAGTTGTCCGTCTTCTTCTTGGAGTTTTTAAAACTACTAGTTTTTCTCCTACTCTTCTTAACACTTCCTCATCACTGACTCGCTAGATCCACTTTAACTTCATCATCTTTTGGCAGCACCACGTGTCGAATGCTTTCAGCCTCCAAACCTCCATTGAGATACAAAATAAATATCGATATATATGAGTCAGTATGGTAAATAATATACAGAATCGTCGGCAATGTTCACTTAAAGACCACTGAAATTCAACGTGATTCAAATCGGAGGTTGGTTTTAGTATCTGAGGGTATCGCTCATGCAAGACTTAGCCACAGGACAGTAAATTTTGACAAACTCGGTCTACAAATAAAGGCAGATTTTCCCGGTATGTGGACACACTATAATGCGAGGAAACGTAGGTATACTGAGTCAGAGGGTGTTGCGGGGGTAGTGGAAGATAAGAGGGATGATGGCAGCGTGGGGATGCATGGGCGGCGAGTGGGAAGGCTTCACTTTACCTATTGCATTCGATTCACATCCGTATCGGACGAAACCAATCGATAGTTCGCCCATTCCCAACCCACACTCCTTTTTTACTCCTCCACGCCCTCGAATGGTGGAGAATGGTGGTTGCGGTTGCCGGTGATGCTGCGGGGAACTCTTCGCTTTGGAGATTGATTTGAGGAGGTACATAGGATAGCGAAGGATTTTAATTAAATTTAACGAAAGATTTTTATGCCACGATCACTGCATTTAAACTATCGTTCATATATGAAAGTGGTAAAAATTATAAACTAGTAAATACATACTAATTGTTGACCAAATCATTAGATTGGAGATGCTCCTTAAAATCATGGAGCTATGGAGATAAACCAAATTAATACCAAGTAAGGGATTTTCCTCGATCTCTACAACAGGTTAATTGTGTCGAATTGGCCGACGTTTCGGAAAAGGACTTGTTTTCCATTCCCAAGGCATTAGTGTGAATGTCGACATTCAGACAGCAACACGCCTTGAAAATGGAAGGAAAGTCGTTATACGAAACGTCGTCCAATAACAATGAATTAACCTGGTGTTGTGCCCGAGAAGAATTCCTGAACATAATTCAATAGGAAAAATTAAAATCGTTTATAATACATATTTGTCAACGCTTCCATTATTATTGTGCAACCTTCATTAGGGCTGTGCAGAAATTACGTACACACAAGTTGACAAGTCTAGATGAATTTGAGTTATCTATGCCCGCGATAAACTGCTATGCTTCTGCCTGTACCACGAGAAAAGATTGTACGGACAAACCCCTCTCATAAAAATGCTACATAAATAACCAAGCAATGGAAACATCATTTCCGTTGCAAGCTAAGGAGAGAAAAAGCATTCCGCCACATAATTACGTAAAATACAGCACAATGATTTATAGCCGACATAAGTATTCAGTAGCAACACCCAAACTATGAAGGAAGAAGTTACCAGAAAGCTTCTAAGAACGCTGCAGATGTAAAATAGGCAGACACTGACGCGGTATTTTTCTTGCAAATCAATAGCTTACTCGGAGGATTTCACACTAAGAATTCATTGCGCGGCAAAAATGCAGTCGAGCAGTTTCCTCATAGCAAGAAAAACGTCATCTTTTTTATTCGTCGAGAGATAAATAAACGAATGAGTTTATAACCAAATATTTTGTAAGTCTATGGCTACAGAGAGTTAGAGAGATGTCAAACTATATCGGCCACATGAACGGTAAAAACTTCAGATCCTGTGAGATAGCGATGCGAAAAAACATTCACAACATAATTTTGACTAAATAGAGGTTTAGAAATGTTAAACAGAAAATAGATTAGAAAATAGACTGAGTATTATTACGCAGTAGGTCGTACCAGCCGATAAAAGATATAAATTTAACTAGCAAAAAAATTGACAATCATATATACATATTTTACAGAACAGCAAAAAATACGACGTTTTCAACAATTTAACTACCATTTCACCTCTAAGTCACTATGATTAAAAGATACTGGAATGGCAAAATCTTCCTAGAAATTCGTGTTTTTCCAAAAGTCGCTTTGCGACAGTAAGATGTTAAGTTATTACCTGTATTCGTTTTGAAATCATATTAGAATGTTGACAAATGAGAGTCAGAACCGTCAAAATTTAATGACGTTAAAAGATAACACACGGCGGTTATTCAATCATTTTGATATTCAGACAATCGGAAAAAGCTGTAAACAAATGTAGCAAGATTCACTCTCAATAATAAAAAATACGACGAGGATACAAATCCATTAATAATTAAGGAAATTTTTTCAAAGTAGGAAAAGATTTGTAGCACTTCTCCGACGGAAAAAAAATATTAACTTTTAGTGGTGAGTCACATTTCCACAAAGAAGTTGTTGAAATTAAGGGCTTTCCGCGTTTAAGTGGAATGGCAGCAAATGACATTCGTAACACTTGTGAAAGGCCTCGTGACTCACGCTTTGTGAGGAACAGTTTGGGAGAGCAATTAAAGCGAGCAAATGAGAAGACTTTATGGTGAAAAGATCAACACTCAGAGAGTCATGCGGAAATGGTAACAGGTGACGAAATACATTACACAGCACATGCATAGAGAGGAAACACGAGGAGCAATGGCTCACTGATATAGATTTTTTCAACAAACTTTCCAGACCTAAATTCAGAAAAATAAATATTACGCCCTTCAGCCGAATAATAAGAAGTCGCCTTGAGAGACTCAAAAAAGGTACTCAAGGGAAAAACCGAAAGTGAATTCCATGCATGAAGCAATGAAAACCGCAAAGAATCACAAAAACGCGAAAATGCCGAAAATTTTCAAAAGGCAGCGAGCAAATGCAAACTTTTTCGAAACGAGTAAAGCGACTCATGCCGACCATAACTATTAATTTATAGCCTCGGTGTTCGGGACATAAATGAGAGGAGGGCAATTTCAGAGAAAGACCAATGATTGGATTTTACAATGGTTCAATTACTTGAAACTTTTCATCGTTGATTAAAGTCATCGAGTCATCGACGACACAATCCAAGGACAATCGCCATGTATCGCGCATTGGATCACCTGAAGCTGGATCGAAAATATTGGGAAGGGCCCCGTCTTAATGTATTTTAAAAGAGAAAATGTGAAAAAATGCTATTTGGATATAGTTATTTCAGTTGAAGTATGCACCTTTAAAAAATAAAAAGGCATTATCTTAATTTAAATTAATCACCACTCCCTACGAGGCATAAATCGATAGACATTTCCCACGTATGACAGAAATATATTTTTTTCCACGCAGGGAATGTTCTTTTTTCACACATAAGCACGCTATCAACATATCTTTCGTTCCATACATCGTTCGTATATAATATCGTCCCATAATCTTTCGTTCAAATTTCATCAACAAGATCGTCGTTGGCATGGGAAACTCCTATGACTACCTATCAAACGTCATTTTGTGAGCCAAAATGAATGTCGGCGATTCGAAAAATGTACTCCTATCTGTTAGTCCGGAATCAGTATATTCAGGATGCGAAGGCTCAAACCCAGCTACTGCTGAGACCGGAAAATACGAATTTGATGACAATTTCAGACAATCTATTTCAGCCGACGAATGACTTTTTTTTTACGATAACCATTAAAGTCATAATTACGTTCACGAGAAATCAATTTTCTTTCACAATTCTTTCCTGAAACATTACCACACAAGCCCGATCTACAGCTGGAAGAGTAAGAGCTATCCTTACAGACCAAAGAAGACATATCTCAATCGACGTAATCCATCATCCACTCAAAATTCGAGTTGATTGCAGGAATTTCACTCTTCCTTGCCCAGGGGAAAATGACCCACGCCATAGCTTTTCTTTTGTTTCAAATTGCTTTACATCTGGCTTGAAGTTTTTTATCATCCGACCTTCCTGCAATTTTCCTTTTCCTTTCGAAAACGATGGCCAAGATTTCCATTCTTTCGATCCGTCATTTCCTTTTCGAGAGACTAAAATTCTCACTTAAATATTGAGGGACTTGAGGAATCGGGACAATCCTTATAAGGAAAAAAAACTCGAGGATTAACTTCCGAGAGATCGAAATGGGCCGAATTACGAAAATAAGGCAAGAGTGAAGAAATTAGGAGCCCCAGCGATAAGGCTTCTTTTTTCCCAGAGTATCCCCACTTGAGAGAGCCGATGTGTAACTAAAACGAGCTTACAATGCATAAAAATATTGAAATCTATTAACGTAACATTGATTTAAAAAATGAGGCAGTTAGATAACTATCACCAATACAAATACTTGACCAGCAGATGCCATAGTGAAAGACAAAGCAGACATTTTGTCAAAGTAAATGCTTGCTTTCCTCAAAATTTTATCAATCCGAACGATTTCGGCCAATTAACCTTCCGTAAAAACGTAGAAATATTGTTAACGGCCAAAAACCTATGCCTAGAAGTAAATGTAACTTCCTGTTCTAAAATGAATGAGATCGCTGTAATATACTGCTCCAACCCAAACGGTCGAATCCAGGTTTTGTCAGCCCCTATATACAATCAACAAGAAATGGAATGGTAGTTTTTCAGAACATTGTACTGAATCACAGGTGTCTTAGGGAAAGGAAATAAATGCTCTAACTCCAATGCTTATTTCATCCTTACCAATCAAAACTAACCATCTGAATTGAAAAATATAATGTTTCAATTCAGATAATACCGTGAGGAGAGGATGTTAGGTGAGTAGCGATGGGGGAGGAAGAGAATCGGATTTATTAATAATTATTAATGAAAGGGAATAGGCCTCTGAAAATTTCACAGATATCCTGTAAAGTTTAATGAAGTTTACTTCCATCGTGACAGTGCGAAAAAGATTACTAAGTTCAGCCTGTGCTGAAGTTGGGAAAAAAATGTAGGCGGTACTCAATGTATTACATACTCGGCCGCGATTGAAATGTCAAACTCCAAATCTCATTTCCGATTTTTATTTCAGAAATCCATTGGACAATTTACAGAAGGTCTATTTTTACAGATCTAAAACGGTAGTTTAACCGGTACGCTTATAACGAGTTTGGATTTTAGGGGGTAAAATTTCACAGATTATTTACTTGTTTTGAGTTATCTCGTTGCACAACTCGGAACTAATATAAGAGTTGGAGTTTGACATTTCAATCGCGGCCAGATCTGTAATACATGTTCAACTGTTGGCAAATTTTGGTGAATACTGCCGGGTAAAATTTCACAGATATCCTGTAAAATTTAATGAAGTTTACTTCCATCGTGACAGTGGTACGAGCGGTACGAGCCGGTACGGCGTACCGGCCCAACTACAGCACTGAGTTCAACCTAAAACCATCGAGAACAAGCCTTAGGTACTAGGAACTGAAGAGCTAGTTACAGGTTACAAGTACAAGTAGCTAGAACAAGTTAAATCTGGGGGAGCATTGGTAAGTGATTCGCAAAATGATCCAAATAAACCTACGTTTACCGTCAAAATACCTTTAGAAGAAAATGAAAGATTCCGTATAAGCCCATATAAATGATGAGTATGAAAAGTTTCAATAGGCCATGCACAAAAGCAGGACTGAAATCGCCGAACCACGGCTGGATAGACTAGATATTACGCCACACTTGCAGGAGATGATCTATCTGGCACGGATTCATATGGGTTCCCTAAAAAAATCGCGAGCGCATCCATTCTCCAGCCATCTCGCTTCCTCCGATAGCCATCTTTCCATAGCATTCCCCCACCGCACCGCTCGCTTCCCGCCTTTTCAAATTCATATAACGACCGCAGAGAAAGCGGTGGCGACGCATGCGGTAGCGTCGCGGGAAACGGGGAAACAAATATAATTAGAAAAAAATACAATCTTGGACACATAGACCACATAAATATTTACAATTTAAGTCGTCCTGAGCCACTGGCTCGTCAGAAGGTGCTTATATAAACACCTATATTGAGGGCAAGAAATACACATTAAGGCAATTGAACATTTACCTAAAAACTAGAAAAATATCTAAAAAATAATTGTATACTTGTTACACATAGGTTCAAATCTATTAAGTTGAAAATAATCCATTCTCATTAGTTTTTTTTTCGTTATTATTTTTCCTGTAACAGTTTCATGCATATTCTTTTTAAGTCTGAATAAGTGGTTATGTTTCGGGTTTTTAAATTTACTTAAATTTAATAGATTATTTTTGGTACTACTCTGAGTAAAACTCAAATTTCAGAAGACGTCGCAGACATTTTACAACTTTTATTACTAAATTGAAATAAGTACTTGGAATTTTCCACGATTAGAAAAATTATTACCGCCTAGGTTTCCATGTTACTACATCTCCTCCAAGGGGCAGTAACTTTGAAACCTAGCTCGTATTGGCTATAAAAATCCTGGAAAATTCCAAGTATTTATTTCATATTTATTTCCATCATCTTCAAGAGGTAGTACCTTTGAAACCTGGGCGGTAATAAATTTTATAACCGTGGGAAATTGCGAGTATTGATTGCAATACGGAAATATTCCACTCCATCACGCTTGAATCTTCGGATTTTATTACTATTACCACCAATAAATACGTCCACAGAATTTTTCTGCCAGTTATTTCTTTCAACTTCAGCTCACTTGACGTGAGCCTCCAGCACTAGGGCGTAAAAAAATCTTTATAAAATTTAAATCGAGTTATCAATTTTCATAATATGGGTTAGCAGGGAGAAAAATGGTGGGTCCCTTACCTTTCAGAGACTCCACCTTTAATCTCGTGTTCTATTTATTTAGCATTTTGATACATTCGTGTAAATAAATATAACCACCATTACCCAGAAAATATCAATTGACAAGAGATACTCAAGTTCTTACTGCACGAAATATATATTTCTAATTTTACTAGCGTTTTATTTCGCGTTCTAGTTGATTAGAGTAAAAGAAATTTCTTTATAAGGTGCTCGTACTAGTACAGCAACATCACATTGAAAGACGACTTCATTACCCATCCCATACTGACTAGTTACGACCACCTATTCAATATTTATTTATAAAAATGCTAGTAAAATTCCCGCGAAAACAAACTCGGAACTAAAATGGGAATGATCTTAAATAATGTCTGGCATGCAGCCGTTGGATGACCGGACGACGCTCCCATTAACATGGCTTCGCCGAGTAATTACACTTCAACTTCATAGAAACTTAAAAATACGTTGATTCGATTGAAATTTGCTCACTAAATACAAATAATTGGACATTTATAAACTAAATGACGTCTGTTGATTTCTGTAGAAGAATTAATATCCTAAACTCGAAAATTAATAGAGGCGCCTCAATTTTTTCATGAGTTGGTTATTATGACGCACAGTTTGTCGTGATAACGATGCTTGATGACGTGTTTAGGACTCGTTTATGACAATAAATTTACCTCGTAATGCACCTAGTATAGTTAATGTGAGAGGCAAAAAGATTTTAGGGATCGTTCACGCATTACATAAGCACTCATCAGGGAGTCGGATGTAACAACTTTGATTTTCTTTGGGGTTCTAATGCTCATTTTTGCTTACATGAGAGTAGGAAAAAAACTGTGAAAATTGGTCCAACGTTAAGGACGGTTTCAATGAAAAATTAGAAATACATTAATATAAGGGTTATGAAAAATAATAGCTTCACATCTTTTGGGAGTTCATAGAAAAAAACTAGCGTGTACTGATGATGCTTATTATCATGATGATGAAGTAAAGCCAAACATAATGCAGCGAAATTAGCTTGAAAATAGTTTTTTTTCCTCGTTCTCGGCACATCCTGTACATCCCCCAAAGGAATGAATGACATCCAGGCGTGGGATGACTGGACACGACAACCTTCCCATTAAAGGCAGCCACGGTTGGGTTGGATGAGGAACATGGGTTATGGGAGGCAGAATGTTATTTTACTGTGGGCGCCAAACGGGGCGACGAACCCACCCCTTGAATCCACAGGTTAGGGAATCTGCCGCGCTTCGACGTGAGAGGTGCGGGCGACTGGGGAGGAGGACATAAGGGTACAACAATGGAAGGGTAGGGAAGCTAACGAGGGCAGGTTAAAGAAAAGGTACTTCGCTGAAAGGGTTTTTACGAGACACCCTAGCAATGACACCCAAACCTTCCCTCTCTTTTCGTTTGAGACGAGCCACGGCGCCTCACGGGTTTTATGCATGTGCCTGCACTTTGGAGGCCTCGCCGATAGTGCTAGGGAAGGCACTTTGCCTCAAATGGGTGATTACGGATTCGCCGCCCGCCGAGACAGTAGACGATCCAACCACTTAGGATATAGAATGAGGGTGCTGAAATAGGGTGCATCGGTTTGCAATGTCTCATGCGCCGACGGAGAAAATTGCCTGAAAAGCGTAATTGATTTTATTTTGATCATTGGAAATTTGCCGTCGCTTGGGGTAACCTCTTAATGGACTCGTATGCAAATGCTTGCAGTTTTTAGTTTATAAAATAAAGACATTTTTCATCCATCAACCACGCCTAAAACTATTCGTGGTAAAAAATCGACGGCCTCTACCCTTACGCAGATACGTTGATGGCCTTATGAATTCATGCCGCGTGGGTTTCCGCTAATAATCGATCTTACGTATTGATTTCGCGTACTTAGTTGTAGTTTTTACCATTGACAGCAATTCCTTCCCTCAATGAGTATTTCTACTTCCGAACTCTAAAGAGATCACCAACTCATGTAAAAGGGACGGCAACTTAAGCGAATTTTGTTTAAGCCTAAAAGAGAATGACTGAATGAGGAAGATCGTTTTTTCCGTGACTTACCATTCCCTTCTATCAACTGCATTGTTTCTATGCCTAGCGATTTTGAGTCGGAGTGAATGACCGCATTACACATTTGAATCCAAAAATCCCTATGTCTATTTAACGTAACAAACTTATAGTAATATCTTCAATATCGTACATAAATTTTCGTTAGACACGAAGGAGTCAGAGATCTGTTGAAGACATAACGCATACTCTACGTAAATTGACGAAATGTTAATCCTTGCATAATAAATATACAAATCTTTCGCGGTCGCAGCAAATTATGACTTAATAAAAAAAAACACATTTTGCAATTGAATTTTGAATTAATTGTCTCGGCAACTAATTTGAATCCCGATAACAGTTGCAGATACTGATCACTATCAAGCTTTGTGAATTTTGGACTTCGGGTAAATGATTAAAAAATAGGAACGATGGGAGGTCATTTCATTTATTGCTTTAGCCAGGGTAGACTGTCTAAAGCAGTGGTAATAGTGAAGGAAACGACGCAACGAGCTTTTATTCAATACTGGCGATTTTTTTTTATTATGAAGAGATAAATTATGAATTTAATTGACTCTATTGCTAAGAATAGACTTAAAACCGTTAATATTGGATACCCATTTCCATTATTTACGAATTGAAATGCATTAAATACTTTTTGTTAAATCTCTTTATGAAGAAAAAAATCAATGCGGTAGTGGGGTTCAGTTAGCCAAATTTCTCCTTAGATGGCCTCAGCTGCACCTTAAAACTTCATACAACGAAAAACAGTGGCATACAACGCATCTTTGTCGTGGAGAAGTAAGCATCGCACAATTAATAATATATAATAATAATCTAAGCATAGACTAATCGATAGTGCTAACCACGAGGAGAATTCTCAACACGGCGAAGTGCAAAATCAACACAAAGCTAGAACTGCTTTAGGTTGTCACTTACTTAAATTATGTGGCGTCATTAGGTATTCACGCAATCTCCAATATCTAACAGCCAATAGATCGTGCCGTAAAAAACGCCTCAACAGTTTTTCTAAGAAATTTTACACACACTGTGTTTTAAAAATCTAAACGCAGATAACCTCCTGTAGAATAGGGTGGCCACAGTCTACCAACAGGCAACTAGTATTTATCCACACCACCGAACGTTTTATTACCGAGTATTACTTGACCCTGACAAAAAATCTAACCTTGTTTTCGGGCCAGTGCAGTAATCAGTAAGTGCAGCAAAAATTAGGGAATTCCTGAATTCTGTACCGGTAGTACTTGGATATGACCCTATCAGGACAGGTTACACCGATGCAGAGGCTTCTATTTGCATAAATCTAATTCATTCATCGAAAGTTTGACGTGCACCTTTAACAATACTTATTGTGAGGCATAACACGGAGGATGTATCACAACTTTCTTCGGATAAAAACTTCATCACAATAAACGGCTACACCTGCAATGATATCAAATGCCCATAAGAAAAGTAATTCACAGTCTGGCATACAATCCCCCCAATTTCCATCGCTCTAATATTAGATAGACTAGATAACTCTACATCTAACATTCGATTTCTAATATATATTTACAGCGAATAGGGAATAACCGTCGAGTACCAGACGAACTTTCAATAGCAAATATGTATATCCTTTAACATCCCAAATATTTAATGAAATTTGCAAAACTTCAACGTATTAGCTAATACCACATTTAGAATGCGAGAAATAACGATAGGTTAACCCTCATTCATCTTGTAATTAAACTTTTGATTTCCTCTTTTTAATTTTCGGGAAAAATGTTAATTTGCCGACTGAAATTTTTATGAAATACATAACGTCAAAATTTGCATTACTCCACAGCAAAATATACCAAGAATACATCAATGACTGGTTTCGCTGAGCGGTTTAAATGACATGTATTTTAAAGTGAAATATTTTTAAATTTGTCATGGGAAAGTTTAATCTACATATTGCAATGGCTAGATTCCACAAGGCACAGCCTTAAACCATCGTCTTTGAATGTTAAATTTTGAGCCGCGAGTCATTATGCAGATTTATTTTAATTTCTGAAAGTACCCGTAGCAACGATTTCAGTTTAAAGAATACATGCATGATTGAAAAAGGGGGTACATAATTCATGGCTACAAATGCCTTCACTAAACTTAGCGTGACAATGAGGTTAATGAGGGGTGAAGCAATACCTGACACAGCAAAAGTACCCAAAAATAATGCCTAAAAAGCAAGGTCACCAAAAATAAGTGAACGGAAAGGTAAAATCGATACTGGCCTTCACGAAAACGTTCACCTTTGCCCGTAAGGCATAAGGTTTTGCTCGCACGCAAAATCACAGCGAGAAATCATGTGAGGTGCTATTCACACTGCACGAATTGCGTGATACTGTAGGGCACTTACAAGATTCATTCCTTGTAATGACTGCGTGAAGCTCAAACTGTGAAATATCATACTAAATTTAAATTTCCTCCTCAATATCCGACATAAAACGTCGCCATATAATTCATGTAGCCATGGACACTGGACAGTCTCTTCAGAAAGTTTGAGATTGATAGAGAGGGGCAAAAATTGAAAGGTCTAAAACAATTAACGAGAAAACTGAAATGGAAATGTTTTGAAACCCATCGATGCCTCTTGACGTTAGAAGGTCATTTCAACGAGTAAAATTCACAAAAACTGCGCTTCACCTGCTACGCCGATAAAAGTGCATGCTTTCGGAATTCAAGCATGAAATTTTATTAAAAAAAATTTCATTCTAAGGTAATATTCCATTTTCACACTTGCCCTTAACCCATTTCACCAGGCGCAAAGCCATCAAGCAGTCGTTGCCTGAAATAAGATTTGTTCAAAGAGTACTGTAAGCCAGATCATTGTCTCGTTTCTCCTGCAGCAAATTTATTTTTTTTATTAAATAACACATTACTTTTGATAAAAAAAAACCCTTAGGTGGTATAATTATTTTGAAGACTCATTTTCTCATGTCTACCGCTTTAGATTGCCTTATAAAACTAAGAACTTTAATGTAATGTAAACCAGTCAGGACCCTATTAATTTATTAAACTCATTCTTTCAGTGTGGCTCCATCAATGCCTCAGAGACTTCCCCATGAAAGCCCATACTTGCGACAACAATTGAAAATGGCGGCGTATCTCAAGTGTATAAAAATCTTACTGATAATAAAGCAGAGTTAACTCAATGGCCTCCATAAAAAATCGTTATCAGATAAAAACTTGAGGAGATGTACTTAGAAACAAGCGGAATTGCCCCACCAAAATTTTTCCAATTCTATTCAATGGAATTCTTGGCATCCAAACCAATTCTCGCAGAATGAATATTCAAATCAATCCCTTAAAAGAGTGGATGTACAAAAGTTTTCTGGTGTTAGATTTCTATTACTATCGACAAGTTTGACATCGTTCATTTTAACCTATTTCCATAAATAAAAACCAAAGCCGGCCTCGGTGGCGGCGGGGTAAAGTTCTCGCCTGCCAAACCGAAGGTCGCGGGTTCGAATCCCGCCTGGGTAAGTTACCCTTATCCAGGGCGTGGGCGTGTGTGAATGTCCTTCATTGTTAATCGTTAATTCCCCATTGTAAAGGCCGTAAATGTGCTGTTTATGGGGTAATGGCAATAAATAAATAAATAAATAAATAAAGTATAAGGTTTTCATGAATGAATATCGACAATACGTCATCATCAAGCACAATAACTCATTGTCAGTCAGATTTGGAATGACTAGCAAGAACTATTTAGCCAAGAGAAGTTTAGAGAAATTACGGAAATTTACCAGCCATCACATGCTACACCAGTCTATTGAGCTACACCAATTGTGCAATAACGAAATCCGCAGCATGAAAATTAACTCCTGAAAGGAAAACAATATGCACCCACCATGTTCTAGCAAATGTGTTAGACCTTATTAACCTCCGGAGCTCTTATATCTGATTCGTTCTGAATATTATGTATATCGCAACTTAAAGTTTGAGGTAAAAATATTTATGCGATGGCCACGCAGTAATGGGTTCCAATCCAAAGAACACATTTCGAGGCTTTCATCAAATATGTAGTAAATAAGAATGAACTTACCGGAGCTTCCCAGCGTAGTCCATTTCAATGGCACACCTGTCCCTGATGAAGTGCCCATATTTCTCCAAGAAGTCTATTCCTTTCTGGGTGTGTGCTGCTATGTTATCATACTGGTCCTATTTTGAAAGAGGAAAATGTCGATTAGAATCACAATGCAAACAAACGTTCAACCAAATGAGTGCTTATGGGAATGATATATTATTTGGCGATTAAAAAATAAAAAATAACAGAAATAACTATTCAAATAATTGTAACCACATAGAAAGTTAACGGTCCTAGCTACCTGAATTACAAACGTATACAACCGAAAAACTTAATATATCCTCAGCCTCACCTTAGAGTGGGGGCTCACCCATGATCAGCATTTTATTTTTCAGTGCTAGAAGGAAGCCTCTATTCTCATTCTAATTTTTTGTTTGACATAAGCATCTTCTTCGTCTTTGTACATCATAATCAAAATCCAGGTGGCAATTGATATATGTGTCCAAATTCCCTGACTTTTTCATACTATTTCCTCAATGTCCCCGACTGTTTGATGAGATGCATTTGACGGAATATTCGGCCTTACAGAGTATAAAGGTGCAATTAAGAGGCAAAAATGTTGTAAAAAAATTATATATAATTACTGAATAAAAATAATCGTGTGGTCCACCATCAAAATATCGCGTAAGGGATGCGATGATTAAATATCGATTATATACTAAAGAGAAATGACCCTCTATTTTTACAGCAAAGGAGAGTTTTACAGATTACACTGTAGCTTTCCTGGCATTCAATGACTTTTATGACACAATTAAATTCCCTCATTTCCCTGAATTTCCAAGTTTTAGAAAAGAGTGGTCTTCCTGAGATTCCTATACACTGATAAAGTTGACTAAGTAGTGCAAAGTATAATATTCGTGATACTTGTCATTCAATCCTCCACGGTAAGGTTATCAAAACATTATGACATTCCACAAGCGCTATCAAGGTGGAGGATGTGGAATGAACTAGGTGGAAACAGGTACGCAATGGTTTGAATATGTCTTCGACATGAGCCTCATTTCCATCAGCAAGTTTGCGAAGACTTTCATTACTTATTGAGTGAAATCGGTTGTTACGATACATTGAGTCAGATTCACAGTTGAGCGACCAGCATCTAGGGACCTTGATAATACCAATATGAATACAAGCGGGAGCACTTTCATGCAAGAAAGCGCCATCAATTTCATTTTGAAAAAACCAAAACATTTGCCTAATCGAATTCAGCGGGAAAACTCCGCAACAATGCCCATCCCTTCTAGAAGGTGAGAACGACATTCCATAGTCTCCCCTTCTTCAACCTCACGTTCCCACACCATTACTCTCCCCTCCAGCCCCCCCCCCACTCCGAAATCTGCCCCCCCCTCCTCTTCATTCGTAGCGCGTCATGGGAACACACCTTAGGATCGCAGCGAGTCCACTCACACCGGCTAAGCATTTTCGAGGTCACCCGCGGAATCTCACGCGACGGCGCGCTACAACTCCACGAGGTCCTCTGTGGCACCTTGCGGTTGGCTTAGCGCGGAGATAGGCCAACACCCGTCCACATAGGGCGACAACCACGAAGAATTTAATAGAGGATCCTAAGGTCGGCCTCAATATGTTTTGTCACCCATCGCGCATTTAAATGGGTTTACAAAAATCACCACTCGCGTCGCTGACAGACAAAGAGATCCGAGTTTCACAGGGAAATAAGGTATAATTTGGAATATATGATTTTATGCTTTCCCGGCGAATAATGTGGGTAAACTTTTCTCGGGATTCCCACCGGGTTAATGTTTTTATAACGGCCAAAATGTTAATGCTAATGTTTATTGGCCGTTATAAAAAAATTAACCCGGTGGAAATCCCGAGAAAAGTTTACCCATATAATTTGGGATGTTAACCAAAATTTATATACATGATGATGTGATCTATCAAATTCATAACTTTTCCATGCTATTCCTCACAATTACAAACATTACACTGCAAAACATTGAAAAAAAAGTGGATCGCATTGCACTCATTACCGCGCCGCGGTCATTTTTGAAAACCGATTAAAATACGACTGAAGTGGCAACAGAAATTAGTCTATTCCGTGGGATAGAATTGGGCCTCCTCTATGCATCCCCTTGGCGGGCTACAATTCCACGAGGTCCTCTGTGGCACCTTGCGGTTGGATTGCAGCGCATATAGGGAAACACACAATTCTACGTTTTCATTAGTTTCGTTATTTACTACCTACTCAGAGTAAAAGGATCGCATAAAAAATAAAAAAAATAATGGTGCCATAAGAATAAATACAACCTGATGCTTTTCTCAAGGTTTATTCGAAACGATTATTTTTGATGTTTTTTTTAGATTTATGAGCAGTCTCAACGAACGAATTCACTAAATCGGTATAAGAACTATGATACATTATTAAATTTTAAAAAGCGATGAAATTCTCAATTTTGAAAATATTTTTTCCAACTTAATTATTATTTTTCATTAAATTTCATCCAGTTTTTAAGAGCTAGAAGAGCGTCAAAATCCTTTTCCGGGAATGCAATTTCCTAATATTTTTTGGAGAAGAACACCCGAACCCTTGTAAGGGGGGCCCCGTCATGTGCCCCAGCCCGAAGGCCCCAAATCACATTACACTGCCCATGCAATAATGTAATAGGATCGACTGGCCCTAAAACTTTTCATGAAATCATAATATATTTATATCATAATCATAACTTCATAATAAAGAGCTAAGTAAAAAAGGGAAGAATCAAGAAGTTTGTATATTTCATGCAGTATCTTTTTATTCATTTAAACAAAAGAAAATAACTTGTGCTCATGTGAAGATAAAGAACGAATATTTTCCTATTAAGTACGTGACATTTTCCATCTTTGAGTCAGAAAATGCAAGTAATCACGTCGATAAACTAGGATAAAGCACCAGCCTGTTACTTCTCCACATCTACTAAACATGGACAATAGTTCGTAAATATTAACTTAGAATTCGGAGAAAATTAATCAAGGCAAGATTTTAACAAAATTTAAGGCGGTAAAGAAGAAATAAATGATTTGAAACCGTTCATAAGGCATTGATTCGGGTACTTAAATTTTCATTTTCCATGGATGGTCAGCATTTTTCTGAATTCACGTGGAAAAATGTCATTTTCTGGAAATTTCTTTCCATAGTTTGGGATATCTGTGAATCCAGCAACTCACAGTTTAATAGTTTACCGTTTAATAAAAAACAAAGGCCAAATATTTTTAATAATAAGATTAAATTCGCTAGAAAAAATTAATAAGGATATCAAGTTTTCAAAAAATTCTTTCTTAACATTAAAAATTCGGGAACTAGCTGAAAATTGCTCTCATAAAATCGAGATCGAGAAAACGTTCCTTCTCCAAAATAAACGAATCGGGAACTAGCTGAACACCGCTTGAGTGCTGAGGAGTGAAGAGATTTTACGAATTAAAAAAATGAAATCTAAAAGCTCGAATTATACCGGTCAATGACGCCTGCTTCTCTAAAGGATACCATTCCGTTGCTCCATGAATGAAACACAAAATACGAGTAGTAACTAGAAGTAACTACGTGCACGCTTCATGCAAGATTAAAAGCATCCTTTTCTCCCTTGAAAAATGCCCTGCCTCATTATCCCCGGCTGAAGTAACGCCTTCCGCTTCACCAAAATCACCTGCCCACGGACCACCGTCCCAAAACATCTCTTAATTTAGACGCCCCAAACTAAATCGAGAAGGAGGGAAGAGGAGAACTTGGCCGAGCATCTACCTCCTCTCAGAGCGTCGGCCAATGGACTCACTATCCTCCCCATCCCCCAACTCACTTCCCATCACTTTCTTTTCCAGAACACTCTCCACCCCACTTGGCATCGTCTGCTGGCAGACACTTCTTCGAACCCCACTCCAATCCCATCACCCTCTACATACCCTCACTTTCTCACTCGTAAAATGCCCCGTTTCCGTCAACCCCGAGTAACGAACGACCCCATGCATGCACATATACTACTCTATAACACACAGGTAAGCAGAGAGGCTTGAACGGTAAAGCAGCGGCCAATACTTTTCCCAGCTCCGAGGGCGTGGCGAGTCCTCTACGCTGATGAAATGGCATGAAAAATTTCGAGGAACTAAAGTGTATAGCTAAACATGACATAAATCGTTAGAGTGGGTTTCGTCAATCAGGTTATGTCAACAGATGTCTCCAAATTATATTTTTTTCTTGTTAGTTCTTTTCCAAGGATATGATAAAAATGAAAATCAATTTAACAAATTTTATTTTATTTTAAAGAAAGAGAACCACATACAGCATATACTTGCCATTTTATAGTGGCCAGGTACAAAAACAATTTTATGTTCTAGGTTTTTTGTACTAACAAGGGGAGACCACGAAAGTTGCTCCGCCTTTTTCAATGCCGTATTTTTTATGGCCTTCGGAATGGTGAACACATCCCTGAACTAGTAGTGGTTCCGTTGAATGGGCCTTAGTTTGGCTGCAATTAATTAATTTTCATGCGGTACTTTTCACAAGCCGCGTATAGTTTCATGATATCTCACCCTTCACCGCGATGGTCAGGTGGGGTAGTGGTAAGCGTGTACGGCTACCAGCCGGGGGACCAGGGTTCAAGGTTCGCACTACAGGGAAGTGGCTTTTTATTTTCTTGTCTCCATTGTGATCACACTGCGTCAACGTTTTCATTAATTTTAATTGCGACAAGCATAGAAATGAGACTACTTTTTTATCACCATAATGACGTTTAGGTATTAAAGCAGTGTCATTTTCAACGCGGAGAAGTGAAGGCTCCACTTTCTACTCAAAAACATAACGAAAGATTAATGGGGGGCTACAGTAGTGGCTTTTTTTTGGAAGAAATGACATTTGTTGGTGCATATTATTATATTGGAAGGGCTACGGAAGATTTTGGGAAGCGGCGAGCACAAGACACATTTGGTGTAATTGTTGCTTTTAACCCTCTAGCGGGCGCGACTGTTATTTCTTCACAACCGGGCGAATGGCGTACTTTTCCCATGTTATGTGCATATATGATAATACTCGATTTTTGTTAAAATTAATATTTATTTGTAGACATTAGTAAAATCTTGTACATTTATAGGTGATACAGATATAAAGGTACAAAGGTGGTATACGGCCGGTCGTCCGGCGTAATTTATACGCCACGTGTGACGGGTTCCTCTTGCTGATCTAAAACAAATTAGCTACAATACCTCGAACTTTGAAAACTCGCAATATAGACAGTCAAAGTACATTGTAGGAATACACGAGACCATTCTAGCCCAGAATGTACGTACGATGTTGAAATCCTTGGCTTTCGAAGATTGACGTATTTTATACGCCACCACGTCCGGTCCAGGGTCATAAACTTTTATTTCATCCTATTTATTAATGGAAATTATATTTCGGAATGGTTCTTTTAGCACATAGGAACTGTGTAAGTAAACTCCCTTTGGAGTAAAGTGAATTACAAGTGTTCGAGAGATATGGCATTTTATATTCGTTTTGTGTTCTTATTAATTATGTCTGTACGCATGTTGTTGGTCGCCGCGAGCCTATAATGCCATGTGCTCTTGCAAGAGTGGTTTCCATTTTTAATGTGGAGGTTGATCAGTATAAGCAATGAAGAAATTAACAATTTGGCGCACACCAACCCTTGCTAGTGTAGTCGTCGTATCTCCGTGTTTGAAATGACACTGCTTAAATACCTAAACGTCATTATGGTGATAAAAAAATAGTCTCATGTCTATGCTTGTCGCAATTAAAATAAATGAAAAAGTTAACGCCGTGTGATCACAATGGAGACAAGGAAATAAAAAGCCATCAGGGAGGCATGAACCCTGGTCCCCCGGATGGTAGCCGTGTACGCTAACCACTTCCCCACCTGACCATCGTGATGAAGGGTGAGATATCATGAAACTATAGCCGGCTTGTGAAAAGTACCGCATGAAAATTAATTAATTACAGCCAAACTAAGGCCCATTCAACGGAACCACTACTAGTTCAGGGATGTGTTCACCATTCCGAAGGCCATAAAAAATACGGCATTGAAAAAGGCGGAGCAACTTTCGTGGTCTCCCCTTGTAAGTAATACAATTATATACGTTTGTTGCACAACATTTATTTTCTCAACTAAGTGTGCGAATCTTGTTGACAATGATGATAATGTGAAATATAAAATTTCGAGAAAAAAATTTCAAATCTAAATACAAAATTTACAACAGGAGCCAATTTCGTTGAGCTACTTCTTTAGGTATCATGAATTAAAATTACTTTTATAAATTTTATCCGAGGGAGCCATAAAAAATGAAGGTAAATTTACAAATATTTAGCTTTTGTTTAAAAAAAACATTTTAAATTTACTTCCATCTTTATTATTTTCATAAATAAAATATATTTAAAAATATTTGTTTTTTACCATTAAATATTTTTTCATGATACCTTCACTAGCTGCATGGGTATGGCTCGTTCATAATGCTGGCGAAATAAAAAAAATATGTGATAAATATAATCTAAAGATAAAATTTATCACACAAGCCGTCACTGAGTAGATGAAATCACCATGTGTCTTCATTCAATTTTTTCAATGTTTTTTCATAGAAAATAGAAAAATGTAAATAAATTTAACAAATTTCAACTGTATGTTGATATATTTTTTCAAACATTGTTACAGATGAATAACATAAACCTTCAAACCAATCAAAAACCTTTTATGATAAAAAAAATGAAATATTTTTCCTAGTTTTGAAAATTTCAATCTCAAAATACAGTCATGGGACCAAATGTAAACATGAATAAAAAAATTGAAAAATTCGCCAAGAAAAAAATCATTCAATTTGTTCTCGTACCAGTATACCCATAATTCGCATCAGGATCTCTAACCAACCATCTACGGAGGCCAATGTTATTTTTCCGCCATTTCCGCACTTCAAGTGTACTTGCACTTGACCTCAAGGGAGACTACAAGTCTTAATTCTCCGCAACTCAATTGTTCACGTATATGCCAAAGTATACCAAAGTTCACCAAAGTATAAATTCAATCGATTCAAGCGTGTAATAGTCATTACATTGAAAAAAAGGTAGTTGCAATATTCCATTGTTATTTTAATTCTTCGTATACATTAAAATGAATTTGATAAAGTGCAACTACCTTCTAATATCCTTCAAATAATAAAATAGATAATTAAAAAAATTGAGAGATGGTCACAATGGTAAACCCAACTGTACTTGGAACTGGCCCCAAATTGCCTTCCCACCAATGGCAGAAAAGGCCCCCACATCGCCAACCCAAGGGAGAAGACAAGAAAATGACATTGTACGAATACGCCCACTCAAGTAAACTTCGATCTCACCACAAAGCGACTTTCCCTCTCGTAAAAATTCGATTGTTAGGCCATCGACTCCTCGCCAAAACAAATTCCGAGCGCGAATTGTAGCCTGGGCCAACTCGCGTCCACAAATAACAGGACTTCTATGTGGCTAATAAAATACGACTTCGAGCGAACAGCTGCGAGGAGGAAAAGATTTTCCCCGCATTCTGGAAAGAAAGCATTGCGTCGTCGAAAGCAAAAATAGTTCCATTGCAATACGGCAACAGCATATTTGAAACAAGAACACTTCTTTGCCATAAAGTCGGCTGGGATTCACAACAGGGTAGAGAGGTACACCTTATAGATACAACGCAATTATGATGTAAAACACTTCAAATAACGGTTCAAATGAACAAAAGGCAATTTCAAGTGTTAAAGGTTTACTTCCACGGCCAGTTACGGCATTTTATTTTACCTTATGATGGTGCTATGCGGCGTAATTGTTCTGAAAAATGAATCCTTTAAAAGTTAGAAGTTAGTTCTTTAATTGCTGATGTACGGAAGTTCCCGGAAATGGGGCCTGAAACCATCGTCAATGAGCTTTATCTTATTTTCTTCTTAAGGCCGTCGCTCTCATGCTACCCCATAATTTTCAAATCTTTTATGAAATCCGCTGCTCTACAAACTCCTTTAACATACCTATTCTCCCTGCCTTCCTCATTCACACAACCTCTATAGCTTCACTCTCCATTTCATTATGCCTCCAAATTTCTACACTCACAATTAATTTTTCACAATACCTACCTTTCCAACTTTTCCTTGCGCAAATGCAAGAAGGACTACGATAGACCCCTCATGGAAAAGCGTGACTTACTTATTTACAAATGCGTTTGTTTCCCAGTAAAACTATTTCACCAGAAATAATGCCTATTATTATAGATAAAATCTTATAATTTCCTAAAGTTCTTACAACAGTGATCACGAGAACCCCACAAAGATTAATGATTGTGACTGTGTGCGTGATATTTATTGATTATGTGCTAAAAAAATCGTTAGGACAAATCTGCCGCCCTTAACCTGCAAGTACACGAAGGGTATTTTTTTATCTCAACTACCCCTGAAAACGGCTTAATGAGGCATTTACATGAGGGGTTGCAAAAATTAACAATAGAAGAACGCACATCCTATCAATGCGGGACTCGAACCCGCATATGGTATTAGTATGGTATTGGTATTGGTATATACCCGGATATGGTATTGGTTAGGTGAGGACCAGCCAATACAATGTATACATTTTTAATACGTTATTGAACTAAAAATTTCTTGCTATTTTGGAGGAGAGGCTAAAATACTCATTCCATTGACTAGACCAGTGACTAGAGTATGCAATTTTACCCGTCTCTCTCAGGGGCAATGATGAAAACATTACGGCCCGCCCTTATTACACAGCCTCGCATAGTCAACAGGTGCCACACCCTGGTCTCCACTTACGCGAATGAGAAGCGAACCATCCGCCACGCCCCCGCTTCACGACTTTCGAGGGAAACCCGAAGCGTCATCACCACGCAACGTGACGGCTTTCCCGTGCCCACGCCTGGTCAATGCTTTCAGGACTGCAAGGCGATTCGATGAGCAATCGCAATATCACTACCTACACAACTAATACGGTACGCTTGCACAATACCAAAGCTACAGAGCACGGGAATTTAGGGCGCCAATACGGGAAAAGAGGTCGCCAATCGATTTGATCACTGCGCGATGGGCACCTATCATAACCTGTTATGATCTATATACATAAGTATTGGTTGATAATTCTTATGAAGAAAACATTATGTTGCGTTAAGTCAGTCGAGTCGGAGGAGTTAATAATAAGTAATGATAAACTTACTATATTATTTGGTGATATTAATACCTAGCAAGAATATAACTGATTATTTCAGGCTTAACTTTGTGAAATCGTTTCATTATGTAAAGCTAATGTATGGACCTGAAGATGTAATCATATTACGAAACCCGGGTCGTGTTTTTTGAAATATAGTAGTGAAACTTGTTAAGTTTATTCTTCCATTTTCCATAATACGTAGTAAGAAGAAAGTGAAATAGTCTAAAATTACAAATAAGCGATAATAATAGCTGGTCGCTCGATCGCAGGTAGCTTACAATACTGAAGGCTATTCGACGGGGAATCACAATATCACTACCTTGAGCGCGCTTGCACAATACTAAAGCCGTATATTACGGGAGAATAGGATAGAGGGAGACCAATGGTTTGATCATTAAGCGAAGAGCATTCCGAAGAGTAACCATCATCAGCTACGCTTTTAGTAAATGAAAAATGGTGAATAAGACCGAAAAAAGCAGGTTTCGTAGTCAGTCGAGTCTGAGGTATATTGCTCGTAAATGATACAAAACAGGTACAAAGAAAACGGAGTGTAAAAACCTCAACTGAAAATAAGGAACCATCGTAAATTAATTATGTTCGTATTATTGAGTTATCGAACTCAATAATATGAACATTCTCTACTGAATTAATTTCCATGGAAATAATACTAATGTTTTAAATAATATGCTCAGCAGAAAATGACAGTGCAAAATTTTAGGTGAATTATTGTCATCGCATAATTGTCTCCCGTTATCGGTATTAGGTACTAGAAAAATCGGTAGGTTTATTGCTTTAAACAGCAAATCCACACAGGTACAATTAAGTGAATTGGTAACGTAAGCGAGTAATAAAAGAGTAGTAATAGCTGGCTAGCAAAGTGAACCAAACAGAAATCAGTACAATTTCAATACTAAAAAATAGATATTCAGCTAATTAGCAGTGATTTCCGCTAAATTCTAAAAAAGTATGACTAGTAATTTTTCATTTTGCGCTATACCTATGTTCTTACGCTGTACTGAAGTCACAATTCTTCGGTGTCATTGCGTAGACGATGCTCCAGGAAATATTAACAAGGAAAAACACTCAGAGAATCCCGGTGAGTAAGAGGACGCTTAATTGCGAGGAAAATATCCTCGAAGCAGGAAATTTACCGCCACACGGAATAAGCCTTGTACGCTGGAAGGAAAAGTTTTCCAAACGGGAAAACATAGATAGCATGACATGTTTAAGTCAGGGAGAAAATACAAAGTTATACGCCTTGAAATCAATGGTCCGAATTTCGACCAAGATAACGCCTGATTGGAGGGATTACACTGTGCCATCGTCGAAAACTGTCTTATCTCATCCATTAAGAAGACAGAATTTTACTTGTTGATATTATCCCTGGTACATTATCATACTTTCTAATATTAAAAATTACCATACTTCACCGCTAACACTCAAACAAATCCATGCCGTTACTAAGATACATCCTAATGAATTTCCTTTTTCCCCAAAGAGGAAGTGGGTTACCCAGAGTGTACAGCGTTACCAACATATTAACGACTGATTTTGGCGGTGATTGGCACATGCGGGCTCATTTTAACGGCAATAACATCCTTCCCACCCCCTCATACCTAAAGCTTTTTTGTAGAAAGCAAAAAATTTGGTACACACAACAAGGCGGAGAAGCAGTGTCACCACACTGGCATGAATTAGTGCAAACCTATGCTTCGCCATAAACGAAAAATAACATCGTACAGACTTGATCTCTGGTAAGGATTTAGGTAACAAACATGTTCTTGTGCTACATAATTAACCAGGCATTCAAATTTCATAAGACATCAATTGACATGAACAGCAAACGATTACCTAACATTAATAACATTATTCGTGTCCAATAGATAGGCAAAGGTTGACCACATTATTATAACAGAATATTTTTGCTGGTGATTATTTGCATTGCAGATCGAAGCTCCCATCACAAAACCCAAAACTCAATATATAAGATGCACAAGTTCCTATCGCTGAAACTCATATGCTTCATCGTAACAGCTTCATGTTTTCCTAGGAGCATTTATATGAAGTGGAGGCAGTCTGCTATTAACACCGGTAATCAAGAAAGTAGATATAACCGATATAGCGTAATCTCCCATCAAAACTACTATCACAACTACTTTCAAGAAATCAAAGTCGATCGAATCTGAAGATAAGTTTTAATGGAACTACAAATATACCATCGGGAGGATGTACAATTTGTTTAATCATTCACGAAGACGCAAGATTTACTAACGCTGCAAAAATCCAAGCGAGCAATCCGCTGAGTTGATTCCAACAGACTGAAGGAGGCCTGCTTTCGAGAGAGCAAGGTAGGTTAACATTCCACTAGGCCGCCAACGACAATAATAGCATGAAAATAGGGATACGAGAGACATTCCTCCCTGGAACTCGATGTCATCTGGCAAGGATCCAAAGAAATCAATAATGCGCCAAAACGTCCATAATTGGGAAGCAATTGTGTTGGCCAGGGAACGTCTCCTGGAACCAATCGGCTAGCGAGTGAAAGGCACGGAAAACTCTTTTGACCGCCTTAGGGCTGGGAAGAGATGAAGGAACTTTGAAAATGGGCAAAAAAAATAAGGAGAGGAGAACGAATTTTTTTCTCGAAAAATTTAGGCTTGGACGAAGAAGGGGGAGTGCACTACAAAAGAAGAGTTGCCATCCCGAAAAGCTTCCAGAGTGGAAACAGGAGGGGGTAGAGGGGCGGGTAGGGTCTCCCGAAGCGTTCACTCGAGAGAGGGACACGAGAAGAAATTAATCGAAAAGAGCTAACCCTGGAAAGTTTAAAATATCCCGAGTCCCCTCCAACCTTTCGATCAACGATTTAAAATCATTGATGAAAATTTATTTGACTGTTTAATCGCAACTAATTTGAATGATTAATGTTACACAGTTCTACCTTATAATTATTCATCAAATGATACAACGAACATAACTAACCGCTATCAGTTCTTTCGTTAAGGCGAATATCAACCAGGACAAATTTCGAAATACAATTCACCCAACGCATGAAAATTAGAATGATTATTATGTTTTCAAAAATGTTAAAGAATAATTCTTATACGTATTAGTCTTGAAGCGAAGTATTAAAAAGGCATATTAGAACGTCCGAATTACGATGATACATCTGAAAGACAAAAAAAGTAACGCTTAATTCAATTTTAAAAGCTTATTTTTCTTTCAGACATTAATTGCAAGTTTAATCAGTTTATTATAATAAGCAGCTCGAATAAGATCCCTCTAACCACGGCTTTGAATAATCATAAGCAAATAATTTGCACTGTTTTCAAAGTAATATACCTAATGCATAAGCAAGTGACACGGTTTTTGGGATGTAGGAGCAATCATTAGCATTAGTTTCAAAGAAAGAGAAGAAAATGGTAGAAAAATAATATTAAGCGTCGCTTTTGAACGGTTAAGGTGGAAAAAAAATTTTTAAAAGTGGTTTGGAATACAAAAATTATCTCACATCAATAAAATAGACGGACACACACCTGAGCTATTTCACAGGCAAAAACTGTGACTGGAGTTCCATCCTTTGGTAATAACTGTTTAACACTTCCTGCGTATTTTACAAGTTTGCCTGCCAACGACTCTAGGTACCTATGGAGATAACTTAATGCAATTACTATCAACAAAGATATCAATCAGGGATGAGCAGAGATTTCTGTAATACGCTGTTACTGTGTATTTTCATAGCCTGATAAATATCGATACTCGGCTGCATTATTCGATTTCTGATAGGACAGCGTTCTGCCGTGGAAGAACTTCCTGCAATTTCACTGCCGCACGTGCAGTTCTCCACAGATGCCCTTCCGTCAAGATAAGGGCTTTCGCCGTGTCATTCTATACCTTACCCTCGGCTATCCATCTTGGGATCAGGATACACCTGAGCCTAGGTTTCGCCTTAAAAAAAAAAAAAAAAGAACCAGGAGCGTAGGGAGAAAACCTTTTAAAAAAGCATACAACCTTGAGCCATGGGCTACAACTCAGTTGGGGCGGTGGGAAAACATGGGAAAAGAGAGAAAAATTGAGGAAAGATTTGAAATCGACTGAATTCTAGAGACACTCAAGTCTTCGGGAGATACGTGAATTAGGTCAACAAATAGAATTTCTCCTCAGTGCCTTAGGAGCCCTACAACGTGACCTAAAATAATCACAGCGCCAGCTGTTTTTTTAGTCCACAGCCACAACTTACCCATTGAAATTTAAATTGAGCTCACCGACGGAGAAAGCGCTTAAATAGTCGTCAATTACTTTACACCCAATTTAATCATATTTAACGAGCCATAATCAATCACATAAGCTATCACCTAATATGAAATAAATTACTGAATCTTTTCAAAAGGAAGATAAATAAGGTTATACGTTAAAAATATACAAATGGACCCTTCTCTATAAGTTTTAAGTGACCATGCACAGCCCCCTATTTTTTCATTGATGTGGCTACATACCCATGAACACTGAAAATAAAGTATTTCTGTGACAAACGCAGAATAGGAAATAGTTCCTTCAGGGGGGTCCTCACTATAAAATGTACCCATGTAAAAAGAGCAATGAAAAGTATTAGAATAAAATAGTTCAATGTTTCATCCAGAATAATACGTCAGTCAGCATAAAAAAATTGACAGTCTAATAACAGAAGTAAACTACCGGTTATATAAATCCTTTCGATCATGTAAACAGTAGAGGGCTGGGGCAAACAATTCGTCCCAACCAGTGACGTCATGGCAAAATTAGCAGTGCCGGAACGCACTTTCCTTAACTTTTTTTTAGAAGTGAAATATAACCCTGTACTTATGTTTCTTTGACAAATTATGATATTCATTTTATTACCGAATGTTTTGCTTTGGTTTCGAATGTATATATTGACATTTTGAGGCAACAAAATTGATAAAAGTTTTATTTCACCATTACGTCGTTTGTCAACCAGTGCCGGAACGGCGTTCCGGCCCCCACGACACCCTGGTCCCAACCTCAGAGGATATATGTACAACAGGAGGAGAAGAATTTTGATTTACTGGAGAGATGTCAAAGGAATAACTTGAGGGCGGTGGCGAGGAGTAAAAAGAAAGGCAGAGAGAAAACAGCGGTGCGTTTGTTTAAAAAAAATGACCAAGCCGTGAGCTGACTGTCGTGAACTCTGAAGCGACTCTGATGAGCCAAATAGCTGCCAAATCTCACCTCCCTATAGGAAGCACACTACCCGCGCAGTTATTCATTTCTGACTGCCGTTGGGAGCGTGCGACATCACGCACCTTCAACTTCGAAGACGCGAAGGAATTCAGGTGCTTCAGACACCTTCGTGAGAAAAATCCAGATTATGACTTTGGATTGGCCGAAACGCGGCACAAGGGATAAGCTAAAAATTCTGCTAAGAAACCCGTTGCGACGAGCCACCTCACTTATGAATACCAAAGGGTCATCTAGAAAAACTTCTAGCTGAAAACTGTTCTTTTAACACGACGACAGGGAGAAAATAATAAGACAATATATCCACCCCAAGCACAGTTTAAACTTTAAAATACATCAGCCTTTATAACTAGGCGTAGAGATAACCTGAGGCTTTCTAGCAAAAAAATATGAGTTAATAAACAAATGAAAGGCATTGAAAAATTAGCTTTTACAGCCGCAGAAACATTTTTTATTGCACTTTGACTTTATCATTACACCTGAAGGGACATAAACGGAATATTTTCCTGAAGCCGATAAAAGAATCAACGTATACCAAGCCTATCAAGCATATAATCTCTCTAAACTAGAGTCCAAAAATGTGAAGACCAAAAAATACAAGGAATATAGCGCAACATATATCATAAGCCTTAAGATGAAATACTACAATATAATTCAGGAAAGAAATCGATATCATTGCGCACTAAATTACAACTCAGAAAGCAAGACACAAGAAAAATGGTGAACGACGGGCAACGGAAAACGCCATGCATTTTAAATTATGGATCCATTTAATGTAAAAATGATACAGACTAAATTGCCGTTATCAAACCACAAAAAAGGAAACTTTCACTGAAGAGAACAATTCAAACTTAATTTTGAGGGAGAACTACGCAAGAATGGTAAGATATCAAAGATCCATTTCGGATCTCTACAGTTCTTTGTTTAAAAATCTTGAGACGAATTGAGATTGAAATTGAGATAAATCATACATGATAGCAAGACAAACACGCATGAAATGCATCCATGACGGAATCCATGCTGTGGAAAAATACACTTTGCTTATAATGATGAAGAGTACCTACGTATCATCACAATTGTTCTGATTGAAGAGAAAAAAATGACGTATTTACGATACACAGAAAAGCAATCCTCTCAACGGTCTACGGACGTTTCCTCAATCGAATGAGAATTCAGATAACGAATCAATGAGAATCACAATCGATAGATGTTGATCCGAGGAGCAAAAGGTCGAATACCACTTATTTCTATCTGCCCCTCGTCCCGCGCTGACCTCTTCTCAGGGAGCAGATTAGTCACGAAGATTGAACGAGAACAAAAGCAAATAGCAATAAAGTAGGCATGCAGCAAACTCGACATTCATGGAACCAACCAAAGGCTTCCTAGTAACAGAAATTCGACAAGAAGATAAATCACATCGTCAAGGAATGTTTATCTATACATTAGAATAGTTTTCATCCTTTTGCATTAATTAATTAATAGATCAAACGGCCTTTCACATATTTGAAGTTTCCCTATGCACTACCACTCTCGCATGCGAAGTCAAGAATGTATATGCTTCGAAAGTCAAATATGTATACATACTTATACACCGGAAATCAACAATATAGAAAAGCGCACGCAATGAATGGGATTTTAAAAAGTGCAACACCCAATTAACTTACGGAAATTTTTGGTCCCAGTATAAAAAAGGCTACATGAGAAGCCAGAAAGCTACGTTAACGCTGATAAATAGATTGTGGTTCAAGAATATGCGCTAATTCATTCAATGGATATTCAACGAAATGTAATAAGCACAGGTTTTTTTAATCTTCCGCGAAAAATATAATTTATGAATTAGTAACCAATGCATAATGAGAGTATGAAAAAAAGGCGCGTTACCATTTTGAGAATCGCTCCGACTTGTTTTCCCGATAGAAATTCCATTTTTCATTCCTTTAAAGCCCTATTACACTTAATTTTATCTATAAATCTTATTCTCTTCCTTTCCCTTCCTCACAAACCTGACAGTAACAGCCCCTCCCCACTCACAACTCGCTCTATTCAAATCCTCCCACATATGTGATCTAGCAATTTCCTCTCCTCGCCCACCATGTATGAATAGGTTCTTCACTAACGGCACTCAGGACAAAACCATACTCATAGACAAACAAAGCGCATTCATGCCCGTACTCTAGATAAATTTAAGAACCGGCTTAATAACGACTGAAAGCAACATTATAGGGTGATTGAAGTAGTTTCGAATAACAGTCAGTTAAAAAAATGGCCTTAAATGGAAGAATTAGTATTTAGATGTTCATAGCACGGGAGATTAAAAGTAGATATTGGAAAACCGACCCTGAATGAGAACATACTTCCAGGAAAATTGCTATGATTGGAATTCCAAATTTCCGGCCCGTTACTGCCAGGAATAAACATGGCAACACACAATGATTCACTTCCTCGGCCTTCACACACTTTCAAACAAAGAGGAAGTAAAGGAAAACATTGCTGACAGCGAAGAGTCACTGGTTTTCCACGGAAGCGTGGGAAAGGGGTATGGAAGAGATAAACATTCCCTTCGCAACGGCACGACCCTCCTCTTGTTAACTATCTGGAGACAACGATACGTCATGTCTCTCAGAAACCCATCTTGCAATACATACCGCCAAAAAGGGAAAGATATTTGAACTTCAACACACTGACGTTAAAATTAATCCCTGCTTAATGATTCAAAACAAAAATATTTTTTATTACATAAAAGCAACGTTTTCATCGCGAACTAAAAGGATCGCAAAAATTTTCTGATCCAGACAGAGTCTACAAATTATTTTCTTCAATTACAATGAAAAACGTTGGGCGCATGTTCCACAATAACCCTCAATTTGTGAACAAATTTGTTGCTATGACTCTCTATAATTCTCGTTTCTTAAATGGAATGCAGCGCCGCCATCGGATTTTGGTGGCCATTTTTTGGACTAATTATCTCCATATTTTATTTTAAATTGTGAATAACAATCGAGATACAGTTAAAATCATAATTAATGTGTTAAATATTGCATTGTCATCTAGTTATGAGTCATCCTGAAAATTTCAGCTTGATAACTAATCTGAAAGTGGGTTAAAATTGAGTTGCAAGATTTGACCCGGACTAGATGACAAGCAATAAAGTGAGATTATAAAAACTTTATAAAAAATTTATGAATTATAGTTAAAAGTTATTTTATATAAATAAAGCTAAATATATTTAGATTTAACATACAAATTTTTATGCATAATTTTCTCTTCGCTTTACACCAATAATTTCTACGGAATAATCGGAGTATGGATGAGTGTTCTGAGGAAAGTAATATGCCCTTCTAATTCCCCATTTGCCTCCAAGTCTGCCAGACGACTACCCAGAGATATTCTCCTTTAATAATAGAATACAATTAAACCAATTCAACGATTTAAAATGAAATTTAATCGATTCTGAAGGTCAGGTGTAAATTAAACAGTCAGCTAAATTTTTAACGATTGATATTAAACTGTTCATTTTTAAAATCATTAATCCGAAGTGTGCATCCAGCGAAAATATAGGAAGACTAAATATAACCCGCGTGTTATCACTCCGATAACTTAAAATTAAGAGGGTAGCTGTTACATTTCCAGAGATAGCAAGACAATGGTAAGACTGAACGGGATATAAACGATAAATGAGTTTTTCAATAATTTCAATCAGCTAAAAGGTTTTAAGTTCTAAGCCATTTGCAAAGTAATATTAATACTGCATGAGCTTAACGATCTGTGTGAAGAGGTACAAACATTTGCAGGCTTGGAGGGAAGGGAAACGACAGTGGGGGGAAATAACCCAGTACATTTACAATTAGCTTCAATTTTCATGGGCGGCCTGAGATGGTCGTCATCTGAGAGGGATCCTGAGGCAGGAAAATGAATGTGAAGATATGATTGCCAGTATAACATGTAACAGAAATCTGATCACTAAGAAAAAATAACTTGATTAAAATTTCAATATTACTATTTGGTCTGAAAAATCAATTACTACTCATAATGATGGGATTGTTATGTACGAGTTTAATGAAAAGTCTAGTGAAGAGCCTGAACTGGAGTGTAGCGTTCTACGTTGCGGAAACGTGGACACTGGGAAGGAAGATGAGAGAAGACTGGAGACGTCCTAGATGTGTGTGTAGAGAAGAATAGAGAAGGTGGAGTGGACGGAGAGGAGGAGGAGCGATGAAGTGCTGGACATGGTGGGTAAGGATGGACAGCTTCTAGATGACATACGGAGGAGACAGAAGGTATGGATGGAGTGAGCACTTAGTGGGGAGGGGATGTTGAAAACTGTTTTAGAGGGTAGAATGCTAGGTAAACGAGGGAGATGAAGGAAGAATAGGATTATTAGAGAGAAGGAAAGGGAGTAGACCTTATAATGAATTGAAGAGTTAAGTCCATGAAGGTATGGGAGGCTGCCAGAATACTCCTTAAACAATCCATGGAAACCTACCGGAAACGGTAGAATTCTTATTGATACACTCCTAATAACCCTTTCTAACCCAGAGCTGCTGCTGGGAGAAATTAAATTTCAAGACTTCTTAATTTTAAAAATGTGAAAATTTTCCACTCAAACATAATTATTGTGGCAGCTACATATTTTGCCAATAAACTTTGCAGCGCAAAAGAACACGTAGTTTAAATATTTCCTGAATTAAATTGAAATAGTATAAATTTTTGGTGTTACTTCGAGACAACGTTGGGTTATAATGGGTTACAGAAAAAGACAAATCAGACGTAAAAATGCAAAAATATCTAAGGGATGAAGGAACTACTGAAGGACAAACTCCACATGCAGTTCCGTACCGTGGCAGGAGAGGAGGGAGAAATAGATTTTGCGCGTCTGCAAAACCCATGGGGGAACAAAAGGGCAATTCTTAGGAGATGAGGGGTAAGGGAGGAGAGGCGAGGAGGAAAGATCAAACAAACAATGCAGACGCGGATTGTTCGTGGGCGAGGGTGTGAAGGAGGCTGGCTGCAGCAGAGAGAAGGGGCGGGGACGCTTGAGGAGCGGAGACGGCTGGCGGAGAAAGTTCAGATGGTGGAGAGCTGGGCACGGATTGAAGCGAGGAAAATGAGTTTGCACGGAGCGATACGCGAAGCACGCAATCGGGCACTGTCGTCAACCGATGAACGGCTACGCGGGAAGGAACGCGAAACGGCTAAGGGGAAGGAAACCCGAAAGAGAGAGTCAGCATTCGAGCCCCGTGAAAGCCCTCACCTTTAAATCGGGTACTGTCGTCAAGTGATACACGGCCACGCGGGAAAAAACCCGAAAGATGGAGTCAGCATTGGACCCCCGTGAAACCCTTCACTCTTAAACCGGGAAGTGTCGTCAAGTGACGCACGGCCACGCGGGATAAAACCCGAAAGATGGTTCAGCATTCGAGCCCCGTGAAAGCCCTCACTTTTAAACCGGGAACTGTTGTCAAGTGATACACAGCCACGCGTGAGAAAACCCGAAATATAGAGTCAGTATTCTAGCCCCATGAGAGCCTTCACTGTTGCTGTAAATTTCTTGTTCCTTAAATTAAGAGGAAACATTTACCGAAAACTATTAATAATGCTATTTACGGTTTTATAATGCGTTGAAAAGATTTTTTTCCAAAAATCACTCGTAATGACTGATCTAAGGAATTGGATATGATGAAATGAAAGATTTTTCTGGCGGTCGTGCTTCTAAGAATCAAAGGCTATCAAATGCTACTTTGATCACTTCTTTCGTTCCTTTTGAAATTACGCCGAGCCTTGAAACTCGTTTAAGGCGGTGAAGTACCACATGATGACTTGGATGGAGATTAATCAAAAGCATTGAAGTAACATAATGATCCATCCAGAAGACCAAGCCTGTCAACATAAAAACAACAAGATTCTAATACAAACGTTTCGTAGGTATTTACTTAGCACATTGTTCTCATTTTCTATAACAACAAGGAAGTTGGGGTTTCAATGCTAGCCTCGACTTTTGTTTACAGCGCAATGAGAATCCCTTGTTCGAATTTCCGCTAAGGTCCCATTATCGAAGCTTCTCGAATGGCAGTTTGCTCTATAACACGAAAGACATACGCCACACGAGTCGCGCTGTGTATGCGCTTTTCCAAATAACTATGCTATTAATTAACTAATGCTAATTAACTAATACTCTTTTTGAATCTAGTTGCAATTAAATTCGTGGTCACTAAACTTCACTTTCCCAGCTAAGTTACTCAATACAGATTTCTTTACAACCGCGACAGTAATTTTAGCCACCCAACATGATTATATTCTACATTAAACGGCAAAGTAAGCCTTTATTACTTTGCATAAACGAGAGGTTTCACAATAGAAATCCCGAAATAATTAGTTACAAAATTTCAACGTCAAACCGAAGTTTCCTCCTCATAAAAACACGACCTGGCTACAGTCCCGACGGGAGAACTTCATGAAATGAGCACGACACAAGACTTTCGTTGGCTCCGCCGGCCACTCTCGCCGAAATGAAGGAGATGTGGGCTTGATAGGGCGGCGAAAGCGGCGGAGGAAGCCCTGAGTGTGACAAGGGGGGCGCGACCCACTCTGGCACCCATCCAAACTGCGTGGAGGCCCATGCGTGCACGTGTGTTATGCTTGCATGTGAATACGCGGGCGAGTGCCCTTCGTCAAAACAGAAGAAGACGGAAGGGAGGGCGAGGACACGGGAAACGGGTGGGCGGGGACGGGGAAGCGTAAATAAATGACAGAGGAAGGCCGTACCCGTCGTAACGAGAGACTAGAGAGTAAAGGATAACTTTCAGGGTTTGCGAAGTACTCATCTTCAGTCCAATAGACAATTATACTACTCTAAATCTACATGAATGGAATAATTATACAACCACATACAGTGTAAAATCGGACGGCCTAAATGGCGGTGGGGATAAGTCCTCGCCAACCACACCAAAGGTCGCGTCTTCAAGTCTCCCTTCGATAGTAGAAGAATGAATTTTTTTAAGGTTCACTAATATTTTTGAAAAAGCACAAACCAGGTTTCATTACATGGTTACATCGTCAGGTTATTGTCATCGTAATCTGATGATGTAATCATGTTATGAAACCTTTCAAAGTTTAATGTTTTATTTTTCATAATGGAAGTGTTTCACAACGTTAAGCCTGAAATCGTCAATGAGTAGAAAAAAATTACTTGTACCCCTTGGCTTCTCACCCACTCATATAAAAAATAAAAAAATCAATTTCTAAGTACTACAGGGAGGAGGATCACTTCAGGAACTTCCATCCTAAATTCTCCGAAAAAAAGGGAACGCCTGGGAGCAGCTCAAGACAAGAAAGGTTTTACCATTGGACAACATAAATCAAATAAAAATGTTACACATTACCTTCTCCACTCTTCTATCTTGCATTCACCAAACAATGTGAGCCGTAGCCTGCCTACCTCCCCGCCGTATTTAAACAGGACAGATCCCCGACCACCCACCTTCCCCAACTAAGGTCATAACGGACTCCGCGGCTTTTCATTCTCAACCAGGTGATCTATGACTACATACATGAAAATCTCGTGTAAGCTCTAGAGCCGTAAATAGTAATTAATTCAACAAAAAATTATGGCTGAAAAGCTTCAGTGCAAAGATAAAGGTAGCAGTAACACACCAGCCTTCCTCCACTGAGTGTTTTTTGCCTAACTCCTTCTTAAAATAAACATTATTTTACGGCAAACACTTTCCCTCTCCCGAGACAACAAGTCACGCGACAGCTATCTTCGGCTAAATTTGGAAGATGTCTCAAATTCGGATATAAAGACACGATCAATCTGGAAAGACTGTGAAGAAAGAATGGATAAATGAAGGATTCCAAAGATTTCTTTGCATGGAATTCCAGAAATTCCCTTCCTTAAGAGGAGAAAGAGGTGGATAGATTTCAAGACCATCTTACCCATACACCAGATAAGGATTTAGTATATTAAGGAGCAGATCTAAGACCTATCAAAAATAAAAGGAAGAAGAAGCAGTATTGAATCCACAACAAGCGAAACGCGTGAATTATTCTCCACCGGAAGGCTCCATTGTCCATTAGATTAGAAATGCTTTACTTTTTCTTCAATTATTCCGCCTACGCTCTTCCTCTTCATACCTCGTGGGTGGACTTTAATAGAAGACGGGTACAATGGTCAATTATTCAATTCTCTTCTTTCATTTCCCTTCGTCGATAAATTTTCGTTGGCTTAATAAGTGCAATTATGGTAATAGCAATGTGGCTGCCTTCTTTCCTGTTTTATATGGCAGCAATAAAGAAGAACCAAATGTGTTCTAAGCGTGGGAGGTCATTTCTCTCCGCGAAAGACTCATTAGTAGTCAACCCGACGGCCTATCAGTCACCAATGAATAAATTGTCCCCATTTAGATTGCAGTAGCATCCTGTGATTCTATTTGAGCCTAGAATGAAGTTACCTAAATGAGCCTAAAATGACGACTGGAAGCTTAATTATTAGGTAAAAGTCAATAGAAACTGCAATTTGAAAAAATATCAACCAATACGGAGCTTTCAGGAATTTTAGGTCAAACGAGAAACAAGAATATTTTTTTAGAAATAATAGTTTTTTGATGCATACCTAAGACAAGGACCATGGATAATGCAATTTCTCCATGTGAGTTTTGACTTAACTTGTAGTCATACTTCGGTTTCTATTTTGTCTAGCCACAATTGTTGTATTTATCATACTTTCTTTGAGTTATTTAGTTAGTGAGTTTAGGAAATTTTTTAAAAAGCCAATCTAGATTACAATGCGCTAAAATCTAAAATACTGTACAAATAATTCTGTCCTTTCTCCTCTTTCTAGAGAAGTGAAAATTTACCTCATCAACGGTCGTTAACATGTGGAAAAAACAAGAAAAATTAATTATAATGGAATAACTTCGTAGCCGTCTTTTACCACAGTTCCCATCAGTTCCAACATGCTCCCCAAAGCCTCAAGTGGGATTGGAGCGCATGTGTAAAATTACGCAAGATCGTATTTTGAATAAAAATCTAAGTGTATTTTAAAAACATCATTCAGCTATAAAATTGTGAAGGTCCTGTGTACTGTCCCTCGAAAATAAAATAAATGAATGCGAAAAATACGAGATTTTTAGTAAAAAATTAAATATTTCGAGGAAGGAATTTTTCTCGCTTATTCGTCAGCTTCCTGTACTAAAAAATAAGGAACAACAGATGCAGCGCATCCCACATTCCGATCCGCGAAGGACACACTGAGTGTTCCATAAAGAAAATAAGCCGTGCGAATATATAGAAGCTCCACCACGCCACCTAAATCGCTAGCGGGAGCGTGAGAAGGCTGTCGAGGCAAATATTTCCGTCAACATCCTCGCGCTGGTGAGAAATGGATCTTTTTCTTCCGAGCGAGAAAGTGAGTGTCAAGTGCTTTAAGCGAACCAAGGTTACATCTCACCATTCCTCTTCCTCAAATAGGCAAATTACTATGATTGACTGACAGCAAAATCTTAACCAAAGAAGGCAATATACGCTCAGGTAACAATTTGAATATTATTTCAATTCGAAAAAACGTGGAAAAAACGCATAAGCATTATAAATAAACATGCATACAAATAGATGGAAAAAAAGTCCAACTTCAGCAAATAAAACGATATTTATTCATAATTGCGATTTCAATTAATAACCAAATTATTATGGGGGGACCTATCCCCTCATCCCCCCATAGTTACACCACTGCTCCTTATGATAAAATAGGTATTTTTCCATAACATTTTATCTTATTCGTACTACGTGTTTCAACTCCACAAGATTATTATCTAATTGTGAGTGCTGACGAAGTCGACCTTAGAAGATCACAATTCGTAGAACAATGAACAATGTAAAATTCCCAGGAAACATACGCTCCTGCAAAATTCCTTCTCTGATTTGAACATGATCACAGCATCATCAAATATTTGAGCTTCTGAGCCTCTTGAAAAGATGTGAATAGATTGACAGCAAATACGAATTTTAAAAAAATATAGCAAATTACGAATCATTTCCTCCTATCTCAACATCAATAAGATTCTACGCACATAGCTAACAAACTAGAGAGCTAATTCCATATTAAAAACCACGTGATTTTTTTTAAACCGGAAGATACATTAAGACTTTTTTATGGTCTCTTGGGTAAGGGGTCGTAAATGAGAAAATAAAAATTGGGTTAAGAGTAATTAAGGGCACTGAGTACGCGGAGGGAGTTTCCTCTTAAGTCTCGACATCCTTGCCGTCAGAAATACGTACGCCGCGGGATGAAGAAGAAGATGAGAATAGTGTCGCAACAGCCAAGGAGGCACGCGAGACTGTTGTTTACGGCTCTAAACCACGACGATGCTCATTACGCGCTAACCTCAACAATACCGCCTCGAAAGCAACGCGCAGTTTCTTCGGTTTGAGTTCACCTGTAGTGAGCTACTGGGGACTACTGTGGGCGTCAAAATGATGTGCCGCTGTACTTAGCAAATTTTTATCTGGACTACAGTGCATGCCATAATAATGAATAATACGTCATTTTAAAGGAAATTTTATTCTCAATTCTGATCTATTTTTCTTTTTATGAAAAATTCAAAATCAACACACGCGAGGGCAATAAATGACTCCGCGCACCATAAAATTAGCCGTTTTGTCAACTTCATAAACTTTATAACTCAACCTAGGGAAAACTACTACGTCTACAAAATGCATCTTCCACAATAAGTTGCAAACATTAATGTAGATTAATAAAATGGCTTTTGCGTATTTTTAAAACGCATACTTTGTTGTAAAAACACCAAAATGTTTAAACACTATCTAGTCCTAAGGTTTACCCCGAAAGAAAAAATAAAACTGATAGAAACATATCTTAATTTATTTGCAATTTTTCTATGATCCATAATCTATGAAAATATTGATATTTGTGAATGTTAACAACTACTATTAATGCCATGTTGCCAAACGGGGCCGCGCCGCGCCGGGCCAGTGCCGGTTACCAGGAAGCAAAGTTTCGCGCTCAAGACGTGGCAACGCAGCATTCCTTCGCTCTGGCGTATTTTTTTAATGCCAGTATATAACCTATACTAGAGAAAAATCGTGTATTTTCGGATCATGGTTTTTTCCAGGTTTTTCACGGTCTAGATGTCGTCAAATTCACGGTTCGTAGATAAGGCATTTTAGGCAGAAATATTGATCACGTAACAATCATCGGCCGCACGTTAACTAAAAATTAACGAAACGCGACAGACGCTGTGAATGCAAACGCAGCGATGAAAGTGTCTATCTCTCATGACGTCACATATCGTTTGCAAAATTCAGCTCCGGCTAAAGGCTATGAGCGGAAAATGGATGGAGTAGGGTGGCAGGGAAGTTGAGAAGTGTCTGAATTTTCGCCAGGGTTAATGAATACTTTAGTTACCAGTTTTCCGGCTTTAGTACAGGCTTAAGGTCAATGTGTCTTCATGGCACACGGACCAATAAATGCACTTCGAATATACGCGTGCAGATAAATTCATGGACAGTGTCTGCGCGTAACTGACGTTGAAATACGATGGACAATTCGATTTTTATTTTGCGCTGTCAATCGTGGTTTGCTTGTGGGAGTCCAATTGCATGCTGCATGCTGGTGGTTGATCACCCCCTGCCAAACACCCTAGATGTGGCTCGCAGGGTATTATGTAGATGTAGATGTAGTTCTAAAATCAAGTTTATGAGATTATTTTTAAGGTTTATGGATGAAATTCACGGCTTTTTCCAGGTTTTTTCACTGTAGACGAAATTCACAGCTTATTCACGGATTTAAGGTTTTCACGGTTGAGTGGGAACCCTGAGCTCAATATAGTAGACGCGAAGGTTTAAAATGATTAAGTTCTCATCTGATAATATTTTAGTACCAATCAAAAATTTAGATTAACACCGAATCCCGAGAAGAGACAATTATTCCCGATTTACATACACATTATTCACCGGGAAAGCATCACATCATATTTTACTAAATACTAGTTCTATATTTAACAGCCACAGTGCCACGTCGTTAGACGGCGCTCTACCGTGCCTTGTCAATACCCTCACCAGGTTTTTCAAGAGAATTCCTTGGGACTTCCGTAGAAATTCTTTCAATTTCTGAGACACATCAAAAAAATCCTTCAAACTCTATAGATAGTCTGCGGGATTCTTCCTTTACCACACACTTTACTTTGTATGAACCTGAAAGTTGTTTCGCAGCAAATGTTATGCAAAACGTAAGGAATCGTAACGAATATAGAGAACTATTGCGAATACCTGCTTCATTCGTCACAAAATCATACAAAAGAAAGCAAGCCTAAAGGCAAATGGAGATTTTCTATAATCAATGAAAGCTTCAAGAAGAAGAATCATACACGCCCGACCGCTCACATTTAGTAATTAATCGTGGCGCAAAATTCTTTTAAAAACTTAACGATATCATCCTGCAATTTTCGGTAAATTGAGTAGAAATTTGCCAACATGTGCCACATCGTAAACATGAAAATTTAAAAATTGAATACAAACTGAATTCAACTTTGAAACATCCTCTAAAGTAAGTCAACACATTAAACCATGAAAATTTAAATATTAAGGAATGAGTTTTCAACGAAAAATACGTCCCGAAAAAGACCGGTGGCGCGGGTAGAAAGCCTTATCCATTGAAGCTACTTTAAAAAGAGAATTTCAATATGTTATGGTATTTCTACACCAGTCCGAAGAAAATCTTGAGGCCGTTTTATGCGGAGCACGTACTTTCACAATCTGAAGTGTGTGAGAAGGCGCAGTCAAAATTGCGTTGTGTAAAGCGGAGAATTGCACGAACAAATGCGAGAATGCGTGGACGTGAGATGGCAAAATAGCCCGTTCTAATTTCGTTCATGCATTCGCGCAATTCCACGCCATTTAAAAAATTAATGCAGTTCTAACCTGCGCAATTCCGTGCCCCGTGTTAAACGGCATTTATAGAGGTTCTTCCGACCAAACTCTTCATAGGGTGTAAATGTAGTGTACGCAGCAAACTAAAAGGAACGCGACGGGCCGCAGGATAATGGAGGAGAAATCTCCCGATTTGTGGATCCTGAGCGAGTCTCCGCTTCCCCCATGGAACAACAAACACACGCAACCTCCCGATTTACCCAGCGCCGCGTCTCGGGGGAGACCGGTCCCATCGCCGGGGGCGCCGTTGACTCGTTATGCCCAGATTCGAGCACACGGGAGGCGCGCGCCCAGACCGAAAAAGTTCCACCGCGTGACGTCCGCCGACTATTTCCGATGCGCGGTCAAAGTCAAGGTCTTTTCCCCCCGAAAGAGACGAATATCCTACGGGCTTAAATGGCGGCGGATCTCCGCGGAGACGGAGAGATAAGGCATGGGTCTGAATGAGAGGGGCAGAATGCAGACAGGAAGGAGAGAGGCCAGCGAGGGAATGGGTGCTGAAAATAATCATTTGGAGACTCGTTAGCGACAGAAAAATTTATACCTACAACCAGTGGCGTAACTATGGAGGGGGGGTGAGGGGGATAGATTCCACCCCCAAAGCCTCAAAGAAATAAAAAAAATAATTTAAAACTTTTGTCTAATTTTGACATATGATAACTGAATCTGCTTAAAGCGCCAAAAAGATACGAAATGTATATCCAGGCATGCCATTTTTCAAAATTTTGCCTAAGCAACCCCCCTCCCTCCCGACCCACCTAAGCATATTCCTAGTCTCGCCTCTGCTTACGTATTACTTACTCTGCTACAAAAACTTTTGTGCTGAATAAATGTGGAGCCCAAATAGTTGAATTAAGGGTGCAGTTACTATGGATAATTCAATAATTAAACTTAGAAATTTTCCCACTTAAAGGGCCAAACTAGGAGTGGTAGCCTAGTGGGTAGAGCGCTGGGCTGTTGATAGTGGAATCCCGGGTTCATATCTTGAATGAAGCTTTCGGACAGGCCCAAAATAATGCCTCGAAGTGCGACATAGCTGAGGGAAAGGAACTGGCAACCCTTCACTGAATGTGCGCAACTCACACGCCCGTGGCTTAATTCGGAGTGAGCTCTACCCTCACCTATCCAAAATCAACCTTCGGGTTGAATCACTGTGCGAGTGATGGGCCAAACATCGCAAGCGTTTCCTTGAAACAAACGTGGTTTGACTTCAATTACAGCATAGATGTGCTATCACTTCATATAGTGATATGCTCAGGTGCCTGGGTTTAATTTCGTCATAATTACAATGGCATACCGATGTTTCCATCAGGTTTTGGTATTAATAAAGACAATTACAAACATCAATATAGATATCAATAAGAAATCAATGCAATATTCAATAATATATAGACAAACATCGCCATAGAGCCTTATCCAGAATACATAGCATGGAGAGCCAAGTTAATCATAAGCCTAGAAAGACAAATACTCCTTTATTTCGTGAAGAAACCAAATTGACCTTTTCATAAAAAGGCAGTCATGAGCTTAATTAAGAAGATGTGATAAGAATAGGCATTGAGAAATCATATATGAAGCGCAGAAGATTAAATAATTTATACATAATATTGCCATGAACCCCCTCCACAAAAATGTTTTTGAGTTTGATTAATGATCTGGAAGAAATATAAAACCAATGAAAGATTATTACGGTTCCACTCAGACTACAAACACAATTCGATAGAGTATAATTCACATTCAATAAATGCAATTATAACTTTGATTACGGAATCGAACAACAAAAAGCACATCTAACATGGCAGGGACGTGGTGCACAGATTGCGCTGGAGTGCCAAGCCTACAAAATGCTTTGACATAAAGTGTGGCGTGGTTACGAAGGAAGGAATTGATAGTAGGCGTACCAATGTCCACTGCACCAGTGATGTGGGCGTGGCAGTGGAATGGAGAAGTTTCGAATGACACGATGTTGAGATAGACGAAGATATATTACGCATAGTGGGAACATAATGGAATTCCCAGCGAGAAATTAGGAGGCAGGATTACGAAGTTATGGAACGACAAAAATACAGGTGAGGAGGCGTTGAAGAAAGATACATGAGGCACCTACAGTGGTAGATAAGTGGAGAAAAAGACGGGGGCGACTCCAGGCTCTTGTTAAGTGAGAGGCTAGGAACGGTCTATGGAGAGAAGATAAGGAAATGCCAAAGAATTTGTAAGTAATTTGATACAAAGAGCAGTCAGCACCCTGCATAAAAATGAAAGCGTACGAGGCCACGACGTATCACGCAAGTGCCCACAATGCGTGGAAATTCCGATCGAGACAAATGACATTTCATCTGACTAAACATAGCCAGCACTGATAACTGACAATTTGGAGATGTTTGTGAGGAAGTTTTGTAACAGCAAAATCTTTAGCGAAAGAAATGCATCAGGTAATGCATTGCATGACAAGAACAATTTGCTACCCTCCAAAAACATTAGTAAAGCCTAGCTCACTAAATAAAAAGGGAGTGGATACCTCTCCGAAGGCATATACGTGTATTAATATTTTACGGTACACAATCAATTTTGCTAACTAATACTGATTAGCTATGCTTCAAAAATCACCGGAGAAACGACCAACATATAAGCAATATTACCAGATGAACACCGTAATAGAAAGAGGCATGCATTTACGACGGGATTATTCATTCACTTTTCCGCACAAAATACGTAATTAGAGCTTGCCGAAACGGGCGCTTCCGACTCGGGGTGCAAGTAAGCACTTCCGTATAAATTTACTCCACACTCCTAGATACTGTAACAAACAATGACGTCAAAGTCCCATTCAATTACTAACACGTCGAGCAATCACTCGCACGAGCCTTAAAAATACTTGGAAATGCAAATGTGGACTCATTGGCATGTTTATTCACTGTCCTCGAAAGCGAGATGGCTGGCTGATTTGCTTGAAAGACATTTCCAGAGGAGACAAGTGGGAGGATTTCCGACTCCCACGCACCGTTAATGCGAGGAATGATGCATGCATGGGGCCAGCAGCGTCCTTCGGAAGTCGGCTGAACACTTTTAAGGGCTCTCTCGACATTAAGATGACTTGACCTCTCTCCGGGCGGGTGGGCATCTGTTGCAACCCGAAAGCCTTCGAAGAAAGTGACTGTACCGGATATACGGAATCCACTTCCTGGAAACCAAATGCTTTCCACAGCATACCGCCGTCTCCAATGAGGATGATACGATTAGTGCATAGCAGGGAGACCATACTTCTAGTACGATTACTGAGTTTTGTCATGCTTTATTTCATTGGGGAGTTCCGATTGTTTAATAATAACATAACATGGCTGATTTAATGTTTAAAACATTCCGGAGCGGATATTAGGCATCAACTTCGTGGAAACCAAAGCCTTTTCACGCCATACCACCGCCTCCACTGAGGAAGATATGGGAACTAGAGGCATGCGGAAATCGATTAGTCATCTACTCTCCCAAAAGATCGAGACACTACTCTTCCAACATAAACAATTATTCCTAGTAATCGTTGAAACTGGCAAGGAGCATGACGAGAAGGACATGATCATTACTCTATGAACTTCAACCGTGAAACAAAGAACTGTTTTTCAAACAGCTACTAATCAAACCACAGTATTTCGCTCCCTCAAATCTTCATCCGCAGTATCAAATATGTTATCAGCTATATTGCTGGCCCAACCTCGCGATGCTTATATATTAACCTCCCCACCTCTTAAAATTAACTCGATTTTTCATGAGCTCCACGGCATCGACTGAAGAATACGCTTTCATAGAAAATTATAAAGCGAAAATGGAAAAAAATTGGTTTATACGTCGCAGGGAAAACGATGATATCGAGGCACCGCATGTAGCCAACAAATTTGTTATAATTGCCATAAAATTTGTGTATTGGAGTTTATATACTGTAAGTATTAATTGCTAATGATTCTTTAATAAAAATGGGCGACCAAGCTGAAAAATTACGCTTGTATTTTTCTGCATTTTTCCGAAATTTCAGTGGGTTGAGGATGAAATTCAGCCAGAGGATGTTAATCAAATACGGAAAAAAACTGACATGGAATACCTAACGAATTGTTTATTCACGACTGATTGTTCTCCCACCCAAAACTCTTTGCTATTTTCGAAACTCATTACTAATCTATTTTTGAAACTCATTACTTATTTTGTTTCTAGTGTTTCGGAAATATGGTTGGGAAAACGTACACAAAGACCGTTTGTTGTTATCTGGCCTTTAAAAAAAAAACATTCGCACGTCAGACTTCCTTCAAACCTTAGAAGTTTTCTGCATCTAATAGCCTCGTGTGCGCCAAAAAAACATGCAGATTACAAAATGGGGAGGACTAGACAAACAGGTCGCAATCATGACCCCACTCGGTTGATAAGTCCTCCCTCGCAACTCAACACATGAACTCCGGTGCATATCCACAGAACAGGCATCACAGCTTACGGAAGCCACCAGCGTCTGTCCCACCCCGTCAGATGCAATGGTCGGTGAAGGACTTCACACCGAGTACTCACCTGAAATAGAAGATAACAGGGAAAAAATTAGTTTAACAGAGTTAAACAAACAAATGAATGTCAATGCTTTACACATTTTCAAGTTTCTGAATATTACAAATAAAAATAGCAAATATCTACAGGCAAGAATAATGGAAGAAAATTGTAGACCACAATAAAAACTTACAAACTGTTCTGATAAAAATGGATAAAACCCGCCACAAAGTAAAAATTAACTTTAAGGGTTAAAATACATGCACCTTCCGAGACTATTTTTTGGGTCTGAGAGTCCTCATAATTCAAAAAGGGAGGTTGAAACTCCGTTAAGAGCACCCGATGCATTGTTTACAAATTGATTAGACGATATATTATGAATGAATTCCGCAGGAATAACCAATCAACTGACCGTTGCTTTGACCAAAACCGACTCCTAAATCACATCACTATATGATCACTCGCTCTCTCACAATCAGTGCTTTAAAACGAAGGTTGTGATATTCAAGGGTAGAGCTCACCCTAAACTAATCCACAGCCGTGAGAATTTCACAGATCTGGGCATGAAGGCCAGTTCCTTTCCCAATGATGCTTCAGATTGTGCAATGGGCTCAATATACCAATGTCAAGGCCGTTATATGCGGGGCACGGCATTCCGCAGGTTAACATTGGAAATATTTGTTGAAATTGCGAGAATGCGAGCTCTGAATTAGAACAGGGGCAATTTTGTCATCATGAATTCTCGCATGCGTTCTAGTAATTCACCGCTTTACACGACGCTATTTTGATTGCGCCTTCTTACATTCATCAGAGAAGAAAAAATTTCAGAACTCTAAAAGAAAGTTTTTGCACACATCTTATTCAAAACATTCGTTTTGTTCTCGTGAGAAATTACCTGCCCTCAAGTATCATTAGGTTTAGGAAATACTTGTCCTTCTTCTCAGAGTATTTAGCTTATGCACTCAGGTCTTCAGCTGTCTCCACGATGGGCTATTAGTGCAGACCACCGCGGTCCGCTTTTCTCTCTTTCGCAATCGACCAAAGACGGTCATCCCGTTTCCATGGGTGCATTGCCCTCAACACGGCTTGGAAGGGACTCATCGTCGCCCCTTCTTCCTTCATAATCTGTCGCAACTTTCTCGGGGATTTCCTCCGCCTTCGCGGATGACCACGGACATAACGTTCGGCTGGTAACGCGGAATCGGGTCAGTGGAGTTCCTGTTCTTCTTTACTGCAGCCTTTTCACAAGGGCAGTGCATTCGTTTCATTATGCAACAGTTTCGTTGTTCTTTCTTCGTAAAACTCTGCTTGTGTTTTAGCTGGTATTTCTATTATGTTAAGGGTGTAATAATAATGAATCAGCATCGCGAGCGAGGAATGTGAGACTCAAGATAAAAGTAGGTGGGGCAAAACTTGAGCAGGTAGAGCAATTGAACTATTTGGGCAGCACATTAGAGGAAAACGGACACAGTAGCAAGGACATCAGGAAGCGAATTGCACTAGCAAAGGAGGGGTTCATGAACACTAAGGAGCTTCTGAGAGGATCGTTATGTTTAAGAGTTTAAAGAAAAGGTTAGTGAAGAGTTTGATCTGGAGTGTAGCTCTCTATGGTGCGGGAACGTGGACACTGAGGAAAGAAGATGAGAGAAGATTGGAGGCATTCGAGAATTGGGTATGGAGAAGGTGAAATGGACGGGAAGGAAAAGGAACGACGAAGTGCTGGATATGGTTGGCGAGGAGAGGCAGCTTTTAGACGAGATACGCAGGAGACAGAAGGTATGGATGGAGTTAGTGCTTAGCGGGGAGGGGATGTTGAAAATGGTGTTAGAGGGTAGAATGTTAGGTAAACGAGGGAGGGGAAGGAAAAGAATAGGATTTTTAGATAGATTGAAGGAGAGTAGGCCTTACAGTGAATTAAAGAAGGCAGTGTTGGAAGGAAAGGGAGGCTCCCAGATCACTTCTGTAGTACTCCATGGGAACCTACCTTAATCGGTAGGATACTATAATAACTATAATAACAATAATAACGGCTGCGACGTATCTTTACTAAGGAATATCATATAGCGAGGGGGAGTATGGGTAGAGCTAGGCTGCTGAGCGAATAGTACTGGTTCATATTCCGATTGAACTCGACTACCAAAACAATTCGTCGAAGATTAACGTCGAAGACGGAGGAAGCCTCAACTTCATTTCTCCAGGAAAATTGTGAAGGACTCCGACAGAATTTAATGAGACTTGAAACCTGTTTTCCATCAGTTTTTTAATTGCTCAAACTCTCTTTCAACGACCGATTGCCATATAATGTACTACATAAACACTATATTTTGCCGGCCTCGGTGGCGGCGGGGTACAGTCCTCGCCTGCAACACTGAAGGTCGCGGATTGGAATCCCGCCTGGATGGTTAACCCCTAAGCAGGGCATGGTTGTTCGTGATTATCCTATGTTAATTGTACAAATCTCTCCGATGTAAAGGCCAAAGAGTGCTGTTTTCGGGGTGAATGAAATAAATATTTTACATTAATTACTAACCGTTATATACTATATTAATTTATATACGTTATGTACACGTATTCTCTTTGTTATTGTATGTGCTTTTACGACAATGCGTTGTGCATATAGGGATGCTGTTTCATGCTGCATGCTGGTCATTGGTCATCCCGACCCAAACATCTAAGCGGTGACTCACAGGGTATTAAGTAGATAGATAATGTCCTCAGAAGCACCACCATGAACCCCTCATAGTACAAGTACTCTTACGCAACAACAAAAAATGAGCAATTATTACAGGTAGATAGAGTCTACAAAAATACTTATTCTGATGCCAAGTCAACCCCTTTTTTGTAAATTTTGAATGAAATTCCCTAAGGGATACCAAATTAACGCATACAAGAATTACCAATTAATTCTAGCGATACAAAGTATGTAATGCATAAATAAATGTCAAGCGTTTCCACCCCACGACGTAATTAAAGCGTGATTCTATCAATGAATGAGTTCTTTGCTTCTATAACACTGCATGAAGTCTCGAAATGAAAATTTCCCCGTGAATTCTCAACAGGAATTCGACGAGACACTTATCGAACAAGAAAATTTAAAAAAATACTTCAAATGGAAAATATTTCTGAAACATCCAAGTATTTATGCCCCTCAGGAAAACATTTCGCGTCGCATACGCTAAATTTCGACAAAGAAAGTCACAACACGATATTCCGAGAATTCGATGACTTCCTGCACGCTAATGAGAAATGGTGATGAAACCCCACGCCTCCGATCACGAGGAAATCATTCGCTTCGCAATATAGCAGCATGAAAGTAGTGACGCAAAAATAATGATGAAGTGATGTCCCCGTGAAAATCATGCATTTAAAAAAAACCACACAAATCCAAGATATATTAACGCTGAAGAAAACTAGTATCTTCAAATAGAATAATACAACAACACCGGCTGGAATGAACTTATTGGAGAAGAAAAAAGTACAAGACCTTGGTTTTATAAAATTTTCCACCGATTAAGGTAGGTTTCCATGGAGTATGTGGGAAGCATTCTGGGAAAATCTTTTTCCTTTAAATCCTTCAAAACTCAATCTAATGCACCTAGAGTACTTGAGTTACAGTATCAAACAAAACTAGAAACTAGCGGAGGAAATTCTCGTAAAGTAAGCAAAGATATATTTTAACTCACTTCCTTAAGGTCACGAGTTCCACATGATTATCAGCTCGACAATAATTGAATCACAAGTGAGACATCTCAGGATTTGCCTCTAAAAATTCATGACTATTCAGTAAATGTAGTTCATTGACGATCTCGTTAGAGGCGGGGTAAAGTTCTCGCCTGGTAAACTGAAGATCGCGGGTTCGAGTCACGCCTGAGTAAGTTTCCCCTACGTTCAATTGCTAATACATATTACGAAAAACCCGACGTAAAGGCTAAGTTCCGCTGTTTTCGGTGGTGTGACAATAAATGGTGATACATGAGTCTGTAACATAACGCTAGAGACCTGAGAGTTACAAGGATATAAAATACACATTCTGGCGCCATCAAATAATATTTCCATTAGGATATTGAATCAAATCATCCTACATTTAAATATCCGGGTGGTTATGAAATAAACTAGGGATCCTATACCATCGTATTTATTTTTATCTTTTTATTTTATTTTAAAGAAATATAACCACATACAGCATATACTTGCCATTTTATAGTGGCCAGGTAACAATACATAAATTAGAGGACGAAGACGCAATATAACATGTAGAAAACAATAATTACATTTACAAAAACAAAAGGACAACAAGAAACTGCAGTGACAGACTATCTCGGTGACAGATAGGATAGGGAAAGGCTTATGAAGGATTTCAATGGAAGTGCAAAGGGGTCGATGTATGGAGTGAGTGGGTTCAACACAGAAGTAATGCGGTAGAAAAACGAACGTTTAGTGAGTGAAAGTCTAGGAATGGGCATGTGGATTAGTGGATGAGAACGGGTAGGGCGGGGTGGAACTTTAAAATTGATAAAAGAGAGCAATGCTGGGCAGTCGATGGTGGAATTGAGAATCTTATAAATAAGTCTTAAATCAGCTGTGAGCCTATGGGTAGAACCCTCTCTCTTTTCTAGAAATTTCTCTCAATACGGACTGCCTAACATTAAAAACCTCGATAAATACGAAAGAAACGCGTGGGATTCAACCTAACTTGACACATCGCTTCGATAATAAATTTCCATAGCTATGCCATAAGAAGGTAGCACGATTTGGGTTTCGAAATCCAACGACTTCGTAATTTACCAATGACGATTTAAGTCGAAACTCGGGTCGTGCCTAGTTCCTAATCAAGCCACAATTTAGAATCACGAAGCAGTAATTATCATTCAAACATGAATCGATTCCAGGCATAAAGTCCTCAAACCTCCACCAACACTTCCAGTTAGGCAACGCGGGGGCTGAACGACTTTTTGCGGAGAACTTTCCCCTGAATAATTGCGCCTGTAAAATTCAATTTGAGCTCCCTCGAGCGAGGCAATTCAAAGAGTCCCCGGCGCGCGAGCGAGCAAAAAAAGAAAAGAGAAGAAATGCGAAGCGGCGGCGCATTACGGTGCCTGTCTCAGGAAAAAAATAAAGATAAACCCTCTCCTCAAGAGCCACACTCGGATGCAAGACGGAAAAGAGAGAAAACCAAGGTATTTTCAGGTAATACGCATTTCTCAGCTGCCGAGAACCGCAAGGGGTTTTCCAACCCGAACACTCAGCCAGTACTTCAGCCTGAAGGTTTGTTGCGTTGGCTGAGGTTGGAGATATTTCCAGGTGAAATATTTTCCGACAAAGCCAACGAAATAATGAGCAACCATAATAACAACGAAAATCGCACGATCTTTATGGATCGATTCTGGATGGACTAAGTATCGATTCGATCTGGATGGATGGATTGCACGAACTTAAGGGAAATAGAGTCGAGAGTGGAGAGGTTTTCGAAAAATCTATTTTCCCCAATTGATAATCTATCATTAAACATAATTCAACGATCATTCGTCAGACATTTTTGAGTGCTCCACGTTGATTTCAATCCCTTACAACCGAATGATATTCCTAGTAGTGAAGAGTTATAGTTCATATTTAAATAAATAAAAGATCGTAGCACTTTTCCACTAGGGAACTTAGCACTTAGTCTTTTATTTATTTAAAAACGTCTAACTTCCACCAATTGAATCCTGAATCTGTTGAACTTAGTTATGGTTCAATAGATTTTTTAGAAAGGGACAATTTCTCTAAAGGGGTGGTAAATATCTCACGAACACCAACATACAACGGTAGATTAGATCGTAAAAATAACATAAGAGATATAGACTGTAGAACAGATTGATTTACGTTAGAATTTAGTTTTTTCCGCGATCGACAAGAGACTCTAACGGCAGCCTTTGGACTCAGAAATAGGCTATTTGACTGGTACTGTGGCTCAGGGGCGCAGCTAGGAATCAAGGCTATGGAGTGTTTTAGGCGCAACTAATACCGGGGGGGGGGGTGTAGAATACTCACCAGGGTAAGTGGGAGGTGCGGGGGCCCTTCCCAATAAAAATTTTTAGGATAAATGGTACAAAATAATGAGTTTTACGGCTTTCAGAGGAATATTTTATTATTCCCTCACACTATTCTACAAGAAATATTGATCCATTTAAGTAAAATAAATTGAACTTAAAAATTTCTCTGAGCTCTGGGGGGGTTTTTATCCCCCAAAATCCCCCCCTCGCTGCACCACTGCTGTGGCTTACTACCTTGTGTATTCCAAAATGGATGTTCCTGAATTTTCCTAATATTTCTTACAGCATGTTTCCCCATGTTCTTTGCTTAAATTTCCTTTATAAGTAGGATATCGGATATTATTGTGATATGTAGCGTACATGACGCGTAGTGCATGTTAGTTGAAGTAAATTTTAATCCTCTGCAGGATGCTGGTGATGGTTCGCCAACCCTGCCAAACACCTCTGCGGGTGGCCTTCAGGGTAATACGTACACGTAAATAACAGTTGGTTTGACTCGACTTACTCATGATAGGTCAACAAGTGATTTCTGCACAGCCAAACACAAAGTAACTACGCGAAGCAAGCTCGTTCGGAACATAGAAAACCTCCTTCCTTTGAACGGTGAGCTAAACACAAAGTTCTCCCTTCCGGACAAAACCTTGGCGAGTGCGTGTTCGAAGAACCCGGAAGTCTGCTCGCGCAAAAAAGCAATAGTATCCCGTTGGGTCTTCCCCGTGCGAAGAATGCCTATAAATATAGTCGACGACTTCTTAGCTTCAACGCTGTTTCAATTTTTCCCGCATGTGAAAGAGTGCCAAAATTTCGTTCACGCGTCCATAAATCATGTGCCGCCGTTGGGGGAAAAACTGAGGTGAAGATTAGCGGCTAACACGACTAACAAAATAGGCCAAATCTTTAAGTCACCCGCCACTGATACTTACAGCATTAATTTAGAACTTAGGCACGAGAAAATGAGCTTTCTCCAAGACACTAATATAAGTAAGTGCCTTCGTAACCTTAAAGGTATATACACCCAGTGCGAAATTCTGGTTTGAATACAGGTCAAGTCAAAAAGAACTTCCAAGGCGGAATTGATATGAACTTACGGTTGACTCGGTAAAGGTTTACAGGTGGCTAGTTGGCAGTTATTTCGAAGGGAAGATACTATATCACTTCTTAGTCAATTAAAAAAAATAACCCTCATATTTTGCAGTATCGACAATAGTTTTAAAATTGAGCTTTATTACATTGGATTGAACTGAGTCAAAAAATAATAGGGATTTGTTAAATGTACGTTACATGATCCTTTACAATATTGATCCTTTCTGGTGAATGATACCGATCATAATACTTAAACATTTTAAAAAAAGGTATCTCACCTCATAACATTCTCAGTCATTAGCAATTGTACACTATAAATCGGGGATTACATTAAATTATGAAAAGGAAAGGACGCTGTATTAGTAAAAAAAAATAGCTGGGAAAATTGTTCAGTTAACTTTATTTATTTCCCATTGCATTTGAATAACATTATTTTTAATTTTTAGCATAACATTATGCCATTTGCGGGAGCAGATTTTATAAGACAGTGTGCAAAAAGGTTGTAATTTTGCCTTGGAATTCTTAGGACTACAACGTCGCGAAGGAATCTCGCAAAATATCCATTTCCGCTCAACCGTTCTATTATCGTAGAAATAACTTTTGCTGCTGAGATTAAGATTATTCAGGACAACATTAGAAGAAGACAAGGAAATATAAAAATAAAACGGTCACTACCCACTCCTCCACATTAGATTAGGAAACGTTTTGAAAGTTACTTCATTTCCATGAAATAGCACACCTTTAAACACAGGTAAATTCCTTTCTCCTTTCTATCAATTAATATCTGCCCACTGATCTAAGAATATTTCACACATTTATAAAAAAAAATGGCGAGAAAATTCATATGGGATGACGTTGAGCGAACTTTGTCAAGGAAAAAACTAGGAAATAATATTTTAGAATCGACCAAGACCTGGAAGGATATGCACAAGGCTATATTCGCTAATTTCCATTGAGGGCCTTCGAAATTCTGCAGCTAATGCAAATCCTTACTCATAATTTATGGCTGTTAGCGATGCATTGTCTTTCCATGCTCCTACGCAAAAAAACTGATTTTCAAGAGGCTGCAACCACCTATGGAAATTTACGAATGCAATATAGGTTAACTGAATTTACGAATGCATTCACTGATTAATCGAATAAAACTCCAGGAATTATGTTAAAGGGGACGTTGATTAGTCTTTCATAGAACTTGGCTCAGCAACGTAAATACACGACTGGAAATAGCTTGAAGGCAAATTACGAATGAGAAATTTGCTCAGTAGTTAAAATAGAGCGAGAACAATGCCTTGATCCCAACAACTCTGTCCGTGTTTATTATTTAACAACACGCGACCTTCGGTCACGGAAATGAATTAATAATCACATAGGGCATCCACGAAAACCGAAGGGCACACGAGAAAAAAGTAAAGAACGAAAATGCTTGAGACTGGCTCACCTCAATTGTCGTCAAAGCGTAACGGGACGTGGGAAATGCCAGAGTCAAGTGGTGTCGCTCGGTGCGCGCAGCGACCTTGCTTTGTTTCGTCTCCCGAGTGCCACGTGACCCACGTCCAAGTCCTAAAAGCAAGGCTTCCGTGAAGACATGAAAGCCACGGCACTTAATGTACTATAGTGCCTCCACCCTATCCACTCTCGAAGCTGTTGCGAAAGAATTATCACAGTTGACAGCACAACACTTTCCACGATGGCGTGAAGACTCGAGAATCAGCGCATTTCTGGCGTGAAGATGCATACGTTGAACACAAAAAGTCAAGCTAGCAATTAAACTATTCCCATCACGGCAGATGAACAGACGAATAAATCACTTAAATGTAAGCGTTAAATTTTTATCCATGATAGCAATTCAAGGGCACTTGTGCAGAGAAACAAATCGAAGTATTTTCCCTTATTTTTTAACAAATGAGAAAATAATAAAATAAAAGGAATATACTCTTAATTAAGAGCTACACATACTACCTGCGATATTTTCATAGATTTAGGATACATTTCTTTAGTCTTAAAAAGATAACCCTGACGCAATGATATGTACTCATACAAAGCTACGTGATATAGATATTCTTCTTGTTATTTAACCGTTTCTATATTGAATTTTAAATAAATAATAATATTTGGATCATAAAAACAAGTTCCCTATGCCTGACCGATTATCTCTCCTCCGTTTTTATTCCCTTGATTACCTATGAATATGAAAATAAAAAAATCGCAGAAACAAATACATTTACCGATGACCGATTACTTACTATACGTACATGTTTATATTACGTACTATCTATTTTTTCTTCCCTCACTTCTTCATAATTTAAAAGAGTAAACAAATACGAATTCCTAACTTCTCAGTTTCTACATATCCCACATGCCGATTTATGCCAAATAAATTCCTTTCCTGCGCCAATCATTCGGCTTTGATTCAGGCAAATATTGACCCATCACCGCTGTTTAGCATTGCGCATTCCTCGTCGCGGTCTTGAAGTCACAGTGACGTAAGGGCATTATCACAGGCGCGACAGAGAGACATGACAGTGGAAGTTGGAAAGCCGAAAGCGGTGGAATGGCATTCTAAATGGATGAAACTTGGTAATCGCTTTTCAAGATGCACTTAAAGCCAAGGATGCCAAGCCTTAATGCAAGAAAAGCCACAGAAAGGCTTCAGATCATGGATACCTGAGTAAAAAAACACACCTAAGGATTAAGCCATGAAGATCTTACTGCACGGAAATAACTACCACGAAAGCATGGCTTTGAAACGGAAATGCCTGAAACTAAGTAGCTCAGTTTTTTTTAACAATTATCATTTCTACCATTTAAACCACCATCGAAAAGAGAGACCTTCAGCATTTAACAGGAGGAATATTCTAGGAAAATAATAAATTTTAAAAAAATGAATACCACAAATAGCAAATTCACAAAACACCTGATATGAGCATAAAGTCATTACAGTAACCGAAAAGCAGAGACAGGAAAAAAGGATAAAAATACAGCGGGAAAGGGAAGATGATATATGTACCATGCCGCACGAAAGGATAAAATTATATAAATATAAAAATATGGAACATAGGTCATTTTAAGCGTTGGGAACAAATACATGACAAGTGGAAAAATGTAGCTGGAGGTCTTAATATTAGCTAAATGAAATATTTCAACGCATGATTCAACTAACTCTGGGAGCAAAATGAGGTAAAATTTCACAGAGAAAACATCATCCACCTTGACCGGGATTCAAACCTGGATCTCCCGATTTTCGGTACGGTAAATGAGTATTACACTGCTAAATTTTCGAACATATTGTGCATTACGGGTGACTCCGTTTAGTTATCACCGTGGCTTGTCCTGGTATACTTAAATTGGGAGCAAAACTTAAAATTACTCTTTTAACGGAATTGACCCGCTATTGACCCTACTTCAACGACGACAGTCATCTCTATTTTGAAATGGAAAGGGGAAAAAAACATTCGAGCGAGAGATTGGGTCTTGTATGTATACATAAAAAAAGGAGACGAGACTGTCGTGAGTGGATATCAAACAGCCGCACGCAGGCAAGGGGGCAAAGGGCTTCGCGGGGCGCCGAGGACGCATCCTGTGCGGCCGGACGGAGGAAGTGGGCCGCATCCCAAACCCATCCTATCCGACCAGAGGCGCGCGTGCACTTCCTGCAAACAGAATGGGACTTCCTTCCGTCGTCCATGGGATACCCCGCTACAACGCACTGACAGTGCTACGCTCTTATCTCATCGCGGGCCTTCGAGACTATTGAACAACACGGCATTAACACTCAATGGACTCAATAACAATGAAATGATGATAGCCCGATCCCCGAATGAATCCAAGACCCATTCGACCGTCTAGGTTCCCGGGCCGCAAGCGGGCTACCGGCTAATTTCTTGCGGCCCCTGGAGGCTAAAGAAAGTATTGTATCGCCTACCAAATATCGACACACTTGTCAAAAACGATGCACAAAAATCCTATTAAAGACAATGAACAATGTCAAAGATCCAATTATTGACTGAACTTTTTAACCATTATGGAAAATTGCACTTTAAAATCATAAGTTTATTAAATAATTTTATTGATGTGGTGATAAAGTGACGTGGAGCATTGTGGCCCTTCGGACGATGTGATATCGATTTTTGGCTCTTGCATTAAAGAAGGTTAAAGACCCCTGGTCTAGGGAAGAACCTCAAGCATTGTACTCCAAGTAAGCACATGGGGGATCACGTACGCACGATTTTAGATTGAATTATTGGCATTGGACGAGTTAAATATTCGGGATAAATACTCAGGATATGGAAGATAATATGCTATAAATGATATTTATTTAACAATGGGAATGTGTACATAGCTGTGAAAGTTACTATTACATCTATAGAAAATAATGAAAAGTTAAATAACTTTGCAATGCCACAATAATTTATTAAATAAAGACGTACGTTTCGACATGACACGCCATCGGGTACATTTGAATAGAAAATAGAGAATATGTTATCTTACACAAATTTATACGAAAAATACAAACTTTCCTTTCCTTAATGAAAAAACAATAACTTCCTAACTTTATTAAATTTGTGTGGAACTACCAAGTTTTTTTACTTTTCCTTATGTTTAGTCGATTCCGTTAAATCACACCGGAGACAACGAATTATATCTATAGAAAAACCTGCGATTCGTCTCTAGGATGGCTGGCAAGGATGACTAATCACCACCATGGAGCTACTACACCAGATGCGCAATATATAGTTCCCAAAAAAATAAAACATCATCAATAAATCTTACACATTCCTTCAGGTGCTGTGAGCTACCACCAAGCACGTGTAGCTCTAAGCAATCCAAAATATAACACAAATACACATATGGAAGAAGATAACATTTTCTAACTAATAAATTAAATTCAGGTAATCCATAAAAGGCTAGCATCAAACTAAGGGTTTAACGTGGAGAAATGAAGCCCAAAAATAAATCATGAGATATAAGAAAATGCAACGCAAATGATTTAGGGGGGTAGGGGTAAATAAAAACCAAAGGCACCTATAATGTTACGTTCTTCGGTAACTACGCTAATTTTTGCAATTTATTACAATAAACCTTTAGCAAACCAAAAGAAAACTTTGTTCGAGGTATGACACCCGTGCTGTTAAGCACGAAAACCTAGACGGACACGACCCTTAAAATGGCCAGTAGCTTCCCGTACGGGTCATAATTGACAGCGCATGCACTCCTTGACAGACGGTCGGGAATAAATCAGCTGACCACGTGGGAACCGTGATTACCGTCCTTAAAAGGAATCCGCACCTGCGCGGGGTGAAGTTTCGTCGCCGATAGACGTGAGGATAGAGGCTGGGAGTTCGTTGACGCCCCGGCGACCCAAAGCAATTAGCGACCGTTTAGTCGACAGTGCAGCAGGAAAGAATTCCGCTACATTTCTTACAGAAGGGACGGGAGTGTGACGGAATACTTGCTCGACGGATTAAATTGATGATTTCATGTTTGAATAGGTGGGTAATTTGAAGGTTCCCGATGACAGGAAAGAATTTAGTACATTCCAAAGAAATTTATTTAGATACACTATGCGTTTCAACACTCAGCGTCATAATCATAAGCACGTAAAAACACTTCATAAAACAAGTGACTTTTCACTCAGTCACGCGCACGGGTGCAATTGTGATTATAAAAAGTAAATATCCTCTTTAGAACATTCAAATAGGGATTGGGCAGTCTCTGAAACTTCTCACCACTGCCGGGATTTGAACCCGAGTCCACGGGGTGGTAAGCCACACAATTTCATTCACACGACCCAGGTTTCAGCAATGATCTCACATTAAGTCGTTCGAACATATGTCGATGGCACATATCCTAAGCCCCTACGACCTAGCTGCCGGCACATAGTCGCAGGACCAGGAGCTGAAAGAATATACCTGTAGGGAGTTCTGAGGATTTTGAACATTAGAACGTTCGATCAACATCCAAGCTCTTTATCCACTAGACAACTACGATTCCCATCAGGGCTCCCGCGATCAGGTATTATGCCTATAGGCAGTGATTCTTCCGGGTTTCCTTCCGCGTTTATCCATTTTACTGGACAATATTTCGCCAACGTTCCAGATCCTCAGGTCCACTGAAGTGTCGATGCAGAATTTTTCTCCTTTATATACCCCTGTTTGGTGCCTATTTTAGTGGAGGTGTTCCCTGATTTGTCTATATCTTGGAAATATAGTACAGCAAAATTGATAAACGCGGAAGGAAACCCGGAAGAATCGCTGACTATCGTCATAATCTCCGCGGATGCCTACTTGGAAAGGTATTATGCCTGTTCAATCCCGGTCGCATGAGCAGAAGCCGAAAATCGCTCTTGTTTACATTCACTCCGAGGCTAGAACTGGAAGGCATTCAGTTAACCCCCGAGGGTGGCAGCAAAGCAGGGAGAAAGGCTTAAGAGAGATGCAGGAGGAGCGAGTGAGACTAATGGAAGGACTAGCAGAAGAAGAAGTAGTAGTGGTGGTGGGGCACGCGCCCTTTGAGACGCATGTGTTGCACACACTCCCTTGAACACACGCTCTTCCCCATTCCTCCGCACCCCCACTACAATCCAACGCCACTCCACTCCGTAGGGCGGGACGGGAGGGGAGTGGTGCTGGCCTCGCTTGGCACGTGGTGCGGCATACTTGCCGCGGCTTTCGTTCCAAATGCACTTGCCCGGCGGCATCCCCTCTAAGCGGTACAGAGATAGAGAATGAGTATAAGAGAGGAGTAAGGGATTGTGAAGAGTTAATAACCACGACGATAAAAAAACTCTACTCAAGTAGGAGAAAAGCTGGTAGTTCACAGAGCTCCCTGCCATGCCTATGCCTCATTCAGATAACCATTGTCCGAGCGATTGTCCTAACGATAGTTGGCCGAACTAGCAGTGTGAATTCATGTCCTGACAATAGCTCACGTAGTTCAGAACGTAGTACGATGGTTAGGCGCTGGGAGACCGGAAGAGGAAGCGACAAGAGAAAGTCGAAAAGTGAAGCTCCCTTCGCCCAATTTTTCATGGACATGTCCAAGCAAGGAAGATATGGGCGGAAGAAAAATTATTCGTTAAATACACGTTGAAAGCATTAATATCTTGACCCTGAATACCTCAACAGCTTTGCCAACAGTCAATTTCTCGTTCACTTTAGATGTCAGCACTAGAGGGGAGCACAGGTTTTAACCATCGTTGTGTGAATGCACGTTAGTTCCAACGATTGCTGGCACAATGGCAACTGAACGAGGCACTACGGAACTAGAACTATTGTGTTTGACCACGAGGATGAAAAGCATAAATTTCATCAAGTTCAGACAAGGGGATGACGAAATACATTTTTCTGGGAGAAGGAGGTTACTTGAAGGAGAAATACAATCCGGAGACAAATCGGGGGGTAGACATGCATCACTTGTGGGGAAAATACCTGAGAACTGGGAACTCAAGAGCAAGAAAACTACTAAACAAATCAATAAATAAAAAAGACAGTCTAAACGGAGATTTCCTTGGGCAGGCGGAACGGAAAGTAAATAATAGTCGTCTGAAATACTAAGACCTTATAAACACGTTGTGTACCATGCAATTAAAATGTAGATAAACGACGCACCTTTGTGGAGGTGTTGAGATTGAAAATATGTGCCAAATTGGGCGAACTGCCTTTGATTTAACCATGATTAAAAAGCTACCGTCTAAAACATAACTTTACCTAATCAAACATTACGACGTATATATTCATAATAAGTACCGAACAACTGAAAACATATTATCAAATAGATGTAGTATGTTTTGAAACTGTTTACGTTGACGCGCCTAAAGGACGATACACTTCGTCGCCCGATCGGAATGCTCAGGAAAAAATGACGAGAATTCTCGCTATCCGAACGAAACCAGTTAGCTGGCACATTAAAAGTTGGATATCTCAATTCCTTTCGTTGCTACAAGATAGTAAATACGAAGCATCTATCCGGCAATCAGAAAATTGCACTGATATTCAGTTTCTAAGAGCAAAGTGACATTAACATTTAGATCAAAATATTTTGCAGATTATCAGTCACCGTATAAACAAACGAAATTCAATTTGATGTGACAGTCAATTTTAAAATCGAAATAGCGGTCTTAGAGCTAGATATCAATCTTCAAACTCAGGTGACGTAATTTTGCAACGGATAGTAGATACACCTGAGTGCGACGCAGTCTTTCTTAACACGTGTGGTATTCAGAATGAATAAGCGAAATTATCAGTTATTTGTGCATGACATTTCTAGAAGGTGGGGAGGAGAGGAAAATAAGTCTAAATTTGTTCGTCCGAATCGAAAAACAAGTGGTCCTCCGTTAAATCTCCCATTCCTAAAGAAAAGAAATAAATCCAAGCTGGAAACAATGTAGGTATGCACGGTACAAAATTGTATACATGTGAGTGCATGGAAAATGTAAACGTACTCTGTATCACATCTTGTACACAGTGAGCACCTGCCGGCAACATCCCTTCAAAGCGATGAAGATAGAAGGAAGGGACAACGGGGAAAAAACCACAGCAACATAAAAATCCACTCAGATAGGAGATATTTTGGCAGTTCATGTAGCTCCTACACATACCTTAAGAACGCGAACGACTGGCGCCTGACCGTGACGGACACAGCCAAGATAACTAGCACGTACCTCGCCCGATAGACCCCTGCATTCACTATAGTGCTCGGGTACATGTGATAGAAATTGTTGGCACACTCCGACAGTGTGTGTGTTAGCGACGTTAAAAAGCTAGGAGAAACGCAAGCAGTTCACAAAGCCAAGTTCACCCGCACTTATCTAGCTACACTCATAGGAATGGACGACTCCACTCCATCCAGAAGGTGCTCCAAAAGAACATCGCCCATGATTCTCAAGCTGCTTTCTAAATGTCAAGGTCGTGCAAGAATTTTGGCCGAACCACAGCGGCAAGAGGAATTCTAAGAACGAGATTACAGAAACAGATTCCAGCACGAGTAAATATTTCCTGCGAACAAATGAAATAGCAAAATTGATATTATCAACAAATTGATTCACGTAGTTGATATAATGGTGCAGAGACTTATTTACATGATAACCAATTAATTTATTTCGATGCAACATAGGTCATGCACACACACATTCAAAACTCATAACGACAACATGGCAAAAGCAAACATTGATCAATCTAAAATATCCTAATCATCACCATAAATCAACAATAGTAAGATTTGCTCGAATCAGCCCGCAATTCCGCTCTCCTATATGCTAACCGTTTCATAGCGACGCAATTCTTCTCTTTTGCGTCCTTAAAACCTGTCCTATGCAACTTATTCTGGGCCGTCCCTTCATCAGGCCGTCATGTCTCATCATGCGACCGAATTTTTTCTACCACTTTTCTTCGGCCATTCTCATTTCTTACTTGTTCCATCCATTTTATCTTCATTCTTCTGTGGCACCCTATTTTGAATTCCACACTTGACTTGCTACTCATACTCTACACTCTCGACTTCTCTTCTACTAATAACGTCTAAGCCTCGTTCTCACACACGCTCGATAAGTAGCTCGGTGAATTAAAACATCCTAGACTTCATAAATTAAGAACAGCTACAACTACTACGATCTAACCCTAGTTCCCTCAAAAGTTTCATAGTCTTCAAACAAATGATATAAAATATTTAATTTTTTAACTGGAGAAATAATCCTTTGGCAAAAATATGACGCCAGAATAAAATGGTAAGTTCCTCCCGAATCTGTGAATGTGGACGTCTATATCTGGTCAATTTATATCACACCATAGCGAAAAGTTAGCTCTTTCCCACGGTGGACCCATAAAATTTAGATGCTCTTGGACTGGATTAAACCAGGCTAATCGAAAACACGTGATGAATTACTTTCCTATCATGGTTCAGCTGCCGTATTCCTTCACTAAACTCGTTACCACACCACTTTTCCACATAAAAAAATACCAAAATATAATTCCTGTATAAATTAAGCGATTGATTTAACTACCCTTTTCGTGATGTACCTACACCTGGAATCCTCGACTCTCGAAAACAAGCAAATCCTACAATTGATTCAATCAGAAGCAACTGAGTATCGATTTACGACCTGCGAGCGAATATTGACACATTGCATCCAATAAAATTACTGTATGTTAAAAATCCTCGATAAATGGAGAACGCTAGATCAACAATAAACTCACTTTAATGCAAATAAAAATATAATTCATGAAAGCACATATCACAGCAGGTGAAGTCACTTGTTTCATGGAGTGCTTTCAATTATTATTCAATTACAAAGAGACGCATGAATAGAATAAGTTTGTCCAATGAATTTTCAACATTCCCCATAAATGCTACGTTAGTATTTATTATTCATAATGGACACCCACGTCTATACTCTACAAATTATTGGATTCCACACAAGTTCATGAACTTCAGTGACGACTAAGCCTCCAGCTGGGACAAAAATACCCGTGAGATACCAAATAGGAGATGAATAAACATATCTAATCGTTGGTTCACGCCTAAGTTGTTTTCTTGAGTCGTGCGTCTCAACACCAGAGTAAATATAGTCACAATTGCGGTTGACCACTACATTAATTACACACACTTGCCACCTAAGGTGATGGTACACAACATGCCATCACATCATAATAAATAACAAACTAAAATGTGGAGTGATAGGGAAGATGCAAGTATGAATACACCTGAAAGGAACTAAGTACTTCAAATATACAGACAATAACATACCAAGTACCTACTTACAGACCGCTACAATCTTTTTGCGATATCTCCTGAAATACTGAAGGTGTTATCTCGGGAGAAAAATACACTAGCATCACACAATTACATACTACCATTGCCACTATTTCTTCCAGACACCTTATGTGATCAATCACCAGCATGCAAAAACATACCCAAAAGCACACCACACGGTCATAAAAATGTTACAAATAAAACCTACAACTTCTTGAACGTAGTCTGCTTGCAAGTATATAATTAAGTTACCCAAGCTGCTTCTAGATTGCCTGGAAATTGTGACCTACGGCCATACACCTTCATCCACCATTCCCTAAATTCTATCTCTCCGATATACTGTGTGTGTACTGGTGTTCTTTAATGGTAATATAAGCTTGCATTTGAGGATGCCTCTCTCAACCAGTTTTGTGCTTAATAACTCGGGGACAAGTACAAAGTTGTTTAAATCAAAAGAAAATTTAAAACTATAGCAGATCAGAAATATAAATCCTACTGACTCTTAGGCACCGGGAAAATAACAAGAGGACGCACGAAAAAAAATATCTGTTATGACCGCGACTCCTCGGCGTCGATTCACACGGAAGCCGGGCGAGCGAGCACGATGGCACAGCCGATTGGACGGACGTGGCTCGTCAATTAGACGAATGAGCAGGGGGCCCCCCGAAGGGGCAGAGGGTGTGGGGACAACGGGGTCCATTCATTTACACCACGATCGTAACAACTCCCATCCGATGCCCCCGATGGGGCCATACGAGCAGAGCAGGATGCAGCACGAACCATGGAAACACTCTGGTGGACATATTAATCATCCCTAGATCAATTACAGTACATACACATATAGGACAGAATATACCATGCGATCACGAAATTAAAAAAAGTTAGCGATTAGTAATTGCACAAGATTGTATTTTCTGGGGTGCCTAATTTCACTGATTTTTAATGTATTTGAGTAATTTTTGGGCAGTGACATAAATATATTTTTTATCATTATTATTCATCAATTTCGGTGGGTGCTTTTCATTCATGCGACTCACGCGTTGACTAGTGTCGACTCACAGAAAATCTTTATAGCTCTCAAATTACAGAGAGTAATCGTTTTTTGACTTGTGTCACAACAGTCGGCGACACACATAGAATGGAACACATAAACACCGACTTGTGTCTACGTGTGTCGATGAATGGAAAGGACCCAGTGTGTTTTCCGGCTTAATCTAGCGGATATCTAACTTCTTAATAAAATAAAAAGTACCGGAGCTTTCCACAAAAAGATTTTATCAGACGATTAACAAGGTACTCACCCGAAGATAAAACAAAACGTATTGAAACCGGTGACAAGTGAAAAATTTGTAACTACCCGTAAATTTAACTTATCAACTGTTTTGACAAGGACGCGGCGAAATGTCCCAAAAATCCCCACAACGATCACCCTCGAAACTTTTGAAGAAGAAATTTTATTTTATTGATATAATTAATACTAACAGATTCAGGTAGATACTTGTTAAATGAAGAAATTTTGCTGTTATCTCTAATTTTTTGTCACCTAAGAACGGAGAGCTTAAAATTTAAGGACAAACACAGATTCAGAAGTCACCGAAATTGAAAACTTGGGTTTTTCGTCGGGAAACCAACACATCTATTTTCATGCCAAAGCCACTCGTCAATATGCGCAGGCTACTCCATGTCTTTCCACGCAATCGTATGTCATGAGATGAAATTTTTCTTCGGCCAAACATGTAAGTCACAACATAAAAGGTGAAGAGCTAACTTCTGCCACATACGGTTTTATGCCCGCCTGTATATGATTGCGCAATGGAAGCACCTAAGACAACGAAATATTCTACTCTGGGTTTAAGTTCTCACCCTCTGTCAAACACTCTACAGGTAGCTCGTATGAAGCTATGCAGATATAGAAAGGAACTGGCATGGAATATGAAGTGATAATGGCTGGAGCATACCCATCCAATAAGAGTAATACTATGAATTAAAACTCGTTTAATAACATAATTTCCTAGGGTTGCCGTTTTAATGGACAAGGTAAGGAATGTGTATGGAAAAGGATTGGGTTGGAAAAAGCAAAGAAAAGATTACAAAAATACGAAGAAATAAAAAGTTACGAAAAAAAAGGAAAAAAAAGCAAAATTGACACAAGAATCAGAATCACGCACTCGCTCACTCACTCACCTCGCAGGTTTGCGCTATGAGATCCACGTAGGTATCGTAAGTCTTTCTCACAGCCTTGTGTTCTTAGTATTTTCGGATTTCTTTCATTCAGGCGCGAAGCTAGGAATTAAGGCGAGGGGGGTTTCAGGAGCAACTAATACTGGTGGGTATGGAATACGGGAGGTGCGAGTGCCCTACCCCCGAAAATTTTTATGAAAAATTGTTCAAAATGGTGAGTTTTAAGGCTTAATGAGGGATATTTTATTAATTATTACACTATTCTACAAGTATTATTAATCCAATGAAGTGAAATGGATTGAATTTTAAAATTTATCTGAGTTCTGAGGGGGTTTTATCCCCCAAAACCCCTCCTCGCTGCGCCACTGCTTTCAGTCACCTACTTAACTACTGTAGAATTTTCATTTATTCCAAATTTCAATTATTCAAATCAGGGGGACTAAATAAATGGATATTTATGTGCTCTACATTTTTAATGAAACATGACTTGCAATTTTCCACAAAATAAATTTAATTCGACTCGAGTTTCGATGTTACTACATCATTTTCAAGGTACTTTAAGTCATGTTTCATTATGAATCAATTCCACTCCATCTCGCTTGATTCCTCGAATTTTTTAGGTTCTACATTTAATAAATAAACGAATACTAATTTTTTTACCTTCCCTCTGCCAGACACCCTAGAGGTGTCTCGCAGAGTACCGTGTAGACGTAGATGTACTGATAACGACGTAAAATAGATCTACATCAGTGTCCATGTATTACAACTACACCTCTCTCCTCTTGCCCCGGGATAGTTCCTCTCCATTCTTTGTCTCCACCCACATAGCGTGAGCTTCCCAATACCACCATCTCCCACCGACACGTCTAACTCATCGCTGAATAAGATCGCTGCTCGCCTGTATCCGAGGCCAGCGGCAGGCAACCAGGCGCCGAGGCGTCGAGACAGCCAGCACCCCTATGCTATCCCCTCTCACCCAGAGGGAGATTTCTCTCCCGCCTTCTTACGTCGCGTGATCTTGTCGATATGGGCTGAAATCCGAGCGAGAGTCGACCTCGCTTGACGCGCGGCTTAAATGAGACGATACTTGTAACGTTCAAAATAGAATGCCTAAGCAGGCATAAAAGAACAAACGTAGCCACTTCCACAATATTTAATTTAAAATTAATATTGCAGTTTATAAATAAAACCTTGTGCAAGTAACTAAGTTCATAATTTTATACACAATACAACAAATTTCCACCTCATAAAAGCTTCAAACTTTGACTTTATAGTTTAAAACAGACATCTGCATGTACATTACATCCTGCGATCCACCTCAGAGGTGTTTGAAAAGTGGAGAGTTATCACCAACACGCAGTATGGTACATGTGAACATCATTGTCACGCGAAAATTTACCACAGCAAGGTCACAAGCGTGCAAGAGATGTGAACTAGCACAGTCTTTAAGAAACACTCCATATACCAACAAAAGACAGAAGAAAAAATAACTACATAATATAGAAAGCTAAAATACTTACAGATTGTTATGAATGAAAATTAGTTTAACCATGCAAAGGTACACTCAAAAACAGAGATGCCACATGCGTAGTGTTTCTTTTCACTGATTCTGTGATTAAACCAGGTCGAATTGAGCTCAATTAGTTCAGATTATATATTTCTATTCGATAAAAAAAAATTTCCAGCACCATAGCTTATTAAAAATCGTGGGAATGCTACCCTTCTTATCGAAACAGCGTATCACATCCTAAGCGCTCTACATTGAACAGTATTGATTTTTGCAATCAGCTGGTAAGAAACTCAACTCATACAAGCCGCAAGATTTTCTTTAAAAAATGATTGAGTAAAACCAGACTCTAGTTGATTTCCTTGAGTGATTGACCACATTAACGTTTGATTCTGCTCATTTCCCGACCTATACAACAGATTAGACTTGGTATTGTGTTTCCCAGGGTTCCCACTCTAACTAAATGATAAAATTCACGGTTTTCCCCAGGTTTTCACGGTCTAAATTGCGTCAAATTCACGGTCTGCCATTTTAGGAAGAAATCACATAAAAAGATCACATAAAAATCACTGGCCGCTCGCTAACTAAAAATATAGCTAATGCGATAAACGCCGGGAATGCAAAACGCAGCAATGAAAGTGTTCTTATGACGTCGCCTATCGATAGCAAAATTTAGGGCCGGCTGAAGGTTGTGAGTGAGAAAATGGAGGGTGAAAGGGAAGTGAAGACGTGTCTGATTTCTCGCCAGGGTTAATGATCACTATGGTTAAAGGTCGTCCAATCACAGCCTTAAGGTCTGTGTGTCGTCATGACACACGGACCAATATTTGCGCTTCGAATATACGTATGCAGATAAATGCGTGGACAGTATCTGCGAGTGACTAACCAATTTTTCTTTTGGTCCGTCAATCGTAGATCTAAAATCAAGTTGGAGAAGTTTTTAAGGTTTTACGACGAATTTCACGGCTATTTCCAAGTTTTTTTCACGGTAGACGAAATTCACGGCTTATTCTCGGTTTTAAGGTTTTCACGGTTGAGTGGGAACCCTGGTTTCCATACAAGTATCGATTAATTCCGGAAATAATTGCATATTAAAAAATTGCAATTCAAGAAATCTTACTTACAACCGTTGCTAGAAGCGTTTGAACGCGTGGTTATCGACCAAGTGACCTATTTGTCCCCAAAGGACGAGGCCGGACGCAGTTTTGGATCGGTGCCTGGGCATTCACAGACTCGCCGCAATGAATGGCCGGCCTTTTTGCGCTTGCCCATTATCACCTTGCCAAGGAGAAAAAAATTGATGCAACGCCGCAAGAGTGCCAGGAATTTTTAAGTGAATGTGCACACCAAAAGTCATTGTAGGGTTAGGATTAATTCGAGGACGTGACTTCCATTGTTCTCCAGTTTCAAAGTTAGCACACAAAATCAATGAGGACAAAACATAACACACCAACAATTTGACAAAATTGCAATGCCATTTTCATTCCGCAAACTTAGTTTGACTTCATGCTTAATCATAAATTTTCTTAAAGGCATGCTAATTAGAAGCGCATCGAGGTGTCTATAATTTATTTTTATATTAACCAAAAGGTTAAAACGCTCCTTATAGCGATAATTTTTGTGGAGAAATAACATTATAATTCGTAAGGACAGTAATTTTTTCTCTGCATACACAAGCATCCCAATTAGAACCTTATGTGAATATGCGGACTTTTAAAAGTATCTACAACAATAGCACAATAAACCGAATTCATTTTTTTAACAATTTTAGATAAAAAGAGCCATAAGATCATTTGTAATTTGCTATGAAATTAAAAAAATGTACGAAATTAATATGTATTTCTAAAAAGTATTCACCGCCCTCGGTAGCGGCGCGCCCGCCCCGCGGCGGGATACAGTCATTACCAGCCAAACTGAAGGTCGAGGGTTCGAGTCCCACCTGAGTAGGTTACCCCTAACCAGGGCATGGCTATTTGTGGTGATCCATTTTTGTTTGTTGTAGCCCCCTGCCCCCGATGTAAATGCCAAATAAAGCTATTTTCCGGGTGATACAAATAAATATAAATAAAAACATAGGGTGGAAAGCTTTATTTTTACGACAGTATATATAACGAGCTTTATCAAAAAATGGCACAAGTGAGATGCTCACGCAAGAAAAAATACTACTTCGTTTCGAGGGATACCTCCCTCAGCACGGGTCACAACGTTGGCGAGCACACCGATGACGCACGTACGATGAGAAGACACGGCGTACATCTGTCCCGCTGCGTGAACAAGGCGCCTTTTCACGCATCGAATCCGAGTGAGCAATCGAAGGGATGCCATAACTCAGACGGAGGCGCACATCATCTTGACTTCAAGCACCTCGGCTGAGATTCCGATCGACGCCACAGCCAGGGTGGCGGAACGACCCTGACGCCGGCCCACAAACACAAAGCAATGCCTTTCATGGCTGCTTTACCATGTCACGATTCCTCGATACCTCGAACATCAAGACCGCAACAACAACCACAATTGGCAAAAGAACACTAAAAAAAATTGCCGACGTATCACTTCCCTTCGACCAAGTGTACTTCGTCTCTATTGTGAATAATTAGTCCTTTTAAGTGAGTTCAACCCATTCTAGAGAGATATAGCGGAAGTTCCATACATTGAAATGAAAGGTATTTTCAATTTTCCACATTTATTTAATGCGTACGACGCAATTCGGCTAAAAGATTCTTGTACTTAACAGATGATGGCTCTGTGTTAGCCGAAACTCGTACTCATTATATAATTGTGAAAAATTGCAATTGCATTTAATTTCAATAGTTATTTTCAGCTCCTGTGATCATCTGGCAATGCTCTGCGTGCACAAAATAGGCTCAAACAAAAATTTCCTGAATCTAAGACATCGAGAATCAACATCTGAGAAGTTCGTACCATTATTTTCGCCAGTTAAAATAATTAATGCGGCACTAAAAAGAACGGTCAAGAGGAAGTGATGCCATCTCTTAAGAGTAGGCCAACGTATCAATCGCAAAACAATTACGCCATCATTTAAAAATTTTCTGGGTGTATTTGATAAGCCCAGAGCAGTATTAACCCGGATCTTAAATATGACAATTAAGGCTCTAAAAGATACACACTATCAACCTTGAAAAATTCGAGGTGATAGCAAAAACATCAAATAAGTAATACACCATAAAAAAACACTACAAAAAAGACCGGTCGAGGGAGAGTGATAGCTATTGCGCCCTCTTTACGATGCTTCATGTGAAAAGAAGTAAATATCATTTCAATATCAAAATATGCAATTCAAATTTTAAATCGCCGACTGCGGAACAAAAGGATGGGGTTTTGTTCACAAATTGTGTACTATTTAACATGCCATTTAAAATTCCAAAAATTTCTATAGCTTGACGTGGGGACGCGAGAACTGCCAGAAAGGACAAGCGCAAAGAAAAACAAGGAAGTTTCCCTATCGGGCAACAGTTTAAAATACGCAACAAATTTAGAAGAAAAACGCATAATAACATACTATGCTAACAGTACTCATATCGAATCATAGCTTGCGCTAATGTTCGACAATATATTTGAATGCAACCCCCCGAAAACTCATAAATTCAAGTCCTCAAGAGTAAAATCCTTTCCGTTTCCTCGGCACTACATAAATGCACTGGAATCAGATTGATACTCTTCGACTTCAATATATATGTGTACTCAGGAGAATATTTGTAGAAAAAAATGGTCGAGTTCCTAAATGCTGTTCATTTAGTGTAGTGAATATTATTCGCTTATCATTTTTTTGCTTATTCACTATCTTGTTCTTGAACTAATTAAATTTATTTCCTTTACTTCCAGGTAAGTTTTGCGTATTTTTGATGATATTTTAGAAGAAGATAATTTTCGCGCACTGCCGATTTAAGTCAGCTCTGGAGCAAACCCCAAGGAACGCAGGACGGAATATGGAGAACGCGTTAAGAATCGGGATTATTGCGAAACTCGAGACCGTGAATCAGTGATTCACATACCATTGGATCTGGAAAAATGCTCAGGACAGTATTTCGCAACATCCGCACAGTCGATCTCCGATGGCAGATAATGACGCCTCTCAAAGAAGAAACTTTACGATCTACATTCTCACACAAATATTGAGAAATTCGCCTGAAATGCCTTTCCGAAACGTATAATTCTTTACTTCGAATAATAACTACCTTCATTGCATATCGATATAGTTTTTATAAGACCACTATAACTAACAAAAATAGGGATGGAGAATCCAATGCAATAAATCGTATGTTTAATACAAACACTGATTCCAGGGTATAAAATTAGGAAACTTTGTACCACGAATTAAGAAACTTATAAGTGAGCGTGATGATGCTTTCAAGCAATGTAACCTGGGCCCTGGAATGAGGTACTCTACAGTAGACCCAACAAAGTGATACAAAAATCTTATTGATAGTATTGAATTTGGAAGAAAGCCAACGGTATAATGCGAAAATGTATTCAATAAATGTCCCCACTAATGTTGAATATAATCCTCTCCATTTAAAACAGCTGATTCACTTAGAACCCATGATGACCCGCATCGTGATCACTGATACATATTATTATATGCATCATTAAAAGTATTTTTCACCCCGGTTTGTCCCTCCTTCCAAATTTAATTCGAAGCAGTAAAAAAATTCTCATTTAAATCATAGTAAAAGAATGATTCAAATTATTAAAAATGATGCCTAAAATAAAATGCTAATTTACAGAATAGGCATCGCTGCTTTTACTCACAGATTACACATGATTTGTACCGGAGGAAACCCCAGTCACAAGAGAAGGCCCATGGATTACACTTACCTAGAAATAAATGAGAGAAATTTAATTACTTCACAAAAAAGATAAAAAAAACACAAAAAATGATTAGCGAAAATAGTCACTACATTAAGAGAACATCATGGAGGAACTTGATCATTTTCTAATTTTTCCAACAAATATTCTGCTGAATACACAGCATACAGCTGTAACATATTTATGCATAACACCCTTCCTGCATTCATGAAAAGAAATTATACAATAACTGGAATTACAAAATGTAGACGCTTTCATTATCAAAAGAGAAAATCTCTTTTGGAAGACGAACCTAGTAACCAGCAATAGCTTCTATCAACAATGAACACTTAACATTGGCACAGCAAAATACTACCTAAAAATAATATTTCTTGGCAATTATTTTTAAGTTCCCCGAGTGATATGGCATACTGTTGATGCCACCTTGCTTTTTTTTACGGCTATTAGACTACTTGAACTAAAATTACAATGATAAGCAAATTGGCACATTTAATTTTTCAATGATTCCAAATTAAAATTGTCAACATCAAAATTAAAAACATAATTTATTTCCATCAATCGAATGGATATAAGGGCGCATATCAAGAAGAGGAGAATTTTTGAAAAATTGGATGCTTTCCCGGTGAATAGATTGAGTGAAAAACTCTTGGAACTGCCACCTTCAGCATTCCAGTCCCAGGCCCGGTGGCAAACATGAGAGCGCTTCGCACAGAGAATGGAATTTATTGGATGGGAATTGGAATTCATTTTGTTCATACGCGACGACGTACGTACACGATATGTTCGACACTTACTAGCCGTGCCATTCACTGCCTTCACTTAATTATGAATTAATACTCAGATGATACCACTAGTCTTTCCGGTTCATTCATACTTGATTAAAATTGTTCTGTACTCCCCTTCCTCACAGGAAATCCTTTTGTATTATCTGCGGGGTGAGTAATTCTCCCAGATTAGCCTCTTTCACAGAGTGGCAGCTTGGATTGTCGTGACTTCGAGAAGAGGATGTTCACATATATGTATACTTGACAGGAACCACAGCATTTTAGCAGCGACTCAAACCAACATTTTTGAAACTCATAGAGTGGGAAAGGCTGGAAAAAGCAATTTCCTATATACGTAAGAATTAACTAGCACATTTAATCGATACCGGTTTCAAATCTACTGGTGAATCCTTTGGAAAACCCGACCAAAATCCTATAGATGCGAGGTCATCCAGGGAAAGGGACTACCCTGAATTCGAAGAAAGACATACGCCTGTACCTTTTTTGGGGATGAGCTCTATCCTCACCAAAACATACTCAGGTTGGAGTTATATCACTAGGCGTTAGAGTCATGAAATAATAATAGCCTTAATTTAAACTCAAATTAACATAGAAACTCGGGGTTGATGAGTTTGTATATATAGATTCAGTGATTCACTTGTACATCTTTGTTACAAAAGTATTTTGTATCCCACCAACTATTATCTGGTCTTATCTCCATAATTATAAAAGTCAGATTTAGATGCGTATAAAATACGAAATTGTTAATGAAACCTTAAGCGATCCTTTTATATTGCCCCAGAGTGGTTATTTCATGGTCAGGCCTCGTACTATTGACCCTCACCTTAAGCGAGCACGGACACCTGCGACCTCCAAATGGATAGCTTTGGACGGCTTTCCCCACCATAAAACTAGGATCGTTGACCTAAAATAGGCGAATAGAATCATCCGCCACATCGGAAAAGACGCGAGAGAAAGAGAAGAGAATGGGATGTGGGGAACTGAACGCTAAGGTAATGCTTATCTAGGTTGATTTCATCTAGGAAATATCAATATCTTTCTGACAAAAAATATTGCAATACTGTATTTTATTAATATTGATGCTAATTTCGTTCTAAAATATTCATGATAAAATTAAAATACAGGCACATCACCATACTTCGTTTTGAGCCATTAAGAAATGCATGTGGGAGATTAAATCAAATTACTTTAGCTACATGAAATTGACGTTGCGGTCAGTGGTGCCAAAAAGGCTTGATAAAGTTTTATCATTGATATATGACACTTAAATTTTCCTCATTCTATGTGCATTCGACTAACTTTTAAACATCTCAACTGATCAACTAATTCAATCGATGAGAGCAAAACTTTTTTAACGGGTGAAAATTATTTGTTGTGAAATGTTCATTCTTGACGGAATATCATTTAAAGGAAACACCACTTACTCGTAACTGGTTACATTGCCTTCTTTCGTGGATTTTTTTTTAAACTTGCGCCATCAACTTGAAAATTCAAGGCTGCACATCGAATGCCCTTGGTAACATTTATCTCTGTGTCGCATATTGAAAATTTAGACCAGAGAAATTAATAAGTTAAAATTTAAAAAAAATAACGTGCAAGACAATGTTTACTATCGTCCACAGTGATGGCCCTGTTAAGACTACAGCGTGTTTTGCATGCTTTAACTTCATAAACAGATTGTCTTCAGTAGAATATTGATTGATCCCATAGCTTATACGTCAAATGTGGCGTACGTTGCGTCGTGCATGTTAGTGGAAGTAAACTTTAATCCCCAAGGATGGAGTTGTGCGGGATGGATATTGGTGATCCTTCACCCCCTGCCAAACACCTCAGTGGGTGCCTTGCAGGGTAATATGTAGACGTATACGTAAGTTTTAACGAGTCACGAACAAAGATCGGTCAAGCGGGAGTGATATGGCCTGACGTAACTACTACTAATTAGCCTTCTATAGTTACCAACTATCCCGTGTTTGAGTCCACAAGGGATCGGGTAGTGTCGTGGCTAGTGTGTTGGCTTCCGACCCCGTGGGCTCGGATTTAAATCCCGGCGGAGGCAGAGAATTATCAGAGACTGTCTAATCCCGTTTTGAATGCTGTGTTGAGAATATTACGAGCACAACACTCCGTCCGTCGGATAGGACGCCAAGCTATGGCCCCCTTGGCGCCTTCAGTTAAGAGCATGCTAATGCGAACGCCGGGTTTCTCTCAATCTTCCTTCATTACCCATCCCTCATGGCGCAAATGACCTCAGCTTTCGGTCGCCTCCTAAGAATGACATACCACTTGGTTCCATAGTACGCACTAAGAAGGCTCACTCCGGGATGACGCACTACGAAAAACACGCAGCGTTTCACGCCCGGCGCAAAACCACACACGTGAGATGCTTATTTTATCCCGGCCCCGCGGCAGACGGAACGGGTTAGCACGCATTTCCCACGCGCGGGACGGCGAAAAGAAAACAAAGGAAAGTTTTTCGAGGTCACACCTAATTTTTCCACCTTTTTTATTTACAGCAGCCGCTCGACAACGGCGGCTTGAAACCTCGTGGCCGAATCCCATCTTCCCCGTGACATCGAGCTATACATTTACTCATTCAAGCCAAGGTAGCCAGCCGACTCTCTCTACTGGAAACCATGATAGTTTTTCGCACGAATATCACAACCAAGGGGACTGCATTGAGCAGGCCCGATTCCATTCCATAAAAGGCCGATTTCTGTTGTCATTTCTGTAGCATTTTAATCGGTTTTCAAAAATATCCTCGGCGCGGTGACGAGTGCATTGCGATCCACTTTTTTCGATATTTTGTAGGATAATTTATTTTATTAATTAATTTATTTATTTTATTCATTTATTTATTTATTTTAGTAATTTTTCACATACAGCCTTGAAGCCAATTTACAATGATTTTTTTAACAATAACATGAATTAAAAACAATACAATAACATCATAAAAACAAACAAAGAATTAACCAAAAGGGAAAGTAAAACATTCAATTGGCAGACAGATGGGACAGAGCTTGTGCGGTGAATTTTTTGCATGACGGGTAAAAAGGTTCGATGAAAGGAGGGAGCGAATTTAGAAGGGAGGAGAGGCGATATAAAGGTGAGCGCTTGGTCAGAAAGATTCTGGGAATAAGCAAATGGAGTAGGGAGAGCGAGCGGATGGAACGAGACGGTGTTCTAAAATTCAACAGAGAGAGGAGTTCAGGGCAGTCAGAAGTCAAGTTTAAGATATTGTGTAGAAAGTTGATGACCGTTTTAAGCCTGAGGTTCTGCAGATTACTCAAGGAAAGAGAAGATTACGCTAATAATGGCGAGGAAGAGCATTGAAAAGTTGTGAATATGAGGGATCATATCACTATGAATACATATTTCAGTTAACACCCCTAATTATACCTTATTTCCCCGATACCGATGCGAGTGGAGACTTTTGTAAACACATTTAAATGCGCGGTGGTTGACACATTTAGATGCAATGAAGAGGATCCTCTTTTGTAATAATCGTGATCACAATATAAGATTCCCCAGTTTCTCACCTGATAAGACGTCACCCTTCGCGCATTTTAATGGGTCTACAAAAGTCGCCAATCGGTGTCGCTGACAAATGAACGATCCGATTTTCACGGATAATATAAATCTATAATTAAGGTAGTGAACATGAATTTATATTCTTGAGGATTTAATCAATTGTACTCATGATTTTTCAATTCTATTCCTCTAGAATGAAAATACTCCGTTGTAAATAACTAAAATAAATGGACCGCTTCGCCACCATCGATGCGGTGCAGAAATATTTGAAAACCGATAAAAAAGCGTAAATCAAGTAAGGCTGCGACCTGTAATCCCCTTTTTTTTCGTGGTGGGGACGAATTCCTGGAATTTCGCCTGAGCGAAATATTGCGGTAATCCCATCCAACAACGTGGGTAGAATATGATAACAAAGCCCCAGAGTATATATATGCAAGAGCCATTTCAGTACTACAGGTACGCTCAAGCTGAGAAAGGAATTAAACGAGAAATTTTAACGATGCCGAAGATAATGGAAGGATTTCCAGAGAGGGAAAATAGTGCGGAAAACAGATAATCAGCAATGAGTTAACCAGGGGAACAGTGGTAGCATGTCTTAAATCACTCGCGTTATCTTAAATTGCATTGATGAGTTCTTCTCGGGAGATCCGCCGGGTGAACTTTATCTAGGCCAAGATCTTGAGAGCTTCCTCAATCATTACATTGAACGCCGCAGAAGACAGGCAGGTGTGGTTGTAGTAACGTCGGCTTTCAACGTATTCATACTTTGAAACAAAAGATAATGCATTTGCATGATGAAAAATAACAAGTTCCTTTGCATTTATGATACCCTTATGAAATATAAACAATCCAAAGTCTAGGAGGGCGCGGCTAACATTCCAATACAACAGCAAATTGTCTTCACCACGTATTGTTAGCAATATTTTTTTTCCAAAAGGTAAAATCCATTGAAGGCTCTAATATTTTCTCAAAACCCTGAGGCTTAGTCTTGGGTTTAGCTCTAACATCACCAATACAAAACGATATCAAGCTTTAATAACGACCTGACCGACATATTGCTATCATTCCTATTATTATGCTTCAATAATAAGTGTATTCACAAAATACAAACAAGGACGACGTTAAATTTTTTTGCCACGCTCTACCTCGTGTCACCAAGAAGTAAGGGCCTTGAACCCGAATCTTGGGAGACAACGCAGAAACACACCCGGGTACGCTCCCACGAGAAGGAGTCAGACACGGGCAGTATAAGTAATTGGAGACTCAAATCATAAGGGTCCCATTCTTCCCTCTTCACGGAGGCGAGGGCAGGAGGAGAAGGGGGCATTAGGGAAGGAGGCATGAGGGCCCTTATAACGCGCGCTTTTAAAAGGACGTCAGTGTGTGCATCACGCGGATGAATATAGAGAGGGTGGAGAAGGGTGCTGAGGAAGTTCTTGGGCGAAACGGGGGAGAGATAAGGGGGTCGAACAAGAGGGTGTGTACGCTCCACTCGAGAGGAGGTGGATGGCGGGGGGTGCCCAGGCTTCGCGGGCGTTGTAATTTGGGAGAGGGTGCACAAGCAGATAGAGTTAAGGAAAAAAATCCAGGGCCGTCCAGGAGGGGGGAGACCCTTGCCCACACTCCAGCCTCGTTACAAGGGGTTCCTCTGTCATTCATCCGACTGAACGAGCAAGACATAGAATGCTCATTCATGTTGGTGCGAAGGAACTTGAAGAGGTTTGCTATAATTTTCTCAAATCATTGTTGCGATTTCATCAATTGTTGACTCAGCTTCGTAGAATACAGTATCTGGAGTGTGTACCCTTAGAAATGAAGATCTACATTCAAACTAGCTTCGTGTTAGAGAGTAATACTTAGGAAAACCTAGAGTTTCATAACTCCATGCATAGTTTATTCAAGTCTCCTAAATTCACTTTCAATTTCCGATGAACAATATTACTCGGAGAGCTATATTATGAATTTAATTAATCAATGATAAAGGAGACAAAAATTAATCGGTATCTAACACAATTCTTCAACGGTGGATGATTGTGAGTTTCAATCCATTATTTGGAGCCCTTTGGTAACCCACTACTCACGCCCTCCAGCCTCCGTAAAAAGGTTTCACTTTCACTCAATCCACTGATTATGAGAGGGAATGAAAATATACATATAACCAACAGGAAGAAATCGAGTACATGAACAGGATTTTCTATCTCCAATCTTTGTTTCCTCTGTCTTACATAAATGTACGAATAAGGATGAACATTAAATTCGATGCTCTTAACAGCTGATCATTTACTTTGAAAAACACTTGAAGAACACTCACTTTAAGGGTTAGGTGGAAGAGAGGACTTATTAAGCTCAACCTCGCCCGATACAGGTATCTATTATTATTATTAATCATAAAAATAGGAGGCTACATACACCAAGAATGAAGTTCGCAATGAAAAAATATTTGGCTTAGCCAGGATTCGAACCCGGATCTCCCAATTTCCGATTTCTCGGTAAAAACGTGCGCTCATAGAAGATGGTTTGGTTTTATACCTTGCTAACACGCATAATCGGCAATAGGGTGATCCGAGCTCGAATCCCAGCTAAGTCAAATATTTTTTCAAAGTGAACTTCATCTTTGGTGTATATAACTTTGCTCCCGAGCACGTGACTGCGAACTAAGTCACTTGTTTCATGCAGTGATTTTAAAATAAGAGGATAAAATTACCACAATCCATTCGTTACAGAAATTCTGATTATTATTATTTAAAAAATCCTTAGCTTCGAAGTCCTGGGAGTGCTCTTGCCTCCTCACATTCTCGAACAACCTTACAGGAATTTCTCCAACACGCAGTAAACACACCGGATGAGAAATTATATCAATTAAAATACAACCCCTTAAAAGGGACCCACTCGAGCGCATTACACCCATAACTGTCCACGAATTACATAACAAACATCGTAAGCACTTGAGGACGACGTCTTACTAAGCATAATTTTTGCCTTAACGGGGATTTGCGTACGTTCGATGAAAATGTGCGATAACGGGCTGTAAATAAATTAAATACTTGTTCTAGGGGAGACAAATTGTTTCCTCGTTTTCTCGCGAGCGCTCAAACAACGTGCGCAGTGGAGCGAGATCGGCTACTGAGGCGGGCAAAGGAAAAAATGAGAGAATTTATGACGAACTCGTGGTTGCCCCGTTCAAACAAATTAAAAACGGGACGGACGCCGGGGTTTTAGCCGGCACATTGCACACATGAAACGACTAGGGCACCTGGCCATCTCGCAATTAAATTTCCATAACGGTTTTCACCACCACCACTCTTCCCTCGCTACGCCCCGACGAAACGCCAACTTCACGCACATCATAACATTCCCCTGTGGCCTCCAATCAGGGATTTCCCTTCGCCTCAACGGAGGGAAGAAGAGTGAACACAAAATTAAATCGCCAAAGGTGGAAGTAAACAAAAGCTGAGGCAAAATTGAAATCCCCAACTGTATCCAAATTATATCTAGTGATTTCAGGCTTACCTCTGAGAAACATTTCCATTATGGAAAATGAAAGAATAAACTTCGTAAGGTCCACTTATATATTTTTTAGCATATTATACCCTGGTTTCATAGCATGGTTACATCGTCAGGGAGTGTTGTTTTTTTAAATACCTTAGTGGACCTTACAAAGTTTATCGTTTCATTTTCCATTTATCCAAATCTACACAAATTGACAACTACTTGAGAATAAGTATTCAAACTATTTAACCAAAATACTGAACTCGGGCTTCACAAGGGATTATCTTGCAGTAGAGTAACCGTTTTCGAAGTATAGAATAAAACCGAAAAATATCCCATTAGCAAAAAAAGTCCAATAACAGCAATAGCTCCGCAAATTTTAATGGAGAAATAAAACACTATATTTATAAGCCCAGTTATGATGCTTGACCGTAAACAAGTGTGATCAAGATACCTAATTTGATGAACTCAGCAAATAACGAAATGCTATTCTTACAGAGTATGAAAGTAGTCTTAAGAGGAAAAAGAAAACATAAGAGGAGGCCAACATGGAAACCTCAAATTCTATCCAAATAACTACGAGGAGGCGAAGAAAATAAGAATCCAAACTACTTCACCAAAAAACTGAACCAAGGCATCACAACGGATTACCAATTAATAGAGTAACCGTTTCCGAGGGATTGAATAAAATCTTAATTGGCAAAAACGTCCGATTACAGCAATAGCCCAGAAAAATTTAAATGGATTAAAAAAACTATATTTTTAAGCCCTGTTATGATTCTTGAACGAAAAAATGTGATCGAGATCCCTAATTTAATGAACGCTATGCAAATAACGCAATGGTAGTCTTACGAAGAGTATGAAGTAGGGTAGTTTCCTTCATCAAAGAAAACGAAAGTCATTGATTGCGATTCGTTACCCACCATTACTGTATTCATAATATACAAATTATTTCGTTTTAGAAATACCGGTTTAGACGAATGGCAATGGTCCAATTTTATCCTCATTTGAAAAGGGCCAGATTGGCGCCCATGCGATGCCACTCCACGTGACGTCACAGGGACCTAGTTTCTATACGAGAAGATAGGAGTTATACGTCGTCTGAGGTTACCAATGCATGCATGAGGCGCAGAGCTCAGGGAAACATGTCTTAATAATCACCTATTAAAACTGGCTAAGGTCGGAAAGTTTTCTTCACGTGATAAGGTAGTAATAAACCTTATTTAAGCCAAGCGCTACCAGCCAGCAGGGTACTCAGCTACCCGCTAGCAGTCTGCGTCGTATCAGCGCTCAACTCGCCTCAAGGTCACCTCACAGGGCGGCAGCGGGAACCAGAAATACGTCACACGGAGAGATTTTCCGACATTACTTACGCGTCCCGTTTTCACGCGCTAGAAAATTTTCACTTTTCATTTAATCGCGAAAAATAGATATCGTCATTTAAAAATCTAAAAGCGTGAAATACGTACTCCAGGAGTAATAATCTTTCGAGTTAGGCAATAAAAAAATAATAGGAAACCACCCTATTTGTCTTTCAAAATCATTGAGAAGAATACGGGACAAATTATTTGGCTAAATCAAGAGACACGATGGTCTGATGAAAACAATCGTTGAAGTATAGGTGGAAGGGATGAGCGGCAGATGAAGGCCTCGGGTGATATCTATGGAGCAGGTGCTGAAGGAGGATGTAAAAGAGAAAAATTATGCTGGTGTTAAAGAACTAGTGGAAGGGAGAAAGAGTGGAGAGTGACGTTAAACGAATCCTCCCACTGTTATGATCGATAAGATCTAAGGGTCCAAACTAGGTCCCCAAATCATATACGCCATAACCTGCTCTTTTTAAATCGATTTTTTACAGATTTATTGTATTTAAGAGTATTTATTCTTCGAAAAGCCATGACAAGTGCAACTTAGTGGATATACGCATAGCACACATGCTCTGAAAACATAAAAATAACACAAAAATAATTAATATTACAAACTACCTATCGCAATTTCTATCCTAGCGTGCTAGGGATATCGCTAGCGTCGTTCAAAACTTTATAGATAGTTAAGAGACAAGTGTTTCTGTCATTTTACTCGGAACGTACGACTATATTCCCCTCCACAATTATGCCCGCTGTGTCTGACAAGACATTAGAAGGAGCCGGGACGATAAAAGGAAGAGAAGGGTCCGTAGGACGTAAATTGAGGGCACGTTTCTCGGGATATGTCATGGAGCGGAGGGGATGGGGAAGTCCTTAAGTGGTAGTGGGCGTCGGAAGCAGAGTTGGGTGAGGATGAAGGGGGTAGAAGGGGCGGTACGTCTCCAAAGAATTTCACTCCAGTAACATCTCCTACTCATGATATACACATCTCTTTTAATTCCACTCAAGACTCCAGAAAAGCGAATGCGCGGTTTACAGAATTACGCCTTTTAACTCTACTGTTTTAACGAGTATTTTAACATTTTTCAAAGCAGCTTTAAACACACCAGAAAAGCACTTACTTCGATGCAGAATGATTTCATCCATTTTAAAATTACTAATGCAAAGCGGACGGAGAGGAAAAGGAACCACTAGGTACTAGGCATAGTGAGCGAGGAGAGAAAACTTTTTGAAGAGTTTTGATGGAGACAAAGGTTCCGAATGGAGCGAGTACTACTCATGAAGGGGGTTACAAATGGTAGTACAAGGGAGTAAGAAAACGGGTAAAAGGGAGGAGAGTTTAGATAGGTTTGCAAGAGATTATTTGAGGGAGATTTGATTATAGATTGAAAGGGCATTGGCCTTCATGGCCTTGGCATGGGCTTGGCCGGAGTGATTCGCAAAACGCTTCATGCAAACCTTCCATCATTATATAGATTTCTCGGGTTTTCTAACGAGTGGTCATTATCTGGGATACCTTTTCGGAAGCTAAGCCAACCACCATCTTCAGATTAGACCGTTTTGCAACGAAAAGATCGTGGACTTGCGTCGGTACCCAACAAAATTTCCACCCCATGGAAAACCCGAGATAACTTCCTGTGAGCCAAACTCTGGGAAAAATTGAAATTTCCTATCCTCCATGAATATCACCACGCTTTAGCAATAAGACCAGAGATATTCGGTAGACATGACCTAAGTTGGATGGACGTAAAGAAGGCGCATTTTCACCATTTTTAACACACGAAGGGATTACTTAAATGTTTCACACAATTCTAATTATTTAAAGTACCCTTTACTATTTAGTGATACATATATCTTTTTATTTTTTCTTGACTGTCGCTAAAATATAAATATATTTAATTATCAGTTAAAAAAGGCTCAGCAGTTAATATTTGTCCATTTCTCCAAGGCGGCAAGGCATAGTCCTCGCCTGCCAAACAAGACGTCGTGAGCTCGTGTCCCGACTAGATAGGCTGCCCTTATCCGGGGCATGGCTGCTCGCGTACGTTGATGGTTAAATTTGTTGAAACTCCCGACGTTTAAGGTCAATATGTGCTCTTTTCGGGAGGGTGGGAATATATAAATAATAAAAATTCCCCGGCCTAGAAATAACAAAAAAATTCGTCGTAACATCAGCCTACAATTGTAAATATATTGTTTGACCAAAAATCAAGAAAAATATAGTAATATGTCTACTCCTTTCTGTCCCCAGTACTACCTCGTACGTATCAGACACGCTAGCGTCAGACAATGAGAGAAGATGTATCAGTATATCAATAGACACAGCATATCACAAGCGGTGGGCGTCGGAAGCAGAGGGGACAACCCTTCCGAGAATTCCTCTCCACTATCATCTCCTTCTCCTGTTACTCCCTTCCCTTCACCAAACACCCCGGCCCTCTTACACCCTCCTTACTCTCTTTCCACTCTTTCTTCCTACCCGCACCATAAGGCCACAGCATCCTTCCAAATGGACCGAACTGCGGGGCGCGATAATGAACCGGAAACAGGTCACGCGCAAGCGAGAGGCAACAGCTTCCTTCCAAGCCGTCACACACACACGGAAACTACAAGCATTCGCTCGCACGTCATCACGCCGTCAAACCAACTCCCCTTTCTGTTGAACGTGAGGTTTAACGTGAGGCGCAACATGCTGAAGAGCACGTACGAATGCATATGCAGTGACGAAGGTAAGAGCTCGTTGTGGGGGCCCTTGCCTTGCGATTTCCCCTCGCCTTGCGATTGAGTGCATACTAATATTACACATGATTAGGCCCAAGAGGGCTACATAGATGAGGGATCAGTCCATCCATTAGAAGCTTGATGATAGTTAAAGTTTACGGTGCATTTTAATGGCACCCCAAGGAAAGCATTGAAAAGTTCTGAATTAATATTAAAAATCACTATTATTATTTGATAAAATAATATGATTTAGAATATAAATAAATATCAGTTAAGTATCCTAATTAAAGGGTATTTCACCGTACAATGCGGATCGCTCTGCCGACAGCGATGCAGGTGGCAACTTTTTAAAATTTAAAAGCGCATTAACGGGCTTCGGCCTGGTTTTAACTGCTCCCGTGCGCAGAGCGTAGTGACCAGTGTTCAATTGCTTTCGGTTCAATCAAGATTAATTGCCCGCGGTCTTTGATTAACATGATCTTCCATTGTCTACGGACTTTGATGGACGTTGGCATGGTCATGAATTGTTGATGGTATTTGATGATTATAAATTGTTTATTTCCTTTTTTCTCGTCGATATTCCACCATATGTCTTGGTCTATATAACCACAGTACTAGACAAATATGTATAAAAATCGTCATCGGAAGCTTTTTGGAAGAAAATTATCGACCAGAATTCCCAGTTGTTTCTGTTGTCTATGAACGATAGCAGCCATCAGAATCGAAGCATACAGAATTCCCATCCTGGAGTTGAGAACGACCCGCACGACGGCAAGTGGAGAATCGCGCAGGTGATCGCACAGTCCCGACTGTGGGAAGGTGCAGAGCGGCGCACGGCGGAGTGGCTCATAACGGAGGTCTGTCGGAGGTGCCTCGGCGCTCAATGGAATGGGATCGGAGGAGATGGTGGAAGGAGGAAAGAGAATCAATTACCGTTAACGGCGAAGGTGAGCCTCGTCGAGAGGGGAACCGAGGTGGGCAAGCGTTTTGGCACGGCGTCTTCGAGGGCGACCGCCCCTCCACCTTAGACCGATGGGAGAGTATGTGGGAGGGTAGAAGGGGCGTGGCCCGTCCCTCTCGGTGCTGTATATACGCGCGGGGACGGTGGTCAACGGGAGAGGGGAAAGTGATCTGCTACCAGTGCAACTCGCAGCAGCGTCACCAGATTTCTCCGGTGTTGCAGAGGAGTGCGGAGGATGGCGTTAAACGCTGTCAAGGCTCTCAAAACCCACTCACTGATTGTGAGTGCTCAGGCACATAGCCAGGGGGGAGGGGCTTCATTTCCCTTCTGAAACTTTTTCCTTCGTACACCTGCTGGCACAACCACCAGAGACCTTGCTGAGGGGACCACTAACCCTGGGGAACTTATCCTCTAGCACCCTATTTTCCATATATGTGGTTAAATTTCATAATATCTGCCGATAACCAACAAATAATTTACATCAAATCTAAAATCTCTATACAAGGCTACCCTCAGCAGATAAATTAGCACAGTTCAAACAAGCAAGGCAAGTACCAAATAAAACAAGGCACTACGAAATTGTTTTAATTCAAATGAAATTCTCTGTTGTGAAACAGCTAAATCACTCGTGTTTTATGATAACTAGTCTATTGACAATATCGATTATAACCAATGCATGTCCAATGTGAGTCGGCTTTTTGGCTTTGAAAATTTACTCAGATTTTCAAGGCTTACGAATAGTCGTCCTTGCGTCCATCTCAACTCAGCTACCCGCCTACTTCAACTCCTACGCCAAGCTGCTCCTACGTTTTCCTCCAAATGTGCCAAGGAATATAAGTGATAGCGGTTGACTTCGTCACAGTACTCATTTCATCCAACCGTGACACATCAGCGGCTAGTTTATCAATCTTTCCATTTAAAAACCGTATCTGTGGATCATAAAGGCTTCGAATCTTAAAGAAACACGACCAAAATACGTGAGATGTATAGTAGAGAATACATATGTTTTTTAATGACAATATGGCTTCACTAAATAAAACCGAAATTAAAGAAAGCTATCAATCTAAAGACCAAATAAAAACATGAGTCAACATTAGATCCCGATATAAACCTACTTCGTTCGAAGCTACAAACTTTCACAGTAGGACAGTATTCCTGCTAGTGATGCAAAGCTAAAAAAACTGAAATTATGGGCTTTCGGATGACGATTCCACGGTAATTAACGGTACTCATTCACTCGCCCTATATTTCCACCCAATTATGGTGTGGACGGCTGTGAGTAGAGCTCACTCCCGACTAAGCCACAGGTGCACTAATTTCACACATTCATGAATAGAGAGGCAAGTTTCTTTTCCTGGACCAATTCTCATAGAGAGGACTTTTCCCCGGTAGTGCTCCAAGGCTTCACTCGGATTTGAACCCAAGGTCCTTCGACCAGAAGCTATACTATCTACCCAGCAGGCAACACGGTATTTCTTAAATTACCAAATGCAATAAGATACTTCGGCCACTCTACCGAGCCGAATTAATGGTTCAACATCATCCTCTTTTGACCGGTACTTAATCGTTTAGATTTACCGAATCGCTAAAAACTAAAGCCATATCGTGAAAACTATCCGGATATTTACGGTAGGTCTTGATAAAATGTTTTGATGCGATTTTAAAGTTACTACAGAACTTGATAAAATCATAATCCATTATTTGAATGAATTTGGCCGAAAAGTCACTCATATTGCAGGAAAAAGTGATAGTTTAAAAATGTACGTTTTTCAAAATATACCTACACATTGAAAGGTCTCATTTTTCTTTACAAAAGCAAATTGTTTTATGAGTGAAAACAGCAGTTAAAATAAATTTACGAAAACCTGAAATCACGTATTTCTTTTGAGCTCCATAGTGACTATGTAAACTCCTTAAGCAAATTCGGTCTGGAGTGCGACATGTCTCGTAGGTCCCGGCCTGAAAAGCAGCATGGCATTTCATTTTTTTATTTTGCCTAAATATTTTCTCGGGTGAACAAAATGCTTAAATTACATACGGGCAGGTCTTGACAAAGTTTTACGACACATTATACCCTGGAAATCAATGGACAAGATAATACGCTTTATGCGAGTAAATGGTTACGAAAACAGACGGTCGAGAGGATGTGACGCGTCATCTTAAGCCTTCTCCCTAACGGCAGTAGGGCTCATTGGAATTGGTAGGATAAATACGTGCTCTTTCGCACACCCAGATATAATCTCAATAATACCAGCATTCCGTTGTAAGTTACGATACCTTATTTTTCCTCTAATGTCATCGTCATCACTCGGTGACTTATTGCTGAGATATACTGATCTAAAGCTTTGAAATAGGCAAAATATAAGCCGATAAGCTAAAACAAACAATATCTATTCTCGCCGATCCAACGATGCCCTTTCTATATTTATCTTACTTCCGCAAATAATACCATCAACCGAGCTCTCGTGTTGATTTACGTAATCCCACAGGCTCAATGTTCTCAAATGATATATTTATTTGGATTGGAACGCGGGTTTCTCTAACAAAATATGCGGAGTTATTAGAAGTGCTTTCAGATTTCGAAGCTTCCATCCGATACCCTGGATTAGAGTGGGAACAGTTTCGATAAACATCCTACTATAGATTCTGGTCGAATGATCACCTGACTTGCACCCAGTGGCGTAGCAAGGGGGGAGGTCAAGGGGGTCCGGACAAATATAAAACCACAATTACTTTCCTTCATGAAAGAAAAGAAAATATTAAAAAATCAGGAATTTGCAAATGATTTTTTTGACAGATGCGATTATGCGAGTTTTTTTGCGATTGTGAAGAGTGTTAAAATCAGTTTAAAACCCTCTACTTGGAGCCCTGTTTTTTTATTCCCCCCTGTCTTTAACCCCCCCAATAACATTTCTGGCTACTCTGCTATCTAAATCGATCCACCATTTAGTCGAAGTATCGAGAGAAAACCCTATACCAAGAACACTTCCGAACAACGCCGAAAGAAGATAATCGAAAGAATTTTAAACGAATTTTATTTTATACATAAACCAATCTTATCCGTCCTTACTTAAGAATCGTAAAAGGTGCTCACATTTGGAGCAAAAAAACAACATAAAAAGCCGCGACTCACTCCATTGACCTTAACTAGTGTTTATTGGAGATCAGACCAGAAAGTGTATATAAAAGAGGTACGTAATAAAGTGATGTGTACGTGCGGAACACTTTGAGGAGTACTCGTGTGTTTTATAACCACTAATTGGGAAGCAGACTTGGTGAGCATGAACAATTGGAAACTTTGTATCCCAAAAAATGTCATGAGCCTAGCACTCTAGGAGCACGTAGTGTGCACCATCAGTTGGGAAAAATTTTTACATCAACAAGTAACCAATGTTTAATTTTCATATTTTAACGCTTTTAATTATTTAATTTTCTAGTTTATCAAACGATTGTGACGAGAAATAAATCGTGGCAAAAAAATTAAGTAAAATTAAAAATTAAGTTCTCCATGAAATGTGACCTCTGAATTGCCTAAGAAATCTAAGCCTCTGATTTAGACCTCCGAGTCACTAGCTGGATTCCCAATCAGTAAATCAAAAGAATTCATGACCCGGGAAATAATAAAAAATAGAGATGGCGTTGAAGGGGGAATGGTTTGTCAAGTTATTCAAAGCCGAGCCGAAGCGAAGCTCGATCGGATTGCACGGAACGAAAACAAATAAACGACGCGGGCCTTAATTCCCCGCGTGTGGAGAAAGTGCGCTGCGGGTGGGGGCGAGGCGAGGGTTCAGACGTCCATGAATAACAAATCAATCGGCCCGACAACTTCAGAGATATTCCCTGGGCTTAGCTCCCCACAATAAATAAGCACTTCCGCATGTTTCTCTCGTTAGCCGGCACTGGGCTCGATTTAGTCGCAAGGCTATGACTCCCGCACGCGTTGGCAACTTTCATATTACGGCCATAAGTAAGAAGATGAATGCACCACTACAGACAGGATCATAGAGAACGAGCCCAAACCAAGAGTTTGACGTTCGAGGTTCCGGCGATGCTTTGTGGAATTTTCTGAACATTATGGAAGAATAATTCAACCTTTGTTTTACCACAGAATTTTTACTAAAACACGAAAATGGTTTCAACGGTTAACCAAAAGATGACGTGTCGAAACCATGATCGTTTTTTAATTAAAATTCTGTGGAAAAACAAAGTTTGAATTTACTCATAAAAAACAAGAGTTTGACGATATTCACCGAAAAGGACATATGGTACCACATGGTTTTCACAAAATTCCCGAATTCCAATTCCCTGACTTTTCCCTGGGCTTTTAAAAACCTCATTCAGTAGGTTCACCTTCTAGGGGAGAAATCTATATCAAATACTCGGTCAGATTTTCCACAAATTTTAGCTCCCACACAGCGCATTTCAATACTATTTATCGGAGCAATATGCAATTGATAGGTTTTGCTTCCGCTGATGACTCTTGAGATCTGTTTGAGATTTGTGGTCATTAAAATATAAGGAAGTTTCGATTGAGTGTAATTTCCATTACGAAGGGTGCTATCCCAGCGAATTTTGTTGATGAAGCCCTCTCGGGAAATCAGCCAGATCAAGATGGCCATTCCTGCCAACGTTTCGACAGCCTTCTCTATGACCGTCTTCATTCGCCCCAAAGGCGATGGCAGAGAAGGACATCGAAACATCGGCAGCAACGGCCATATTGACCGGGCTGATTTCCCTACCCGCAATTTCCATCAAGTTAAAAATGAATCTATTGACATAGTTGTTATTTTGAAATTCAACATTCTGATATGATTACTCCTACTAAATAAACAAAATTACACCTTCATTTTAATGCCAATAAAAGTTGATAATGACATGGAAACAGAATATTCGAGGAAGGACACCCAAAAATTGGTATTTTCTAATACCATACATTAATCCGTAATGATATAATGCTCTAAAAAATGCGTCGATATCTCGTGCCCCACATTAGAATCCCTATATGACTCCACAAGTCCCGCATAACTATTAGTAGTATTTTATAATTAGTTAAATTTTTATTATTTATGAAAACGAGAGTTCTTATGAACGAAGTATTCCTTCAGTTTGGTATTGTTGTTGTTATTATTATTAAAGTATTCTGCCACTTAAGGTAGGTTTCCATGGAGCACTTAGAAGCCATACTGGCAGCCTCCCATTCCATCATGTACTTCCCTCTTCAATTCACAATAAGGTCACTTCCTTTCATTCCATCAAAAAATCCTGTTCTCTTCCTCCTCTCCCTCTTTTACCCACCAGTTTGGTACACGCTTATTTATAAAAATATCTCGTAAAAATATGCCCCGACAAAGCCACAATGACATGAACATTGCTCCCTTAAGCATTAGGGGGTTAACGATAATTATCTATGACATCTTAATACTTTCTACTGTTCATTTATCACGCCCAATGCTTCATTCCTCGAAGCCTAACACTCAATCGGATGCTCAATGGATGTAAGCAGGCCTGTGTGAGGAAGACGATGAACCCAACGGCATTCTGCGGTCGACAGATTTCTTCGACTCAAACGAGTCAGGATCTTGCGTCTTGTTCGAATAGCAACGGAGGCGCGATGACTTAAGTGGAGTTGAATTACGGGAATGTGTGGGAATGGGAAGCAACAAGCAGAGGGGAAGTGAGGCAGAAAGAACACGGGCTGTCGGAGTCTCTAATGAATTAGGCCAGGCTTGGAACTGCATCCGACGGATATACGAAGCGCATTCGCTGGAACAAGACGAGGAAGTTTTTGCATAAAATAATATTACGGTACCGAGTGGTTTTCGATGGTCCAATGGTAAAATTCAAGGAATAACATGGTCTGGAGCAGTAGCACGCAATTTAATGACAGCTCCGCATTTAATAAATGCCCATTTCCACGCATAAAAAAAGGAAGTCAACAATGCAATAAGCAATTGCCTTTTCCGGCCCTTTTCACACTGCGAATATGCTTCAAGAGTAATCCCATTGATTTGTTTGACTTATTTAAAAATTACGGTTTAAGTGAGTACGTTAAGGACTCCAAACCCAAAAATACACATAGCAACAGATCTTGAGCATAAAAGACTTGAAATAATATAACAACTTATTATATTCCGAGGTGATAATTTTATATCATGTCCGCCCTGGTTTCATTTATTTCTACATAATAACAGTGGAAAATAAGAATTTCTTGCATTAATTCATTATTTTGCGTTTCCAAAGAGTGAGGCCGGTAAGAATTCATTCTATAAAAGACCAGAAGCCAAAAAAAATTAATGACGAAAATTACATGTCTTAAACATATACTTAACTTATTAACTTATATATAGTTTTCATTAATACAGATGTGTTAATATGGGTCAAAAGAATAAATCCCTGCAATTCCGTAAACTTAAAAATAAAATATATGTTCTTTTTACGACACCTGATATAGTCACTTTCCTACGCCACCCGAACAAACGAGAAAATGCGAATCTGACGCTGGAATAAAGGGAACGAAAGAACAACGAATAAGAAAAGCTTCCTACAATATTCATTGGTTACGAAGTTGTCCAGTTAGTTTCAAAATTCGCCAAGTATAACCTGGGGAGCATTTGCATTATTGATAATACGAGCGAGTGCAGGCTGAAGAAAACGCCTTTCAACGAGCTAAACAGATGATTAGTCATTCCTATGAGCAGAACAACGGAAACACGAGGAACCCTGGTCGGGAATATAACGCGAAAGTCCCCCTGAATTATGCATCACCTTCCTCAATTCTACCCACCTTTCGCTCTCCCTACGAACTCAAGAGAGATAGTCTAAATCTTACATAAGGTAACCTGCTTTCACAAGCATAGATTCACACTGATTCTCGAAGAGGGTGCTTTACCCGCAGTCAACCCTTTATTCATTCGCTGTTCATTCCCTGGAGGGGTCTCCATTCATTACATAATCACCAACTAACTACCGCAGAACCTACTGAAACTCATCCAATTCTACGTGCGCAAAATCTACGTACTAATTTGGTGCAGCTCTAATTTGTAGGGGCCGGTTCACATTCTCTTCCAGCCCTTTCGATTACCCTCAGTCACTGCCATAGAACTCCTTTCTTCCGTTAACAAGAGCTAGAAGGCTAACTCTGCCATTGAAACGTCGGCTCTGAATGAACAACTCACGTTGAGAGAATCCCGTTCACCAACATCGTGCGCCAGGAAATCACAAAGTCTTATATTAAACTAGTTAGTATTTCTTTACCCAAGAATTATGTAGTCTTGGCTGTAATTTATAGTGTGTGCAAGAAAAATGCTGATCTCTACCACAGATGAGGTGTTATTCTAGTCGAATCTGCTATGCAACATGTAACGTAGTTAGTGTAAGTTCATCTACTTCTATTAATTAGATGGCCCATGGTATACGGCAAATAAAACAAAAAAAAACAAAATATTTAATATTAAAAGCAATTAATTAAATAATATCGCAGCATCAGGGGTAAAATACAATTTATAATTCACACTCCTTAGGACAATTATTAAGATACCAGGTCACATGTTCCGCGAAAATAATGGCTGAATGGTTTAACAGGAGGAATTTAAACGCTTTATTACGGTAACAAAACCATTCCGCACATCTCGATTGATACAGTGGAACCATTTACGCTACCACTGCTGTACTCCTATCAGGGGATTGGCTAAAACGAAGCACGTTGTCACTAGAATCAATAAAATACATATCCCCCATGCACAGGAATATTGCATTTCGACGAAAGTCGCATTAGGGATAGGGATTGCCTGAAATGAGGCATAATGCCACCAGAACCCCCAAACATACATGACCTCTTTGTGCCGATGGAAGCGGCGGAAAATTGGATTCGACTAAGCCGCCATAAGGGCGGTCCATTGAGCCATCCAACGTATCAGGGGGGACTTTCTGAATACCAAACAAATCACATCACACGGGTCAATGCACTCCCCAAATCATTTCCTCCGGGTACAATTTGCTCCCAACGTGAAGGAGCTCCCGAAGCCACTGGCTTCCAGATCACCAATCAGTTCCGGGGCAAAATGCATCGTGGTGACTTGCATTCTGAGCCCATTCCTAACCAATGTTTCATCTAGAACATAAATAGGTGCCTACCTAATTTCGAATCACTTATCCGTGAAATATTTGATTTCAAGAGCTTATTTTCGGGTCAGCTGATTCTCCACCACAGCCTGCTCGCAAATGGAACACCATTACAGGCACTACGACATCATACTTCCCACAATTTTGAGAGAGAGTTATTGTGAGAAATGAGATCATAATTCACTTACAATGCTTCACTTACAAAGAAAGCTTCACTTACAATGGAGGTTCAACAGAGAAACGCAGAAAATGCCATTGTCAATAAAAATTTTAAAATATGATCTTCTCACCCTATCGACCATAGACCTACGGATCAGGTGACTAAAAATCTGAATGACTCCTCAGACTTCCTCTTTGACACCCATTCCCCTTGGAATATTGAAGAATAAAACAATAAATTATGACGTTCAGAAATAAAACTAACATCACTTGCGTCATAGCATGCGGATAATGACAAAATAAAGAATAGCTTCTTTTTTATTTAATGCCAATATAGCGCCAGAAAGGAAGTCCAATGACTTTCGTTGACGAAGACAGAACTAGTGGCCCAAAACTAGTTGAAAATAACTACACAGAAATATACATGTAATAAATTTCCAACGGTTTGTGTGCCATCTTTGATGGATCGCGAGGGAATATGGGCTTCCCATAAGCCACTCACGAAAGGTTAACTCAATTCCTACAGAACTCTCTTGACCATGAAATGTATGATTCCACTATGAACTAGCGTTTTTCGGAAAAAAAAAGCTATATCCTTTACATAGCCTATCCGCAAATGAAGAAAACCTCTGAACAAAATCCAGCATACTTTCCGTAATAATGGTCTAGCAATAGGGATTCCTCCTTTAGCAGCTCCCAACTCGGAAATGAGCCTTTATATACCACCAGATTGACAAAACACAGGTTACAAAACGAAGGAATGCAAATAATTACCTTATAACTCGGGGGGCCAACGTACGAAAACCTGAATCGTGACTGAAAGGCGGTGTTAGTACCCTACTGACCTGGAACGCAGGGAAAATTTAACCTTTCCCTCCGTAAAACGTTGCCATCACAACTGACAGATATGTGCTTTTCCACAGCCGATAATGGGTTATGAAATTCCACATTTTTCTTCATTTCCCCTTCCTCTTGAAACAAAACCACTAACTTTTATCCAAATTTCACATCGGCTAGCAAGGTATAACGTGATATATCTGTCTGGACAACGAACTCGATCACTTATCGCACCAAATACTTAAAAAGATGTTGCATTTAAAGAGTAACAGTAAAAACACGAAAAGGAAGAACCTAATAGTGAAAACAAGACGCCAATAAACGTCATTTTTCGCGATCAATAAAAATATACATTGTTATTTCTTCGCTGAGTATTCAAGAAATTCAAGCAACTCCAAATAGAGGTCAAAATGCACACGCTATATATTATTACCTCACACAGAAGTTTTGATGGAGACCACGACGAAGTAAAGCAATTTGTAGGCACATTTAGAGACTATTAATAAGTATTAGGATAGCTTACGCTCACTCAATCAGTGTTTCAGCCCGAAGGTTGACACGGATACGTAAATGTACAGCTCCCATTACATTTTTGTAATGGTGAAAGAGACAGAATTGCAAGCAAACGAAATATCGCCTTTCTAGCTAGAAATCCATATCGAAACTTGGGAGAATCCTGAAGCCACCACCGTAACTACCACAAAATACATTGCGATATCGTTGGGTATTGTTCCCTTATACTCCTAACATTAAATTATAAGGAGCGTTCGAAAGAGCTCAAATAAAAACAAACACAGAAGCCCGACCGCGGATTTCAACCAGTATAGCTACATCCAAATCCCTGCATTCATCCATGATTGCTCCATTTACTTAGGCATTTTATACTTGAAATTGAAATTGGAGGCAATCGGCAAACAATGACTGCAGTTTAGATAGAAAATTAATGAATGGCTCATTCAATGGCTACACAATCCTGAAAACTTACATACCATCACCTCTAAACAGCTGCCAGCTCCTTAAACAACCACTTTTCTTGGACCTGTTAAGATTCCACCTAAGAAAAGTTCGGTAGCGGCGGGTTACAGTCCTCGCCTGCCACACTTAGGGTTGCGTGTTCGAGTCCTGCCTGGGTTGACTACCCCCAACCAGGGCATGGTTGTGGTCGTCCTTTGAAAATTTTTAGTAACCCCGATGGAAAGGCCAACTAGTGCTGGTTGTGTTCGGGGTGATGAATATGAATAAACAGAAGTTTCCCAGTAAATATTACTAGCAGCTGACAACTCTAATTTCAGCAGTCATATAGTAATTCAAAAGACTGTAGGGAAAGCTTACAAAACCTCCCTTTTCTGGAATATTATCCGGAGCGAGACCCGAGGTAACTCCATTCACACAAGATAATTTCTTCAACCAACCGGTCTCTTGAGGACGTCATTCTGTGGTGATACGGGACCGCGACGCAGCTAGACCGGGAGAGCTGGTCGCGAAGCTCACGACCACTCGCCTGCTTCGCGCAGAAAAATAAAACACTGAGACGAAGGCTACCGACAACCCACACACCGATTGGACGAGAACGTTGGCGAGAGAGAGAGAAAAAAGACACACGGAGAGCGAATGGCTATGTCGTGGAACGCGACTAAACGATCGAGTCGTCCAAGGCTACCCTCTGTCTTTCCCCAATGGGATGGAGTTGCAGAATCGGTTTCTCCGTCCCCTTCTCTTCTCTCTTAAGACATCGTCGGATGGCGAAAATTATTCTCTACCTACTCCTCCGTCCGCCAGCAACAGTGAGTCCAATCACTCTCACTCAATCAGCGATTAAACCCGAAGGTTGCAAAGGTTAGGCAAGGGTAGAGCTCATCCCGAAGAAGGCACAACCGTATGAATTTCATACACTGAGAGTGGGGGTGGCAATTCCTTTCCCAGAGTTAGCAACATTGAGTCCAAACACTCTCACTCATTCAGCAATTAAACCCGAAGGTTGGTAAGGTTTGATGAGGGTAGAGAACACCCCGAAGAAACCAGAGCGAATTTGTCTTTCTATTACATCTAAAGAATTCTTATAATGAACTATCATCTCGGGTCTGAGTGAACGGCCCCATCGCATTCGAACAAACTAAGAAATAGAAATACTCGGTGGAAGTTCGACAATACGAGCCTGATTGGTCCGTGTAATTGGATTTCTGGAGTCTTACAATCTTCCCCCTCAAGACTTGGTGGAGAAGATACAACGAAAGAAAATAGATGTCAAGCGAACCATCTCTAGCTTTTACAGGGTAAAAAATGTAAATCGCATAATTCAAAAAGCTCAACAAGTTTTGGCCAATAACTTTAACAGAGTTCGGCAATAGATTCGGACTAACGACAAAGTCGGTTTGTGATCATTATTACCAAGTTATCGAAGTTCCATTTTCCTGGGAAGTAGTGAGAAAATCCACCGATTAGAAATGATATTAATGATTGTAAAAGAATCTACATGCTTATATTCCCAACAATTAGTTTAAAACATATCGCTGAGAGGGAAGTACAACCAAGCCATTTGAAGGTAAATCAAGAAAGACACGGAGAAAAAATAAAAATTCCCTCGATATTAAATATAAAAAAACATATCTTCATTTGCCTAAGCGAGATCGGAATTCAATCAATGAATTTCGCAACTATTACCATCCCTCATGTATGTGCTTTGATGTCCGTAGACGTTGGTAAGATACTTATCCAGAGCTTCGTGGACTTAGGCTGCGGGAACAGCTGTCTCCTTTAACAACGCAATCGGTGAGTGTTGAACCTAAAGGTCATTTGGACGATGATGGGAGACTCATTTGGAGAATGAATGTCACAAGCCTATACCAGGAGTTCAACACATGATTTTTAGGTTTGCTTAGAAAGAATGCATGAAGAATCTTATGTAACCCCTCACTCACACCCTAACGCTACTTTTAGAAAGTTTTATTGAAAATTTAGCTAGGAATATCCCACGACTTCCCATGAAAATCATATCCACATAGTGGTGGTATTGACTTTAATTCTCATTACGGATATATTTTTATCAATCCTTTAGACACGCATCTTATATAGATTTAACTGTACAACGCCCTTTGCTGAAGAATATATAATATTTATTTACTTAAGCTTGGCAACTATATTGAAGATGTATTAAAGCTAAAACTTCAAAAGTTACGATTAAAAACACTAAAATTCTATGGAGTTACGCGCATAGAAATTGCCTTACATTAAGGAGTTCAAAAAGGGATTCGCAGGGTCAAATTTTTGGAAAAAAATGAGATTTCCACTAACACATGTGGCCCCTCTTCACCCTTCCGATCAAACATTGTCAATCTTTTACAATAAGTTCTAAATATGATCTAAATAAGTTCATCAGACATTGTTGAAAACTTACGTTCCACTCCGTAAGAGAAAAAACAATTTCTTGTCATTTTTCTCGAAAGTTCACCTTTTTATTACTATTTGGTTCTTGAACTTGAACTCACGTCTTCAATTGCTCTCGTGCGCAGCGCATAGCGACCAGAGTTCAATGACGAACAACAGAGAGACGCGACCATCAAAAATCGAAAATCATGAGCAACCGAGATTCAGAATTCGGTTTTTTTTCCCAAGTTTCAAGCCAGATTTTTAATTCTTCCCCACCACGCCAGATATTTCCCACCCTTTCGGTCTCAATTTCTGCTCAAACCCCTTCCCAATCAATGCCTTTCCCCTCCCTTTACCACGCCAGTCCTACCCCTCTCCCCCGCCCACGGGGTGAATTTAATACCCCACCGCAATGGGGGGAAAGAGATCAAAAGGAGAACTGCTTAGCGGAGAGTGGGTTGGAGAAGTCGTTTCTTTTTTTTTGTCGGAGTCTCTCTTTATTTCTCGTCGTCAGAGGGAGTTTGTTGCGAAGCAAGTCGTGAGGGGGGAGGGGATTGTGATGCGTGGGGAAGGATTGAGAAGAAGAGAAAGGGAAGAAAGAATGGAAAAATAAGAGGGAGGAAATAAGTGGAGGAAAAGCAGAGCTCGGATGAATTTCGCGGTGAAAAGGCTTGTCCAATGGTTTCGATGATCGGAATCATCCTAAATTCTACTCATAAAAACCAACGCACATTCAACCAATGGAAACATCATATTACAGCACTTTCGATTAATTAAAGACTTAAAAGATATTTTAAATTAATCTAAGGTTAGACGATTGTTGAAAAAAGCTTCCAATAATGATTTTCATACCTATTTTTCTTGTAGGTACTCCAGTTATCAAGGCCAAGTGCATACGCATGGTCGAATACTTACAAGAATAAGATAAGATAAGAATACTTAAGAAAATAGATTTGTAATCATCAAATAACATAATGAAAAGTAAAGAAACCTGTACATCCACATATTACAAGGTTTTCTTTACTTTTCATAATGGTATTTGATGATGACAAATCATGTATTTTTTCTCGTAAGCATTCGACCAAGTGTATGCACTTGGTTTTGATAACGAGAGTAACAACCGTCGAGCGTTAGTCTAATATAAACAATCGTTTAAGTCTTTAATCAAATCGAAAGCGCTGTTATGTGATTTTTCCATTGGTTGAATGTGCGTTGGTTTCTATGAATAGAATTTTCGATGACTCAGATAATCATAACCATTGGACAAGCCTTTTAAGTAAATCCCATGAAGTCACGCCTGAAACAATTAATTATATAAAATAACATCTACAATCAACGTTCATGCCAACCGTTATCAAAGTTCAGAGACAATTGAAGATCATGATAATCAAATACAGTGGGTAATCAACACTGAACCGAAAACGATGGAAAGCGTGGAATGTAAATATCGCGTATTTTCAAAGGAAAAATGAGCAAAATTCGATTAATTGCATTTTGAGGTGGAAATATTGTTGTCTGGAATCCGATTGAATCACCTCCTAAGTCGTAACCTCTTCTTAAATGTAACAGCTGGGAAAAAAGTCAATTGCCCTATTTCCAGGAATTTAAATGGTGCACAATTCTGGAGGCCCAACTCAAGAAGTCCAACTGCGCAATTTCTTGGCTTGCCTCGAGTAGGGGGTATCAGCATTCCATTGTTTATAGTTCCGTGGCAATGAAAAGCGACCAGAATCAATAACTATAGACTTAATGATAATCGATGACTATAGGGTAGTTCCCTTCATCAAAGAAAACAAAGGCATTGATTGCGATTCGTTACCCACCATTAATGTATTCATAATATACAAATTATTTTGTTTTAGAAATCACAGTTTAGACGAATTATAATGGTCAATTTTTACCTCATACGAAAAATGCCAGATTGACGCCCATGCGATGCTAATCCACGTGACGTCACAGGGACCTAGATGCTATACGAGTAGACAGGAGTTTTACATCGTCTGAGATTACCGAAGCATGCATGGGGCACAGAGCTCAGGGAAACATCTCTTAAAAATCACCTATTAAAATTGGCTATGGTCGGGGAGTTTCCTTCGTTTGATAGGGTATTGATAATCCTTATTTAAGCCAAGCGCTACCTGCTAGCAGCCCGCATCGCATCGGTGCTCATGGCCTTTCACAGCAGCCGGAACCAGAAAGACGTCACACGGGTTTTTCACAACATTCATACTTAGCCGTCGCGTTTTCGCGCGCTTGAAATTTTTCACTTTTCATTTAATCGCGAAAAATAGATATCGTCATTTAAACACCTAAAAGCGTGAAATACGTACTCCAGGAGTAATAATCTTTCGATTTAGGCAATAAAAAAAATGGGAAACCCTGTTGTCCACAATTTCTCAATTTTCCAAAAGCCGAGAAGTCAAGGAGAGGCCAGGTATTTCCAAGTGGCAATTACGAAAGTTTAAAGAAAACGACGAATTTTGTTCGAATTTTAAACCATAACCTCGAGATTTTCAGACCACATAAATTAAAACCTTCTGAAAATTTTCTTGTGGCTTAAATAGAAAAAAATTGAGAGCCAGAAAATACTGAGATGATCTTTTTCTGACGCGTCTTTGAGAGGTTCAAATTAATCATCTCTCACCACATGCCCCAGAGGCGATTCGAGGTGCAGTGCGTAGATGTAATTAACGTGGGAAGCGAAAGTCCGTCTCTACGGCTCAATAATCAGGCAAAATATCGACACTTTTTGCCTAACTCCGTCCCATTAATAAAGACAATCGGCCAAAATCGCTAAAAGTTGTGGGAACCTTTGAGCACACGAGGTAACGAATAGAAATGAGCTCGAGGCGGAAAGATATTCCAAAGGTATTGAAACCCAGAACAACCAGCGAACTCGCCGCTTGAAAACTGTCTAAATCTTAAAGCACGCGCGCCACAATAGGAAAGACTTCCTCATCTTTCAGGAAATTGGCATGCCTATCCTCCAGAAGAGATCCCAAGTCGTGATCTTCTCCGACATCACTTTAATGGCGCAATAAGGCGAGTTTCACGACCAGGCTAAATTGGCAGATTCCCGAGGTTGAGTCCTTAGAAACATTTCCCTCACTCCCCGTTTGCCTGATGACGTGAGGAATCCACGAGAGCGCGATAAACAAAACACGCCCCCACATCAACTCGTCCCGGGATTGAAGTGAAACACAATGAAGCGAAGAGAGTCGAATCATAAATACCATCAATCACAGCACCATATCCACGAACCGTAGATTCTGCCCATTTCGGCTTCCCTTATGAGAATCCCACCTCACCCGCACTGGGAAAGGACTCCCGCTCTTACGCCTTAATGGTTTAGGCCGAAAACGAGGAGAGAATTATACCCTAGTCGAGAAGAAAACAATCTTTCAACTGCGTAAGTTTTTGATCGACGCTTTCCGAGTTCTTAGGTCATTTCTGACCTTGCCCATCGTGTAGCTATTCGCCTTCAAAATTATCTTGATCCTTGGAAAACGGAGGGAGTCTTCACTAAATTACGTCCCTCCAAGAGATTTAAAACAAATTTAATTCTCATTCAAGTTTCAAAATAAGGGCTTCTATTCTTTCTTCAATTTCTTTCCGTCATAAACTTTGTTTCCACGTTATATTTACAAAATTGCGTTTAAATGGTCCATTACTACCAACCGATTTGAACCCTTTTAAACATTACGATAAAAATCAAATGGAGGAAAATCGCCGTACAAACTTATATAATTAGTCAATAAACACTGCATTGGAGTAAACAAATACTTTAATCTATTGAAAAAAAGAGAAAGACCATTAAAAATAAATTACTGCATTTACCATTTTAATATTGAAGTTGTACATTAGGAGTTAACACTCCGGGAATTGCAATGAAACGCCGAAATCCGGGTCGGCTTTTTACTACATAAGGGCAGTGCATAACTCGTGTTGTTTCAATGTTTATGTACAATCACAACCACAAAGTTACGACAGAAATAATAGTCTATATTTCGAAGAACGCATAAAGAGGGCGCATGAGTCCCTCTCCATTAGCCATATTTTGTCTTATTTTGGGGAATTATTAAAGTCATCAAAAGTTAACGATATCATTCTGAAAGTTTGTGGGTGTATTAAGTGGTAAAACATTTCCTGTAATTCAAGTACAAAAATAACATCTGAGAACATTCCTTAATAAAAAATTTCAAATCTTAGATTCAGAACAATTTTGAACGAGGTCTACCGTGTGCACCAAGCGAATTTCAAGATGATAAAACGAAGTTCGGGAGCGTTATGGCCTAGTGGGTAGAGCATTTAGCTACTGACGGAAGGGTCCCGGGTTCAAATCCCTAGTGAAGACTTCGGACACCTCAAATAAAATCCTCCGAGTGCGAGGGGCCCATGGAAAAGAACTGGCCCTTCTGTTCCGACTGTGCGACATTCACGCTCCTGTGGCTTCGTACAGGGTAAATTCTACTCTCTAATATCTAAACCAACTTTCGGATTCAATCACGGAGCGAAAATAAATTTTAAACGAGCACAACATCGTTAAAACAGTTGATCGGGATGGATGCGTCCTCTCCAATACCAAGAAAGATGATTTCCTTCCTCAATATTTGGGAGATACAGAAAAACCCGGAAAACGCGAGAACAATTCAGCGTCGTTAGGAGCCGAAATCTCATCTTAGGAACGGAGGCGGAACTGATAACGTCACTAGTGACGAAAGTGAACGCGTAAGAGGAGTCCTGAGCATCGGCCTAGAGCTCCTTCGAAAGAGAAAACGCTCACAATGGAGTTTCACAATGACTTGGGCACAGATGACTAAACGCTGAGCAACGCTATGGAAGCACGACGGAAGACTACAATACCAAGAATGAAGGGGGGGGGGAGTGAGTGAAAGCTGTTATACCGGTTGCGACCCTTTAACTTATTCCGAAGACGTTCGCAATGCAGACTCTTCAAAGGACGGATAATTAGACGAATAATTCAACAAATCCGCATGGCAAAAAAAAAACAAGTGGAAGACCTTTCATTACAAAGACTACACCAGAGTACTTTCGATTATTAAGTCTTGGTCGCCATAACTTGACTTCACCTGGCGTAACTATAGACTGCAGGATTCGAAAAGAGGTCTATTGGTTCACAGTAACGTGGAAAGGCGTGAGTCGACAAATACTATTCATTAGTTAAGAAAAGCTCAGATTCCTCTCAAAATAAGTAATTCGACAAATAATATTCATTAGTTCAAATTTCTCGAGATAAATCCGTGACAAAGAAGAAAATATTGTTCATCTAAAGAAATAAAAATTACCGTCAGTCCTCTTAAAATCGATAACACGATTAATGAGCGGAAACGACATAACGTGGAAGCACAGCTCAGTGCTAGTGCTCGCTATCTACACAAGATATGAGGGGTCATTCAACTTCTTTGGAATGGAATTAAATGACAGACTCAACTCGAATGGCAATGGATAAAAATTTACCCTTCACCCTGTAATCAAATCTTACCTAAAATAGAATTACAAGTACTCTCTTTCTGCTACTCGGCGATTGTATACGCAAGTCCTATTGAGGAGGATGCGCTCTAGCAAGTATATGAAGGATTTGTAGATATTTCCCCACTAATTAGGGGATCACGGCCCGAAAATGATCACATAAATCGAAAATAGACACACTAAGAGTAGAAAATAACAATAATAAATCAGACTACTTAAAAGCCCTCTTCTTTTATCATCGAGACCACGCGCCCACCGCGAGATATCTCCAAGGAAGCCCTGCATCAAGCCCTCGAGAATAACCTTGAAGATGCTACGGCTAAATCTGAACACGAGCGTCAAACCAAAAGGAATAGCCACTCATTCTCAAACGGCAGATGATGCCTGTTATTCCTATGACGCTTTTTTTTAAGAAAGGATAAGAGCAAGAGCTAACAGGGTTCTCTGCGGTATCGTAGCAATTTACTTCTAAAACAGAAGACTGGTCAAATCAATGACTAAATTTATTCGAGGCGGAGAGAGGAAACGTTAGGTCTAATAGCAGTAGCTCATTAAAAATCTTCTAACAGAAATCCTATATCTATATTTCTAGCAAGTGGCATAAACCAAGAAACAGATTAGTGAGACACAATTAGACATTTCATCCTCTACGCAACCGAAATTATATTTTTCTCTAGCTTTTATGTAGGACGGCCCTAAAAGGGCTGTGTTATCAAAACCGATACATTCTTCGCGCATCTTCCGAACAAATTATAAATGTGACAGAAAATATCTTTGAATTCATTGAAAATTTATCGGAGAAAGTACGTCGTTTTGTTAAAATATCGTTGTTATTATTATTTAAATCGCAAAAATATCGAGAAGCCTTGCCAAAAAATAACAATCGAAGCAGTGAAACAAACTCCCAAAGAGAAAACTAATTCCCAAAAATTAAAAAAAACTCCCAAAATTAAAAATAAATAACGTTTGAAAAATAATGCTATGACGACAGAGAGATATACGCTCCATTTGTAACGACATCACCAAGGATGATCGAAAAAAATAACGGGGATAAGGTACATACAAACATTGCGTTACGAAACACGGCAGGGTAACATATGGGAGGGTAGAACAGCAGGAGTGCAGAGGATGAAGAACAGAGGGGATGATCCAGAAGCAAATAACCGACGCGCGTACCCTGAGGCATGGGCGCAAGATAATCAAAATTGATAAGTAATTTAAAGGGTAAACAAGGAGGGAGGGAGAGAAGCTTGGGACTGAAGGGTTGTGGCAAGCCTCACACACAGATCTTAGGGTACGAGCAGTAACAAGGCGAGGTAAAACAAGATAAAAGGGTTAGGAGCAGAGAGGAATTGTGATGCTATGGTTCGATTAATAGCAGCCATTTTGAATGACTATAGTGACCATTAATGTCGATAGCAGGTTTATTGGCTACCAACTGACTATAATAAAACCGATTTTATATGAATAAATACTAGTTTTCGGTGAAAAATAACGATCGTTAAAACTGGAAGGCCATTATTTACCATCGAAAACAGACGAAATTCGATAAATACAGACCGCAGATTCCCAGTGAGCTATAGACGTCACCGATCGCCGATCGGTGACCATCGATAATCCATGGCTATCGTAGACTACAGATAACCGAAGATAATCGCTGATTACTGATAACCAGTAACCATTTTTGACTAACGTTAACAACACGTATTCTTCGTATGCCATCGAATGTACAGAACTATCATAGTCCACTGACAATATTTGACCGTGAACAATCATTACCAAATCGATTCACGATGAACTCCCCTGACGGTACAAAATATGTGACCGTCGTCATCCATCGATTATCGAAGAATTTCTTAGAATACCAAAGACGAACAAAGACTTTAACATTAATTAACAAACATTAATGATCGGCAACACGGGTCCGTCGTTAACGACTGACCTTCGTGGACCATGTGCAACCATTGACTAAGGCTTACCATCCACAGCCGTTGACTTAAGTTCCAGCCCTACGATCGCCATCGCAGCCAATCAATAATTTTCAGCCACTGAATCAGGAAACATCATCCAACCCAAAGACACCAATAGTCTCGCAAATGAATGATTCCACTACGCAGCCCTTCGGTAAGCAGTGTTAACCAGAGATATGACAGGGTAAAAGTGTTAGGTACAGATACGCAATGCTGAGTAGGAAAAAGTGGAAAAAGCCGAGCGAAGTTTCGCTGCTCGAGAGGGAAGCTGATTTATGTGGACACGATGGTTAATGCGGCCACACGCTTTATCGTCACGCTCCTAAAATATTCCCCCACGAGTGCGTCGCGCTAAGGCGAGCATCTCTTCCTCGACAGATATTGGCTAGTTTATTTTATTTTTACCAATTTATACCCCAACAAATGAAGGAGGAAAAACTACGCCGGTTGACATTTTTTCTTAAGAATTAGCAGGAAATACAAGGAAAGAAAAAATATTGAATATTCATTAGTGCGACAAGATGAGGACGTTGTAAAGCATGCATAAAACCTCGACAGAAAAAGTGACACTGTCTCAGGTCATATCTATCAATTTTTTACGAGCTAAATGAAATGACTGTCATGCTAAAATTAACTAGTCAATGAAATAAGAACGAAGTAGAATAAACATAAGGGCTACCCTATTAAATAATACGAAGAAAAAATAAAAAATAAAATCGCAGAGTCCCACTTCCAAAAAGAACAAATTGGCTCGTCAAGAAATCATCCTGCATTTAAAAAATGCAAAACGTAGAAAAAAAACAATGAAATTCAACGTTATTTCGAAATATTCAAACCTTATGTGGCAGATAAGTAAGTAAAAAATGATACAACTGATTTTGAAACCAGTCGTTACGCGGGCTTCTTCAAGTGAAATCACTGAAATTGGAATATCAAAAAATTTTATTTGAAAATCACGGCTGCTTTCCAAAAAGTTGAGACTTCAGCAATGAGGGCATATTATAACGATTAGAAATTACACCAAATTTAATAGGTGAGCACCAGTATCCGAGCGCATTAATCACCAGGTACCACGCATCCTTACTCTCGATTACATTGTGCTAAATATTACAATTTTCAAATAAAATCATGCCCAAGCGATATGAGATGCCGTTCATGCCAGACAAATATTAATTCAAATTATATTTCCTACATTCACATTGCGTAATGAGCGACAGGACGACTTTTTAAACAGATCCGGAGGAACTATTATCATTATTGTGAATAAATAGATCCGAAGGAACTTCCATCAATAACGTGAATTTTTCTCTATTTTGGTTATACTTATCAATTATGAACCATTAATTTAAATATTACTTTCTCATAAGCGGCATGAAAATAAAACATATTCTGCAACCGTTTAACATATTTCACATCTGCAATATCTGTACTTCAAATATTCACATACTCTAGTACTCATACTTCATATTCTAGTAAAATATCTCTGATATCAATGAATATAGATAAGAAATTCGCAATGCATTATCTATTTGTCTTCCCTTCCTACTCTATCTATCTTAAGCGATATAGCTTGTCATTCAAGACAGAAAAATCAATTCTAACGACCTCTTCGCAAGCAAAATGGATGCCGATTGCGAGATGAGCCACAAGATGATGGCGAACGGATCCTGAGGCTTCCACTGCATTCTTCCAATACAATCAAGACGGCGGTATTCACCCGGAGGCAACTGGCGTGTATCTACGACCTCGTTTCGAGGCTCGATTAAAAATAAGATACCCAAAGTGGCCCTCAAAACAAACGAATTCGAACCAGGGGCGATCAGCAGGTTGCAGGCAATAACTGCTTCAGCTCGCTTGCTGCAAGCCGCAACGCAGTGATTCCGGTGACCCACTTTTGGATATATTCTCCACCTCTGCGACCCAGCTCTTTAAATAGCAGCCGCGGTGTGAAAAACTGTTCATGTTTCACATCCGGAAAAAAAAGATATTTATATTTTTCACGGTCGATCGTCTAAGTCGATAAAAGAAGTTTCATTAAAAAGTAAATGAAATGCAATTTTCGTATCACCACCATTAGTCAAAAATCCTAAGATCGATTTTACGCGGCTATCCATACCTATCTCCCATTTGCTAACCTTTTCATGGCGAAGTATTTCTTCTCATTTACATCCTTTATAATCGGTCATATGTAACTCGCAATTTTTGTAGCCATTAAAAAAATAGTCCGTTCATCGAACTACAACTCCTTCAAGCAGGACTAAATTATTTACTGAACGAGTCAATCTATAGGGAGGAAACGAGAGAATTATAGACAGATTTTCGGAGAACTTCATTTTTCGAGATTTTTAATTTAGGACGAATATCCTATTTCATGGTATAATGATATAAGCTATACTATCAACAAGGATGAAATAAGCCCAAATGATTCTGCTCCACAACACTTTAAATCAAAGTTATCGTCCATTCACTTTCGATTCGACAGATAAACAATGCCAATTGCACAACGCATGCATCAACGAATAAAGCAAAGGTGATCCTTTTGAGCCAAATAAAAACGTGGGCAGACTGTGAACTTCAGAAATAAAAACATCATCCAGGAAGGTTTACAAAAAGAAATAAATCGGCTCGAAAAAAAACTTAGCGTAATTTAATCAATTCATGATTTTAATGAAACTGGAAGATGGAGTTGTACTTTCACAAAGGAGTCGCGGCAATAATTGATTCAATGGAATTAAAAAGTTAATATTTTATTTTAAATTGAGAAATAAATCAACGGCGATATGAATAAAATTTTACGTAGCAGAAAATATGTATAAATAAAAAGGTAGATTTCATTGAATAAAATCAGGGATAGTCTTGAGCTGAATGCCTTCATGAAGCATTGACGCGCCACACTGATAGATCCATGAATAATCAATAGTCAATGATTTCATCCGGCAGGTGGCTTCAATAGCGGCTGTGGCTTACTTTTTATTCACCCTCCGTCTCATTAAACATGTGCATGCGTAAACGCCGTTGATTCAACACTGCCACGTACCCCGCCTCGCTTTCAATTTCGTGATCAAACAGATGCGAAAGAAACGAATATCGAACGAAGTTCTGTCAGGGAGGAACTTCAAACACTAATTCTGCTGCCCTCCTTGCAATTAATCAATTGGGCAGAACTACGAATGACGCCGGAAAGGCGATAAAAAGTTTATACGACACCTTTACATCACAGAATAAAATTTAGAGCGATTCGAAAAATTAACATCAAGAGCACATTCAGATTCTCCACGTGTAACGGAAATGCCAAACGTTCCGACGCTCAAAACCGGATATATTACAGCTTCCAAACGCGAGAACTGAGTGGAAGAGCATGTCCTATGAACCTGGCATGTAAATCATATGAGGAGAGGCGATAACCAGTGACGAGAGAAGAAGTGGAGAAACTACACATTACTCTTTAAATAAGTGAGTAATCAGTATAATTAATTGATAACAATTACTTAAATGAATCTTGGTGCATGGTGGGGAGAAATCGGGTTCGCAGGCCATCACCAGGCTTTAAAAGGTCGTTACGATAGTCTTGTTAGTGTAACTGACCTCTTAGATAAACTCGGATGGGAATCTCTGTCGGACCGTAGATTGAAAAATAGACTAAACCTTTTAGATAAATTCAAGAGCAGTGTCTTTTCTGACGAAGTTAACCATATCTTGCGAACGCCAACGTACTACGGAAGATCAGATCATATAAATAAAATAAGAGAGATAGATTGCAGAACTGACAGATTCCGAATGTCATTTTTTCCACGATCAATAAGAGATTATAACGGCAGCAATAGAACGCGTAAATAGATTGCATGACTTGTAGTGTAGCCTACTAACCTATGTAAAACTTAAAGCATGTTTATGAATTTCTATTCTATATTCTATTTCTAACAGCATATAGTAGTATAGTTTGTTATTATACGGGACGTTTCTTGGACGGTGTGGTGTGCATGTGGGAGTCCAAATGCATGCTGCATGCTGGTGATTGATCACCCCCTGCCAAACACCCTAGAGGTGGCTCGCAGGGTAATTTGTAGATGTTGTAGATGTAAATTTACTAAGGGAAAGTGAATTATTTTTTGTTATATAATGGCCTAAGTTTTTATATGAGTACGGAGGAGACATAAGGTATGGATGGAGCAAGTACTTAGCAGGGAGGGGATGTTGAAAACGGCGTTAGAGGGTAGAATGTTAGGTAAACGAGGGAGAGTACAGTGAATTGAAGAGGGAATTGCTTGAAGGCAAGGGAGGCTCCCAAAATGATTCTTTAGTACTCCATGGAAACCTACCTTAATCGGTGGAATACTACAATAAAAAATGGCCTAAGTGCCGAAACCGGTAAAAATATGAGTACTAGAATGGAAAAGTATAAGTGTCTTGCAAGTCTTTTTAGGCAACCGGCAACGCATAACATAAAAAACGACCCAAAGAAGAAAAAACAATGTAGAAATAAATTCTTTCGCGGCAGATGCAACCCCGAGATTCACCATCCGAACGCGAGATACACCCTGCATTAAAATCCAGACGTTGAAACATCCATGGCAAACCAGAGAAGCCACTGAATCGAAGATTATGTGGCAGGTGGCGACTTGACGCTGGATACTTTTTGCACACGCACACACACTACAAGTAGTAGAAGGACCGGAAACGCACGACGGGAGTCGATCGCGAGACCCTCAGGAATGCTGCCACCGCCCCGGCTCGACTCCTTCCCTCTCGCAGACGCTGAGAGCCCAACTCGGGTGTAACCTTCCCTCAATGCCCCTGGGGGGCTGGAGGGAGAGACGGGGTGGGGAGTTGAAGGGGAGAGAACTTGCCGAACAGGAAGCAATTACGAACCGAGTCGGCTGATACACCTCCACACTCTCACAACACACACAAGACACATGAACTCCGGTGCATATCCACAGAAGAGGCATCGGAGCTCATGGACGTCTTTCCTCCTCTCACCCGTCAGATGCAATGATCGGCGAAGGACTGCTCACTGAGTACTCACCTGAAATGGAAGAGAAAAAAATTAGCATTGAAAATGTCATCTCCATCTTAGAGAGAACAGTTTATTTTCCGACCAAGTTAGCCACATCTTACGAACGCCAACATACTACGGTAATTCACATCATAAAAATAAAATATTAACTAGGGGTTAACAGTAGAGCATATAAATTCAGACTAATTTTTTCCACGATCAATTAAAGACTATAACGGCAGCGTTAGAACTTACAAATGGATTAGTTGACTTGTAGTTTATCTCACTAATTTATGTATTCCTTAATGCATGGTTCTGAATTTTCTTAGTATTTATAACAGCATATTCTGTGTGTTCTAGCTTTATTGCCTTCATGAGTAGTTGACAAGTTTTGCCTTTGCATGAATGTGGAAGTATAATTTGTTAGTATGGTGTACATGTGGGACTCCTCTTGAATGCCGGTGATTGATCACCCCTGCCAAACACCCTTTACATATTATTATGTAGATTTACATCCACGAGACACCGTGCAAGCCACCAGGGTGTGTCGCAGGAGGTGATTCCACACCAGGCATGCAGTACTCATCCTAGCCTTAATGAGACACGCGCTCGCTTGCTGGACACAGGCTAAGCACACTCGACGACACGCGGTCAGACCAGAAACTTGGAGCGTACAATGAATGTGAAACTGATAAAAACGGGTACTGCTTCAAACCAGCATTCGCGGCTCGATCCATGGATCACTTTTGCTATTCTTTTTATATTTCCCATTAAGAATACGCGACTCGCAACACTTGTCACAGTCACCGTGACAACGTATTGCTTTTTCCCCAGAGATTTCCTTCATTTTATAAGAGCTACTATATTCAGCCTGATTAGTCGGACATCGTGGTGGACACTTCAAGGAATCTTACATATAAGATCCAGAAACACCGAGGTATCTTTCGTCCTTGATTATGACAGCTGTAACGGATGACAGGCAGATGTTTCAATATATTAAAACCTAAGAAGTTCCATGCTATACTGGAAAAGAAACTGCTAGGTGTCTGAGAAAGAATGTGCGTAAATATTCAGCTGCACTTATCGGCTGCAGATGATAAACAATCCGAAGACATACACGACAAGGACTAAAAATACCATGCGAAATTGATAGACGCTTTTTGTAAGAACATAAATCACACGAAAAGCAAGATAAATCATCGTTACATCACTTAAAGTCCATCCGACTATCAAAGCGCATTCATCTTTATTGGGAATGCAGGACTATAATCTTCCCCGTTGGCAAAAATATACTATCTTTACCCCTTAAAGACATTTACTTCCGTTTCAAATAGGATTATTACTACCTGTAGTAGCTAGTTAGGGCATCTGTCGCTGATAAATCGTCCACCGTTCGCATCTTTCCCATTAAATCATGTAATTTGTCTCGAGATGGCTTAAGTAAGATCGATTGCATAGATGTCTCAATAACTTACACTTGACTGTATTCTTGGATGACCCGTCTTGGCTAGAAGCCATAGAAATAATCGTCAGCAAGTTCACTTCAAGTCACCCATTCGCTGCTAATTGAATTAAGAGACTAATTCATATTACAGATGCGGTCCTGGCTCTAGGGCTTCCAGTCAACAAGACGTGATTGTAACATAAACTGTATTCTATTTTAATGGCACCATCACCCTTAGAACGTTTTCTATTGTTATTTTCCTGCACTGATACTGAATTCAATAACTATGCGTAAAATATACTTTGAGTTTTTCATATAATGTAAATAATATTGGCAACGGCACTGGGATTAGAAAAATACCTTGCACAAAAAAATTAACGCTTCATATACAACGGTGATAAATGAATGTACCTATTTGAAATTAACGATAAGTAATGCCCATGAAGATATCATGAAGAAATTTACAAATACATAGTTGTCTTTACCTTCTGTGGACTGTGTCGAAAAAGATTTAAGGGAGAAGGGTTTGCTTGAAATGGATGCCCAGGATAGGATGACTTGAAAGGGACTAGTTAGGAACAGCGATCCCGAATGGGAATTAAACTGCAGAGAAAGACGAAGAAGAGGAAGAGAATGGCTGAGTGACTATTTTGTTTAGTTTTGACTAATGTCTCCCTTCCATCTATCAAA